>NC_092710.1:166733503-167415085 GCF_047496885.1 Scyliorhinus torazame
CAAAGAGCTCGCTCTTCCTCACGTTGAGTTTCATAGAATTTACAGTGCAGAAGGAGGCCATTCGGCCCATCGAGTCTGCACCGGCTCTTGGAAAGAGCACCCTACCCAAGGTCAACACCGGCACCCTATCCCCATAACCCAGTAACCCCACCCAACACTAAGGGCAATTTTGGACACTAAGGGCAATTTATCATGGCCAATCCACCTAACCTGCGCATCTTTGGACTGTGGGAGGAAACCGGAGCACCCGGAGGAAACCCACGCACACACGGGGAGGATGTGCAGACTCCGCACAGACAGTGACCCAAGCTGGAATCGAACCTGGGACCCTGGAGCTGTGAAGCAATTGTGCTATCCACAAGGCTACCGTGCTGCCCCCGAAAAGTTTATACCCCGAAAAGTCCCCAAACTCCCTTAGGATCCGCATGACCCTCCGCTATCCCCTCCACTGGATCTGCCACATGCAGCAACAGGTCGTCAGCATAAAACGACATCCAGTGTTCCTCTCCCCCCCGGACCAGTCCCCTCCATTTCCTGGACTCCCTTAGTGCCATCGCCAGAGGCTCAATTGCCAGTGCAAACAACAAGGGGGACAGGGGGCACCCCTGCCTCGTCCCCCGGTACAGCCGAAAGTACTCCGACTTCCACCGGTTCGTAGCCACACTCGCCACCGGGGCTCTATATAGCAGCCTGACCCAGCTGATGAACCCATCCCCGAACTCAAACCTCCGCAACACTGCCCAAAGATACTCCCACTCCACCCGGTCAAAGGCCTTTTCCGTGTCCATAGCTGCCACTACCTCCGCTTCCCCTCCACTGGGGGCATCATAATCACATTGAGGAGCCTCCGCACATTTATATTTAGCTGCCTAATCCCGTCTGGTCCTCAGTGATCACCCCCGGGACACAGTCCTCAATTCTCGTAGCCAGCACGTTTGCCAGCAACTTAGCATCAACATTGAGGAGCGAGATCGGTCTATACGACCCACATTGCAGTGGATCTTTGTCTCGCTTCAGGATCAAAGAAATCAGCGCCCTAGACATTGTCGGGGGCAAGGTTCCCCCCTCCCTCGCCTTATTGAAAGTCCTCACTAGCAACGGGCCCAGCAGGTCCATATATTTCCTGTAGAATTCAACCGGGAACCCATCCGGCCCCGGGGCCTTCCCCGCCTGCATACTCCCCAATCCTTTAACCAGCTCCTCCAGCCCATTCGGCGCCCACAAACCAGCCACCTCCTCCTCCTCCACCCTCGGGAACCTCAGCTGATCTAAGAATCGTCGCATCCCCTCCTCCCCCGCTGGGGGCTCAGACCTGTACAGATCCCCACAGAAGTCCCTAAATACCTTGTTTATTCTCACCGCACTCCGCCCCGTATTCCCCCCTCTATCCTTAACTCCACCAATCTCCCTCGCTGCCTCCCTCTTACGAAGCTGGTGTGCCAGCATCCGACTCACCTTCTCCCTATACTCGTACGTCGCCCCCTGCGCTTTCCTCCACTGTGCTGCTGCTTTCGCTGTGGTCAACAGGTCGAACTCCGTCTGGAGGTTCCGTCGCTCTTTGAGTAGCCCCTCCTCGGGGGCCTCTGCAAACCTCCTGTCCACCCTTAAAATCTCCCCCACCAACCTCTCCCTCTCCCTTCTCTCTCTCTTCTCCCTGTGGGCCCTAATGGAGATTAGCTCTCCCCTGACCACCGCCTTCAGCGCCTCCCAGACTACCCCCACCTGCACCTCCCCGTTGTCGTTGGCCTCCAAATATCTTTCAATGCACCCCCGCACCCGCCCGCACACCTCCTCATCCGCCAACAGTCCCACATCAAGGCGCCACAGCGGGCGCTGGTCCCTCTCCTCCCCCAACTCCAGCTCCACCCAATGCGGGGCGTGGTCCGAGATGGCTATGGCCGAATATTCCATTCCCTCCACTTTCGGGATTAGCGCCCTACTCAAAATGAAAAAATCTATCCGGGAGTAGGCTCTATGGACGTGGGAAAAGAAGGAAAATTCCCTGGCCAGCTGCCTGACAAACCTCCATGGGTCCACTTTCCCCCATCTGGTCCATAAACCCCCTGAGCACCTTGGCCGCAGCCGGCCTCTTACCCGTCTTGGACCTAGAACAGTCCAGTGCTGGGTCCAGCACTGTGTTGAAGTCCCCCCCCATTATCAGGCTCCCTGCCTCCAGATCCGGAATCCGACCCAGCATGCGTTTCATAAATCCAGCATCATCCCAATTCGGGGCTTACACGTTCACCAGTACCACCACCCGCACCCCCTGCAACCTACCATTCACCGTCACATATCGACCTCCATTATCCGCTACAATATTCAGTGCCTCGAACGACACCCGCTTCACCACCAGTATTGTAATCCCTCTGTTCTTTGCATCCAGCCCTGAATGGAAGACCTGCCCTACCCATCCCTTTCTCAGCCTAACCTGATCTGCCATCTTCAAATGTGTCTCCTGGAGCATAACCACGTCTGCCTTCAGTCCCTTTAAGTGCATGAACACCCGGGCCCTCTTGACCGGCCCATTCAGGCCCCTCACATTCCAAGTTATCAGCCGGATTGGGGGCTACTCGCCCCCCCCCTGCCGACTAGCCATCTCCTTTTCTAGGCAAGCCACGTGCCCGCGCCTCCCACACCCTCCAGTCCCCCAGGCGGCGGACCCCCGCCCCGACCACCTCTCCTACTTCCAGCTCCCCTTTGGCCAATGCAGCAGCAACCCGGTTCCCCCTCTCCCCCTCCGCTAGATCCACATCTAGCCATTTTGCTCCCCCCATAACACTCTCATAATCCAGCTGACTCCTGCTGACCCCGGCCTCTCCCGCCATTCCATCGACCCCTCAGTGTGAGAATCCCCCTCCCCTTGGCAGTCAGTGTGCGTTCCTCAACAACACCCCCCTCGCTCCCCCCGGCCCCAACCCGTCCTTCCCTAACGCAGGAAAAAGCCCGCGCTTTCCTGAGCTGGCCCCGCCTCCTCTGGCGCAGCTCCTTTTTGCGGCCTTACCCCAACTCCCCATCCCCGGGCCTCCACTCCCCCTCTTCCTCCGTGGGGGCCTGCCCCTCCAACACCGACGCCCACAACCCCCACATCAAGTCCATTCAGCCATCCCCACCCAGCACTCAAACCAAAAGAGCATTCCCCAACATGATAAACACAGTGAACACAGCAAACATCCCCCCACGACAAACCCTCAATTTGAGTCCAACTTGTCAGTTTGTACAAAGTTCCATGCCTCATCGGGCATTTCAAAATAGTGGTGCCGATCTTGGAACGTGACCCACAATCGCGCTGGCTGCAGCATATCGAACATCACCCCCTTCCGATGGAGAACCGCCTTAGCCCGATTGAAACCAGCTCTCCTCTTAGCCACCTCCGCACTCCAGTCCTGGTAAATTCGGATCTCCGTGTTCTCCCACCTGCTGCTCCGTTCTTTTTTGGCCCATCTCAGGACGCACTCTCTGTCCATAAAGCGGTGGAACCTCACCACTACAGCCCTTGGCGGCTCGTTGGCTTTGGGTCTCCTTGCCAGGACCCGATGAGCCCCATCCAGCTCCAGGGGCCTCGGGAAAGCTCCCGCACCCATCAGCGAATTGAGCATCGTGCTCATATACGCCCCGGCATCGGGCCCCTCTACTCCTTCAGGGAGACCCAGAATCCGAAGATTCTTCCTCCTCGACCTATTCTCTAGGTCCTCAAATTTTTCCACCCACCTTTTGTGCAGCGCCTCGTGCGCCTCCACCTTCACCGCCAGGCCCAAGATCTCATCCTCGTTCTCCGAGGCGTTTTGCCGCACCTCCCAGATCGCCGCCCCTTGGGCCTTCTGGGTCTCCACAAGCTTATTAATCGCCACCTTCATTGGCGCCAGCATTTCTGTCTTCAGCTCCTCAAAGCAGCGTTTAAGAAACTCCTGCGACCACTGCGCCCACGCTGCTTGGTCTCCACCCGTCGCCATCTTGCTTTTCCTCCCTCGCACTTTTCGCTGCCCCAAGATCACTTTTTTCACTGCTCCACTCCTGGTCCAATCCATGTAATGTCGGGGGGACCTTGCTGTTACCTTACCACACTGGAAGCCGTCGAACAATTGCCATTGGGGCCCCTCTGGAGAGCCCAAAAGTCCGTTCCCGGCGGGAGCTGCCGAACGTGTGACCTACCTCGGCATAGCCGTAACCGTTACCACTACAGAATATCAGGGCAAACAGAAAGCTGTAACAGTGCATTTGTACAAAAAGAAAAACGTTGAACATCAAACAGTCATAAGTACAATAAAGTCACCAGTGATCTGCAAAAGTATTTAATCAAGTTGCTCAGCCAAATCTGTCTGCTACCCCATCCCCTTCTCCAGCACTGGAGGTAGGTCATCGCACTCCTTCCCTTTCCTTGCTCCAGGCCACAGAAGCAAAAGAGGCAGCAGAAAACAGACATTCAGCCTCCAGGCAGCTGTAGCTGCATTCAGAGCAATCTGCCTCGCTTCCCCCTCGCAGCCCCCTCGCAGCTCCCAGCTGTAGACTCTCAATAGTGGAAACTCACACTGCCACAGAGAACACCAGTGAAAGAGCACTCCTTCCTCCTCTCCAGCACTGGCCCCACCCAGGTGCCTGTCATACGTGAGTTGTTAATGCCATACAGAATGACCCATCCCCCTCCACTGACCACATGAACATTCCCCCACAGGATCCTCATCCGACGGTGCCGGCCCATCACCCCCCCCCCCCCCCCCCCCCCCCAACCACTTCCGGCCTTCCATGAGAACACCTTGGAGGGGAGCTCTGAGGACACCACTGTATTCGCGGCACAGCTGTCAACCCCACCCTCCACCAGTGCAGAGATATGCACCTCGGGGGTGACAGTAGTGATCAGCCTTGTGGGGAACATTCTGGTGAGTACCACACAATTGTTGATGCACATCAGGTGAGACAGCAGTCGGAGGGCTGCTGCATCCCAGAGCCAGCTGGATCTCAGTCAGATGCCGAACCTCTGGAACAGGTTTACCCAGGCAGGTGGAAATACTAGGGTGCAGCCGAAAGATTCAGCAGGTGATATCAGTGACACACCAGCAGGTCCATAGCCGATTGGAGGCTACAGCCTCAGGAGATGGCGCCGCCAATGCATGGCACCAAGGCCAACGCTGCAGTGGCGTCTGGTGCATGACATCAGCATGAGTGGAGGTGCCCAAGGCGTGGCTCAGTGCGCGACCGCCATGCCTCAACAGCATGTCCATGTGACCCAGTACCAGGTGGACCTTGATGAGGTGATGTGGGGCATGTCCCAGTCTCAGATGGGCATTGCCAAGACCCTCCAGATCATGTCCCAGACACTTGGAGAAAGTGCACACTCCACACAGTCACCCGATGCCGGAATTGAACCCAGGACCATGGAAGCTGTGAGGTAGCAGTGTTGACCACTGTGCCACCAGGCCTCATCGGCGAAGGTGTTGACACTGTGCTGCAGACATTGGGGTGCCGCCAGGCCTGGCAGAGCCAGATGGTGCAGAGGCAGTCGAAGCTCGATCTTGTTTCCCCTCCACCTCGAGGTGAACCCCAGGGCCCTATGAAGCCACCTTAAGGAGTGGCGATGGACCCCACCAGCTCCCCAGGGACCCACCCTGACAACGATGCATCCTGGAGTCGGCACCCGGAACAGGGCAGCATGGTGAGGCAAGTGATCTGGGCCCTCCGGCCACTGGCACAAAGGCCGGGGGGTGTGGTAGGCATCAAGTTGCCCCTCTCTACGTCTGATGTGCATCCTGGGGACACATCTAGGAGCACTGGTATAGCACAGAAGGTCGAGATCACTAAGAGGACACTGTGGGGGAGGGGGTATAGGGGAGGGGTGGGGGAAGAGTTGGGAGAGTGGGGCGGTATTATCCGGGGAATTGCCAGTTAGGGACACGTGTATAGAATTTTAAAATTTGAACTCAATCAATATGATGCCTCTGCCACTTTATTCCGCAATGCGGGCTGAGCACCAATCCCATTCCCTAGCTCCACGGACATGGAGGTCCTGGATGCCTCTTCTACCCCACTGTGACCACCCCCTCCCCCCACGTCCCAGGACACCATGTGCAGGTGATGGGTGTGAGCGAGCAGACAGTCAGGGGTCAGGCTATGGCATAGATTAAGGAGCACCAGCGCTCCGCAAATAGTGGATTATCATCATCCCCCTGCCTTCGACAGTGACCTGTTGACAGTGCCAACACAGTCCCAGCATGCTGGAGTGTTGACTTGATTTAACTTGATTTGATTTATTGTCACGAGTACCAAAGTACAGTGAAAAGTATTTTTCTGCGGCCGAGGAATGTACACAGTACGTACATAGTAGACACAAGAATAATCAACAGAGAACATTGACAAATGGTACATCGACAAAATAGTGATTGGTTACAGTGTGGAACAAGGGGCCAAACAAAGCAAATACATGAGCAAGAGCAGCATAGGGCGTTGTGAATAGTGTTCTTACAGGGAGCAGATCAGTCCGAGGGGGAGTCGTTGAGGAGTCTTGTCGCTGTGGGGAAGAAGCTGTTCCTATGTCTGGATGTGCGGGTCTTCCGACTTCTGTAACTTCTGCCTGATGGAAGGGTCTGGAAGAAGGCAATGCCTGGGTGGGAGTGGTCTCTGACAATGCTGTCTGCCTTCCTGAGGCAGCGGGAGGTGTAGACCGAATCAATGTGGGGCTGGTAAGCTTGTGTGATGCATTGGGCTGAGTTCACCACACTCTGCAGTTTCACGCGATCTTGGACTGAGCAGTTGCCACACCAGGCTGTGATACAATCGGATAGGATGCTCTCTATCGCACATCTGTAGAAGTTTGTGAGAGTCAATGCAGACATGTTGGGCTTTCTTGACTGTTGCATCAACGTGAGTGGACCAGGACAGACTGTTGGTGATGGTGACCCCCAGGAATTTAAAGCTATCGGCCATCTCCACTTCAGAGCCATTGATGTAGACGGGAGTGTGTGTCGTGCTGCGCTTCCTGAAGCCGATGATCAGTTCCTTGGTCTTTCCAATATTTAGGAAGAGATTGTTTTCGGTACACCATGCAACCGTTACACAGACCTGCGAGGGATAGGGAGGGGGTTGGGGGAGAAGGGGAAGGGGGTAGGTAATGGAGGGTGGGGAGAGGGAAGGCTGAGGGATGGGGTGTGGGAAGGCGTGCGGTGGTGGGGCAGGGGGAAATGACTGGTGAGGCCATGTCCTATGTGAAAAATGTGAGGTTAAGCACTTTGGAAGGAGAAATGGAGGCATAGACTATTTTCTCAATGGGAAGATGCTTAGGAAATCAGAAGCACAAAGGGACTTGGGAGTCTTTGTTCACAATTTTCTTAAGGTTAACGTGCAGGTTCAGTCGGCAGTTAGGAAGGCAAATGCAATGTTAGCATTTATGTCTAGAGGGCAGGAATACAAGACCAGGGATGTACTTCTGAGGCTATATAAGGCTCTGGTCAGAGCCCTATTGGAGTATTTGGATACAGTTTTGTATCTAAGGAAGGATGTGCTGGCCTTGGAAAGGGTGCAGAGGAAGTTCACAAGAATGATCCTTGGAATAAAGTGCTAGTCGTATGAGGAGCGGTTGAGGACTCTGGGTCTGTACTCGTTAGAGTTTAGAAGGATGAGGGGGAATCTTATTGAAACTTACAGAATACTGCGAGACCTGGATAGAGTGGACGTGGGGAAAATGTTTCCACTTGTCGGAACAAATAGAAGCAGAGGACATAATCTCAGACTAAAGGGACGATCCTTTAAAATAGAGATGAGGAGGAATTTCTTCAGCTGGATGGTGGTGAATCTGTGGAACTCTTTGACACAGAAGGCTGTGGAGGCCAAATCCCTGAATGTCTTTAAAACAGAGATAGATAGGTTTTTTTTTAGCAATAAGGGGATCAGGGATTGTGGGAGAAGGCAGGAGAATGGGGATGAGAAAAATATCAGCCATGATTGAATAGAGGAGCAGACCCGATGGGCCGAGTGGCCTAATTCTTCTCCCATGTCTTATGGTCTTATGAAGCGGGTGAGAATGAAGGCCTCCTTGGCTCTCGGGCCTTGCCGGACCCTTGCCGCTGCCGCCTGTCCTCCATCCACTGGCTGGTCTGCAGGTTCTCCCCAGGCTCGTTCCCCAGCCCCTCCTGGTCCGGCAGCTAGTTCCTCAGGGTGTTGGGAGGGGCCCTGCACACGGACCACCGCCTCAGGTCTCTGTTGACTATGTCTCCTCCGGCGTCTGGCCGCCTGGCAAGCCAGCAGTGCCACGAGGGCAGCTTCCGCGGAGTACAAGATATGGTCCATTGTGTATAATATCTGGAAAGAATTCGTAATTGAGAGACTGACGACCAGCGATGGCTCCCACCCCAGGCCCCCTCATTCCCCCCATTGCTGCTCCATCCCCTCCATTTCCTCCCCCATTCTCCCAATGTACCCCCCCTCACATCCCCTGCCATCAGACATGCCCTCTCCATGCAGCCCCTCCACTTTGGCAGGGGGCCCTGCTCACTTGACCCCACACCCTGTACCCCAGACACCTGCATATAACATTACCTCGACGGGTCCCCTACTCAGTGCACACGTCCACCCTCTGGTCGCCGAAATGTCCTGGTGCTGGGGCCCAGCTCCTGGGTGTTCGGATGTTGGCCGCTGCATTCATGGTGATGCTTCCTGCAGTGCCCAGGTATCACGGTCTGATTGGGATGCTGGGCAATAACGTCCACATGCTACATGGCACACCTATCCACGGTGGTAAATGCTCGCTTAACTACAATTGCCAATTCCCAGTTAGCATTAGCCTTGAGCCGCGCAGCCAGAGACCTCCGCGGTCTGTGGGATTTATGAGTGGTCGGTGGGGCAGGCGGGCTGGGGTTGCCCCCTAATGGGAACACATGATCCAGGGGGAGGGATGGCAGACCCCAGGACACTAACGCACCTTTTTCCCCTCCCACCGAGCTGAGACCATGGGTGGCCACCCCTCTGATCTGCAACCCCTCCCCCCTGATGGCGACCCACCCCGACTGAGCATGGCACCCCCGGGGGCTCTCCCACCCTACCTTTGAACACTGGGGCAGCAAAGTCGGTGCCCCCTGGGCTCATTGTCCGCAAGCAAAGTTGGCTACTCACCTCCTCGGGTCCCGCAGCAGTCCTTCCGGCAGCTTCTTGTTTTAAAAAAGGTGTACTAATCGGCGCCTGCGTGACCACTTGTTGGGGAGGCAGTTAGATAGGGGGTCGCTCCCATTAATTGTGTAGAGATTGGCCTTAAGTAGTGATTATTGGTTTCTTGCCACGTTACGGCGGGATTCTGATTTTGCAGGCTTGTTGGATGGCAAACAGGTCAGCGCCTGGCGTGGTTCTCGACTTTGGCCTCTTCCGCTGTCTAATGGCCTCGCCGTCCTCTTGCTTAAGCACAACACGGCCATTAAATTGGCCAAAGACTCTTTTTCTCTTACTCATGATTTTCACCCTCCCCTCTTTACTTGACTGTCTGTGTGTAGCAGGCGGGGCCAAGTCAAAGTGGGGGTTAGGAATTAGCTAATAGTTAACAAGTTGTGTTTGCTGCATATTTCATTATAGTTCTTGTTGTTAATAAAAAGTAATTGTGTTTAAATTTACAAACCTGTTGACCTGTAATTATTGATGTGGAGATGCCGGCGTTGGACAGGGGTGAGCACAGTACGAAGTCCTACAACACCAGGTTAAAGTCCAACAGGTTTGTTTCGATGTCACTAGCTTTCGGAGCGCTGCTCCTTCCTCAGGTGAATGAAGAGGTCTGTTCCAGAAACATATATATAGACAAATTCAAAGATGCCAAACAATGCTTGGAATGCGACCATTAGCAGGTGATTAAATCCTTACAGATCCAGAGATGGGGTAACCCCAGGTTAAAGAGGTGTGAATTGTCTCAAGCCAGGACAGTTGGTAGGATTTTGCAGGCCAGATGGTGGGGGATGAATGTAATGCGACATGAATCCCAGGTCCCGGTTGAGGCCGCACTCATGTGTGCGGAACTTGGCTATAAGTTTCTGCTCGGCGATTCTGCGTTGTCGCGGGTCCTGAAGGCCGCCTTGGAGAACGCTTACCCGGAGATCAGAGGCTGAATGCCCTTGACTGCTGAAGTGTTCCCCGACAGGAAGGGAACATTCCTGCCTGGTGATTGTTGCGCGATGTCCGTTCATTCGTTGTCGCAGCGTCTGCATGGTCTCGCCAATGTACCACGCTTCGGGACATCCTTTCCTGCAGCGTATGAGGTAGACAACGTTGGCCGAGTCACACGAGTATGTACCGCGTACCTGGTGGGTGGTGTTCTCACGTGTAATAGTGGTATCTATGTCGATGATCTGGCACGTCTTGCAGAGATTGCCATGACAGGGTTGTGTGGTGTCATGGTCACTGTTCTGAAGACTGGGTAGTTTGCTGCAAACAATGGTTCGTTTGAGGTTGCGCGGTTGTTTGAAGGCAAGTAGTGGGGGTGTGGGGATGACCTTGGCAAGATGTTCATCGTCATCAATGACGTGTTGAAGGCTGTGAAGAAGATGACGTAGTTTCTCCGCTCCGGGGAAGTACTGGACGACGAAGGGTATTCTGTCGGTTGTGTCCCATGTTTGTCTTCTGAGGAGGTCGGTGCGGTTTTTCGCTGTGGCGCGTTGGAACTGCTGAGAGACTCTGCCGTCGCACCTCTCTCACACTCCTCAACCACCTCGTCCGCCAGCTCTACAGCTGACGACGCAACCTGGAAACCAAGATAGAGGCCATATTCTCAACTTGCACTCAGGACGCAGCAGACCAGCTGCGGAACACCGCCAAACAGATGAGACAACAATACTATGCCACCTATATGCATACCAAGAACAGAAAGCTTGAGAAACTTGGCATCACCACTGGCAGCAACCAAGCCACCCCCGGTGCCACAGTAGAAAACAATACAGGGAAATCTATTGTCAACTTGTCAGACTACACCCTTCAACCAGACGAAATCGAAGTCCTCAGCAGAGGGCTCAATTTCTGCACCACCACCAAAATGGACCCCATCAGTCTCGCGGCAGACACGGAGGAATTCATCAGGCGAATGAGGCTCCGGGAATTCTTCCACAGACCCCAAGAGGCCAACAGCGAACCCAAGCAGACTACCAATGAACCGGAACAGCAGACCGAGAGATCTGCGGTGCGGCAACCGAAGAGGAAAGAGTCGAATTGGACCCCTCCGGAAGGCCGCTGCCCTAGACTCGACATGTATGCTCAAGCCGTCAGGAGTCACGTCAATGCCAGATTCATCAGTCGCATTCACAAGACAGCCCCGAACGTCACCCAAGTGCAACGCAATGCCATCCGCGCTCTCAAGACCAACCGCAGCATCGTCATCAAACCAGCAGACAAAGGGGGGGCCACTGTCGTACTGAACAGAACGGACTACTGCAAAGAAGTATACCGACAACTGAACAACCAAGAACACTACAGACAGTTACCCGCAGATCCGACCAAGGAACACATCCGCCAACTTAACAGACTGATCAAGACCTTGGATCCAGATCTTCAGAGCACCCTACGTGCTCTCGTCCCACGTAGTCCCCGCATTGGAAATCTCTACTGCCTCCCGAAAATACATAAGGCCAACACACCAGGCCGCCCTATCGTTTCAGGCAATGGGACCCTGTGTGAGAACCTCTCTGGCTACATCGAGGGCATCTTGAAACCCATCGTACAAGGTACACCCAGCTTCTGTCGCGACACGACGGACTTCCTACAGAAACTCAGCACCCATGGACAAGTTGAACCAGGAACATTCCTCGTCACAATGGACGTCTCGGCACTCTACACCAGCTTCCCCCATGACGACGGCATTGCTGCAACAGCCTCAGTACTCAACACCGACAACTGCCAATCTCCAGGCGCAATTCTGCAACTCATCCGCTTCATTCTGGATCACAACGTCTTCACCTTCGACAACAAGTTCTTCATCCAGACGCACGGAACAGCCATGGGGACCAAATTCGCACCCCAATACGCCAACATCTTCATGCACAAGTTTGAACAGGACCTACTCACCGCACAGGACCTTCAACCGACGTTATACACCCGATACATCGATGACATTTTTTTCCTTTGGACCCACAGCGAAGAATCACTGAAACAACTACACGATGACATTAATAAGTTCCATCCAACCATCAGACTCACCATGGACTACTCTCCCAAATCGGTCGCATTCTTGGACACACTCGTCTCCATCAAGGACGGTCACCTCAGCACTTCGCTTTACCGCAAACCCACAGATAACCTCACGATGCTCCACTTCTCCAGCTTCCACCCTAAACGCATTAAAGAAGCCATCCCCTATGGACAAGCGCTCCGTATACACAGGATCTGCTCAGACGAGGAGGAGCGTAACAGACATCTACAGACGTTGAAAGATGCCCTCGTACGAACAGGATATGGCACTCGACTCATCGAGCGACAGTTCCAACGCGCCACAGCGAAAAACCGCACCGACCTCCTCAGAAGACAAACATGGGACACAACCGACAGAATACCCTTCGTCGTCCAGTACTTCCCCGGAGCGGAGAAACTACGTCATCTTCTTCACAGCCTTCAACACGTCATTGATGACGATGAACATCTTGCCAAGGTCATCCCCACACCCCCACTACTTGCCTTCAAACAACCGCGCAACCTCAAACGAACCATTGTTTGCAGCAAACTACCCAGTCTTCAGAACAGTGACCACGACACCACACAACCCTGTCATGGCAATCTCTGCAAGACGTGCCAGATCATCGACATGGATACCACTATTACACGTGAGAACACCACCCACCAGGTACGCGGTACATACTCGTGCGACTCGGCCAACGTTGTCTACCTCATACGCTGCAGGAAAGGATGTCCCGAAGCGTGGTACATTGGCGAGACCATGCAGACGCTGCGACAACGAATGAACGGACATCGCGCAACAATCACCAGGCAGGAATGTTCCCTTCCAGTCGGGGAACACTTCAGCAGTCAAGGGCATTCAGCCTCTGATCTCCGGGTAAGCGTTCTCCAAGGCGGCCTTCAGGACCCGCTACAACGCAGAATCGCCGAGCAGAAACTTATAGCCAAGTTCCGCACACATGAGTGCGGCCTCAACCGGGACCTGGGATTCATGTCGCATTACATTCATCCCCCACCATCTGGCCTGCGAAATCCTACCAACTGTCCTGGCTTGAGACAATTCACACCTCTTTAACCTGGGGTTACCCCATCTCTGGATCTGTAAGGATTTAATCACCTGCTAATGGTCGCATTCCTAGCATTGTTTGGCATCTTTGAATTTGTCTATATATATGTTTCTGGAACAGACCTCTTCATTCACCTGAGGAAGGAGCAGCGCTCCGAAAGCTAGTGACATCGAAACAAACCTGTTGGACTTTAACCTGGTGTTGTAAGACTTCGTACTGTAATTATTGGGCAGCCAAGGGCCAAAGACGTCAGGTATCTTCTAAAAATGACTGGTTAATTCACCTGTGTTGTGACTCCGGGTCAAGTGGATGTCGTAACAGTACCTTGTTAGGTCGGGCACAACCGAGGATTCTAGTCGTCAAAATTAAGAATTCTGAATCTAGAAATTTTAATTGGAAGGGTTTTACCCGTCAAAACCCTAAAATCTTACAATCTGCAGCTTGAGACCTAAAACTTTTTACTTCACACATTAATGACTTCTAACTGAAGTATAACTGGCAAGTGTTAATGGCGAGGAAGCTAACTGTTTCACAGTTTGGCTTATTCAATCTTGATAAGCTTTGCAACATTTGCTCTGTATTTAAATTGCAAGTTACTTTCCCATTTCTCCTGTAATCAAGTTGTAAAATGTAACAGTTAAGCAAAATATATCAAGTGATATACTTGGATTGCAGTACTTGATCACGGCACATAACAAAACTACAACTTAATTATTAAACATGGCCTTTCCTACATTATGATTAAACAAAGATGGACTTTAATTCCAGGGTATATCTGGTCATTAAAGTATTAATGGTATCATTTGATGTAAAATTCCTATATTCTGAGGCAACCCTTCATTGCTAATTTGCTGCGCTGTGTTGGTATGTGGCTGGAAGTATACAGAAGATGCAAGGAATACACACACAATATGGTTTCTGCTGTACAAACATACAGTAGTTACATTCTGCATTTTATTGAATGTATTCAGATATGTGTTGCATTATCACATGCAATTTATTTTTGTAAATATTTTTATTCAACCTTTTAAAATTTATATACAAAACATAATACAAAAACAAGAACAGCCCCAAACCACCTCCACCCACACAACAGCCGACAGTGACCAGCTCTTTAAAGTACATAACAAACGGTTGCCATTTTATATGGCACCTCCCAATCAACCCCCTCAGCGTGTATTTAGCTTTCTCCAAAGACAAAATTCCAGGAGGCCCTCCAGCCACACCGAGGCACTGGGTGGATAAACTGACCTGCACGCCATCAGAAGCCGCCTGCGAGCAATCAGTGAGGAGAAGGCTAAAACATCTGCCCCACTCCCGCCTGTAACTCCGGCAGCTCTGACACCTTGACTATGGCCTTCAGGGGACCCAGCTCCAACTCCCTGCCTAGGATCACCGGCATGGTGCTGAAGAAAGAGCCCAAAAAGTTTGCTAGCTTAGGACATGCCCAGAACACATGTTCGTGATTCACTGGGCCCCTCCCAAACCACTTGCACTTATCTTCTATCCCTCAAACACCCGGCTCATCACTGCCCTTGTTAAGTGTGCCCGATGCACCACTTTCAGTTTTATGAGGCTGAGCCTTATATATGATGACGTGGCATTCACCCTCCCGAAGGCCTCACAACACACCCCCTCCTCCACTTCACCCCCTAGCTCCTCCTCCCCTTTCACCTCAATCTCCTCCGGTGAGACCCTGTCCTCCTCCGCCAGCAGCCTTCCATAGATACCTGAAGTTTGACCTTCCTCTAATCCGGCCAGCAACAGTACCCACTCCACCAACGACGCAGGCGGCGCAACTGGTAAACTCAAATAAACCTTCCTCGCAAAATTCCAGACTTGCAAGTACCTGAACGCTCTGACTGCACATGCCCGTACTTCTCCGCTAACTCCCCGAAACTTACAAACTGCCCCTCCAGGAACAAATCCCCCATTACTGCCACCCTCTTATCATCCCATCCCCTAAACCTGACGTCCACTCACTGGTTCAAACATATGGTTGTCCCTGTTCAGTATCATCCTCCACCCTCTCCCCGCTTTAAAGTGCTGCCGTAATTACCTCCATATTTTAAGAATAGCTAACGCCGCAGGTTTCCCTGAAAGCTTCCTCGGGGAAAACGGGAGCGGAGCCGTCACCCGCACCTGCAATCCCGTTCCCTCACACCACTTGGCATCCATCTTTACTTAACCTGACTCCTGATCACCCCACCAACCCAACACCTTCTCCGCATTTGCCGCCCAATAGTAGTAAAGCAGGTGCGGCAGCCCAAACCCCCCTGACTGCTGGTTCCTCAGTAGCATCACACTTCGGATCCTCACCACCTTCCCCGGCCATATAAATGACAAAATCATACTTTCCGCCCCGATAAAGAATGCCTTTATGGAAACACCAGCAGGCACTGAAACAGGAACAAGAACCATGGCAAGGTATTCATCTTCACCGATTGCACTCGCCCAACTAACAACTATCCTATCCCAATAGGTCTGCTTTCATCTTGCTCTCCAAGCTTGTGAAATCTAGGAACGCATGGTGGCGCAGTGGTAGCATTGCTGCCTAACGGCACCGAGGACCTGGATTTGAGTGGAGTTTGTACATTCTCCCCATGTCAGCGTGGGTCTCACCCCCACAACCCACAAAGATGGGCAGGAATGATGTGAATTGGCCATGTTAAATTAAATGAAAATGAAATGAAAATCGCTTATTGTTACAAGTAGGCTTCAAATGAAGTTGCTGTGAAAAGCCCCAAGTTGCCACATTCCGGCGCCTGTTCAGGGAGGCTGGTATGGGAATTGAATCTGCACTGCTGGCCTGCCATGGTCTGCTTTTAAAAGCCGGCTATTTAGCCCTGTGCTAAACCAGCTCCATTAAAATTGCCCCTTAATTGGAAAAAAACGAATTGGGTACTCCAAATATTTTTTTAAAAAAGCTCGTAAAATTTACCTTCCGAAGTTGCGCCCAATCTCTTGCCACATGTACCCCTAATTACCTGAAATATGAGTCTGTCAGCCCTGAATGGCAAAGCTCCAAGTTCCCCTCCCCGCGGGTGACCGGAATACAATCACTTTTGCCCCAATTCAGTTTATACCCGGAAAAAGTTCCGAACTGCTTCAGTATCCCCATTCTGTTCCCCATCGTTGGGACTGGATCTGTGACGTACAGCAACACGTCATTGACATACAGAGACACCCAATGCTCCTCTTCCATCCCCCCCCCCTCATAATCCCCCTCCACTTATCCGAGCTCCTCAAGGCGATGGCACCGCAAACAGATATCTCCGCTCCACCCGATCAAAAGACTTCTTTGCGTCAAATGCCACAACCACTTCCTGCTCATCCCTCTCTTCCTGAGACAATACCACATTCACAGGCGCCGCACATTGGAAGACAATTGCCTATCCTTCACAAATCCCGTCTGATCTTCCCCAATAATCTGCGGGAGACACCCCTCCAATCTGACACCAACACAGCGAGATTGGTTGATATGACCCACATTCCACTGGCTCCCTGTACTTCTTCCGAAGGTGTGAAATGGAGGCCTGACTCATCGTTTCTGGGAGCACTCCCGGCCACCGCCTCCTGACCACGTACCCTTCATTGTCCTCGAACCTTCTGGCAGACTGGCACTCAAATCATAGAATTTACAGTGCAGAAGGAGGCCATTCGGCCCATCGAGTCTGCACCGGCTCTTGGAAAGAGCACCCTACCCAAGGTCAACACCTCCACCCTATCCCCATAACCCAGTAACCCCACCCAACACTAAGGGCAATTTTGGACACTAAGGGCAATTTATCATGGCCAATCCACCTAACCTGCACATCTTTGGACTGTGGGAGGAAACCGGAGCACCCGGAGGAAACCCACGCAGACACGGGGAGGATGTGCAGACTCCGCACAGTCAGTGACCCAAGCCGGAATCGAACCTGGGACCCTGGAGCTGTGAAGCAATTGTGCTACCCACAATGCTACCGTGCTGCCCGAAATCCTTCCTCTCCTGATTTTTCCACAGGTTCTTGGCCATCCTCCACCAACCACTCTCAATGGGGACAACCTTTCATGCAATCTTCCCCACAAAAAGTGGGTGAAAAGGGACTAAAACTCAGGACTCCGCGGGAGCAGCCAACGTGTGCGCCTTCCTCGTATAAGCCACCACCGGACGTCTTCCACATGCCATTTATGAATGAAAACGTGACAAATAGAATTTAAATGAATAACCAGGTATTTGCTAGGTAGATTTGGTTGGCAAAGAGAGGATTATCTTATGTAAATGATTCAATTCTTACTGACAGCAAGCTCACAAGGGAGTCAGAATAACACCATGAAACCAAATATACTTCTTTAAAAGGTAATCACGTCATACATAGGGCAGCACGGTAGCATTGTGGATAGCACAATTGCTTCACAGCTCCAGGGTCCCAGGTTCCATTCCGGCTTGGGTCACTGTCTGTGCAGAGTCTGCACATCCTCCCCGTGTGTGCGTGGGTTTCCTCCGGGTGCTCCGGTTTCCTCCCACAGTCCAAAGATGTGCAGGTTAGGTGCACTGGCCATGATAAATTGCCCTTCGTGTCCAAAATTGCCCTTAGTGTTGGGTGGGGTTACTGGGTTATGGGGATAGGGTGGCGGTGTTGACCTTGGGTAGGGTGCTCTTTCCAAGAGCCGGTGCAGACTCGATGGGCCGATTGGCCTCCTTCTGCACTGTAAATTCTATGATAAATTCTATGATACTGATTCAGCTAACCTTTTTGAAGTTTAGATGGCATTTACCACATTCCTCGTCTTACAAAATTCCTTCAAACTGTTAGTATATTAATTGCTTAGCCTGAACATACTGTATTCTTGTGTAATCTCCATTTATTCAAAAGAATGTAGTTCAGCACAAGAATGAATTTAATCCAGTAAACAGATTACTGAAAGTATGGTAGTCATCAATGCTTGGGATCATAATATTCTGCAAAAATTATTTTAAGGATAGCTTGCAGCAGTTTCCTAACCAGATGTTGTACAGACACATGTGACACACTGGCAGAGGTGTCCAATAGCCTTCAGGCTCTTCACTGCATACGTTTCAGTCATGTAAATGTTTTTTATGGCATCCTGATCAGAATTAAAGAACACATTGCGAAGAATATCTAATGCATAACCTGGATATGATATTCTACTATGATGGGCACATTTCTCAGTATATTGTTTGTTGTCGAGATATTGAAAATAATGAGCCAGCCATCCCAGGTCTATGTCAATGAAATACTGAGTCATGCAGGATTTTGATATATTGAAGACTAAGAATTGGGTTGCTTTGATCCCACAGTGTGGTGCCAAAATTGGTCATGTGGCGTTGAAATCAACGTGTTGATGTCAATCATGGCTCAGTTGTAGCACTTTCTGCTGAGTCAAAAAGTCATGGGTTCAAACCACTTTCCAAAAACCTGACAATGTAATCCAGGCTGACAGTGCAGTGTAATACTGAGGTGTTGCAAGGTGTGACGTCTACTTTCCCAAGTTTGAAATTAAAAGGTCCCGTAACAATATTTAAAGAACAGTAGTCTGGTTGTGTGCGTTATTCTGGCCAATATTTATCCATAGAGCAACACCATTGTAGCAGATTTGCTGGACATTCAAGACTTGTATAAATGCAAATCCTTTATTTCCTTTAGTATGAGAGATAGTTTCAGACAAGGAAACTGATCAAATACACTGTTTCGAGACATCTATGAATAAGTATTATGGGAATAAAAACTTGAACTCTATTGGGGACAGACTAGTGATACTCTGAGCACCTAAACCTCTGCTTGTGAGTGTGTAAAAGTATTGCTCGTATGCCCTCTGATACAATCTGTTTTGACGATCTGATTCTCAAGGCGCTTTATTCATGAAGTGTGGATCACAACAGCAGCTACACATAGGGAACCAAGCAGCTGGCAAGAGTCCAGTACTAAATACAAGTGCTTTTAGGGTTGTTCTATCGATAAGGGAATAGTGTAGGTGGGCTTTAGAGTGGTTTCACAGGTCGGCGCAACATCGAGGGCCGAAGGGCCTGTGCTGTGCTGTAATGTTCTATGTTCTATGTTCATTAGCACAGTATTCATGACTAACTGAGGTTCTATTCCACATGTCTGCAACCCTGTGGAATTGAAGGGGAGGAGAGAAGAGTCTCCAAATTTTGACTCTTGTTGGAAGCATGTACACTTGTTGAGAGTGTGATTCAATGGACATTTAGCAGTGTTTGCACTATCCACGACTGAGCCTGGATTGTCAGAAAACCATTTAACTATGGAAGGCATATACACTTTACAGCAAAGACATTGTACAGGAAATAGGAACTGGAATCCAACCAAACTCCAGGAAAGTTGAGTCTAACTGCTTCTACAGGTGATGTTCATAGAATTTACAATGCAGAAGGAGGCCATTCAGTCCATCGAGACCGCACCGGCCCTTGGAAAGAGCACCCTACGGAAGCCCATGCCTCCACCCTATCCACCCTATCCCCGTTACCCAGTAATCCCAGCTAACATGGGGAGAACATGCAGACTCTGCACAGACAGTGACCCAAGCCGGGCATCAAACCTGGGACCCTTGAGCTGTGAAGCAACAGTGCTAACCACTGTGCTACCATGCTGCCTGTTCCAATTAAAGACATTAGGAGTAACCAAACACTTATTCAAAGAGTTGAGTTTTGAGGAAGATCTTAACTGAGTTGAGGGAGGTGGAGGCAGAAGGGTGTAGGGAAGAAATTCCAATGTGTTGGCTCTGATCAGCTACTGGCAGAGCAGGCCTGTTCGGGTACACTGCGGGAGAATTCAGAATGTCCAATTCACCTCACAAGCATTCCAGATGAAAGTGGGAAAATTGGAGGGGCGTTGCAAGTCTGTCCACAGAAGCACCTGGGAGATGACGGAGGTGGTCTACTTCATCCTCTTCTGGAAGGCCAGCATGAGAGCACATGTGATTTCACAGGACAGCAGGATTCCTGATGTTGCAGGGCTCCACTGATTGCATGCAAATTGCTCTGAGAGATCCTCATGTCACCAGGGAGCTGCAATTGTAAGAACTCAATGTGCGACATCATCCAGAAATTCATCTTCCCACTATCCTGTCAGCACCCTAGAAGCTTTTATCCTGTAACAATCTACAATATTCACCACAGACACCATTGAGCAGATCTAGGCCCAGCTTCAGACTGCACAATATCAGCATGAGGTGTACCAGTCTGGTGCTGTTGGCTGAGCGGTAACAGCAAGGGCATTGGTGGAGTGGCAGCATGGGAGAACAATGCTTTCATCCTCGGAGAGGACAGTAGGTTCAGGCACCACAAAGTCACTGCCACTCCTGCTGGGTAGCATCAGAGCAATATTAGTAATCTGCTGGAGGACAGTTTGCTGGACTACTGTGAAAACATATGTGCGCCCTGTCGAGCACTGATATCCATGAGCACGATGACACAAATTGCGAAAAGAGCATCTACGAATTTAGTGGCAACAGGCAAGGTGCTTCATCACTGACTGATTTTAAAAATTTACCATCCAACGTATACCATTTCTGGATACCAAACACAGTGTTATGACTTATCATTGGTTTGCTTATTCCATGAACAAAGCTCAACTTCAAATAGGAACGGGCAGCATGGTGGCACAGTGGGTTAGTCCTGCTGCCTCATGGCACCGAGGTCCCAGGTTCGATCCCAGCTCTGGGTCACTGTCTGTGTGGAATTTGCACATTCACCCCGTGTTTGCGTGGGTTTCGCCCCCACAACCCAAAGATGTGCAGGCTAGGTGGATTGGCCCTTAATTGGAAAAAAAATGAATTGGGTACTCTAAATTTATATATAAAAACAAAATTCAAATCGGAATATAAGAAGTAGGAGTAGACCACAAGGCCCCTTGAGTCTGCTCTGCCATTCATTACAACCACGGCTGATCTTCAGCTATAATTCCAATTTCCCACCCATTCCCCATATTCCTCAAGACTGAGACACTAAAAACTTCAGCATTAAATATATTCAATGATCACAATGACTCTGTGTCTCTTTGTAAGTCATTAATATAGATTGTAAATACCTGACGCTCCAGCACTGATCCTTGCGACACTCAACTAGTCAGAGCTTGCCAATCTGAAAATGCTTGATTTATCCTACCTCTGTGCTTCATGCGGATGCTAATATATTACCCACATTTTCATGAACCCTTATCTTGCATATTAACCTTTCATGTAGCACCTTATCGAATGCTATTTGGAAATCCAAATATACCACATCTGCTGATCCCACTTCTTCTACCCTACATTTTCAATACATTTGTCAAATTGCGATTTTCCATCTGTAAAAAACTATGTTGAATCTGGCTAATCATACTACAATTTTCAAGTGCTCTGTTAAGACTTCCTTAATAAATTCCAGTATATTCCTGGTGACTGATGTCAGACTGACATTCCCCTTTATCTCTCTCTTTTCATGTTTAGTAATTTCCAATCCATTGGGACTGTTCTAGAACCAAAATAATTTTGGAAAATCATATCCAGCTACCTCTTCTGGAACCCTAGGATATAGGCCATCAGGTCCTAGGATTTGTCTATTTTAGCACCTTTAGTTTTGTAAATGCTTTTTTCCTGTTGATAGTAATTACCTTAGGCTCCTCACTCTTATTATCCCCTTTGACCCACTATTTCTGGTCTGAAATTTATGTCTTCCCCTGTGATGACAGGCACAAAATAATTGCTCAATATCGCTCCCTTTTCTTCATTCCCCATGAATTGCCACCATTCTAGAGTTGGTACCCAGAGAGTCCCATCAATCACAGAGGGAGACTGCCCAACTATATATATATATATATCTATATACTATACTATATATATGCATATATACATATAGGAGCTGGTTTAGCACAGTGGGCTAAACAGCTAGCTTGTAATGCAGAACAATGCCAGCAGCGCGGGTTCAATTCCCGTACTGGCCTCCCCGAACAGGCGCCGGAATGTGGCACTAGGGTCTTTTCACAGTAACTTCATTGAAGCCTACTTGTGACAATAAGCTATTATTATTATTATATAGACTATGCTATACTACTGCCATATATCTGCAATTAGCACTGCTGCCTCACAGCTCCAGAAACCCAGGTTCAATTCCAGCCTCGGGTGATTGTGTGGAGTTTACACTTCATCCTCGTGTCTGCGTGGGTTTTCTCCGGGCTCTCCAGTTTCCTCCCGCAGTCCAAAGATGTGCAGGTTAGGTGAATTGGTCATGCTAAATTGTCCTTGGTGTCCAAAAAGGTTAGGTGGGGTTACAGGGATAGGGTGGAGGTGAGGGCTTAAGTAGGGTGCTTTTTCCAAGGGCCGGTGCAGACCCAATAGGCCGAATGGCCTCCTTTTGCACTGCAAATTCTATGATCTATGACCATCTATTTTTGTCTGATTAGATATGTGATGCATCTTGAGATATTATTCTATCTTAATGGTGTTATTTAAATACACATTGTGTTTTAAATGGTACAACTGTACCAAGTGCTCTGAAATGTTATAGAAAACTCAAACACAATTTCTAAATGAATATTTCACTTTATTGCATACAAAAATGATGTATCGTATGATATAATTTAATAGTCATCTCTACTTAAATGCAAAGAAATTGTATTCTACAGACATTATTTTCTAAAACATTCTTCTATTTATGTTAATACTGCAATCAAAGAAAAAAACATTTCAGATATACTTCTGTCACTGCCCCAAGTTAATTTTGCATCATTTTTGTGCTTTTTCTCAGCAAATGGTAGCATTACATATTTTAGGTCAAAGGAGGAACAATTCTTAATAGCACACACATTTTCCCATATCTAGTTGATTCTCTCACTGTGGGGAACATAGTGGATTGTTTCTAATGAAACCATTAAAATGATTGTGACGCTGATCATATTGAAATTCTTGGGGCAATGGGGTTTTGGAGAATACCTGGACTTCAAATTTACCCTGTTTAGTAGAGTTACTTAGATGGTATAAAGAGCATTGGTTTTAAGTCTTTACAGGTGTAGGTAACCCTTGTACCAAAATTCAACTTGACACTTTATATATAAAACAGGGGAATACAAAGACTGGGCATTTCAAGGTTGTCTAGCCCCAATGAAAATATAGTAAATTTATTTGTCAAATCTGCATCGTTTGTATGCATTACTCCAAAAGAAACCCTTCCTGAAATGCAGCTTGGTACTTGAAATATCTCCTTAACCATAGGTGTGTCCTGAGAGATAAATGAAATGTTAGCTTTGAAAGATATTTTTTAATATGTTTTTTTCCAGCATTGTCCGAGCAAAAAATACTTTTAAAGGATTTACTTGAATACATTCCAATATTGTGCGATTTCCGACATGTAGCTCAGCACCATTTCTGCACAAATGTCAAATGGGCAAGAAGGAAGCAAGGCATTTTCTGTTTTGAAAACAAACTATTAAAATTGATATTGAATAATATGAAAATTGCTTATTGTCACAAGTAGGCTTCAAATGAAGTTACTGTGAAAAGCTCCTAGTCAAAGTAGTTGGTTTCTCATGGCATTTTCTGTTTGATCTTTGAGTTTCTTTCAAATGAAAGTGAGAGACAGTATTCCGAGGGGAATGAAAACCTTATAATTTTTGGCTTACAGTATCAACAAGCAAGCAATCTCAAGTCAGATATGGAATCTGCAGATGGAGATTAAAGCTCTCTTTATATTGCCTGGTTAAGTGTACCAATTCCAGAAGAGGTTCTGCCGCACAAGGTAGAATTGGTTTCCAATTCCATAACTGTCTTCGTGTGGTGTCTCTGCATGAGAATGCCAGTTTAGTGCCAAATGAGATTTCTTAGGAATCCATTTTATTTTCTACCCCAGGACTAGTATTCTTTCTGAACCAGGAACAGTTTTTATGTAAAAATGAATCAGCAAGTAGTACGATCTTAATTCTTTTGAATAACAATTTTCTTCAAGCACCGAGGTATTCTAGCCCAGATTCCTTAAATTGCATGGAAACTACACAATTGAAAATGCTGTGACTTTGCAAATGGCCAATGCTGCACACAATCTATTCTTTTGTGTAAATCTTGGACCAACTCATTTCCATCTGAAACTAAATTGAATCTAATCACTCCAGACAACACCCCCCATCCACACACATAACTGTGCTTGTGGCTAGCCTGGTGGAATGAATGTTTGTGTGAGAGATGGGGTGCATATAATTTGAAGGATAAAGTGACTTATTTATCTTTCATGTTCTGCAAACTATGGGAGCATTCCCAAATATCAAAAAGAGTTTTTCCAAGCAAGATGATGCAAAGGTGCACATGATCGTTTGCCTTTGACTTTTGTGCCAAGGAAATTAATATCTTTCTACATGATATGATGACCCAGAATGTCCAGGGGTGTTAACTAGAAGGTGTCAGTGTTGCCGTATTTTTTGTGTAAATGCGACATAAATTTCTGGCATCTGAACATGTCCAATTTAAAGTTAAATCTGTTAGTTGCCGTCAGCACTACCCTGATCCTCCACAGGGTATGCTGTTGCAGTCTTGCAGATGGAATCATTTAGAAATTACAGATTTGTTGTGAACATCAACTATTTACATATTTTCACTTTAAGGAGCATCAATAAAGTTAAGTCTTGTTCAATGAGGAATAGTTGAGTTTTTAATGATGTACTAAGTCATTTTACTGCTGATTACCCACTCGTACAAATCCTACTCCTTCAGAAACACATCTAAAGATTGCAGATTTTTGTATTCATGTTTTTATTCTTACATTTAATGCTGTATATGTTTGAATCTTTATTTAGTTTATTCGACAATAAATTGTGATTTTTATTTCCTGCTTTACGGTCTGTGAGAATTATTCAATCTTATTGACTGATCAGTCTGTCTGCTTCTTCCCATGTTGTTGGACAGGCAGATATCATATGTAGAAGGCAAAACATTCAAAACATCAGAAAAGTAGAATTCTGAACCCTAGAGACTGCTAAATTTTAGTAGGCAGCTTTTATTGAAGTCAGTAGTGATCAGTACTGTTCCTTTGCCACAGATGGAAAAATCCAGGCCAATAACATTTTACATTTTGTCCATGAATAGAAACAGGGCTATTATGAATAACCATTTAAAGGTATTTTGTTTAAGGGACCTGCTTCGTCGTCTCAGAGGAATGAGATCTAGATGAATGAGGACAATATATTATTTTCTTTTTGCTATACTTGAGGACTTGGTTTGGAGAATCGGTTACCAACTGACACTGACATTCATTAAGTAATATTGCCTTGAATAATGCTAGGATCTGAATCAAGAAATTCCTACATGAGGAGAAATGTGCTACCGCAGGCATCAGCTGTAATCTGACACTGATTTTCATAGAGCTTGCTACTGGGGTTGATGTCAACAATATTTTGATACTAGTCATTTCACGGTATAAAAGGATCTTTGTAGCCAACTTAGCATTTTCTGCTGATGGTGAGTTCTCAATGGTATTTGAAGTCATGGAGTCCTCAACCATGAGTTTGCCATTGGCGCACAAAGGTAGCCATCCATTATAGATCTGTTTGTGAACCGGAGGTAAAGTTGGCAAGTTGAGAGGAGAACTATTTTTTTATTATTGCGAGCATCACGGAATGTAAATGGACCACTGCATTTTGTACATTATTTGTGTTGGTGCTATTTGGGTAACCCAATTATGGAAGCAAATCTTTGCCAACTGTTTGTATTTTGTACGAGCAGCCAACTTTTCTATGGTCTCTCTGTTGCACAAACCTTGCACGTGGCATCATTGTGCATGTGCAGAAGAAACCTTTTAAGCATCTCTCTTGTGGGCCAGTTCTCCCAAATGTTACTATTGGTAGTTAGAAAGATAACTTCAATTCAATTGATTTCAGATTATGAATTCAGTTTATTGGTTGTGTGCCACATTTCCAAATGAAGTTTAAAACTTATAAAACATTGAATTCCAACCCCCTGCACCAAATGCAATATTGTCTTGAATTTTGAGTTCAATTGTGAAGGAATGGTGCTTGTCTCTGACCTCATATAAAGCTGCCCACAGAGGTTTGTTGGGCTCTGGAATGGCCACCCTCCTCTTTTCTGACATAATTTTGAATGTTGTGCTTTTTACCTGGAATCTGTGCTACTCAGCAAGAGAGCAAATAGCGGGCGGACTAATCAGTCAATCAGACTGAACAATTCTCACAGGCAGTAACTATATCCATGCAATGATCCACCCAGGTCTCGTGCATGTATATGAATGAAAATTTTAAATAAGGCAGCTACATAATTGATTACATAAACTTCCACTAGCCGTATAACCCTGGAGTTTAAATGAACACTAATGCAATTGTTTTATAGGACCGTGAGCATGGAACTTCAAGTCCTGTCCTAGCATTGTCCCGGAAATTCTCATCAATGACATGATCTTAGTGCCACTTTACTACTGTAGGACATGAGGGTAATGATGGCAGCTAGAACTGCTGTACCTGACCACTGTGCTGCTTTGACTGCCCTTGGCTAAAATAGTTTGGCTCAAGAATAAAACTGAAGAGTGGCAGCTGCACACAAGTATCACTCTATGGTGCGTGAAACTCCCTGACAATGGTGAGAGTATCGATTTATTCAGTATTTAAATAAAAGCTGCCTGCTTTACTGCACCAGTTACAGAGGGGCCCATATAGGCTCTTTGCGGGGAAAACCAGAAAATGCTGGTAACACACAGCAGGTTCAGTCAGCATCTATGGAGTAAAACAGAAAAATTGCAGATTGGGTTTGGATCCTTCCATCTTGAAAAAGGATCTACACTCAAAATATAAATTTGTCTGTACTCTCCTTAGACTGACCTGCACATTTTCAACATTTAATTTTTTTTAGACTTCCAGCATCTGCAGCGTTTTGCATTTTACTTATGACTATATTGGCTTCCAGCCTTCACTTAAAAAAAAAAGCCCCTCAAAAATCTTGACATCCAATGTAATAATAAGGAATTTCACTTATTCAGATGCTGAAGTAGTGACTCTGGGCTGGACATAGGCTCATTTTTTCAGTTGGCCACTTTTTTAAAAGCTGTTTAACAGCATTTCTGTTTTTGGCAAGTTTGAATATATGGAGGCACTGAATTTGTTCTAAGTCTGTATTGAAAGGCATAAATATAGCCCAGCTGACAATGTGAAATTACAGTTTGTCTCTTCACCTTTTGTATGCTTATGCTATGTTTCTGCCTGCGTCATTTACTCTTCCATAGTTAACCAGAGAGTATAAGGCTGGGTTTCAGCCCTTGTCATAAATTTTTAAAAAAACCTATGCTTGTTTTTGCATGATAACAATACTCTTGGCCTAAGCACAATATTTTCTGGTAATTTGGTGCTTGGTGCTGGTTAATGTCAATGCCATAGGTACCGATGGAAACTGACACCGAAAACAAAAGTTCAAAGTCACTAGTTTAAATCTAATCAAACCTACTTCTATTGAGAGTTTTAAGCACCTGACCAGAGGAAACCACCCATTAAACCCCTGCAGTGCAGGAGGCCATTCAGCCCATCGAGTCTGCACTAACCCTCCGAAAGAGCACTCTGCCTAGGCAATTGGAAATTGATCATGGCCAATCCACCCAATCTGCATATCTTTGGACTGTGGGGGGAAAAAAACATAGACAAGGGGATGGTCTGCAAACTCCACACAGTCAGTCATCCAAGGCCGGAATCAAACCAGGGTCCCTGGAACTGTGAGGCAGCAGTGCTAACCACTGTGGCGCCCAATGTTTAGTTGGTGGGAAAATGTCCTGCCTCAATAAAGCTCACCGCAAATAGCTTGGCTTTTCAAATGGCTGACCAAACTTCAGAAACCAACAGTAAAACTATTTTAGCTAATCTGCACTGGTCTGTGAAGGATGAAGGCACAGACCTGAGGTGGTATGCACTGAGCCTGGAACACACACATGTCAGAAAGCTATTCAGATTCATGTGGAAAAGTAATGAACATTTTGGAGAAGTTAAGGATGATACATCAAAGAAAACTCATTTGTACTTGACTGCCTCTTGAAACAAAACTTTGTCTCTCGCAAAGCATGAGAGTTGGAGACTGGTGAAGATTCAACAGTGATGTGACCACAGATAGTTATTCGAGCAGCATAGCAGCAGCATGGTAGATGTATCCTCATGTCCCAAACAGTTATTGTGCATGTTTTGCTTTGTTTACTTGATTGTATGGAACTACTTTTCCCAGTAAATGGAGATATGGTTCAAGAATTATTTTGTGTGACTGATTGTTAAAGTGATGGACCCCAGTAAGGAAAAGCGGGACAAAAAGGGAAATAAAATAGTTAATAATAGAACAGGAGTTAAACTGGGAGTAAAAGAGAAAACACAAAGACTGAGGAAAGAAGAAAATAAATTAAGCACCATGGCTGAATTTGGAAGTGTTTATTCAAACAATGCTTTATGGATTATTTTCAAGTCAAATTTTAAAAGATGTAAGCAACACGCTGAATAAATGTCATAACGTTGCAATCTTAAATGTCTATTAGCCTTCTGTCATTTCATATTGTTCTTGTGAATGGCAGTGTCAACTGAATTTGGTTTCAGCATCTATGGTAGCAGAGAGAGAGAGAGAGAGAGAGAGGGGTGCATTGAGGCAAGAAAAACCAGCATTGACTTCCATCTTGGCTAGTTTGGTGAAGGAGGTACGTGGACTTTGTCCGAATGTAACTGGAGATTTGCGATGTATGATACCAGCTATTTGTAGCTTCATGCCAACATGCTGACCCTAGGGTTTACTCAAATATTAATGAAGCCCTGGAATATACTCTTGCAGTGTGTGGCAGATATACAAGGAAAAAAACTTGTAATGCAGTGATGAGAAAATCTGTCAGAAGACGTTAGTTAAGTCCAAGTAAGATTAGCTGCTCCATTTTAGTTTTTTGCCTTTATCTGATCCATCTGCTAAATTGATTTAAATTTCAGTTTGAGTATGTGCTTTACTTGCAATCAAGTGGGAAAGCTTATTTAGACATGGGGCCCATTGCAACCTACGGTTGAAAATGCCCGAATAATTTATTAAATAAGATTACACCTTTATCAGAAAATACTGTACAGAAGTATTTTGGTCCATAAACTGCTGTAGTTCTACCTTACATATATATATATATATTATATATATTTCAATATTAGAAGTTTACAAAAAAAGACTCATTGCTAATGAAAAATTGTGCCTATATATTGAACTATTGTACATGGTATATTGAATACATATTCAGAGGGTTGAAACTCAGGATACTACCTAATATGTGAATATATAAATCATATTCATACAGTACATACTTAGAGCTGATATTGGTACGAGCAACACACTAGATTTGTACAGGAAATCTAAACTATCGGTACAGGAGATGTACACACTGATGTATTTATCCACGATCATAGTATTGTATCTATCCACTACTCTGCCATAGATGTAGAGCCAATATAGATTATCTGTTACTGCTATGAGTTGCTGTTAAACCATGAATACCAGAAGTAAACATTCAACAGCTTCTTTCCTTCCCTCCCACATTGCTGTAGGTCTGGTTTCAAATGTAGGCCAGACTAGCAAGGCCGGCAAATTTCCTTCCCTAAACTACATTAGTGAATCAGTTGGGGGTTTACAATGATCTGACAGTCGCCCTTACTGATACTAGCATTTATTTTAATATTCCAAATTTATTCAATTAACTGAATTTGAACACCCTTGCTGTCATAATAAGATTTTAATTCTTATCTCCAGATCATTAATCCAGTCCTCGGGATTACAATTCGAGTAACATAACCCATTATGCTACTGTTCCCGGTATACTACATATAAGAAGCAACTTCGTCACATAGTGACACTTCAGTGTAAAATAGTATGGAGAGTTATTTCACCAGGATAACATTTTACTACTTTTATAAAAAAAGCCTTGAGATAAGAAGATTTTACCTTGTTTATATTTAGCATTTTAAAATAATATGGGTATAGAATGACCAGGTGCTTTATGCAATAATCGAAAATGAAATATGCCAGATGGATAAAAGTATCCTTTGGCTAAATAGCGCTTTTACATAGGCTGCTGTAAAAGGGATTAGAGAAACAAATACTAGATCTATGTATGTTTATTATTAGTGCAGCAAGTTTGATCTATATAATCTATGATATAAACATGGAAAGAATCAATCCAGATTGCAACGCAAGACATTACAGCTACAGCCTCTGAAAACTCATGGCATTAATCTCACTGCTTCTCAAAAACAATTCAGAAAACAGCATTGTGCATCTGTAGGTGTTTTTCAAATTCACCACTGATAATAAAACAAAGGGAATCTAAAAATTCTTCTTTCAAATAGTTTCCTCTTAAAATCATTTGCATTTTCAATTTTTTTGACTAGCCTTGCAGTTGATACTTCAGATAATCAGAGAATACAGTCTTCGCACATGATTTGCTTTTTAAAAAAAAGTATTCTGATAGCATAACTTTCAGTGCAGTTTTCCACTGATGCACATTTTAGACATGCACAACCTATGGACTATCCAAGCTTCCTGTTGGTGTTGTCCCAGTGTAAAATTGAATTGCTTGAGATTTTCCACCACATTGTTTAGGATGTCTTGTGCTCTGCGGGACTAAATCTTGCTTTTACTGAATAGTGTACATGCTGTTACACTCTGATACTGTAGACTTTACACTCTACAAACCGATTTTCTTCTAAATGGCCTTTAATAATATAAAGGTAACTGTTTGAAAGCAAAACTGATGATTGTTATAAAGCAGGCATTCATACCCGGATTGCCCAATATCTAAAACAAGTATCGGGTCTTGTGCACTACAAGAAGTACCATAAGTTATACTATAATACATCCATAGGGATTTTTTGCCCTATTTCACCTAATGGTGAGTATGGAATCTACATTCAATGTAGACAGTAAAGAGCAACATGTTCATTGTTTTAAAGCACTGCAACAGCAGAATAAAACAATTCGGGAACTGCTATCCGCATGTCACAGTGTCAACCACTTTGAATGTACTTTTTGATGACTACACACCCATGCCTGAACATTGGGCAAGGCATGTTTTGCAGAAGTGTCCAATTGTTTGTGTGGGGATCATATGTTTCCATGTTTCCCAGCGCAGGTCCTTCACTACTGACGATTCCTCCTGTAGCATAGATTTTCCCATCCAGTACCACCGCACTGTAACACACAATCCATATGAGTGAACTATTCATGTAATCATCATCATGTCATTCACAAAGCACAAGAATACATTTTCAATCATCACGCATATAGTAACTCCCGTGCAGCATTAATATATAATTTTATCCTGTGGCATTGTTATTGCTCATATAGAACCCACACTATTTGCACAACTATGTGAGCAGATGCATCACTTTTAGTTGGGAGGAACAGGTTAGAAAATGATGCTGGTTTGAATACAGATCATGAATAATTTAAAAAAAAAAAATTGTCACAATACAACATGACTTATTCTATAATATTGTAGATGCATAATTATAAGAATGGGATATCTTTTCACTGGAAAACATTTTTTTTTTTTTTGGACTTATCATTATATTGAAATCCAAAGCACAAAAATGTCACTAAATTGAGAGTGAGAAGCACCAGACAGTTTGATGAAATGAAAAGACAAGTTCCAAAAAAACTCAGTTGGAATTTGTAGCATTGATGATGCTGATTCAACAGGTCTCTGATTCACAGAAGGGAAGGTGACATTTTCTGGTTGTGAACCAGATTAGAAACTGACTTCAGTATTCAAATGTCAAGACTGCTTCCTTCTGAAGCAGAGTTCTTTTTAAAATGCGTCGCTAATGCTGTCGTCACATACGATATTTGGTGCTAGTATTTGCCAAATGTTCTGTTGTGTCATGAATGAAAATTTAATAAAGCACCTCAATTCCTCTGTGTGGCATATAAGTGGCTTTGACTTTCAGTTGGGTTGTTGCATAACTGAAGCTGATATGAAGCTGTTTTTTCTTTTATCTGTATTTAAACGAGCATTATTAGCATCATTTTCTAACCTGTTCCTCCCAACTAAAAGTGATGCATCTGCTCACACAGATGTGCTCAAATAGTGTGGGTTCTACATGAGCAATAACAATGCCACAGGATAAAATTATCTATTAATACATATATTTTGTGACTACAATCCTTATTTTATATTTATCTCGAGGCACTTCCACTACTATTAAAAAATTTAAATAATAGATGGCTTTCATTGTAACAGGAAAATTCTAATCAGCTATATGATGAAGTAAAGTACATGGTAAAAATATTCTCTTTGAAGTGGTGCTTTAATATATTTAGGACCACTATAGACAATTAATACCAATTTAGATGCTTGCATTGCAATTTAAAGAGTTTTATTTTGTAAATATGCCTAACATGAACAGGATGGCACATTTACATGTCAACAATAACTTGTGTTCTGTAGGGAAACGTCCCAAGGTGCTTCACAGACGTATGATGAGACAAAAATTGACACAAGTCGAGGAGGAGATATTTGGATGGGTGATCACATACTTACTTAAAGAGCTAGATATTGAGGTAGTATTATAGGATGAGAGTGAAGTAGAGGTTTAAAGAGGGAATTCCAGAGCTTCATCTTTACTGCTGGGGGTTGTGTGCGCCAATGTTATTTCAAAGGGATTAAGTTTCACAAAAAGCCAGCATTGGAGGAACTCAGAGTTGTAGGGCTGGAGGATGTTACAGAGATAGGGTGAAGGTCATGGAGGGATTTGAACACGTGCATGAACATTTTAAAATCAAGGTGTTAGTCAGCCAGAAGACAATGTAGATCAGTGAGCATGAGGCAATGCTTGGAAGAGAGCATGTGTTCAAGTTTACAGAAGATGAAAGATGGAAGGTGAATGATGCACAGGAGAACATTAGAATAGTGGAATCTGTAACTGAAATATGGATGAAGGTTTCAACAACAGATGCATTGTGAAAAGTTGGAACCAGCAATTGGAAGTAGGCAGTGAGGAAATTAGTTTGAAATTCAGCTTGGATTACTAGGATGTTGAAATTGTGAACTGTTTGTTTCAGCCTGGGACATTACGAGCAAAATTGGAGGGAATTTCTCAAATATTGACTACAGGTTTATAAAGTCAGCTCAAACTGCTGCTCAAAAATTTAACTGAATTGTGATTCACTTGATGATATTACATGTGCAATTCTAACAATTTTTATTAATTTTGGAGCTCCTAAAATATGAACATTATCCCAAGAGTGACAATGAAATGAAAGATAGCTTTAGATACAATTACAGTTTTTCATGTGTAGTCCTGCTCATCTTAGCAACCTAAACCACAGAAAACAAATTTGTGCAGGTCTGAAACCGTCAGGCTGGGGTTCCAGAGAGAGTTGGTTTACAAATAGATCAATCTGACACCCATCCTGCTTATTTGTACCATATTCAGCATTATATTGAAGTGGTTCCTGCTTTTGCAATTTAATCTGTGTCAAAGTATAATATGCAATATAATAAGCAACGTGAATACACTTGTGTGCGTGCCATTTTTATATTGCTTTTAATATTAGGAGGATATATGCTTGCATGATGAATCAAAGCAAAGCCTACATATGTGGATAATTTATGGTATTGCTTGACATTCTGTCAAAGTATCATAAGTAATTTTGTTCCATGCCTTTATTTCTTCCTGACAAACTGTTGCCTTTGACTGCTCCTCAGCCCACTCTTTTCACTCAGCTGCTCAAAATATACAGAACTTTGTATCAATTGTAAACCATTATGGCAAACATTCCTCCACTTTACAATTAAATACACTTGACTCACCAGTAGCCTTCGAGTCACAAGGTTTTGCGTTCAAGCCCACTCTAGAGATTTGAGGACATCTACTCATGCTAATACTGTAGTTCAGTAGTGAGGAAGTGCTCCACTGCTAGGGGGTGTTGTCACCTTTCAGAGGAATGTGTCTGCTCAAACAGGTAGATGCAAAATACCCTATGGCACTATTCAGAAAAGAGTGTTCTCTTGTGTTGCAGACAACATTTATCTCTTACCTAACATTGAATTTTATTTCATTGCTGTTGGTGGGACGTTGCTATGCATAAATTGGCTGCTATTTTACTCACATTGCAGTGGTAACTATAGGCGCGATTCTCCAGCCTTGTTGCACACTTGCTCAAGCGTAACGAGGCCGGTGAATAGCGGGATAGGTCAAAAACAAGATCCACGATGTGGATCCCATAGGCAAAATCGGGATCTCGCCGTAGCGTGGCGAGAAACCAATTATCACCACTTAAGCCCCATTTCCATACAATTAATGAGAGCGACCTCATATACAACGGCCTCCCGTCATTCATCAGCCTCCTCAGCAAGTGCTCACGCTGGCACGATTAGTACTCCTTTTGAAAAACATGTACCTGGTGGAAGGGGTTCTGTGTGGAGCGGAGGAGGTGAGTAGTCACCTTTGCTCACAGGCAAAGAGCCCGGAGACACTGGGATTGCCACTCCAGTGCTCGATGGGGGGTGGGGGTGGGGACCTCCACAGGGGTGGGCCGGCGTGGGGGGGTGCGCTGGGGAGATGGGCAAAGGGTCAAGAGGCATCATGATTGTTTTATGAAAAGGTGTTTAATGTTTTGTACACAAACCCCACTCCCGATGATGCCCCTATCCCCCACCAACCCCCCCCCCCCCCCCCCCCCCTTCCCAAAACATACCCTGTTGCCCTCAGTGATCCTTGACGTGCCTGGCCCTCCTAGCTTTACCATTACGTCTTGGTGTTTCCCCAGGATGCACATCAGCTGCTTACCTTGACCTGTGGCCTTTGATGCCCATGGCGGGCGTCCTCTGGCAGCCCTGGGGACTGAAGGCCCCGGCTCACTTGTTGGCGCCACATGCACAGCCGTGCCGCCCTGTCCCGTGTGCTGACTGTGAGACGCTGCCTCATCAGAGGGGTGGAACTCGAGCGAGCTGGTGGCCACCGTCGCCACTCCATGGGATGAGTCCGGCTTGGCACCTGGCACCCCCCTCCTCCCTACTGGATCCCTTAGCGCCCTGGAGTTCACCTTGGACAGAGGGGCAACTGGTTCTAGCCCTAGCTGCCCCTGCATCATCTGGCTCTGCCAGCCCTGGTGGTTCCCCATGGTCTGCACCACGGTGTCAATGCTCAGAGCGATGCTCTGAGACTCGGTGACTGAGACATGTTCTACAGTGCCTCAGCCATGCCCTCCTGCGATTGGGACAAGCTCCACAGCGCCTCGGCCGTGCCTATCTGAGAGCGTGTTATGTCCCGGAGAACCTCATCAAGGTCGGCCTGGTACTGGGACACATCCCCCAGCGAGTCGGGCATTCTACCGAGACCCTCGGCCACGGCCGTCACCAACAGCGCGATGCCTTGGACATCTTCACCCATGGTGTCGACGTCATGCACCAGGCCTTCCACTGTGGTCACCACCCTAGCATTGCCAACGACGTCTCCTGTGCCCCTAGTCTCTGGGCCTCCTCCAAGCGGCTATAGATCTGCTGGAGTGACACTGACATCTCCTTCTGAATGCCCAGGTTGGTCCCCATCATCTCCATCAGATCCGGGTACCTCTGTACCACAGGCTCAGCTTGAGACTGGGACCCAGCTGCGTGTTGGGATCCAGCCGACCTCCGACTGCTGTCTTGCCTGGGGATTCGTGCATCAGCAGCAATGTGGTGTTCACCAGATTGTGCTCCCGAAGCCTGTCCACTAGTATGTCCCACTGAGGTATGTGTATCTGCACTGGTGGGGGGCGGGGACAACAGACATGGGGATGAGATTCTTATGTTTGGCACCCCTCTGCCAGTCTGGGCCCTCTCCCAGCGATTGTGGCAGAGCTTTTCCTGAGGAGACACAGAGAGGTCATCGTTAGCCACAAGTGTGGTTCACATTGGTTGGAAAGGGGATGTGAAGGTGGCGTTGGTGGGGATTGAGGAGGGAGGGGGAGGAAGGGCTGGGGGTTACATGGGGAGTTGGGGATGGATGATCCCTTTGGGGGGGGGGAACGGAGCGGGGGACGGTGAGGAGCATTGGTGTCCACTCACTTGTGCTGCCTGGTGTACTGAAGGCCTGACCTCCTGGTCAAACTCCTCAAGCTGACGGTTGCTACCACCTCATCCCAAGCAGCTCTGGCTGCCTTGTAGCTCACCCTCTGGGATCCTCGTGGGAACAGGACATCCCTCCTGGTATGTTTAATGGATGCAAAACATTTAGGATGTTCTGAGGTTAAGATCTTTCTTTATCCTCTAATTTCTTAGTCATGAAATGACTTGCATTATTTTCAATGGATTCAAGTACAGTGAGAAATTTGCTTAGTGAAGCATCTCTCAAATGGAGGTTCCTTTGCTCCGAATATCTCTGTAATAAACTGTATATATTATTCATGAACATAAGTACAATTTCCCATTAGTAGGGAACAAAATCCGATAATTTGTTTTCAAGGTCACTTTAGTTTCTTGGTTTTTATTGACTTGTAACTATTTGTATTCAATTGAACATGATTAATTTAAGGCAAACAAAATTTATATTACTGTTCAATTAAAGTGTTTTGCATAGGACAGGAAGGTAATTTGCTGAGTTTTCTTTCCTAACTGTAATTAACTGTGTGCAAAAAGCTTTGAGATGTTTATTTTAAAAAAAATTTAGAGTACCCAATTCATTTTTTCCAATTAAGGGGCAATTAGCGTGGCCAATCCACCTACCCTGCACATCTTTTGGGTTGTGGGGGCGAAACCCACGCAAACACGGGGAGAATGTGCAAACTCCATACAGACAGTGACCAGAGCCGGGATCGAACCTGAGACCTTGGCGATGTGAGACAGCAGAGCTAACCCACTGCGCTTTGAGCTCTTTATGATAAATATGAAAAGATGTTAAATTCATCCAAATTTCTTTCCTCAAGTTACCCTATTTCAGTGCAGTAACCATGCATTCAGCCTGAGTAAGGAAGATTAAAAAAATGAGAGTTCCTGTTCTTCATAGCTATCAGTGTTGAGCGAGGTCATGGTCTGTCATTGTTGTGGTGGTTTAATAGTTTGGCCACTTACTTTTTGGTCTCAAACATGGGAAAAAAAGTTTCTTTGGTTAGGTATTCCAGAGCCTCGACTGACCTCTCAGCCATATCCTCACGTAATTCACTGCTTTTTAAAGAGAAGCAGAGAAGGTATTTTTTGAAATTGTGCAAATCTATATCCATAAAATCATAACATATTGATGTGAATGGCATAATTTTGCAATTGACGTGAAAAGATTGCTCAGTTCTTCTCCCTCCTTAAATGGAAGTGCATTGCTGAAAACTCTTGGCAATGGTCCATTAACGCAGGGCTCATTTGCGACTTGTTTACATGCCCCACAGCTAGATGTCACTGCTGCATTTCATACACACTGTTCAGTAGGACAATGAAAATGCTTCACCAATGCATCACATTCGTGTAAAATGGTATGTTACAAGAATTATGTCATGGTCACTTCGCCTTTCTATCACCATATGCATCAGCATATATGATGAAAATGTAGAATACTTTCCAAGATGCTGGCACATAAAGGCAAAGAAAATACATTTGTGCAGGTTGTCGATTAGTCCCGAACAGCCCTTTATATCATATGTCTGTTTTAGGTATATACTATTGACATCAAAGCTGTGTATAAATACAAATGGCTAAAATCAGACAGCTTTATACATCTCATTGCAATGCTTGTGTTTCATAGATTAATATGTAAAAGAATTTATCGAAATAATATTAAATGTGTAAAACCTTAATCCCAAAGCACGGGTTTTGAAATTTGGAAATTGCAGAATCTAACTATGAGGAATTTATATTTTCAAATTAGACTCTAATCCGTTTCTTTCATTTATACACCAGCACCTTGAGAGATTTGGGGCGTGATTTAACGGGACCAGTTCCAAGTGCCGTAGCAAGCGAGGTTTCCTAGGAATATCTTGAAGGCCGTGTTGGTGAGCTCCTGACCGCTATCTAACGACACTTAGTCTTTTTTTGGGGGGTCCTTGAGAGTTCCTTTCCTGGTGAGCCAACACAGTTGAGCCAACACAAATTATTTTCATCATGGGTAAGCTGAGCTCACTGGCCAGATCGACTCCTCCGAGATCGAGCCGCCATGTTGGAAGGGTGCCTCGATCTCTCAGTGAGCTTGGGGGTCCCCCACCCATAGGCAATGTCACTGCCCACACGCATGGGCAGTACCCCACACTCTTTCCCCACCCCTCCTCCCCCAAGTGAGGACATTCTGCTATGGGGTAGCTGAGGCTCTCCCCTTTTCATGCCGTCCCACACCCCCTTTCAGGCCCCCCCCCCCCCCCCCCCCCCCAGGACCCCGACCCTTCATCCCTTCAATCTTCCGGAGGCCCCTTCATACTAACCGACCCTCCTTATCCGCCTCATCCCTCCTCTCATGGTCCTGACCCATGGCAGTGCCACCCTGGCACCTATGCACTACCACCCTGTCAGTGTTCCTACAAGCCTGGGGCAGTGCCAAAGTGCCAGCCGGGAGGTGCCATGGTACCCGGCTGTAATGGGGAGAGCAGGGATGTCACCCTGCCCTGTCCCTGACCACCCTGGGGCCTCCAATGGTCTGGGAGACTCCCCCAGGCTGTTCTGCCTGGTCCACATTTGTGTGGACCAGTACTAATCATCGCTCACGGGACCACTCGCTGTAGGGCTAGTAAGATCCCAGGGGGCAATCTAAGAGGAGGGCTGGTAGGATTGGGCGGCAATCTAATTAATGAATGGAGATTGGCTTAATTGGTGATTATCGGTTTCTTGCTGGTCCTAGGCGGGTTCCTGAATACGCCAACGGGAGCGAGCTGGTTAGATTGCAAACCGCTTGCCGCCAGGTAAGGCTCCCAATTTAGGCTGCTCCCACGGTCTAACCGGTTCGCACAGATTCCCGCCAGGTGCGACAAGGCTGTTAAATTGCTCCCTTTTTTTTCTTTATTCATTTAGCAAATGCAAATTCCTGAAGCCAAGTGATAACCTCCTCATTTTCTGGGTGGAATTTTACAGCCCCTTCCTTCGTCAGTCAGCATTTGTGCGGAGGAATGATGTTTGCGAGGTCAGGTAGCCAGAAGAGGGTTGCTGAGCATAGTTCCAGTTATGATGAACATTGCTAGATTCGATTAACATCAATAAGATATGTGTGTGGTGATCTTTGCCAAAGAGGTGCACAGTACTCTGCATGATAAGTCAAGTGCTGAGGTCCAGCGCATTATGGTCGCAGCACGCCATGTAGATCCAGCAAATTTGGCTGTAGATTGTTTCTGGTTTTGACATTTGCTGCTGCTTTCTCCAAATGTTCTGAGAAGGACAGAGTCCTATCTGGAAGAATGTTGTGTTCGGATCATGCCATCCATGTAGCTATGCAATTCCTTTTTGACACTGGTGTTTTGGAAGTGGAATATACTGGATATGGTTTTAGAGGGATTCAACATGAGGCACCAGCAGATGCAATAGCCCATCAACTTTGTAACCTCTTTGTTAAGGATCTGGTCCAGAGTGCAGCAGAACAGAGCTTGAGTGGCACAACAGATGACATCGGAAGAGATGAACTTGTGGGGCATGGGTTGTTGGCAGGTCATTTATATATATGTTGAACAGGATTGGATCTAGTCCTTTGGCCAGTATTCTCGATGCACCTCTTCCTTACCCAATGTGGATTCTGAATCATCTGTTGAGAGGGAATGTTTCAACAGCAGCCCCCACCCAGGTTGGAGCATTCTGGACAGCTTTGGAAAGCAGGCCAGTGTGCCACACTGTGTCATATGCAGCTCTTGGTCCAGCAGTACTTTTAGGAGCCATTTGCGATGTGTGCCAGATCTTGATCACATTCGGAGGTGTTTCTGATTCCAGATAACAGTGTAAGTTTCACTGTAGTAAAATATGAGCTATCAGGAAATATAATTAGTGCATAATATTGAATTCCAATTAGTAAACAAAACGTTACCAGTGATGCTGGCAGTTTAAAGAAAATTTATTTTTGAAAAGATCGTTCAGCAAATCTTTCTTTTCTCTTTGAGACAGAGAAAGATTGTCTTCATGTTAATATTTGTAGGTGCCCTTATATTGCATTTCAATGCAATTCATCTGGTTATTCCTTAGGAATAGAGGAAAAGATGCAGGCCATTCAGCCCATCTATAACTCCTTACCCACCTTTCATCTGTATCTCTGGAAGCAGTTAACAAATAAAAATCTGTTAATCTCAGCCTTGAAAGTTTAATTTGACCCAGGAGCCTTTTGTGGGAGTGTGTTTCAGATTTACTACCCTGTGCATGCTTCCTGATGCTACCTCTAATACTGGGCGCGATTCTCCGCTCCCGCGAATAAGTGCCCACGCCGTCGTGGTTCACGACGGTGCGAAACAGCCCCGGTCTCGACCGATTCAGGGCCCGAAAATGGGCTAGGATCGGGGCCGCGAGAAACTCGGAGGGGCGTGTCGCTAAAGCAGCGTCGTCAGTGCACGCCGGGCATTGGCGCCGCATCATCCGCCGCCTAACTGGTGTCACCTGCGCATGCGTGGTTGCCGTCCTCCCCGAGGCCGCCCCGCAAGAAGACGTCGGATGTATCTTGCGGGGCGCGGAGGAACTCCTTCAGAGATGCCGGCCCGCCGATCAGTGGGCACCAATCGCGGGCCAGACCCCTTTTGAGTGCAACGCCAGTGAAAGAACCCCCCTCGCCCCCCCCACACCCACAGGCCGCCCCCCCCCCCCCCAGCGTTCCAGTGCTGTTCCCGCCGGCAGCGACCAGGTGTGGATGGCGCCGGCGGGAATCCGTAGTTTTGGGCAGGCCGCTCGGCCCATCCGGGCCGGAGATATGCGGGTGTAGTGGAGAATCGCCATTTTGGGTGTCCCGAGCGATTCTCCGGTCTGCGCCGCGCAGAACTCGATGGGGCCGTTCTCGCCACTTGGGTGCATCACGGGAGGGCGTCGGACCGGCGTCGTAGGGGAAAATAGCGCACCAGGCGATTCTCCAAACCGGCGCGGGAGCGGAGAATCACGCCCACTATCTCTAAATTTAAGTTAATACCTCTTGTTTTGAACTCTACACCAGAGGAAATAGATTTTCTGTACTTACGGTTCCAAATCCCTTTATCACTTTAATACTTCAAACTTTCTGAACACAAGGAACTACAAGCCACAGTTATGCAACTTGCCTCCTAATACAATCCTTTAACCCCTTGTGACATTTGGTCAGTAGTCATTGTATCCCTTCCCAAGGCCTGAAGTGTGGTACTCAAAACTAAATGCAATATTCCAAATGAGGTCCGACCAGTGCACTGCAAAGTTGAAGCATAACAGGCTCATTTTTGTATTACTACCCCTTGAGAGTTCAACCCTCTATTTACCTTTATGATTGCATTTTGAAAGTGTTAATTTGCTTTAAGTGATTCCAGTTCTGGACCAGCATTCTATTGTTCCTCTGGCTATTCCTACTTTTTCAGCATTAAGAAAATCTTCCAATTTGTCTTTCTTGGATTCAAAGTGGATGACCTCACACCTGCATCATAGAATCTCTAAGGTGCAGAAATATCCCATTCGACCCATCAAGTCTGCACTAACCCTCTGAAAGAGAACCCTATCTGCCATTGATTTTCCCATTCATTTAATTTGTCTATGTCCGTTTGTAATCCTCCTGCTCACGTCTACGTAATTTACTGTACCCTAGCTTGGAGACAATTGCAAACCTGGATAAACAGCATTCCATTGCTTCATCCACGTCATTGAAGTAGATGGTGAAAAGCTGAAGTTCCAGGACATATCCTAGGCAAATATCATTTGCCACATGCTGTCAATGATTGTACATTCCTTCCTATTCTGTCTTCTACCTCCAACTGAGCCAATATGTTTGATGGAGCTGGAGTCTCGTTAAGCAGTTGCAAAATCGAAATAATTCCAATGCACAATGAACACAAATATTGGGCGGGATTATCCGTCCCACCAGCCCTGTGTTCCGGCACGGCGTGATCCTGCTGGCAGCGGGATTCTCCTTTCTCGCAACCGGCTAGTGAGGTTTCCCATTGTGGGCTACCCAAAGCAGGCATGGGTGCGCTGCAGCCAGGGTGGAGGACCCCACCAAAGGAGAATCCCGCAGATCATGTTTGGTAAAACCAATACTCTGGATGAATATCACAATATTTACAAGAGCCTAGAATATCCGGAGTAAACACAACACATTAACTTAAATGTTTGAGTCTGAATCCACAATCTTTCCAACCTTCCTCTGACAGCTGCGAGACCATGCTGACAGTGTTAAGGAATTGAACGAGTTTTTCACACAGAAAATGGATGAATAATAAGACAATGACATACTACGTATAAGGAACTTGGCAGGGCAAGACTAATTATAAGATGTAGAAGGTTGATGGTGCAAGATTTCATGCCACAAAATATGGCCTTTCAATCTGTTCCACATGTCTTGCTCATGCCAAGACCTCCTACAGCTCTTTCACTGCATCTCACAGCTACTTTATATCAATAACAGCTGCCACAGTCAAGCTGTAATGGAATGCTTTTCTACATCCACCTCCTCACGTACAGAGATCCAGGTTCAGAATGTCTTGCTTTAGCCGATAGTGTTCAGAGTTGGGGGAGCCCATGTAAGATGGAGAACATGGGTTTGCAGAAGTTGATCCTATTCAATATGTACAATGTACTTGCTATCCACAAGGGTGAGGCTAAAGGCTGTTGGAAGCACAGCCAGAATGTGGACCATGGAATTCTGGACCATAAAATTGTCCAAAGGGGGAAGCAGGAGGAGTGGGGGGGTGGGGGTGGGAGGGAGGGGGCGGATGTGTGAACCCACAATGTTCTGACTGAAAAGTGACAGTCCTATCAATTGAGTCACGGCTTACATATTTTTACTTTTACATAGATCTGGATAAACAGACGAGCACAAGAAAGTTCTAGAAAGGTAGTGAATTTTTTGAATATACCTGTGATAGTTTTCTGCAGAAAAAGCTAACAAGGGGGTGTGTCATATTAGTTTCAGCAATCAGAGTCAGATTTAGCTAACAGCCTAATAGTGCGCAAACATTTATTTAATAGCAACCATAATATGATTGAGTTCAATGGAGTGTTTGAAAGAGAGAGAGATGCAAAACAGTTACTAAGATTCTAGATTTATTTAAGGCTGACTTCAGTGCAATGAGACAGACTGTCCACAGTAAACTGCACAAATCTGTTAACGGTTAAGACAACAGATGATCACAGCGAAGTGTTTAACAAATAATGGAGTGTGAGACTGAACTAGTCTATGCACCAAAAAAGCTCATACTCTGCTTGCTAAAAAACAGCCATGGACAACTACATAAGAAAAAGACAACATGAATAAATGCATACAAATAGCAAAGATCAACCCAAAGGTATTTTCAGTTGTATTTGGAAAACGAGCATAGTTATTTGTGGGGTTGCTTGAAAACTAATAACGGTGATATTGCCAATGAAAGTGAGGAGGTAGTGGACATGTTGAATAATTACTATGCATCAATATTTTCTGTAGAGGAAGAAGTCAGTTTGTCAGAAATCCCAAAGGAGCAAATAACGAAACTCACCAAAATTAGCACAAGCAAAGTAACAGACACGAAGGAAATAATGGCAGTCTGAAGGATCAGATAGTTTCCATCCCAGGGTTTCAAAGCAAGTGAGTAAGAACATTACAGATACCCTAACTATAATCTTCACAATTCTCTCAGTTCAGGAACATTTATCTTAGATCAGAAAATTGCATCTGTAATTTTGCTATTTAAGGAAAGTGTCAGCGGGAAACCTGGGAATTATAGGTAAGTTATATGTCACAAAATTACTAGAGTCTACAATTTAAGATAGGATGACTGATAATTGTGAAAATTTTCAGATGATCAGAGAAAGCCAGAATGCCTGACAAATCTGGTTTAACGTTTTGAAAAGGCAACTAAGTAGTGGATAGGGAAATGTCTGCAGCTGTTATTCATATGGACTTCCAAAAGGCATTTGATAAAGATCCTCAAAATATAATGTTAGATAAAGTTGAAGTCCATGGATTTGAAGACAGATCGTTGGCTTAGTTAGGCAATTGGTTGAGTGGAAGGTGATGGAGAGTAAAGATAATGGCAAGTACTGATTGGAAGGATGTGACTAGTGGTGCTGTTCACTATCTGCTTCGATGTCTCAACTATTCCCTATATTTATTAATGGCGACATGAGTGGACAGAAAACAGCATATCTAAATTTGCCAATGACAAAAAGATGGGTGGCATTGTAAGCAGTAGAAATGAAAGCATTAAATTATGACAAAATATTGAAATGAAAGCATTAAATTATGACAAAATATTGATCGAGTGAGTGAATCATCAAATTAGTAGCAAACAGGTTTTAATTGCATGCATATGTAAGGCCATCCACTTTGGACCCAATAGGACAGGAGGAGTTTATAGAATGTATCCGCGATAGTTTCCTAGAACAGTATGTAATGGAACCTACGAGGGAACCAGCGGTCCTAGATCTGTTCCTGTGTAATGAGACAGGATTGATTCAGGATCTCATAGTTAGGGATCCTCTCGGAAGGAACGATCACAATATGGTGGACTTTAAAATACAGATGGAGGGTGAGAAGGTAAAATCAAGCACTAGTGTTTTGTGCTTAAACAAAGGAGATTACAATGGGATGAGAGAAGAACTAGCTAAGGTAGACTGGGAGCAAAGACTTTATGGTGAAACAGTTGAGGAACAGTGGAGAACCTTCCAAGTGATTTTTCAATGCTCAGCAAAGGTTTATGCCAACAAAAAGGAAGGACTGTAAAAAGAGGGCAAATCGACCGTGGATATCTAAGGAAACAAGGGAGAGTATCAAATTGAAGGAAAAACAAACAAAGTAGCAAAGATCAGTGGGAGACTAGAGGACTGGGAAATCTTTAGGGGGCAACAGAAAGCTACTAAAAAAGCTATAAAGAAGAGTAAGAGAGATTATGAGAGTAAACTTGCTCAGAATATAAAAAGATAGTAAAAGTTTCTACAAATATATAAAACAAAAAAGAGTGGCTAAGGTAAATATTGGTCCTTTAGAGGATGAGAAGGGAGATTTAATAATGGGAGATGAGGAAATGGCTGAGGAACTGAACAGGTTTTTTGGGTTGGTCTTCACAGTGGAAGACACAAATAACATGCCAGTGACTGATGGAAATGAGGCTATGACAGGTGAGGACCTTGAGAGGATTGTTATCACCAAGGAGGTAGTGATGGGCAAGCTAATGGGGCTAAAGGTAGACAAGTCTCCTGGACCTGATGGAATGCATCCCAGAGTGCTAAAAGAGATGGCTAGGGAAATTGCAAATGCACTAGTGATAATTTACCAAAATTCACTAGACTCTGGGGTGGTCCCGGCGGATTGGAAATGAGCAAACGTGCCACCACTGTTTAAAAAAGGAGGTAGGCAGAAAGCGGGTAATTATAGGCCAGTGAGCTTAACTTCGGTAGTAGGGAAGATGCTGGAATCTATCATCAAGGAAGAAATAGCGAGGCATCTGGATGGAAATTGTCCCATTGGGCAGACACAGCATGGGTTCATAAAGGGTAGGTTGTGCCTAACTAATTTAGTGGAATTTTTTGAGGACATTAACAGCGCGGTAGATAACGGGGAGCCAATGGATGTGGTATATCTGGATTTCCAGAAAGCCTTTGACAAGGTGCCACACAAAAGGTTGTTGCATAAGATAAAGATGCATGGCATTAAGGGGAAAGTAGTAGCATGGATAGAGGATTGGTTAATTAATAGAAAGCAAAGAGTGGGGATTAATGGGTGTTTCTCTGGTTGGCAATCAGTAGCTAGTGGTGTTCCTCAGGGATCAGTGTTGGGCCCACAACTGTTCACAATTTACATAGATGATTTGGAGTTGGGGACCAAGGGCAATGTGTCCAAGTTTGCAGACGACACTAAGATAAGTGGTAAAGCAAAAGGTGCAGAGGATACTGGAAGTCTGCAGAGGGATTTGGATAGGCTAAGTGAATGGGCTAGGGTCTGGCAGATGGAATGCAATGTTGACAAATGTGAGGTTATCCATTTTCGTAGGAATAACAGCAAAAGGGATTATTATTTAAATGATAAAATATTAAAACATGCTGCTATGCAGAGAGACCTGGGTTTGCTAGTGCATGAGTCGCAAAAAGTTGGTTTACAGATGCAACAGGTGATTAAGAAGGCAAATGGAATTTTGTCCTTCATTGCTAGAGGGATGGAGTTTAAGACTAGGGAGGTTATGCTGCAATTGTATAATGTGTTAGTGAGGCCACACCTGGAGTATTGTGTTCAGTTTTGGTCTCCTTACTTGAGAAAGGACGTACTGGCACTGGAGGGTGTGCAGAGGAGATTCACTAGGTTAATCCCAGAGTTGAAGGGGTTGGATTACGAGGAGAGGTTGAGTAGACTGGGACTGTACTCCTTGGAATTTAGAAGGATGAGGGGGGATCTTATAGAAACATATAAGATTATGAAGGGAATAGATAGGATAGATGCGGGCAGGTTGTTTCCACTGGCGGGTGAAAGCAGAACTAGGGCACATAGCCTCAAAATAAGGGGAAGTAGATTTAGGACTGAGTTTAGGAGGAACTTCTTCACCCAAAGGGTTGTGAATCTATGGAATTCCTTGCCCAGTGAAGCAGTAGAGGCTCCTTCATTAAATGTTTTTAAGATAAAGATAGATAGTTTTTTGAAGAATAAAGGGATTAAGGGTTATGGTGTTCAGGCCGGAAAGTGGAGCTGAGTCCACAAAAGATCAGCCATGATCTCATTGAATGGTGGAGCAGGCCCGAGGGGCCAGATGGCCTACTCCTGATCCTAGTTTTTATTAGTGTACTTTCTAATAAGCTGGAAACATTGCTGATTCAAAGAAGCTTGGGGGTCCAGGTACATAGATAATTAAAATGTCATGTACAGTACAGAAAATAATCCCCCCAAAAAGCTAATGGCCTTATCTAGAAAACTGAACACAGTATTATAGAAATATGCTTTAATTACACAATGCCCTGATTAGGCTCTCTTGGTGTACTCAATGTGTTTTTGGGCACCACATCTTGGGAAGGATATACTGGCCATGAAAAGAAGGCAGCTTAAGGTGACCAAAATGATATCTGGAAATCCAGAAGCATGAGGAGAGATCACTTGCTGGTTTAAACTGGAGCTGCAGATTTGCTGGCACCAGTGAGGTAGATGAGCTGGGACTCTGTTTGATTGGCTGTGAGCCAATGAATTGGCCTAAAAGGCTGCACTTTGCCTGGTAATGGGTGGTGATTGGATCTTATCCCTGTGGGATGGTTCAGAGACCTAAGGAGGTTTCAGTTTTGATTCTGGCAGCACGATGAACAGACCCAGCTAATTCACTCCAGAGAGCTTCAGCTAACTCTCTCCAGAAAGCCTGCTGCCAGGGTGTATCTCTCTCCAGTAGCCTGTGGGTGTTGGATTCCTGAAGCTACAAAGGCCTGAAGACAAACCATGAACTGAAAGCTAAGATTGACGAAACAAGGACTCTGCCTCTCCTGGAAGTTGTGAGTACTGTATGTCTAAACCACAGGAAAGACCATAACAGGCTGCAAACCAAAGACTTTTATCTGCAAGCTTACTGTGAAGAAAGTATGCTAAGAAGCATCATCTGAAACGAAGACTCTTTCTTCCTTTCACCTACAATCTTGATCTCTTTCTACCCCTCTGTGTTTGTCTGTTTTATGTGTATGTGCAGAGGGTGGGGAGGCAAATTAAAGTGGGAGTTAGGTATTAGTTAATATTACCAAAATGTATCTGCTGTGTATTCCATTATAGTTCCTGTTATAAATAAAGTCATTTTGTTTACATTTACAAACCTGGTGACTGTGATTATTGGGTGGCCAAAGACTTTGGGTATTTTTAATCAGAATTATTGGTTAATTCACTTGTGTTGTGACTCCGGGATGAGTGGGTCTGGAATTGACCGCGCATTTGCCCAGGGTGTCGTAACAAGAGAGAAAACCTATTTCAGTTGGTTGAGGTGTAGTCCTGGGGGTGTGAGTCTAAATATTTGTGCCAGGTTTCTCAGGAGTGAAATTAACAAACACCTCTGCACACAGAGAGTGGCAGAAGTTTGGAACTCCTGCGAAAGACCATTGGTGTCGGACCAATTTGTAATTTTCAGTCTGAAGTTAAGAGTTTTGTCAACCAAAGTTATTGAGGGATATGAGGCAAAAAGCGGCTATGTGAAATTCAGTCGCAGATTACCTATGATTCTATTGAATGGTGGAACAAGCTAGATGGGATAAATGTCCTAGTTTTCTTCGCCTACTTGTGACAGTAAGTAAGACAGATTATTATTATTACTGACATCTAGAATGGGCTTTGGGTCAGGCGTGTGGCTGCCATCACTGATCTACTTTGGAAAATAATAACAATGAAGTGACACTGCACAGCTGAGTGAAGGGGAAACTAGGGCCTTCCACGTTGGGCTGAATCGCCTGTTTCCAAACTCTAACTTCTATTACAGAAATATTATTGACACAGCCGTGAAAGTATTAAATCAAGGGTCAGTCATTGGTCTCAGTATAAGAGAAACAAGGAGAACCTACGACAGGAAAGGTTTGTATGATTTAAGGAAGGGGAGTCTTTGAAGGTCAAAATAGATAAAATTTGCAGAACTAATTACCCTGAAAAGATAATTAGTTCCAGGCCCTACTTATTCAAACTGAGAGAAAATGATTCAATACAGTTGTAGGATGATGAACTTAATTTTATACACAAGAAAGCTAGATCAGACTATCGAGAAATGACAGACAAATCAAAAAAGCAATCTATTATCGGTTAGTCAGGAAGGCCTGGAAATTATAGGAGCTCAACAGTGGCTCTGTTGAGGTTAGAAAATGAATTCATGGACAGGATATGAAGTATGTGTTTGAAGTATAAAGATAGTCACCAATGCTGAGAGAACCCTGATAAAAGGTCATCGACTTGTAATGTTAACTCTTTTTTTTCAGTTCACAGGTGCTGCCTGACTTGCTCGGCATTTCCAGCATATTTTGTTTTATTTTACAGAATTCCAGCATTGGCACCATTTTGATTTTGATACAACTAACATGCCGTGATGAGGGCAGCAATAAAATTAGGGTTGAAACTGAAGGCAGATGGAGCTACTTTGCCTCTGAATATTATATTCAAGGCTTCACAGCTGATTGTGCAGTGATGAATTTGCAAAGCTGATGCCAGGCTTTATTATTTTTCCGTTACGTGTCGCTTTCTCAGCACAAGCAAAACTGACAAAACAAGGCTAAAATGTTGATCTTTGTGTAAGGAGGTTATGTTACGGAGGCTGATCCTATTCAGCCATTTAAAGGACAGCAGAAGGGATTATATGATAGGGATTAAATGATGAGGGTGGGGCAGATGGCCCACAAAGGTCTTAGAATTCAGGAGGGAATGTTTTTATTACCCATTCCTGGTTGCCTCGAAGGGTATTAAGAATCAACCATTCTTTTCCTATTCATTCATGTGAATAGTAGCCTGATGACTAACAACCCAGAGATATTGGTTATGATATTAACACCCCCACTATGGATTGGAGGTCAGGTGGCAGTGGTGGCCCAGGGAAGGGGGGTGGGTGGAGGTGTATGTTAAAACACTTAAAAGAAAGGACACTGTCTCTAACATTCTGCCGAAGAGATCCGAGGAGATAGGAGAGGTGCTAAATGAATATTTTTCCTCAGTATTCACACAGGAAAAAGACAATGTTGTCGAGGAGAATACTGAGATTCAGACTACTAGACTAGAAGGGCTTGAGGTTCATAAGGAGGAGGTGATAGCAATTCTGGAAAGGGTGAAAATAGATAAGTCCCCTGGGCCGGATGGGATTTATCCTAGGATTCTCTGGGAAGCTAGGGAGGAGATTGCTGAGCCTTTGGCTTTGATCTTTAAGTCATCTTTGTCTACAGGAATAGTGCCAGAAGACTGGAGGATAGCAAATGTTGTCCCCTTGTTCAAGAAGGGGAGTAGAGACAACCCCGGTAACTATAGACCAGTGAGCCTTACTTCTGTTGTGGGCAAAATCTTGGAAAGGTTTATAAGAGATAGGATGTATAATCATCTGGAAAGGAATAATTTGATTAGAGATAGTCAACACGGTTTTGTGAAGGGTAGGTCATGCCTCACAAAACCTTATTGAGTTCTTTGAGAAGGTGACCAAACAGGTGGATGAGGGTAAAGCAGTTGATGTGGTGTATATGGATTTCAGTAAAGCGTTTGATAAGGTTCCCCACGGTAGGCTACTGCAGAAAATACGGAGGCATGGGATTCAGGGTGATTTAGCAGTTTGGATCAGAAATTGGCTAGCTGGAAGAAGACAAAGGGTGGTGGTTGATGGGAAATGTTCAGACTGGAGTCCAGTTACTAGTGGTGTACCACAAGGATCTATTTTGGGGCCACTGCTGTTTGTCATTTTTATAAATGACCTGGAGGAGGGCGTAGAAGGATGTATGAGTAAATTTGCAGATGACACTAAAGTCGGTGGAGTTGTGGACAGTGAGGAAGGATGTTACAAGTTACAGAGAGACATAGATAAGCTGCAGCGTTGGGCTGAGAGGTGGCAAATGGAGTTTAATGCAGAAAAGTGTGAGGTGATTCATTTTGGAAGGAATAACAGGAAGACAGAGTACTGGGCTAATGGTAAGATTCTTGGCAGTGTGGATGAGCAGAGAGATCTCGGTGTCCATGTACATAGATCCCTGAAAGTTGTCACCCAGGTTGAGAGGGTTGTTAAGAAGGCGTACGGTGTGTTAGCTTTTATTGGTAGAGGGATTGAGTTTCGGAGCCATGAGGTCATGTTGCAGCTGTACAAAACTCTGGTGCGGCCGCATTTGGAGTATTGCGTGCAATTATGGTCGCTGCATTATAGGAAGGATGTGGAAGCATTGGAAAGGGTGCAGAGGAGATTTACCAGAATGTTGCCTGGTATGGAGGGAAGATCTTATGAGGAAAGGCTGAGGGACTTGAGGCTGTTTTCATTCGAGAGAAGGTTAAGAGGTGACTTAATTGAGGCATACAAGATGCTCAGAGGATTGGATAGGGTGGCCAGTGAGAGCCTTTTTCCTTGGATGGTGATGTCTAGCACGAGGGACATAGCTTTAAATTGAGGGGAGATAGATATAGGACAGATGTCAGAGGTCGGTTCTTTACTCAGAGAGTAGTAAGGGCGTGGAATGCCCTGACTGCAACAGTAGTGGACACGCCAACACCAAGGGCATTCAAATGGTCATTGGATAGACATATGGATGATAAGGGAATAGTGTCGATGGGCTGTGGAGTGGTTTCACAGGTCAGCGCAACATCGAGGGCCGAAGGGCCTGTAATGCGCTGTAATGTTCTATGTTCTATTGTTACAGCACTGGGGTGCATAATATGTGTGTGGTATATACCCCATTTGGAGAGGCAGGACACTTCATTATGATGGGTCTGAACTTCCATGAAGTGGCACTCAGAGTCTGATTGCTACTTCACACCTGGATATCCATTTGCTTCTTTCTTGCCCGACCTTCCAACTCAGGCCAGGTAAGAACATGCAGCTTAACAGGTTCCTGAGGCCTTGTGACAAGCGCTATAGAGTCTAAGGAAGCCATGCTTTTTTTTAATGGCACTAGATTTTGTAAAGCAGGTTAAGTTTAAAGGTCTATCCATTTTCAGAAGCCAAGGAGGTGGATTTGTAAGGTAAGTGGGGAGGTCAGTTATTCTTGTGGGGGGGGGGGGGGGGGGGGGGGGGGGGGGGGGCACATCAGTTGATTACTGGAGGTGTGTGGGAGATGCTGTGCAGTGGTTTCAGTACTTTTCCCAGGTAACCGTTCTGGTAAGACTGTTGGGACCATCCAGAGTTTGCGATTTATATCGAACTTTCGATGATTCCTATTGCAGAGCAAGCAATGGAAATTTGAACTTCCCAGGCAATTGCCATGCCATCCTTACCTGCAAATTTTCGAGGGGAGGGGAGGAAAGGGGCTCTCTCTTCCCCCCCCCCCCCCCCCCCCGCCCCCCCCCCCCCCCCCCCCCCCCCCACCCCTCACCCCTCTCACTTACAATGCGCCAGAGCACAGAAGTTATTGGCAATATTTAAATCAGACTCCCACAATGAGGTCAGGAGCCCAATTTAAATTTAACAGCTGCCTGTCAGCTTTTCCACCATTAAAATGAAGATGAGAGTGACCGGCCACAGCAGGGTGATGCTTTCAAAGCACAGTATATGGATTGGATTGGATTGGTTTATTGTCATGTGTACAGAGGTACAGTGAAAAGTATTTTTCTGCGAGCAGTTCAACAGATCATTAAATACATGAAAAGAAAAGAAATAAAAGAAAATACATAATAAGGCAACACAAGGTACACAATGGAACTACATAACACCGGCATCAGGTGAAGCATACAGTGTAGTGTTAATGAGGTCAGTCCACAAGAGGGTCGTTTAGGAGTCTGGTAACAGCGGGGAAGAAGCTGTTTTTGAGTCTGTTTGTGTGTGTTCTCAGACTTTTGTATCTCCTGCCCGATGGAAGAAGTTGGAAGAGTAAGTCGGGTGGGAGGGGTCTTTGATTATGCTGCCCGCTTCCCCCAGGCAGCGGGAGGTATAAATGGAGTCAATGGATGGGAGGCAGGGTCGTGTGATGGACTGGGCTGTGTTCATGACTCTCTGGGCCAGGAGAAGCTTCAATGCTCCCCCATTCCTTTCCCAGTCTCTCAGCAAAACTTTGGCCTGACAACTCCCAATTTGGCCTCTCCAAGTTGCCTTCATTGGTGACCTCCTGCACACTCTACCTGCCCCCACCACAACCCCACTAAAATCCTACCTGCCATATGAAAAGCCAACAACTCCCACCCCCATCAAGCCTTGTTCTCTATCCTCCTGTGATCAACCAGACCCCGATCTTTCCTTCCCTCTCTTTGTTTCTGGGTTCCAACCGCCCATCCTCCTGACTGAGATTTTTCTCTTCCTCGCTCCCATTTCCAAAACTTTAACCACCACCACCACCCCAGCCCATCCTCCAATAAACACTAACCACTCGCACTAAATTGACACTGTGACTCCCCTGACCTCTATGAAACACTGAAATTTCCCATTTGCCCAAGCTGAAAAGCTGTGTTCCATTTACTGATATTTTCACCTACTCAGCCTGTCATTCTGGAATGGAAGAGTAAAATTATAATGAGGTCCTGAAATTAAATTAAGCAGGTCTTTCATGTAGTCAGGATTTCTAGGTTTTTGCCTTTGCCCACTCCGACCCAACCCCGTCAGGAATGAAGTGTTCCTCCGCTCCTTCCCCAGCACCCAGGAAATATTCCAGCCCTATGTTCAGATGACACTAAATTGCCAAACTGAAAGGACCGGGAGAAAAATGACCACGAAAGCTGCTGAATTGTCATCAACACCCAAATAGATCATCAATGTCCTTCCAAGGAAAGGAACTTACCATCCGTGCTCAGTGAATTAACGCACACGTCACCATTAGTGGAGGCTGGGCTAACTGCTTTCCGAAACTCACAGGGGTTGTGACGTGTTGGGTGTTCTGGATCACATACAGGTCACCAACACTTGAAGTAGTGCAACACTATTTTATTGAAAGGTTAACTATTTAAATGTACTTGAACTGTGGGTAAATACCAGTTGATGCACTCAGCACATGGTGAATGCCTGTGTTGCAGGCTGTGAGCTCTGTGCTCCTAGCTAGCTGCTACTCGAATGAGCGGGAACTCTGATGCCCCCTGTCTTTATAGTGCGTGTGCTCTCACTGGTGATTGGCTGCGGTGTTGTGTATGTTGATTGGTCCCACTGTGTGTCCATCAGTGTGTGTCTGCACCATGATATACTGGTATATATTATGACAGGTTGTACTTGTTCCCACTATCTTTATAGCCTCTCCAGTATACGTGGCTAATTTTGTAAAGTTCAGCAAATTTAGGGGTTAAACCCCTTCTTTCAGATACAGTTAGGTACATTTGTTTATAGCAGGCCAGGGACCGAGCTTGATGGGACGTGATTGGGTCCAAGAGATAAAATTAAATTAGCTGGAGATCTTTAAAATTACGGGAGGAGGCCTGAATGGGGTCTCAAAGTAGTATTCCAAGAAGAACATGGAAGGATTAAAGGATTACAAGCTAGAATCCATGCTGATCCGGAAGCTACATCAAGGTTTATAGTAATAGCTGATGCCGTGTCCACCTCCATTTTTAGTGGCCGACCGTTTACTATCAACACGACTGTGATGGGGGGATAACCTGCCCTCTTCCACATTGTTTAAGGACATGACATTATGTTCTCCCACTAGACAGTCCCCCGTGTTATTTACTGATATTTGGTTACCTGCTCTGTCTGTACTGGCCGGGCATGCTTTCTTCTGCATTTGTGCCTTAGATGACTTCTTTTCCCACACCCATAGCACTTAGCTCCTTTGATTTACACACTTTTGGAGAGTGTTTTCCCCCACATCGAAAACACTCTATGTTACTCCTAGGCTGCTTAAACCTTCAGTATTTAGTGACTCTTCCCGCTTCTGTACTCAATTCATTGCCTGAGCTTGATCCCTCACCTCTGGCGCCATTATTATTCACGGTTTCCTATCCTAATTCATTGGCTTCAAAGCATTATTCGCCTTGTAACTCTTGTGCGCCCTTTTCGGCACTCTCGATTGTTGTTGCCATTTCGAACACCTTCTTGAAGGTCAACTCGGACTCAGCCAACAGTTTCTTTTGTATAGGTACACTGGGCGGGATTCTCCCAGCCCTGGGCTAGGCCGGAGAATCCCCGCGACTGGGCCACTCCGCCCCGACGCCGACACATGATTCTCTGCAGAGTGGAGAATCGCCGCCATTGGCGCCTGGCGCGGGCCACTATAGGCGGCCGGTCCGCCGTTTCTTGGCCCGGGATGGGCTGAGCGGCCGCATATAAAACGCTGAGTCCGGCTGGCGCCGTCCACACCTGCGCGCAGCCGGCAGGAACTCTGCGTGCAAGGGTCGGGTGGCAGCCTGTGGGGAGGGGGCTCCGACCCGGGTTACCTCCGATGCGGCCTGGCCCGATCGGCGGGCCAGCCTCTCTGTCCCCCGGCCTCTTTTCCTACGCGCCGACCACTGTAGCCCTGCGCCATGTTGCGTCGGGGCTGGCGCGGTGAAGGAGGCCACCGCGCATGCGGTGTAGGGGCCAGAATTACTCCTAGCAGCGGACCGTTCACGCCTTCGTAAAACGCAACGGCGTTTACGACGGCATGGACACTCTGCCGTGGGATGGGAGAATCCCGTCCACTATTTACACTGCATAGTAGCCAATCTCTTAGTGCATCACAAGTTGATCCAAAGTCGCAGTATCTGCGGTCTGCTTTAATCTGGCTACGAATGCAGTGATGGTCTCCTCTGGGTCCCTTCCCATTGAGCTAAACTTATATCTTTGCAGTGTCACCGATGCTTTAGGGTAATAGTGCCCCTTCACTAGTTCCACTCGCTCTGCAAGCGACTTAGTGCAACATCTTTGGAAGCTCCCGGTATTATGAATTAGATTGTAAGTTTGGGTCCCGCACGTGGTAAATAAAATGACTTTCTTTCTCTTCTCCCCCTCCCTTCCATTAACCCTGAAGTAATATTCCCATTCAATATAGAACATAGAACAATACAGCGCAGTACAGGCCCTTCGGCCCACGATGTTGCACCGAAACAAAAGCCATCTAACCTACACTATGCCATTATCATCCATATGCTTATCCAATAAACTTTTAAATGCCCTCAATGTTGGCGAGTTCACTACTGTTGCAGGTAGGGCATTCCACGGCCTCACCACTCTTTGCGTAAAGAACCTACCTCTGACCTCTGTCCTATATCTATTACCCCTCAGTTTAAAGCTATGTCCCCTCGTGCCAGCCATTTCCATCCGTGGGAGAAGGCTCTCACTGTCCACCCTATCTAACCCCCTGATCATTTTGTATGCCTCTATTAAGTCTCCTCTTAACCTTCTTCTCTCCAACGAAAACAACCTCAAGTCCATCAGCCTTTCCTCATAAGATTTTCCCTCCATACCAGGCAACATCCTGGTAAATCTCCTCTGCACCCGCTCCAAAGCCTCCACGTCCTTCCTATAATGCGGTGACCAGAACTGTACGCAATACTCCAAATGCGGCCGTACCAGAGTTTTGTACAGCTGCAACATGACCTCCTGACTCCGGAACTCAATCCCTCTACCAATAAAGGCCAACACTCCATAGGCCTTCTTCACAACCCTATCAACCTGGGTGGCAACTTTCAGGGATCTATGTACATGGACACCTAGATCCCTCTGCTCATCCACACTTCCAAGAACTTTACCATTAGCCAAATATTCTGCATTCCTGTTATTCCTTCCAAAGTGAATCACCTCACACTTCTCTACATTAAACTCCATTTGCCACCTCTCGGCCCAGCTCTGCAGCTTATCTATGTCCCTCTGTAACCTGCTGCATCCTTCCACACTGTCGACAACACCACCGACTTTAGTGTCGTCTGCAAATTTACTCACCCACCCTTCTGCGCCTTCCTCAAGGTCATTGATAAAAATGACAAACAGCAACGGCCCCAGAACAGATCCTTGTGGTACGCCACTTGTAACTGAACTCCATTCTGAACATTTCCCATCAACCACCACCCTCTGTCTTCTTTCAGCTAGCCAATTTCTGATCCACATCTCTAAATCACCCTCAATCCCCAGCCTCCGTATTTTCTGCAATAGCCTACCGTGGGGAACCTTATCAAACGCTTTACTGAAATCCATATACACCACATCAACTGCTCTACCCTCGTCTACCTGTTCAGTCACCTTCTCAAAGAACTCGATAAGGTTTGTGAGGCATGACCTACCCTTCACAAAGCCATGCTGACTATCCCTGATCATATTATTCCTATCTAGATGATTACAAATCTTGTCTCTTATATAGTGCACCCTATTCTCAGTAGTCGGGTCGAAGGCTTTCAGCTTCTTGAAGACTGGCAGTTTCTTTTCGCTTCCTCAAGCCTCTAACAATCTGATTAATTTTGCAGCTTTTCAACAACACCCTCGTTGAATTTGTTGCTGCTAACAAAATCACCTGAATTTAGGTTGTCACCAATGTAACAAAGCAGGACTTTTCAAAGTGCGGGTCGCGACTTGTGGGTGGGTGGAGGGGTGGTCGCAGTGTGATCAGTTGCATCGTCCCCGTGGTGGCCAAATCGCGGGAGAAGTATCCAATGCCTGCTACCAGCATTTAAATTGAGAATGGCAGCCACTACCTGCTTTTAAATGAGAATAAAAATGAGGCTATGTGCAGTCTTCTGACCATAAGCAGCAGTAGTGAGCAGGTCAAGTGCCTTCTATGTACCTGCTTTTGGTGCAAACCACAGAGAAGAATTTCTTCCATTTTCTAGCTACTAGCAAGCAAGGCAACAGGACTGTGAAAATGGATCATTTTGTTTCAAGGAAGTGACAGCCGAAGACACAAATTGGCAGTGTACCTATTGGTCAGAATCTCACATCTGAATCTGCTGGAGTGAGCTGCTCAAGAGAATCCATGGCAGGGCAAAGCAGTGTAAGTGTTAGCTCTGGACAAAGCTCCAGGGTCTTGGCCTACAAAGAAGAAACTTAACTCAGAAACAAAGCAGCATAAAGATGATTTCTTGAGGTATGGTTTTGTCAATTGTGCCAATGGAAATAAGGATGCAAAGCCCATTTGTGTTATATGCAGGGAAGTACTGGCAAATGAGTGGAGAAGTTTCAGATTTTGAAAGAACGTTGCTTGGTAAAAAATTAATTTTGAGGTTGAGACCCAAGAGTCAGTTATTAACTTCAGAGCTGACTGCAAATTAAAAGATGATGCTGCTCTACCTGATGGCACATTAAAAACACAGCAAAAGCTCATGAGGCTGTCAGCGTTCTGGAGAAGCATTTCCCAGGAGTATCCTGTGTTGATCAAAACAAGCATTTTGTTGCTATTGCCCTTCACGACGACCTACATGTGCGAGGTTGGGTTTTCCGTTCTCACAAAGGTGAAGAGTCACAAAGGAACTGGCTGAAGTCTGCACCTGATGTGCATATTGCTCTCTCCTCCTGTGAACCTGATTTGAGTGAGATTGTGAAATATACAAAAATTTAAAAATATACATATTATATGCATCAGATAACTCTGTACAATCTTTCAGATTCAACTCTCCTATTTCTTAATTTTATCATTTTAATCAGGTTGGCCAACATACATTCTGACAGCATGAACTTTAGCCAATTCTTCGTACAATTTCCCCTTTTTAATTTTTTTCAGTAACCATTTTTATATTGCGTAACCTCATTTTGAAAAATGTTGCACTATTATTCAGTAAGAATGTTGTTAAATGCAAGTGACACATTCGCACTAAACAATCTCAGCTCAAAACACTTGAGCCTCCCTATCTTTGACAACCAGCTGGTTTGCAGGAAGGCTGCCATGTAACCAAATTTTTTTGTGATGTCTTTTCATAGCATCCATAATTATTGACTTTGGGATTGATGAATGCGTGATACATAATTTACCGTGCTAAAAATGTTACTTCCTTTTTACATTCAGGAATGTGTGTTTTCAGAGGAATAATTATCGCAGCATTCATCCTTCAGAAATGCAGCAACCCCTGACAACAACACTATCAAAATGTGCCAGCCCTCCAGAATAACATGTAATGTTGAATGGCTCTTTGAATAATTATACAAAACACCCTCTCTCTATGCCATTTACCTTTTCCATCTTAGCAGAATCAAATGTGCTATTCAGCTGAGTAGCTCCAAAGTGAAACTTCGTATCAATAACTGTGTGAACTATTTTCTTTGCGCAAATAATTTCTAACAGATGCATTTACTATTTCTAGGGTTTAGTATATTGCTATTGGCTGAAATGTGGTTTGAGGCCATTATTTGCATCAGTTAACCTAAAATTGTGATTATATTGCCTGGTGGTTATTAATATTCTCTACCTTTACATAAATATCACTCCTCATTGAATATCGCAAGACAACAAACCACATTAGCAAGAATGCTTTTCAAGCAATCGGAGAACAAACACGAAATATTACAATCCAGAAAGACTTGCATCACATCACAATGGATGGGGTTTTGATGCAGAGATAATGGTATGATAACATTCGACAGGAATTGCAATATTTGGATTGGGTGCGGCAGTTGAACATCGGGCATGTGGGAGTCTTTCAAGCGAGTTGATTAGGATTCAGGAAAGTCAATTTCCTGAGAGAGAGCGAAGGATATGTCTGGGAAGTTTAAGGAGACTTGGCTAACGAGGGATATTGTGAACCTCGATAAAAAGAAAAAGGAGACTTTCGTATGGTCTAGAAGGGTGGGGACAGTTAAAACCCTTGAGGAGGGTAAAGAAAGTAGGAAGGTACTGATGCGGGAAATTAGGAGGGCTAGGAGGGGGTCATGAAAAGTCCTTGGCAAGTAGGATTAAGGCGAATCCCAAAGCTTTTTATTCATATGTAAAAAGCAAGAGGGTGGCCAGGGAAAGGATTGGACCACTTAAGGACAGTGGGAGGCACCTATGTGTTGAGCCAGAGGAAATGGGTGAGGTACTAAATGCGTACTTTGCATCAGTGTTCACCAAAGAAAGGGACTTTGTGGAAGATGATTCTTGGGTAGGGTGTGTGGACAGTCTGGATCATGTTAACATCAAAAAGGAGGAGGTATTGGGTCTTTTAAAAGATATTAAGGTAAATAAGTCTCCTGGGCCGGATGGGATTTACCCCAGAATATTGAGGGAAGCAAGGGAGGAAATTGCTGGGGCCTTGACTGACATCTTTGTATCCTCATTGGCGACAGATGAGATCCCAGAGGACTGGAGAATAGCTAATGTGGTACCGCTGTTTAAGGTAGCAGGGATAATCCAGGAAACTATAGGTTGATCAGCCTCACATTGGTAGTAGGTCAATTATTGGAGAGAATTCTCAGGTACAGGATTTATACCCATTTGGAAACAAATGGACTCATAAGCGATGGACAGTATGTTTTTGTGCTTGGAGGTTGTGCCTCACTAACTTGATCGAGATTTTTGAGGAGGTGATAAAGATGATTGATGAGAGGAGGGCAGTGCATATTGTTTACATGGACTTGAGTAAAGCCTTTGACAAGGTGCCTCATGGCAGACTGGTACAAAATGTGAAGTCATACAGGATCAGAGGTGAGATGGTAAGATGGATACAGAACTGGCTCGGTCACAGAAGGCAAAGGGTAGCAGTAGAAAGGTGTTTTTCTGAATGGAAGGTTGTGACTAGTGGGGTTCCACAGGGATCTGTGTTGGGGCCTCTGTTGTTTGCAGTGTACATAAACAATTTGGAGTGGCAGATAGTGTTAAGGATTGTCAGAAGATACAGCAGGACATAAATAGGTTGGAGACTTGGAAAAAGAAATGGCAAATGGAGTTTAATCCGGACAAATATGAGCTAATGCATTTTGTAGGTCTAACATAGAGGGGAAATATACCGTAAATGGCAAAACTCTTAGGAATATAGAACGTCAGAGAGATCTGGGCATACAGGTCCACAGATCTTTGAAGGTGGCAACACAAGTGGACAAAGTAGTCAAGAAAGCATACGGAATGCTTGCCTTCATTGGACGGGGCATTGAGTATAAAAACTGTCAAGTCATGCTCCAGTTGAGTAGAACCTTGGTCAGGCCGCACTTGGAATATTGCTCACAATTCTGGTCGCCACACTACCAGAAGGATGTGGAGGGTTTGGGGAGGGTGCAGGGGAGGTTTAGCAGGATGTTGCCTGGTCTGGAGGGTGTTAGCAATGTGGAGAGACTGAATAGACTGACTATTATCATTAGAAAGACTGAGGTTGAGGGGTGACCTGGTAGAGGTCTACAAGATTATGAGATGCATGGATAGAAAGGATGGGCAGGCACTTTTTCCCAGGGTGGCGGGGTCAGTCACCAGGGGCAAGTGGGGCAAAATGTAGAGGAAATGTGCGAGGCAGGTATTTTACGAAGAGCATGGTGAGTGCCTGGAACGTGCTGCCAGGGGAGGTTGTTGAATCAGATACATTAACGGCATTCAAAAGGCATCTTGACAAACACACAGATAGGATGGGTATATAGGGGTACAGCACAAGGAAGTGCTGAGGGTTTTGGCAAAGGTTGGTATCATGACTGGTACAGGCTTGGAGGGCCGAAGGGTCTGTTTCTGTGCTGTATTGTTCTTTGTTCAAGTTTCTCGCTTCTTTCTTCCTCTCTATTTTGCTTTCTGCACCTGATTTAACATTGAACATAATATTCTCTTGGTTCAGATCCCATTAATGATTCTTCAATCTCGTTGTTTCCAGAGGTACTCTGTTGTTTGCCCGTTTCATGTCGTGTAATGGTCATGGTGTCAAAGTGGATGTCTAATCATTGCAAGTTTCATGAAAAAGCACTAGTGGCTAAGATTAATTAAAACCTCAAGATATTCTGTAATTATATTAAGGGAAGTAGATAAGCAGGGAGAGAGTAGGGCCCATTAGGGATCAACAGGGGAATCTGCAAGGAACTGGAGGGCATCAGTAGTGTGTTAAATGAGTACCTCACATCTGTCTTCGCTCAGGATAAGGAGGATATAGGTACAGAATTCGGGGCGAGGGACTGAGGTTCTTGAACTTCGTGAATGAGGAGGTATCAGAGGTTTTGGTGGGCTTGAATGTGGTCAAATCCCCAGATCTGGAATGGTTGTACCCCAAGCTGTTGTGGGAGGCAAGGGAGGAAATTACAGGGGCTCTGACCCAAATTTTTAATTCCTCTCTGGCCACAGGGGAGGTCCATGAAGATTGGCGAACAGCTAATGTGGTTCCACTTTTCAAGAAATGTGCTAGAGATAAAGCAGGGAATTACAGACCAGTCAGTCTCACATCAGTGGTAGGGAAACTTGGAGAAAATTCTGAAAGAGAGAATCTATTTCCATTTGGAGAGGCAAAGTTTAATCAGGGATAGTCAGCATGGCTAACACATTTGATTGAATTTGTTGAGGAGCTGATCAGGTATGCACATGAGGGTGGTGCCGTTTATATAGATTTCAGCAGAGCCTTTGACACGGTCCCACATGGGAGACTGATAAAGAAGGTAAAAGCAAATGATTACAGGGTAACTTGGCAAATTGGAACCAAAACTGGCTTAGTGGTAGGAGAAAGAGGGTGGTGCGAAGGCTGTTTGTGTAACTGGAGGCTGGTATCCAGTGGCATACCACAGTGATCAGTGTTAGATCCCTAGTGTTCATGATAAATATCAACGATATAGATGAGAATGTGGGAGATGATAAGTAAGTTTGCAGATGATACAAAAATTGGCAGGGTGGTTAATAGTGAGAAAGAAGGTCTGAGCTTGGACAGATTGGTCAGAAGGGCACATCAGTAGCAGATGGAATTTAACACTGATAAGTGCGAGGTGACCCACTTTCGAAGGAGTAACAAGGCAAGGAGAGAGCACTCAATGAATGGCAGGATTGTTGAAGCTCAAGAGGAACAGAGAGACCTTGGGGTGCATGTCCACAGATCTCTGCAGGTGGCAGGACATGTTTATCGGGTAGTTAAGAAGGCATACAGGAAACTTGCCTTTATCGGTTGTGTCTTAGATGCTAAGAGGTTATTTTGGAGCCGTACTAAACTTTGGTTAGGCCTCAGCTGAAGTAGTGTGTGCAGTTTTGGTCACTTCACTACAGGAAGGATGTGATTGCACTGGAGATGGTGCAGAGGAGGTTCACCAGGACATTGCCTGGGAGGGAGCATTTGAGCTATGATGAGACTGGATAGACTTGAGTTGTTTTCTTTATCATAGAATTTACAGTGCAGAGGGAGGCCATTTGGCCCATCGAGTCTGCACCGGCTCTTGGAAAGAGCACCCTACCTAAGGTCAACACCTCCACTCTATCCCCATAACCCAGTAACCCCACCCAACACTAAGGGCAATTTTGGACACTAAGGGCAATTTATCATGGTCAATCCACCTAACCTGCACATCTTTGGAATGTGTGAGGAAACTGAAGCACCCGGAGGAAACCCACGCACACACGGGGAGGATGTGCAGACTCCGCACAGACAGTGACCCAAGCCGGAATCGAACCTAGGACCCTGGAGCTATGAAGCAATTGTGCTATCCACAATGCTACCGTGCTGAGAAGGCTGAGGGGAGACCAAATTGATGTGTATAAAGGGTATGGACAATGTGGATAGTAAGTAGCTGTTCCTCTTCGTGGTAGAAGTCTTGAATGTATTGCCTGTGAGGGTAATCATAGAATTTACAGTGCAGAAGGAGGCCAATCGGCCCATCGAGTCTGCAGCGGCCCTTACAAAGAGCACCCTACTCAAGCTCACGCCTCTGCCCTATCCCCGTAACCCCCATTTAATCTTTTTTAGACACGAAGGGCAATTTGTGCATGGCCAATCCACCTAACCGGCACATCTTTGGACACAGTAATAAAAGCAGGAAACCTCAAAACCTTTTAAAGATACCTGGATGAGCAGTTAAAATGTCATAACATTCAAGGCTATGGGCCAAGTGCTGGAAAGTGAGATTATTGTAGATTTAATGTTGTTATGCTGGTGTTCACTCGATGGGCTGAAGAGCCTCTTCTGGAATATCGAAGAATATTCCTTAGAAAGTCTGTGGGTAAGTGCAAGAGTAATGAATGACTGGTGGTATCTGTTTGCCTCTGAAAACAAACTTCAACCCATTATGATAAGGAAGGGTAAATACTCATAATCCACATGGAACCATCAACATCTCTCTCTGTTGGAAAAAGTAGTTATATAGCCTTAGGGATAGTAAGCACATCAAGCAAGGGGAAAGGCAAGGCAAGAAGGCCTCCATGAACTACCACAGCCAGTACAGGGATTGAGCTCACACCATTCTGCCCCACACTCTAGCCATCTAGCCAACTGAGTTAACCGACGTCCACTAGCCCATTATATTTGGTATCTTTTTAATATAGAACAAAACACCCATAATTAGGATTTTTTCTATAATTGCTTTTGAGGTATAATTCATTCTTTTGGCATATGTAGCTAGTATATGTTTATATATTTTTCCTTTTTTGTGTCAAACAAGTTTTTTTTCCTTCATTCAGAACTGTTAACATGATTAAACATCAAGAACACTGAATACATTAATTGTTCATTTAAAAAAGTTTTATAATGAATGTAATTAATTTATACCCTTCTGTTCCCTCTTCACTATTGCGGGTTTTTATGCAAAGATTTTTAATTCAGCATTTTATTTAATAAGGTAATAAATTCTACTCAATAAACTGAGCAAGAAAATTTTGGATAAGGTAATTTGGATATTGTTCTTTCGTAGATGTGGTTTGCTCCATTATGAAATGAATTGTTGATATATTTATTGAGAGGCATTTGGATTTGGCACCTATTGAAACAAATATTGTTGCTTGTATTGCCATGAATTCTTTTTTTTTCCCAAAGGGCTATTTAGCGTGGCCAATCCACCTATCCTGCACATCCTTTTGGGTTGTGGGGGTGAGACCCACTCCCACAGGGGGAGAATACGCAAACTTCACTCAGACAGTGAATCGAGTCCTCGGCACTGTGAGGCAGCGGTGCTAACCACTGTGCCATCATGCTGCCTGCTGTTACATTCTTATTGGCATTTTACTCTCTTACTCTGTCATGGATTTGCTATCCTGGTCTTTATTTTCCAGGCAGGTTTTTAGGGTGGTGTATGCAGCAGACACAACACTCTTTCGCCTATCACTGTAACTGCATTAGCACATGTACAAAAAGTGCTCCTCATTGTGTCACAAATAAACATAACTTTTAATTTCATCATGGTTACAGTGCATCTTCACTTACTTAACAAAAAAATTGTTGCTTTGTCTGCAAATCTCGAGACCCTTCACTCCCTCCAGCTTACTATTTTCCTTGCTCACCCTACTGCCAAGCTGTAGAGTTGGGAGAGGGAAGTGGCAAGCGCGAGAGGGAAGTGGCAAGCTGGAGAGATGAGAAGGGGGAGTGCTGAGCGTGAGATTTGGGAGAGGGAAGTGGCAAACGCAAGAGCCGGGAGAGGAAGTGGCAAATGGGTAAGTTGGGCAAGGGGAGTGATAAGCGGTGTAGTGGTACAGTGGTACAACACTGCTGCCTCACAGCACCAGGGACACATTTCAATTCCGGCCTTGGTTGACTGTGAGGAGTTTGTACATTCTCAGTGTTTGCGTGGGTTTCCTCCCACAGTCCAAAGATGTGCATCTATCTTTGATCTCCACTTATTTTTCATCTATATACTGTCCCTCAGTGATATCCAAAAACATATTGTCAGGTTCCAAATGTACACTGATGATTTCCAGGTCAACCTCACTGGTAGTTAAGTCATTACAGCACAGGAGGCCATTCAATTCATGCTGGTTCTCAATACAGCAATCCAGTCAGTCTCATTCTTCCACTCTACCCCAACAGCCCTGCAAGTGTATTTCTTTCAAGTGCCCATCCATATTCCATTTGAAATCATTGATCATCTCAAATTCCCACCAACGTTGTTGGTAGCAAGTTCCAAGTCATTACTCAGCCATTTGCTGTATGAAAAAGTTATTTCTCACACCAACTGCAACTCCAGGTCAAAACTTAAATCTGTACCCCATGTTCATTGTATGATCAGCTAATGGGAACAGCTTTTCTTTGTCCATCTTGTCTAAATCTGTTGTAATCTTGTACATCACAATCCTCTTTGCTCCAAGGAGATTAGCTCCAGTTTCTCCAACATAAACTTGTATCTAAATTCCTTTATCCCTTGAACCAATATGGTAAATTTCTTCTGCTCCCTTTTAAATCTGCTCTGCCCCACTTCCAGGTCCTTCTTAAAGTACAGTGACCAGACTGGATATAATTCTGGTCTAACCTGAGCTTTATAAAGGATCAGTGTAGCTTTTCTGCTTTTGTACTCAATACCTCTATTTATGAAGGCCAAGATCCTATATGCTTTGCCAACAACTCTCTCAAAATGCCTTGCCACCTTTAAAGATCTATGCATATGAACCTCTAGGTCCATCTGTCCTGGTAAACATTTTTTAACTGTACAATTAAATCCATATTGTGCCTTTCCTATGCCTCTTTTTAAAAAACATTCTTATTGAAGGCATTTTGCATATATATATATATATATATATAGAAATATCGAAAAGCCAGAGAACCACAGATACCAAAACACAGGCCAAACGCAACCCCTGATAACAAGCCCAAAAGCTCTTGCCATCCCCTTAGTTTCCTCCCCTTATCTCTCTCCCCCCCCCCCCCCCCGCAAGACAAAGGAAGATCAGGAAAAACCTCTAATCACCTCCCTACCCACCGCTGACGCCTTAATTCACTTCAAAGAAGTCAATAAACGGCTTTCACCTCCAGGTGAACCCCTCCTCCGCTCCCCAAAAGACAAACGTAATCTTTTCCAAGTGCAGGAATTCTGCCAGGCCGCTCATCCACGCCCTCACCATTGGAGGCTCCGAGTCCCACCAGCTCAACAAAATACAATTTCGGGCTATCAGGGAGGCAAAGGCCAAGACATCGGCCACTCTCCCCACCTGAACTCATTGATCCTCCGACACTCCAAACATCGCTACCTCTGGACTCCCCTACACCCAGAATTTTGGAAATAACATCTGAAAACCTCTGCCAGAACCCCCTCAGCTTTGGACACACCCAGAACATGTGGATGTGATTCTCCTCCTCAGACCGCCCAAATCTAACCTCCACCCCCTCCACTCCTGCAAAGAACCAGCTCATCCTCTCAGCCATTATGTAGGCCCTATGCACTACCTTAAATAGGATGAGGCTTAACCTTGCAGACGACGAGGAAGCGTTGACCCTCCGTAGGGCCTCCTTCCACAGCCCGGCCCTCACTTTCCCATCCAACTCCTCCTCCCATTTACGCCTAATCTCCTAAACCGGCACGCCCTCCCTCTCCATCAGCTCTCCATAGATGTCGGACACTCTCCCCTCCCCAATGTCTTCTTCAGACAGCAAGCTATCCTGTGGCACCGGAGGTGGCAGCCCCGGGAAGGACGGCCCCTTTCCCCTCACAAAGCACGTCACCTCACTCTTCTCTATTAAATTCAGTCTTCCACATGTCAAATCTATGTCCTGTTGTAGTCAATTGATATCATCATCACTGTTTGCCACACCTCCAAATTTGGTATAACAGTCAAATAAATATCCTAATAATTTATAAACACCAAAAAAAAATGCATTAGGCCTAGCTTTGGGGAACGCCACCTTTTGTGTACTCTCCATTGAGTCGGACTTGTCATGCTGTTTGCCTGACGTCCAAAACCTGATGAGCAGAAATATCCTCCATTTTTAACATTGGGATGAGTGATGCCATTATCTTCCTTCCCTGCTATAAACTTGTTCCCTAGCCACCAATTCTATCCCTCTTCCTGGTCACTGTCTGAGGTTGAAGCAGACAATTCACAATGCTGGTGAGCTATCTGACCCCGATCTGAGCTTCTGACCCCATATCTTCACCATCACACGATCACCTACTTACACCTCCATGGCATTGCATATTTTCACCTATGCTTCAGCTCACCTGGCTGTTGAAATCCTCATCCATGCTTTTATTATCTCCGTACTTGGCTAGAGTAGAATCTAGATTCCCACCTTGCATCCTTATAACCTTAAGCTCATCCAAAACTCTCCTGTTGGTACCCTAACGTAGTGTTTTTTCAAACTTTATTACCAGGGGACCCATTTTTACCAACTTCGCAACCCGCGTCGCCCGAACTTTGCAACCCACCATTTTCGCTTACCTTTAATTGCACAGGTGAGCCTGCTTGGTCCTCATGATCTCACTTGCTTTGTCATTCAATGTAACATTTCTGTATGGGTTGTGTCATGGTATTCAGATAAACATCATGGTGCAAACACACATACACACTGATGGACAGATCAACAGACCAATCAATACACACGCAGCATCACAGCCAATCACAAGCAAGAGCAGACACACTATAAAACGGAGAACACGACACTTCCGATTCATTCCAGCAGGAGACAGCTCAGGGCAGAGATCACAGCAAGTCACTCAGACATTCACCATGTGCTGAGTGCCTCTCCAAGATAGTGTTAGGGCTGGGTCCACAGGTTAGAGGGTAATGAACGAACCACAGCAACCAGTTTACAAATGTTAATATTGTTAGTAATAAAACTGAGTTGTACCTTCCGCAACCGTGTTGGTTTGTCTGTGTAGCAGAGCACCCAACACGACATAGTACCAGGATTGGAACCCAATACCTGTGAGACCTACCTACGCATCCTCAGGAATCCGCCATCCTGCGCCATGGACACCATCAGCCCGCCGCAGCCGCTCCAAATCGCTGGAAACCTCGGCGTTAACTGGAAGTTGTTCAAACAGCGCTTCCAGTTCTTCCTAGAAGCCACAGAAAGGGAGAATGCTTCAGACACCAGGAAAATCGCCCTCCTCCTTTCCACGCAGGGCAACACGCCATCCACATCTACAACTCCCTGGTGTTCGCGGAAGGTGAGGACAAGACGAAGTACAAGACGGTCCTTCTCAAACTCGAGCAACACTTCAGCGTCGAGGTAAATGAGAGTTTCGAGAGGTACCTCTTCCAGCAGCGCCTGCAGGGTAAGGATGAGCCTTTTCAATCTTTCCTTACACACCTCCGTATCCTCGCGCAGTCCTGAGGTTACGAGGCCACCTCCGATTCCATGATTCGGGACCAGATAGTTTTTGGGGTCACCTCGGGCGCCCTACGCCAGCAGCTCCTCAAGATAAAAAGTCTCACCCTAGCCACCGCCATCGAAGCCTGCGTCCTCCATGAAAACGCGACCAGCCGCTACTACCAATTCCAAGCGGCCGAATCGGCATGGCAGGGGTCCTACGTGGCTGAATCGGCAGGCCAGGGGACGTACAAGGCCGAGCGGGTCTAGTCCTTCGAGTTCCTCCCGGCCCGGACGAGGGCGGCCATTTTGTGCGCTTTTCACGGCCTACCGTGCTTGTACGCGCCAAAAGAGACGTTGACGCAGAGGGACATGACGCCCAGGCGCGCTCTACGCAGGACCGAACTGCGCATGCGCGATAGCGCAACGAACGCCATGACGTCACGACGTGCGGCAACTGTGGATCCGCACATTTAAAGCGGCAATGTCAGGCAAAGAACCGACAATGCCTCCGCTGTGGCAAGATGGGCCACTACGCTGCCTGCTGCCGAGCAGCTCAACCTGCCAACGCTCCCCAATTCCGACAGCCTCGCAGGGACGTGCGGACCATTCAGCCTTCATACTCCGAATCATACCCGGACGATATACAGACCGAAGATACAGACGACCGGGAAGCCTTGTTTTGTTGATGGTACAACCTCGTTGCTATGTTGCACCTGACACCTTCCTATGTATATAGTTTAGCCTCATGTACATGTTGTAGATATTGCACACACATACATTCAGCTGCACTCAGTACACATCTATATTGATTACCACATAGGCACATATTCTTGTAAAAAAGGGGGGATGTCATGATATTCAGATAAACATTATGGTGCAAACACACATACACACTGATCGACAGATCAACGGACCAATCAATACATACGCAACATCACAGCCAATCACAAGCAAGAGCAGACACACTATAAAACGGGGAACACAACACTTCCGATTCATTCCAGCAGGAGACAGCTCAGGGCACAGAGCTCACAGCAAGCCACTCAGACATACACCATGTGCTGAGTGCCTCTCCAAGATAGTGTTAGGGCTGGGTCCACAGGTTAGAGGGTAATGAACGAATCACAGTAACCAGTTTACAAATGTTAATATTGTTAGTAATAAAACTGAGTTGTACCTTCCGCAACCGTGTTGGTTTGTCTGTGTAGCAGAGCACCCAACACGACAAGTTGTTCATCAGAGGTCCTGGAGCTCACACCAGTACTGCTTTGGCCTGCTGTGGACTATCCTGCAAAGCTCTCCCCGCAGATTCAGTTGAAATCCTGGCCTGTTTGTGTCTCTGGCCCTCTCCTTCTTAATCCAAAAAGATCCATCTTCAGTTCTTCAACTGGTCCTGTTGCTTGCTTGCTGGCAGCTACAAAGCGGAGGAAGCTGTCCTCAGTAATTTTGCACCTAGAGTACACGACGTCAGTGTACCGGGTGCGCGACCTGCTCTTGGCTGCCTCTTCTGGCGGGAAGACAAATCGATTTTAAAAATACATAAATCTGCTCCTGGAACAGAGCACTGACATACTGAGGAGGTGGTCTGCCTAGCTGGGCTCCGGGCCTGCGCACTGCTACATCCGGCTGAGGGAGCACGCATGCGTGGGATAGCCGACATTCTCGAAAGTTGGTCGCGGCCGGCACTTTTAAAAGCCGGTCGCATCCTTTGGGCACTGCTTCGGGAACGCCGCGACAGATAGCTCCGCAACCCTCCCAACGCCCGCCCGCGACCCTGAGTTTGAAAATAACTGCCCTAACACACATCAAGTGCTCTTTTCTCTTTCATGGCGTTTGTTAAAACTTGAAAAATGCACTTGATCTTCTATTGAAAGGGGTTCATGTTGTATTATCTTTCACAAGGCCATCTGCTCACCAATCATTGGCTGAAAATGAATTGTACAAAAAAACTGCCGAAAAGTTAAAATTGTAGTTCTTGTTGGAGAAGTTTAAATAATACCCTATTATAAAGCAATCTCTTGAGATGTCAGAATGATTTATTTGAGCCGCATAAAATGCTTTATACATTCAAGACTATTTTGAATAATTGGGGGAAAGTCAGAGGTGATTAACGCACTATGTTTGTATTAAAGTCACTGTTGCCAAGGAGTACGAAACAACTAGTAGTAATGGAATCACTGTGCTGATCATTGTTTAAAATAATAATGTTTCTTTCAGAAATACATAGAAATGTGATTGCGATGGTTTCTGTGCAAAGTGTCATATTTCTTTTGATTATTACAAAATAGGTAATTAGATTTACAACATTATTGATTGCTCAGATCTTAGATTTTATTTTCAATACTAACTAGGTCATTTGAAAAATAATCGACTATTAAGTGATCACTTGAACAGAATTTTGATATCCTGTGCTTACATGCATTGTAACATCCACTGCATGGTTTTCCTCAAATCATTTTCCAACTTCACTCACAGAACACAGTATTTTTAAATGGTACAATGCTGAGTAAAGGCTCACAAAAATATTTAACTTCAGTGCTTTTTTTGTATATGTAACTGAACTTTTAAAAAATATATACTGAATCTCAGAGGAACGGCTAGCTGGCAAGAATAATTGGAGGCTTCAAGTCGCAAGGTTAATATTTACAATTGAAAACATTTTAATCAGAAGGTTGCACCACAAGCAAGATAAGGTTGAGCTACGTAGGAAAATAGATTGAATCAAAGTTTGTGCCTTGGAATCATGTTGAGTAAAATATGAAATGTTGTATTTGTTAAGACTGTTGTTTTTTTACATACGTAGTTTAAAACTATATTAGTGCATTTGATTCAATGCTGCAGAGTACAATTGCAATCCCTTTGCTTTCGTGTTGACTATTGACCAGAGGACTGAGTTTGGACCTCCAATGCATGACGGTGTCCGATTCGCCAGGGCCAGAATTGGCACTTGAGAACCTGACAAGCTGCAGCCACACAGAGCCACTCCACTCCCCAAACACACTCATTCCAGCCAAGAAGATGGCACCCCGAAGAGTGGCACACCGTTTCATCGATGTGGAGCTCGAGACCCTGCTGGATATCGTGGAGAAGAGGCACGACACTCTGTTCCCTGGGATGGGCAGGAGGCTGCCATCCGCCGCTGTACTCCGGGCCTGGGCTCAGGTGGAGAGGCCGTGAGTGCCATGGACCCCCACCACCAAGACCAGCCAGCAGTGCCATAAAAAGCTGCATGATCTCCTCAGGGCAGCCAGGGTGAGTAACCAGTACCATGCCCCTGGCACCAACCCCAGCCCCACACACCTGTACCCCCCCACCCAGAGGGTGACAGAACCCCACCCGCCGGCAGTCTGCTCACACCCCACACTGCACCACATTCCAACACCCATACCGTCCGCGTCCGACTGCCTCACACTGCGCATTTACAGTCTCTCCCTGCCCCATCCCTCTCCCTGCTAGGAGAAGATGGCCCACAGCTGCAGAGTGAGGGAGAGACCAGAATGGAGGGGGGCCGCTGGAGCTGCGGCCCCTCACCACTGCGGAGCGGCAGGCGTTGGACCTGGTCAGTGGGTCCAGAGTGCGAGCAGTCGCTGAGGCGGAGGTTGGCATTGGGGAACCAAATGAACCCCACTGAGTTGGGTGTCTCTATGGTATGCGTCGCACTACCCCCCCACCCACCGCCCTCACCCCAGCACCCCCCCCCCCCCCAAAGGACCCCACCCCCTCCTCCCCCGCGGCGATCCAATCATGTGCCATGTCTTGTGTCTTTCGATGAGGCAGGCCCTTCTGCTGGCCCCGTCCCCGGCCACAACCCCAGGACACATCGAGCGACGAGGCGGGACCGGACAGTGACGAGAGTCCCCAAATGCCAGCCCGCGACATCCAGCACCAATTCAGGGACGACACCAACTTTCCATCACAGCTGTCTCCAAGACCCTCAATCGGTTGGGCAGTACAGTGAAGAGGCTCCTGTAGCATTATCAGATGCGTACCACACGTGCAGCAGCACATTAGGTGGAGGTAGGAGCACCTGAGGGGGTGGACGGTCAGAGGGCAGCCCGACCCCAGGGACCAGCTGCCATCCAGACGTGTCTTGGGCATCTGGAAAGGGTGGTCCCATCGATGCTGGAGATGCAGACACAGAGCCAGGGACTACATGAGGGGGTGTCAACAACCATCCAGTACCTGCAGGTGCCGACCATGCGTACCACCCAGCCAACACTGAACAGGTGGCGCCGGCAGTAGAAGCCTTCGGTGCCATGGGTCAAGATGTCCAAGGCCTAAGACATTCTGTGTGGTTGGTGGCCAAGGTACATGACACAGGCAACTATGTACCAGAGCCACCTGCATATTGCAGCACTCCAGAGCTTGGCTGATTCACAAAGGGTCATGGCTACAGGCGTCAATGGCATTGTCTGTGTGCTGGGTGACCTGAGCCAGCCCCAGAGAGAAGTGGCATAGTCCCAGAGAGAGAGGTGACCCAGTCCCTGTGCTCGAGGCACAAGCACTGAGACCCTGGTTGAGTCAAGAATGGGCCTCCAGGGCTGACAGCTCCAGGTGATGGGGGAGCCCCCTGAGCTCACTGACTGCATCCCTTTCCCAAGGGCACCCCGAGAAGAGGAGGTGGTGATGGATTCTATGCCAGTGACCCCCCCACAGGGGAGGTGCCGAAACACAAGAATGCCTCAGACCCCTCTCTCCCCCATCCCTGGTTCATCCAATAGGCAACGGGCAGAGCAGGGTGACACCACGCAACCTGGGACACCCAAAGACTGCCGGGCCTGTCCAGGCCCAGTTGCTCCAGAGGTTGGCCGCCAAAGGGGACCCAGGACACAGGGTGGGATCAGCAGCAGGCTGCCTCCACCCCAGAGGTACCACCTAGACTTAGCTTTAAAGCCCATAAGGCCAGAAAATTAGACTTCAGTTATGTTGGCACGGGTGCAGCACATACGATAGCGATAGGGGCAAGGGCACAAACCTGTAGAAACATGTTTGCAATAAGCAGCTGTTCATAAACGTTCCAAACTACCTCGCTCTGTCAGAAGGGTGTGCAGGATAGGTTGGGCTGGGCTGGCTGCAGAGAGACGGGAGCTGGGGGGCCGCCGGAGGTGGTCACAGGCCCGGGTCCCAGGTCAGCCACTGCACATCGCCCCGAATCTGGCCCCAGGCCCCATCCCTACCTCCACTGCCCCAAGGCATCGGTGGAATTGTGTGATGGAATGGCCAGCTCGCATGCAGGGATCACCCGGGCGGACGGTGGAAAGTGCTACCATGGGTCGGAGTCAGAAGTTGCCGGACGATGCGGAGTACTAGAGCTCATTGCAGAGCGGGTCATCATCACCTTTCATTGCATGGACCAGACCCGCTGATGCTACTAACCCAGGGCTCAGAGGGTGGACATGGGAGGGGGTGATTGCCGAGAGTGGGGGGTTGGGACAAAATGTCCGTGCTGCCGTCGGCCAGGCCCCATAGTCGGTGAACCTGGTGATGATTGGAGTGTCCAATGCATGGTGGCCCTGGTGCACACGTTGTGCGACTTCCGGTGTCTGCCCAGATACACCATGATGCAGCGGATATGCCGTATGGTCTTCCTGCTCAGCTGGAGTCTTCGGCAACACGCCTGGTCTGCAGGTCCTCGAATGACAGGCGCTGCCAGTCCACACAAGACCTGATTTGGCACCTCCTTCCAACCTCCTCCTCGGCCTGTTGGGCAGCCGGTTCTCCATCCTCACTAGCTGGCTCCTGATCCTCTGGGGCATGTTCCACTGCTGCAGGTGAAGCCTCAGTGTATCCGCCAGAGTTGTGGTAACAAGGCAGATGCCAACCATTCCTGGTTGGATACCGAAATCCATTGTCTGCAGGGGATTAGCATGCTAGCATGGGGCGTAAACCCGTGCCCAACCAGGTCCACCGGGCTACATGGTGATCCCAGCCTGCACTGCATGTCCCCCTCCACCCCTTCCTCCTCTCCTATCCCCAGACCCAACTCTGGTCCTTCCCCCGGCACTCTGCCATCTGCACCGCACCACTGGCCCCATCGGTGCCTGGCACCGCAGGGGCCTCTGGTCCCGGCACTTGTCTATGCTGGCAGGGGTACCAGTGGCTGGCGCTACCCATGCCAGTGGTATGCAAGAGAAAAATGTGGCATGAAAAAGTGTAACCGGTTAATGGCGAGAGTGACAATCTGAGCACGGTAGCATTGTGGATAGCACAATTGCTTCACAGCTCCAGGGTCCCAGGTTCAATTCCGGCTTGGGTCACTGCCTGTGCGGAGTCTGCACATCTCCTCATGTGTGCGTGGGTTTCCTCCGGGTGCTCCGGTTTCCTCCCACAGTCCAAAGATGTGCAGGTTAGGTGGATTGGCCATGATAAATTGCCCTTAAGTGTTCAAAATTGCCCTTGGTGTTGGGTGGGGTTACTGGGTTATGGGGATAGGGTGGAGGTGTTGATCTTAGTGGGGTGCTCTTTCCAAGAGCCGATGCAGACTCGATGGGCTGAATGGCCTCCTTCTACACTGTAAATTCTATGAAAAAGGTACAGTGTAAGAGAGCCTCGGAAAAAGGCATCGTAGATCGTCGTTAAATCACTCGACTCACTGTAGAAACCAGGCATCTCCAAGAAGGCTACTTGAGTTACAGTGGTGTAGAAATCCTCCAAGACTCTCAAATGCTGTGCATTAGTTAGGCTCAATTGCTAGCACTCACACTCCGAACAGAAGACTTTGGTTGTGGGTTCATATTTTGGGGCAGTGCTGAGGAAGTATCAAAATGCTGTGAACTTGCGCAGGCACTAAAAACTTTAATGGGAAAACAGTAGGGTCTATATTGTGGAAGGGTATGAACAAATTGTCTGAAGGGTCTTTTCACTGTAACTTAGTTTAAGACCGTGCTTAAAATGTATTTGACCCCAGCTTCATAGATGTAAAATTCCCAAATGCTACCTGTTCCCATAGTCAACCTAATTAATAAACAAAGTGCTGAAGAAATGATAATAAAGCCTTAATGAGAAAAGCAGCTGCAACATCAGATCCGATAGAAGTAAATGTAAACACCATACTCCAAATTACTTAGGAACACTGCCTCAAGGATCAATTAATTCCCAACATATGAAGTTCCCGAGGGATAGCTTAGTCGAACCTCCCAGTCTCCTGTTAATGTCAGCTCACTTACAAGTATGATTGCATGTGAATGGATTGCAAAACGTGGATCAGAGAGATTTAGCATCCTGAAGAATCAATGTTGGAGCTCAAACACTTTTCTATTATCAGGAAAAAGAAATATGTGTACAGACAGGTTTGAGGTTCAGAGGAAAGTGAGGTTTGATTTGGATGATTCTTCTTATGGGATGTGAGATGGAGCAATTGTAATGAAAGGTGGAATGAGGAGTTCTGTCCTTTGCTGGTGATGCATGTGAGAGCAGAAGACGGTCAGATGGAATATCTTCAGCAAATGACAAGGTGGCTTATGCTTGTTGCTTAAGCCACCTTGCAACGAGGAGGGGAAACCACTACACCAAATATGGGGATATGTTCCCTCTGACTCCATCAAGCCTGGGACCATTTTATGCTCCATCAAGCGTTGATTGGCAGCAGGTGGGATTTCCATCGTCATCTGGAGGAAGTCTCGCTTTAGAGATGGCTGCAATGGCCGAAAGAGGCACTGAGTGTCGGGCCATGGAGGCCAGTTAAATGGTAGGAGGTCATGGTGAAGAGAAGGCCCGGGTGAGGGAAGTCAGGAGGTCTCTGGGCCTTCACAGGAGGATGCTCACCATCAGCAGTGGCTTCTAATGGAGACACCCCTCGACGTTCAAGCCAGAGATGTAGGTTTCTACATTCTTTCATTCCCCCTAATCTGCTATTTGCCTGCTAGCCTAAAAATCGAGGCTGGGTGGGAAGTGGTCACTTAATGGCCTTAATTGGGTCATGGGTCAAGGGTGAGTGCCCCCCCCCCCACACCCCCCACCTCTCCTCAAGCACCTGCCTGCCCCACTTTAAAGTTTCTTAAAATTGCTTCCAGGTTGGTTGCTGGTGGAACCTTGTCCATGCAATTTTACACCCCCCCCCACCCCTGTCCATGCAATTTTACACCCCCCCCACACCCCTGTCCATGCAATTTTACACACCCCTCGCTCCTTGGGGAAGTGTAAAATTCAGGCCATGGTGTTTATTAGGGAGTGAGATATTAGTTACAGCTTTATACAATTTCTGAAGTTGTAAAGCTATTTTTGGCTCTCTTGTCAAATACAGTCTATCTCTTTAAGACAAAAACTCCTTAAATGGCAACTCTGGAAGCTATGGTCCCAGGTTATTTTGGGGAGCAATTGTCTCTGAACTGCACCCAATATTAGAGATAGAAATCTGAATTATACATGTCCTGATATTTATTTGCATGCAACTTACTTTGATGCGTCACCTTCAAGTGGAATTGCTTGAAACGTCCTGCAGAAAATTCAGGTTCTAACTATAGACAACATATAAGCACCCAATTTCCCTGTGCAGATGGTACTTGGGTATTAAATCCTGGGGAATTGGGGTTATGAAATCCACATGGCTACTGTCAGTCAGCCTCTATTAATGTGACAGGAGATTGATGTTTGATGGTTGCAACTGGACATATTGGCCTTTTATTTTGCGCGATTTATTAAGCCTTGCTAAGGATCAGTGAAAATCCAATTTTTGAAGGCAGATAGTGTTCAATGAGAGTTGAGACTGGGTGTTGGAAGTTTTCTGAATCAGGTCAAGATCCTTACTCAGGTACTCAGAGCAATTCAGGTACCAAGCATTGTACTTTGACCTGAACTGAAAGTAAATGTTTAATGGTGGTACAGAATTTCAATAATACAAAGCTAAACTTATACTCTGACTGACAACAATTACTTATACTAAATTGTTGAGGAAAATAAAAGATGCTGACGGCAACGGAACTAAATTTTAAATTTTTCAGTTGAATAGCTTTGCTTATGCGAGGAAGTATTAAGAGGCTGTGGTGTCTGATTATTCATACCTGCAGAATTGTCTTGAGTGATTCATGTTGGGCCCTGCTTTGATATTGCCCTTATCAGGATCATAGATAGTAGTAGCTCTGGCATAGGCACCTCCAAGAATAAAGACAAAACCATTGACAGTAACTGCAGGAGCGTACTTGTTATCTGTGAATAGAACAAAATAAATCACTTTAAATAAATTTATTACATGTGGAATTTTCCTTAATCATTCCAAAAAAATTTAGACCCATGTTATTTTGAAATGAGCCAAGAATTAGGAATATAGTATCTTATAACACAATGTGTTTTGCTTTCTAGTGCATTTGATGCATGTTTCTGTTGAAATCCCTACGGTACTAAAAACTCTTTCCAACAAAAATAATGGATGAAACCCATGAATTTATTGAAATAAATCAGTGATAGCAAAATTTCTGATATGAAACTGGTAATAAATAGTGAGTTAGCAAATATTAAAATTACAATGGGGTGAATTTAGTCCTTAGTGGACTCAACAGATTGACAGTGGCATCATTTTATACCCCTGCACAATTTGCTTCTTTAGAGAAAAGAACATTTTGGTTGGGGGTGGTTGGGAGGGATGCGGTGGGCGGGTGGGTTAAACCAAGACATTGATTTGCTCCTGTCCAAAATGCACAGTTGGGTTCTGTGCAGGTCTCAAGATGCCAATTTGCATATTAAAAGGTACCAACTGCCTGAAGCAAATGTTTTCCTGCTTAGTGATCGGCCCCTTTGAAGAATTATGGAACAGAGGCACAAAACAGAGCAGTAAAATAAACTCATTTTCTTTTGCATTATTGCCTCATTTACATCAGTCATTTGAAGGTAAACTTGGCCCTTCAGAGCATGACAAGCCTCACGGAATTTGATCCATGTAGAGGAAAGCGGAAAAAGGTCAATAAGATTCTAAAGAGGTTTTGATGCATCTATGAGAACTTAAATTTTCAAGCCAGCTTGGAACACAGCACATCAAATTGGTAATTATCCTCAGACAGGCATTCGAATCACTGTTGTTTCCTTATTACAAATATATACAAGAGGATACAGAAATATGGGAACCTCCCCTCCAAGAAAATCAATTGCCCTGCCCCTGAAATTTGGAGTAGAATTCAGAAAGCCTCTTTCGGTGATTTCACAATATGCACAGCTGGTGAGTGAGACTCATCATTAGCTCCTTATCATTAAATTGGTCCTCTGGTATTTTCCATATGCATATTCTTGCCTGATGATTCATCTTAATGCACGGTAATAATTTTGATAGAATATGTGCGGTTTAATGGTAGCTAATGTCATGTGAGAGTACCTTTCAGAAATGGGTGTTTAAGAAAGGTACCTTTAAGAAATGTTTGGCTGCTCATATTACTGCAATGATGTCAGAGTGAGTGGAGCTGAGCTCTGGTTCTGCTTTTTAGTTTCACTTTGAGAAAAGCTTGGGTGTGTCTCTGTCTTTTTGGGTCAGGTGGGTCAGGTGAACTGCATGATACACTTTGGGATTCTCTAAACCCTGACCCATAACACTAACCATATATTATAAGAAATAATACACAGAACTAAAAAGTCTATTATTTTTGAACATTTTCAAATAATCAGCACCTCACTATTAGGCATTTAAATGAGATATTGAGGAACAATATCAGTGCAGTCACTCATCTTACCTTGTCAATAACAAAACAAAAATCATTATATCCTGAGACTTATAGGTGAGTTGTGGCTTGGAGGGTGGGTGGGTTCAGGAGTCACTCCGGAGCCGACAGACCAGGATACCATTAAAAAATGGCCTTCCTCGCTGAGGCCCCCAATCTACCCGAATGGTCGTTTCATAGCGTGGTGTTTCTCGGGACTCCGAGTGCCTGGAAACACCTGACTAATTGCGCCACGGGACTGTTACCATTTGGGTAAATCACGCCCGTCAATTTCTAGTAGCTCCAAAACCGCATTCCGATCAGTATAGTTTCAGGAGACTGCACTTGGAGGTTTATTTAGTGGAGCAAGTAATAGACAATTGTATTCTTATTATTTTTCATGATTAGGTGAAACTGTGGAATCACGAGTACTGGCTTGCGCCTATAATCTTCCAGATACCACACTGCTATGTGGACAGGTGCTGAGTGGAGATCAGCCACTTGGAGATGAACATGGGTGTGATCTGAATAATTCATCCTTCAAATTCTGCTCTGCCCTGTTGGAAAAGTGCCTTTCTCCTGCTCAGTACTTCCCCTTTGTTGCAGCGCAGTCAAGACTAGGACCTGATTAGAGGGGGAATCGGGCAACTTTACAGGCCGCTTTCTGATTTACACTATCAATAAATTAACACAAACCTTGATTAACATTCAGAGAAAGGAAATAACTCATTTCCATAATGCATTAATTATAATCACGGACTATTTAAATAATAATGAAGTTCTTTTGTATAATTCTACCCCGTATTCTGCTGATACAGCGGATAATCAACATCCATTTGGCTGAAATGCTGCTTATGATTGAACAGGATGATAAAGGATAGTAATTAGCCAGCTAAATCTCATTGGTGTTCATGTGAAACATTGATAAAAGACTATGGCTTTCTTTCTTTTCATTTCTTCTAAAGCTAGTGGCTGCCCTAATCCAGCTCAGTACTTTCTGACTTGTAAAAATATGTTCCATTCTCCCCTTTCATTGATTCATGATAATGCTGCTCTTGGTATAATATGTAAATGTTTTACACAATGGAATAAGGCAAGGTTTCTGATCAAGGAATACCAGCTGCCCAAAACCTCCCTCTGATGCATAATGTAAAGATTTTGCATTCTTAGCACATTTATTCTCTCCTGTTTACTTTTTGCTACATATGTTATATTCTATTAAGTTATAGAAAATGGCTGAAGATGAAGGACCTGCAGATAATGAGCCAATGAACTGCCTTGGGCTGGGAAGGACTAATGAATGAATAATTTCTGATGAAACTGGTAGCATAATGATAAAACATCTCCTCACCTGTTTCCCCAACAGATTGAATGGAAAGATAGGATAACTGACCCTGTGGGGGATTTACTGTCACAATGCCATCAAAAATACAGTGCACTGAAGCTCAGAAACATCGAGCACCACAACATTGTAATATGAACTTTTTAAAATGGTAACGAGCATCCACACAGTATTTCAGGGCCATTCTCTTTGTTATACATTCAAGTGAAGAAATTGCTAGCATCCTGCAGATCTAGTAAAGATTTAACACATTTTCTACAAACACCTCTTATGTCAAACAGCTTTTGGGAACCTGTGCAATGGTCCTTTAGCAGGGATTTCAACTTTACCTATCATAGGTGATTCAATGAAAGTCCATGTGTTTGTTTGAAGGACATATGACTGTAAAACTCCAGCTGCCCGTCCTGCCTCATTCACGCCACCAAACACGTAGATTTTGCCACCGCAGACAGTTGCAGCTGCAGAGTGCACAGCTTTGGGAAGAGGAGCTACTGTTTCCCACTGATTGGTAATTGTGTCATACCTGGAAGAATAGAATTTTCAAGCATCATTAACCACTACCCGCAGTGATTTGACAGCTACCTTTCTCTAAATGCCGAATGTATTCTGCTATTACACAATAAGTAACATCAATTTTGGTACGCAAAGAGAAGCAATTCAACTGAATAACTGTGCTTGTAACAACCAATTACAAACTAAAGGTCTGAATGATGTTAAAATGCAGTACTTATTAACACATTCCACAGCAGGAGTTTACAGTTGTTTTGTGTTGCTTTATCTCACTTTTTGTCTGGGCTGGATATTTGCCACCATGTATTCATTTTAGCCATTGTGAAAGTTTAGGACCTGGGATACTTTCTAGTCCTATCTGTCCTGCTCTGCAGGGGAACTAATAGAAACGCACCAACAGCTAAGATGGACATCAAACACATCACCGTATTATTCAGCATGATTTTGACAGTAGGTTTCAGTAATTGAAGGTCTATGGGACTGGCACAAGTTGATTTATCTTCAATTTCTTTCTCACCACTGCACCCTGCCCCTCCACACCCACCTCACATCTAGAAATGCACCGCACTTGTGCGTCACTCTATTATCATTGGCTACAGCCAAGAGGACAGCTTGGTGAATCATTAAGCTGAATCTGCATATTGTCATTATGCACTAATGAATTATCTCAGGAATGTCATTACTTAACAAAATTAATATTACAGTGGAACCTCAATGCATTGTATTTCCAAGAATGTTATCAATTTTGCACATTTGGGGTGAAATTTATTGGGGCCATCAGAATTGGGCTGTGAGGTGGTGGGGAAGGTGGTGGAGTGCCCGCAGAATTGGGAGTGCAGGTGGTTGGGTGGACTGCTTGCTGCCTTCTCAATGTTATGAAATTCGCTCAGTGGGAGAGTAGGTGGCATTCCCTCTCAGAGACCACTGAAGCCATTAAGTGGGTAATTGAGGGCCCTTCCCGCAAATCTCGACATTCGACCTACAAGCCCAGGAGACTCTCCTGATTGGGTACCCTGTGGCCCACGAAGGAAGCCCCCTATTGTCCACAGCAAACATTCCCTTTGCTGGGGCTTGCGTGTTTGGCTCTCAATCCTGGTGGCACTGCTGAGCTTGAAATTCTATCAGCCCCATTATTGGAGGGCAGCTCTTGGAGGCAGGATATCATCTGTTAAAAGGACAAGAGCCTGACAGCAGGCAGTTAAAAGCCTGATTGACACAGAATTGGGTCAGGATTCCTGGAAATGCATGAGACGAGTTTGCCCCTGGCTTTCCCAGCCACCATTGAGGCCACCGTCATGAATTCCTACTTATAACCATGTAATATGGAGAGGGGGAGTCAGCGGAGTGGGGAGGCAGCGGAGAGCGGGAGGCAGCAGAGAGAGGGAGTCAGCGGAGAGGGGGAGTTAGCGGAGAGGGGGAGTTAGCGGAGAGGGGGAGTCAGCGGAGAGGGGGTGTCAACGGAGAGGGGAAGTCAGCGGAGAGGGGAAGTCAGCGGAGAGGGAGAGTAAGTGGAGAGGGAGAGTAAGTGGAGAGGGAGAGTCAGCGGAGTGGGAGAGTCAGCAAAGAGGGGGAGACAGCGGAGTGGGGGGAGTCAGCAGAGAGGGAAGGCAATGGAGAGGGAGAGACAGCGGAGAGGGAGAGGCAGCGGACAGTGGAAGGCAGCAGACAGGGGAGGCAGCGGAGGGGGGTGGCAGCGGAGAGGGGGTGGCAGCGGAGAGGGGGAGACAGCGGAGAGGGGGAGGCTGCGGAGAGGGGGAGGCTGCGGAGAGGGGGAGGCTGCGGAGAGGGGGAGGCTGCGGAGAGGGGGAGGCTGCGGAGAGGGGGAGGCTGCGGAGAGGGGGAGGCTGCGGAGAGGGGGAGGCTGCGGAGAGGGGGAGGCTGCGGAGAGGGGGAGGCTGCGGAGAGGGGGAGGCTGCGGAGAGGGGGAGGCTGCGGAGAGGGGGAGGCTGCGGAGAGGGGGAGGCTGCGGAGAGGGGGAGACAGCGGAGAGGGGGAGACAGCGGAGAGGGGGAGACAGCGGAGAGGGGGAGACAGCGGAGAGGGGGAGACAGCGGAGAGGGGAGGCAGTGGAGAGGGAAGGCAATGAAAAGGGAAAATGCTTTCCCATAAGGAATGAAGATAAATGAGAATCTAAATCGTTTGAAGCCACTCTCTTAGCTGCCAGTTGATGAACAGCATTGGCTGAAGTTGAGAACACATTGGGGGAGGAGTCCATTTGGGCAACACCATTTTCTGCAGAGGTAATGGCCCAAATGGCATTCTTCATGGATATCATTGCAGAAAACTGCATAGGAAAGAAAACACCTGGAAAAATGAAGGTCAACAAGATAGATGTGAGGTATTAAATTTTGGTAGGATGAACAGGAAGGTCACTTATCATTTGTGTAAAGAAGTGGAGTAAATGAAGATTTAAAAAGATTAAAAAAGGGACGTAATTCAAAGCAAACGCCTGGACAAATGATGAGATGCAAATTTACCTATCAGCAGAAAATAAGTATTTTATATATTTGACCAGAAAAAACAATGGGGCTACAGAGGTGGTAAATTCCAAGACAGGTAAGGAAATTGCATGTACCTACCATACGCTGACTCCACAGGGTAAATAACATCAAAGGGAAAGAAATAGTATAACTGTGGGAAAGAGTGAGAGACAGCTAAGATCAGAACTGCAGCAGTTGCAGATTTAGTCTCCCAAAAGAAGCAGACTATTTCCCAAATATGGCCATCATAATTTGTGTGTGGTAAACATTTGCTGGATTTAGCTCATAAAGTTACATAGTGTTGGATGTTATTTGGGAAAAGGAGTGTCTCAGAGCTTCAGATAACGTAGGTAGTTGGAGACCAAGGGATATTTCCTATAAAATTGTGTGCACAGTCGACAGTATGCTTAAGTGTCATAGTGTATTATAGTCCTTTTTGACGTGTGTTTTGTCTTTCTTTCAAGTTAATGAACGTTATTTATTAATGGTTCACACAACGACTCACATTATACAAAAAAACCCACATACACCACCACAAACGGTTGTTCCAAATTACCCTTCTGGGTTTGGGGATTATTTTTTTTAAGAAGTTTATTTACGGGATGTGGGCATCACTAGTTAGGCCAGCATTTATTGCCCATCCCTAGTTACCCTTCAGAAGGTTGTGGTGAGTTGCCTTTCTGAACTGCTGCAGTCCTTGAAATGTAGGTACAAACACTGTGCTGTTAGGTAGGGAGTTCCAGGATTTTGCCCCAGCGACAGTGAAGGAACGTCAATATATTTCTAAGTCAGGGTTGTGAGTGACCTCCAGGTGTTGGGGTTCATAAGAACATAAGAACTAGGAACAGGAGTAGGCCATCTGGCCCCTTGAGCCTGCTCCTCCATTTAATGAGATCATGGCTGATCTCTGTGGACTCACCTCCACTCTCCGGCCCGTACACCATATCCCCGAATCCCTTTATTCTTTATCTATCTTTTTCTTCAAAACGTTTAAAGAAGGAGCCTCAACTGCTTCACTGGGCAAGGAATTCCAGAGATTCACAACCCTTTGGGTGAAGACGTTCCTCCTACACTCCGTCCTAAATCTACTTCCCCTTATTTTGAGGCTATGCCCCCTAGTTCTGCTTGCCTCGACTAGTGGAAACAACCTGCCCGCATCTATCCTATCTATTCCCTTCATAATTTTATATGTTTCAATAAGATCCCCCCGCATCCTTCTAAACTCCAATGAGTACAGTCTCAGTCTACTCAACCTCTCTTCATAATCTAATCCCTTCAACTCTGGAATCAACCTAGTAAATCTCCTCTGCACTCCCTCCAGTGCCAATATGTCCTTTCTCAGGTAAGGAGACCAAAACTGAACACAATACTCCAGATGCGGCCTCACCAACACCCTATACAATTGCAGCATAACCTCCCTAGTCTTGAACTCCATCCCTCTAGCAATGAAAGACAAAACTCGGTTAGCCTTCTTAATCACCTGTTGCACCTGCACACTAACTTTTTGCGACTCGTGCACCAGTACACCCAGGTCCCTCTGCACAGCAGCATGTTTTAACATCTTACCGTTTAAATAATAATCCATTCTGCTGTTATTCCTCCCAAAATGGATAGCCTCACACTTGGCAACATTGAATTCCATCTGCCAGACCCTAGCCCATTCACTTAACCTAGCCAAATCCTTCTGCAGACTTCCGGTATCCTCTGCACTTTTTGCTTTACCTCTCATCTTTGTGTCGTCTGCAAACTTTGACACATTGCACTTGGTCCCCAACTCCAAATAGTCTCTGTAAATTGTGAACAACTGCGGGCCCAACACTGATCCTTGAGGGACCCCACTAGTTACAGGTTGCCAACCAGAGAAACACCCATTTATCCCCACTCTCTGCTTTCTGCTAGTTCCCAGGTATCTGCTCTTGTACTTCTAGATTGTAGTGGTCATGGGTTTGGAAAGCGCTGCAGTGCACCTTGTAAATGATACAACGGCTGCCACTGTTTGTCGGTGGTGGAGGGTGTGAATGTTTGTGGAAGGAGGAGCTTTGTCCTGGATGGTGTTGAGCTTCTTGAGTGTTGTTAGAGCTGCACTCATCCAGGCAAGTGGAGAGTATTCCATTACACTCCTCACTAGTGCCTTGTATTTGGTGGACAGGCTTTCAGAGGTCAGGAGGTAAATTACTCATCATAGGAATCCTAGCCTTTGACCTGCCCTGGTAGCCACAGTATTAATATGGCTAGTCCAGTTCAGTTTCTGATCAATGGTAACCCTCAGGATGTTGATTGTGGGTGTGTTAATGGAAGACATTGCTATATGTGCGTCAGAATGGATATAAGTAATAATAATGTCTCAAGTATTATAACAGCACAGGTCAAGGGAAAAACCAGCAGGCAAGGGGTTAAAATGTTGTACCTTAAAGAAAAGTAATCTGCACTGGAGATAATTTAATCATCTCACAGGGCATTAGTATAAGACAGGGGACCCATGTCACAGAAATCATAGCTCCAGCCTGTCTGTAGGAGATTCATTGTCCAGCCCAGTGCAGGGGATAAAAACACATTAACACCCCATCCAGATGTTCAGGGTAAATGAAATCCAGGAGATTGTCAAGAAGCATTGTATTAGCTTATAATTTTCCATTAAATGGACCAGAAAATATGCATACTGATCACCTTGTATTGTTCCGACTGAATTGATGATGTCAATGCCTACTTGTAAATCTGAAAGAACCTTAAATATATATGCGTGTAATTCTGACTATGATCAGAGCTGACGTTTGCGAGCTAAGGCTAGCAGCAGAAGTTGGCTTTCCTGCATGCACACAGCAATTCCGAATAAACTCAACTTTTACAACTCCACACGGTCGAGAACAGACTCTGAGTTTTACTTCCCTCCAACAAGTGCAAGAGAGGTAAGTGCAGTGAAATCACACGCTTGAATGATATAAATGCACTTACATCTCTTTGCTGTGGTCAATGTTTACAAACAGTAGGACTTCACCACTTAGGCCACTGAACCATGAAGGGATATGAATGGGTCAATGTTGCAGATGGTTTTTACAAATTGTCAATCACAGACCACTACTCAGAAAGCTATGAATGGCTTGCAACTAATGGATATGTGGGAACCAGGCTTAGGCACAGCTGCTGTTCCTCGAGGAATGGACACTTGGAGCTGCAAGGTAAATATTACAGCTATAATACACCCCACTGCCACTGCCGTGACTGCTCTCCCCGATGATCTGGGGAGCAGGGTTCAAATCCCACCACAGCAGATGTTGAAATTTGAATTGAATAAAAATCTGGAATTAAAAGTCTAATGCAGATCATGAAACAATTGTGGATTGTCATAAAAAACCCAGCTGGTTCACTAATGTCGTTTAGGGAAGGAAATCTGCTATCCTTACCTAGCCTGGCCTACATGCAACTCCAGATCCACAGCAATGTGGTTGATTCTTAATTGCCCTCTGAAATGTCATAACCAGATATTCCTTTCAAGGGCAATTAGGGATGGGCAACAAATACTGACCCAACCAGCGACGCTCATATCCCATCAACAAATTTGAAAAAAATTATATCCCTAATGAAATTTTATGACCCTCTTTTCCAGAATTGCTCGCTTTTAGCCTCTTTTATGGCAATAGCGATAGCCACCCTTGCTTGACCAAGTGGCCCAGAAATTAGTCACCTATTGTTTAAGGTTTTTTTCCACCATCAACTCTGACCTTGCAAGATAAACACTGGTTAATTAAACCTAGGCTTGTTTGATTTGCCTTTACATTCAAACTATACATCAGATTCCTACTGGGCTTTTCTCCATTTATCTAACATTTAACACTTTAATAATCACCAACATAAAAGTTACATTCCTAAAACTAAATGTGATATTCTAAAACATATTAATTATAAATTAGACCTTTGCAATAACATGACTGGCTTTTTGTGGTTTGGGATTGGTTGTATATATCTACTGATATATAGACACTCTTTTAAAAACTAATAACACAAGAAATATATTAGATTGCCAGGTAGAATTGATGAGAAAGTGACACACCATTAGTAGACTGGTAATGCCATGTATAGTGTACTTCAATATCAAAAAAAAAGAAACATGCCATCTTGTCAATTTTGAAAGAAAATTGATGGATATAGCCTGCATTTGTTCTTTTGCTAATATTGGAAACATTACTTGCACACTATTAGTTCAGCAGTGTGCTGAGCGAAGTGATTTGGAAAGTTGCTAAATTTATTCCGATATGTGAATTGCTGAATTTGCAACATAAAGTAAAATATAATTTCATCAGTGATCTATTCACCACACACCCCTGTGGTCAATGCCTTAATTAAATCTCACAATGATGACCTTAAACTAATTTAGTTACTCTAATGCATGTTTTAAGTCGGCTAATATGTTATATGGAGGACACAATGGAAAAATAATATGGTTAGCTGTAACTGTCATTCTGTACCATGACCACTTCTTTATATAGAGTACATCACAGAGCTGTTCCGCAGTTCATTGCACATATGTAATTGGATTCCTGACACATTTGTATGCTAACAATCACTGACGCAACAAAAGAATCCACATGGAATTGCCATCTTCAATAAACAGTTCATTCTGACAATGATACAATTCACAACCTATTAATATGAAAGCAACAGCAAAATACTGCAGATCCTAGAAATCTGAAAGAAAAAGCTCCAAAAGACTGCACTGTTCACAGTTTGTTAAACAATTTAAAATGTCATCCATGCCATCTATCAGTGCAAACTGTTTTGATCCTTGATAAACAAATCTTTAGATGCTGTAATTCAGTGCTTATCACATTTTTTTTCCCGGGACCCATTTTTACCAACCAACCGTCCTTCGGGACCCATGCTGGCCAACCTTCACGACCAAACCTTTGCGACCCACGCTGGCTGACCTTCGCGACCCACGACAGTTGACCTCTGTGATCCACACCGCCCAAACTTCATAACCCACCATTTTGTTTACCTAATGAGACAGGTGAACCTGCTTCCTCCCTATGATCTCAATTGCTTTATCGAACCATAGAATTTACAGTGCAGAAGGAGGCCATTCAGCCCATCGGTTTGCATCTGCCCTTAGAAAGAGCACCCTACTTAAGCCCACACCTCCACCCTGCCCCCGTAACCCAGTAACTCCACCTAATGTTTTTGGACACTAAGGAAAATTTAGCATTGCCAATCCGCGTAACCCGCACATCTTTGGTCTGTGGGAGGAAACCGGAGCACCCGGAGGAAACCCACGAAGACATGGGGAGGACATGCAGACTCCACTCAGACAGTCACCCAAGTCAGGAATCGAACCTGGGACCCTGGAGCTGTGAAGCAACTGTGCTAACCACTGTGCTACCGTGCTGCCCATTGTCATTCAGTGTTACATTTCTGCTAAGGACTTCAGCTGATGATTTACATTCTCACTGCATCCTATGAAAAAAATCACGAGGTTTGTCCTTGAACTCACCATATGTAGTCTTCAAATGCCTTTGAAGGTTTGTGGGTTTTAATCTTTCATTTGTCAGCACTTCCCTGCATATAACACACATGGGGTTTACATCCTGATTTGCATTGGCACATTTAATAAAGCCGTTCCTCAAGAAATCATCTCTATACTGCTTTGTTCCCAATTTCAGCTTCTTTTTAATGGGTTGTTCATCGAAGGCCCTGGAGCTCACACCAGCACTGCTTTGTCCTGCCATGGACTCTCCTGAAAAGCTCTCTCTGGCAGATTCAGTTGTGAGATCCTGGTCTGTTCGTGTCTCTTGCCCTCTCTTCCTTACTGCAAAATGATCCATCTTCAGTTCTTCACACAGTCCTGTTGCCTTGCTTGCTGGCAGCTACAAAATGGAGGAATATCTCCTCCATGATTTTGTGCTTCGAGCACGTGACGTCAACGTGGCCTGCTCTCTGCTACCACTTCTGGCTAGGAAAACTCAATCTATTTTTAAAAAGATCTCGTCTTGGGACAACACCCTGGCATCAGGAGGAGGAGGAGGTCTGCCATGTTGGGCTCCGGGCTACGCACCGTTAGATCTGGCTAAGGGGGCACGCATGCAATTGACAGCTGGCATTCGGGAAAGCCAATTGCAACCGGCAAATTGAAAAGCAGGTCGTGGCCATTGGGCACTTCGCCCCGTGACCGGGAACGGCGAGACCGATCGCACCGTGACTTTCCTGAGACACGCCCTTGACCCACCCGCGGTCAAGACCCTGAGTTTGAAAATTCCTGCTGTAATGTACTTGAAATATAGGACAGACACCACATAGCATAAGTAACTCTCACTGGCTGCTCGGTAGTAATGTGTGGACATAGGTTTTAGTGTGCAACCTAGAGGCAGAGCACAGAGACTTATTATTACAGTGTTGATAAGATGCTTCTATACCTAGGCACTGAGCTCATCCATTTTCCAATTAAAGTTAGTAGTAATGTTATTTCAAGGTAAGAATCTAATGGGGCATGAAAGCTGAATTTGCTTTTGCAATATTAGGTTAACAACCTGGACAATGAGTTCAATAATGGTTAGATTTTCGAATTGTTGCAACTTTGAGGTTAAAAAACCCCCACAAATGTGCATTTACAGAATGCTATTCATAACTTCAGAGTACCCCAAAGTATTTTGCAGTTTGGCGTGTACTCACTGTTGTAATGTGTGATGTGTGTAATGTGTAATGTCCAAGATCGCAAGAAATTGCAAAGTATGGTGAACTCAGCCCAGCGCATCACACAAGCTTGCCACCCCTACATTGATTCTGTATATACCTCCCGCTGCCTCAGGAAGGCAGACAGCATTATCAGAGACCTCTCCCACCCAGGCATTGCCTTCCATCAGGCAGAAGGTACAGAAGTCTGAAGACTCGCACATCCAGACATAGGGACAGTTTCTTCCCCACAGCTACAAGACTCCTCAACGACTCCCCCTCAGACTGATCTGTTCCCTGTAAGAAAGCTATTCACGACGCCCTATGCTGCTCTTGCTCATGTATTTGCTTTGTTTGCCTTGTCCGCACTGTAACCAATCACTGTTTGTCGATGTACCATTTGTCAATGTTCTCTGTTGATTATTCTCTTTGTCTACTAGGTATGTACTGTGTATGTTCCCTTGCCCGCAGAAAAATACTTTTCACTGTACTTCGGTACATGTGACAATAAATCAAATCAAACAATCAATCAATTAACATGGCAGCCAATTGGCAGACAAAAAGGGCCCACAAACAGCAATGGGATGATGGTCAAATAATTTTCTTATTTTGTAAAAAGTGATATTAGTTGAGGGGTATTGGCCAGAGCCAACTCTTTTGACCTTCTTCAAAATAGTAATCACCGTCTAATCTAAGGGCTAATGTACTTCTTGTCTCAGGAAAATTGTCCATCATGTATTTTTTAAAATCATCCTCCTGTTCGACGTGGGCATTGCTAGTAAGGCCAGCATTTGTTGCCCATCCCGATTGTCCTTGAACTGAGTGGCTTGCTAGGCCATTTCAGCAGGCAGTTAAAAGGCAACCACATCGCTGTGAGTCTGAAGTCACAGGTAAGCCAGACCAGGTAAGGACGGCAGATTTCCTTCCACATAGGGCACTAGTGAACCTGAAGGGTTTTTATAACGAGTAATGCTTTCATGGCTTCGATGACTGAGTCTAGCTTTTATGCCAGTTTTGCCGTTTAATTTAATCGAATAACTAATGGAATGCAATTTTTGAATTCTTCCAAGATCATGGTGAACAATGGTACAATCAGTGAGATTGAAGGATTGAGACATGAACGGAGGAAAGACTGACATGCAAGGCAAATGAAAGAGGATGAATTCGATTTCAAACCAGTACAGAAACAGAAAGGAGGAAAAATTGGATTAGGAGAGAAAAAAGACAGAAAAGTAAAAAATCTCAAAAACAAATCACAATCTGAAGAAATAAGACTCCATACTTATAATTGTTTATTTTCGGAGTAAAGATGGTGACTGTCAGTCAATAATAAAAAGGGATAGGAGGAGAAGCAGACCTTAAAAATCCTCAAGCCTGCTTCATCATTCAATATGATCATGGCTGATTACCTGCCCAATCCTTTTGATTCCCCAAGAGACCAAAGGTTTTACCATTTCAGCATTATGTCATTGTTATATTCAATGATGGAAGATCCACAGTCCTCTGGGGTAAGGAATTCCAAAAATGTACAACCCTTTGACTGAAGAAATTACCCCCCATCTCAGACCTAAATAATCTGCCCCATATCCTAAAACTATGTCCCGTGTTCTTTGTTCTCCAACCTGGGGAAACAATCTTTCAATGTCTACCCTGTCAAGCCCCTTCAGAAACTCGTCTGTTCAATGAGTTCACTTCGCTTTCTTCAAAACCCAAAGAGCATACATCCAATTTACTCGGTTTCTAATCACAGAACAACCCTTCCATCCCAGAAAGCAATCAACCAGAATGAACATTTGCTGCACTGCCTCCAATGCAAGTATATCTTTCCTTCAATACAAAGAACAAAATTGCACATAGTATTCTAGGGATGGTCTCACCAAAGCACTGCATGATTGTAGCAAGAGTTTCTTATTGTTTATTCCCATTCCTTTGCACTAAAGGCCAACATACCATTTGCCTTCCTAATTGCAGGCTGTAGCTGAATTCTAACTCTGTGTTCTTTAGACAAGTATACCCAAGTCCCTCTCAACATCAATATTTGCAAGTTTCAACTCTTTCAAGAAAAATTCTGGTTTTCTATTCTCACTACCAAAGTGAATAACCTTATACTTCTCCGCATTCTGGGTGGGATTTACCGACCACCCTGCCGCATGTTTTTCAGTGGTGGAGGCGACTCGCCAGCGGGATCTACCCGTCCCACTGTTGTCAACAGGATTTCCTGTTGACAGCATCCCTTGTCACCGGGAAACCCATGCGCTGGCGTGGGACTGGAACTTCCCTCCAGCGTGAATATACGGTAAATCCCACCCAACATATCATCTGCCACCCTGTTATTCACTCACTTAACCTGTTTATTTCACTTTTCAGCTTCATTGTTCCTCCTCACAGCTATTATTTTCACCTCGCTTTTTATTTATCCAAGTCATCAATATAGATTGTAATTAGCCGACAACCTATCACTGATCATTGTGGCACTCCACTAGTCACAGTCTGCCAACTTGACAATGCCCCATTTATCCCGATTCTGTGTTTCCTTTCAGTTAACCAATCCTTTATCAAAACCCTGTGAGCCCTTATCTAGCAGTGTGCTACTGATTTAGACTTTAACCTCCAACAGATTGCCTTCATATGTCCAATTTTATAACAGTGAGGACAGGTTGGTCTTTTTGACTCGCCCTTTTTTCTACACAATCTTCTTGACCAGCTTGGAGAGAATCTGCTCTTTCCTTCTTGCTAGCCCTTCTCAACTATTTGAAGTCTGTTTATTTGCATTCGATTTACCTTTCCTACTCGTGTGGGTTTACGAATAGAGAAATGGAGATCTGCCACCGTCTGGCTGTCTTATTATGTCCATCGGCTAAATTTGCAGCTTCTTTTATTTTAGGCACTTTCTGATTTTCAAGGCATGCTTGAATAACCCAATGGAAGTCTATTTTTAAATTCTTTCAAGAACACGACTCTCTCTCGTTCCCAATATTCAAATCTCATTATTGAAACCACCAGTCCTACAACATGTGTATCTCCCTGGCAAATTCAATAAATACTTTTTTTTAAAAATCCAAGATTTTAATTGATATGCTTCAAAGACAAGTTCACATGATTATATATTATAGTTTTATACTGTCTCATACTTTTTAAATTGCTCTGCTGAAGGACTTGAATACACATCTGTTGTCTTGCCAATTAATTTACTTTGCAGATTAAGAGTCCATGGGCTGGATTCTCTGCCGCCCGACGGCGAAATTGCATTCGGCGACAGGGCGGAGAATGCGTTTTGGCACACGAAATTGGGAGCGCCGCCAGTTTGTCAATTCTCCACCCCTGAAAATCGGTGTACTCCGCGCCGAGTATCCGCCGCCTCAGGCCATTGCCTGAGGCCCACCCAGTGATGCTCCGTCCCCGACCGGCTGAATTCCCGTCGTCATGGGACTCGCGTGGTCCCACCGTCCGTGATCCTCGCGTGGTGGCTGCAGACTCAGTCCGGGGCCGCTACAGTCGGGGGAGGGCCGATCGCCAGGCACGGGGGGGGGGGGGGCTTAATTCGGGGCTGGGGGTAATGTGTGCGGGCGTAAACTGGGGGCAATGTGGGCGGGCATAAAAGACTACAGTTTTCCCGATGGCGTGGGGACTTAGTCCCCAAAACGGAGAATCCAGCCCCATGTGTCTTTAGGCCAACCTAGTTTGTAACAGCTTTATCAAATGAGACATTGGGCGGGATTTCCTGTGCCACCTTGGGGGATCTTCTGATCCCACCGCTGTCAACCAGGAGCATGATCAAGGAGGGGAGGGGGAGGGTGGGCAGGACATGGGGCCATGGGCTTCAACGGGCCTCTGCATTGATCTGTGACGCACAGTGGGGTCACCCATATGGCCTGTGTCACTCTGCAGAACCAGAGGCTAAGATGGGTGGTCAGTGGATGCGCAGCAAAATGGCCGCTGTAATGGCAGTCCGGGACTGGACACCGCCCCAGTCCCATGGGGTGTCACCCTTGTCATGATATTCATATAAACATATCATGGTGCAAATACACACACACACTGATGGACAGATCAACGGACCAATTAACGCACACGCATCACAGCGAATCACCAGTGAGAGCACACGCACTATAAAACAGGGAACACCACAGTTCCCGCTCATTCCAGCAGGAGATAGCTCAGAGCACAGAGCTCACAGCGTGCCACTCAGACATACACCATGTGCTGAGTGCCTCTCTAAGATAGTGCAAGGGCTGGGTCCACAGGTTAACTGGTAAAGTACGAACCACAGCCAGAAGTATACAGTAGATGTTATCAAGAACAATAAAACAGAGTTGTACCATCTACAACCGTGTTGGTTCGTTTGTATAGCGGAACACCCAACACGACAACCCTGGCCACTCGGCACGTTCCTCCCACCCGCTCTCCCCTGGCAGGGCCCACCCCCCATCCCAGCCAGCCAGGCCAGTGTCTGGCCCGGTAGCCCACCGTCGCTCCTCTCTGTTTCCTGCCCTCAGCAGCCACCATGCCGGTTTCATGATTTTTGAAAGCACAAGTGAACTGCGCCACCGGGAACTCGGCCCATCGGAGGAGAATCGTGAGGCCCCAGAGAATACCGGCTCGGGCCCGTGAATGACATGCAAACGGTGTTTACTGTACGTGGGTTCCGGAACGCATTGACGGCGCTATTGAGGTGACGGAGAATCACGATTTGGTGTAAAACCTATTCTCCGCCCAATTGCATTTCACGATTTCGGCATCGGCAAATGGGGAATCCCGCCCCATCTCTGTTCTTCAAGGAATATGAGTGGTGATGAGCAGCATTTATGCGAATATATATATTGCAAAGCAGGTTTGACAAGAGTACTTTTAACACCAGTTTGTCAATTATATGAGAGTAGATCCAATTTCTCTACTCAGGCACTTCTATTTCCAAAATATCATGTAGCGTGGTCATCTGAAATTATTAAACCATACTCAGAGCAGGCCTCAACCATTACTGCTTACGCAAAGAACCCTATCAAATATTGAAAACTTGGCATTTTTGATGATCAGAACATTTGTCACATTAGGTTTCTACTGGGGATATCTGTCAGGAAAGCAAGCATACTTGCTCTAACAAAACCCTGCATAATTTTGAATACCTTCATTAGTCTCTCTTTTAACCTTTGTTGCTCCAAGGAGAATAATCCCAGTTTCTTCAATCTTGAAGTCCCTCATACCCGACATGATTGCAGTAAAATTCCTCTGTAATGTTTTCACCTGGTGCACAAATGCATATACAATACGCCAGCTGAGCTCAAACCAGTGATGTGTAAAGGTTTAGCAAGGCACCTTGCTTTTATTTAATGCATCTATTTAAAAAGCAAAGTATCCCCTAGGCTTTCTTAACTGCATGATCAACTTGGCCTGCAGCCTAACATTTATGATTATGAACTCCTTCCCCCCAGGCCCGGTCCTCTGTTCTTGCACCACCTGCACCCCCATCAAAATTAGTACAATGTAGATCATACTGCCTCTCCATGTTGATCCTTCAAATCGGCATCACTTCACTCTTACCCACGTTAAATTGCTTCTGCCAGGTGATTGCCTATTTCAGTCTAGACCTTCTGAAGTCTGCTCTATCCTTCTCACTATATATCATATTGCATCACCCGAAAACTTCAAAATTGTATCCTATATAACCAAATTCATGTAAAAAGGACAAGCAGTTTGCCGATCCCACTTCAACATTGGTGAGGCCCACAACATCACAAATGACTGTGACCATGATATACTGTTTGTGGTAGCACAGCTCCTTTAAGGGTTGGGCATTGCGATCCACGTGACTGACTTGGGGCCACTCGTGCGGGAGTGTGTGAGCCCCGACCAATAGAGAGAAAGCGCTTGGCCTTGGAAGCAGGGGCCTAGGTAGTGTTGACCCCGGAGCTGGAGCGTCAAGACCTATTCAGCATTGTTGTGTGTTTGGATATAGTTGCCTTTGACTACTGTTAATAAACTCCTTTTAGTTGTTTCTGGAAGTCTCTGGTGTATAGTCTCGAGCCACGACATGAGGTAAACAGTTTGATCGTTAATCTTCAGCAGTTCGGTATTTGAAGGGGGAAGGGAGATGCCTCTAAAGGTAGACCAGGATCAGAAGCCTTAGACAGTAGCACCAAGAAAGTGAGTAAAATGCCAAAGATTGGAAAGTCAGAACCTTTGAGCCAGGGAGCCACAGACTAGAGCCAGTACATCGAATGGCTCCGCTATTTCTTCCCAGCGAATGAGAAAGCAGGAGAAGACAAGCTGAAGGTGATACATTTGATGGTTTGTTGACCTCAAACCTACAACCTGATAAGGGTAACTATAAAAACATGAAGGAGGAGCTGGCCAGAGTTGATTGGAAAAGGAGACTAGCAGGGAAGACAGTGGAACAGCAATGGCAGGAGTTTTTGGAGGTTATTCGGGAGGCACAGCAGAGATTCATCCCACGGTGGAGGAAACATGTTAAGGGCAAGACAAGGAAGTAAAGAACAGCATAAAAGCAAAAGGAAAAGCATACAAAGTGGCAAGGATTAGTGAGAAGCCAGAAGATTGGGAATCCTTTAAAAGCGAGCAGAGGACAACTAAAAAAACAATAAGGGGAGAGGAGATGAAATATGAGTGCAAGCTAGCTAGTAATATAAAAGATAGGAAGAGTTTCTTTCAATATATAAAAGGTAAGAGAGAGGCAAAAATAGACATTGGACTGGAAAAAGTAGCTGGAGAAGTAATAATAGGTAACAAAGAAATGGCAGAGGAACTGAATAGTTACTTTACATCAGTCTTCACGGTGGAAGACGATGCTCCAGGAGCATCAGGGGGCAGAGGTGAATGCAGAGGCCATCACTAACGATAAGGTTCTGGGGAAACTGTTTAGGGGCTGTTTAGCACAGGGCTAAATCACTGGCTTTGAAAGCAGACCAAGGCAGGCCAGCAGCACGGTTCAATTCCCGTAACAGCCTCCCCGAACAGGCGCCGGAATGTGGCGACTAGGGGCTTTTCACAGTAACTTAATTTGAAGCCTACTTGTGACAATAAGCGATTTTCATTTTTCATTTTCAAACTGAAAGGTCTGAAGGTGGATAAGTCACCTGGACCGGATGGACTACAGGGTCCTAAAAGAGATAGCGGAGGAGATTGTGGAGGCATTGGTGGTGATCTTTCAGGAATCACTGGAGGCAGGAAGAGTCCCAGAGGACTGGAAAGTGGCTAATGTAACACCATTGTTTAAGAAGGAGGGGAGGGAGAAGATGGGAAATTATAGGCCGGTTCATCTGACTTCGGTCATTGGTAAGATTTTAGAGTCCATTATTAAAGATGAGATCGCGGAGTACTTGGAAGTGCATGATAAAATAGGACTGAGTCAGCACGGCTTCGTCAAGGGGAGGTCATGCCTGACAAATCTGTTAGAATTATTTGAGAAAGTAACAGGGACGTTAGACAAAGGAGAACTAGTGGATATGATTTATTTAGATTTCCAGAAGCCCTTTGACAAGGTACTGCATAGTAGACTGTTAAATAAGTTAAGAGCTCATGGTGTTCAGGTAAGATCCTGGCATGGATAGAGGATTGGCTGACTGGCAGAAGGCAGAGAATGGGGATAAAGGGGTCTTTTTCAGGATGGCAGCCGGTGACTGGTGGAGTGCCTCAGGGTTCTGTGCTGGGACCACAACTTTTCACAATATACATTAATGATCTGGAAGAAGGAACTGAAGGCACTGTTGCCAAGTTTGCAGATGATACAAAGATCTGTAGAGGGACAGGTAGTATTAAGGAAGCAATGGGGCTGTAGAAGGACTTGGACAAGCTAGGAGAGTGGGTAATGAAGTGGCAAATGAAATACAATGTGGAAAAGTGTGAGGTTATGTACTTTGGAAGGAGGAATTTAGGCATAGACTATTTTCTAAATGGGGAAATGCTTAGGAAATCAGAAGCACAAAGGGACTTAGGAGTCCTTGTTCACAATTCTCTTAAGGTTAACATGCAGGTTCAGTTGGCAGTTAAGAAGGCAAATGCAATGTTAGCATTCATGTCGAGAAGGCTAGAATACAAGACCAGGAATGTACTTCTGAGGCTGTTTAAGGCACTGGTCAGACCCCATTTTGAGTATTGTGAGCAGTTTTGGGCCCCGTATCTAAGGAAGGATGTGCTGGTCTTGGAGAGGGTCCAGAGGAGGTTCACAAGAATGATCCCTGAAATGAAGAGCTTGTCCTATGAGGAACAGTTGAGGACTCTTGGTCTGTACTCGTTCATGTTTAGAAGGATGAGGGGGGGGGGGGGATCTTATTGAAACTTGTAGGATACTGCGAGGCCTGGATAGAGTGGACATGGAGAGGATGTTTCCACTTGTCGGAAAAACTAGAACCAGAGGACACCATCTCAGACTAAAGGGACGATCCTTTAAAACAGAGATGAAGAGGAATTTCTTCAGCCAGAGTGTGGTGAATCTGTGGAACTCTTTGCCGCAGAAGTCTGTGGATGCCAAATCACTGAGTGTCTTTAAGTCAAAGATAGATAGGTTCTTGATTAATAAGGGGATCAGGGGTTATGGGGAGAAGGCAGGAGAATGGGGATGAGAAAAATATCAGCCATGATTGAATGGCGGAGCAGACATGATGGTTCGAGTGGCCTAATTCTGCTCCTATATCTTATCATTTTATGGTCTATGTGGTTGTTGGTCCAGGCATGCCACAGGAGGGTCAGCGTTCCAGGCGCCTCGGTCAAGATAGGCATCAGCCCCGGGACTGGACCTTGATTCTGAATGACCCAGAAGAGGCAGAAGATGAGGCTGAGATGCAGCTCAACTGTTTGGCAGTGCCCCGTGTGGCCCCTGTTTGTGCTCCGATACAGGCAAATGGTCATATGATTTAAATGGAGCTGGATATGGAAGCGGTGGTGGCGCAATAGGGGTTGGTTTAGCACACTGGGCTAAACAGCTGGCTTTTAAAGCAGACCCAGGCAGGCCAGCAGCGCGGGTTCAATTCCCGTACCAGCCTCCCCGAACAGGCGCCAGAATGTGGCGACTAGGGGCTTTTCACAGTAACTTCATTTGAAGCCCACTTGTGACAATAAGCGATTTTCATTTCATTTCAGAGCACTTTTGGCCTTACCAACAAGGAGTGCATACTTTTAGTCGATGGCTGACACGATAGCTCGTTTGGCCACTTATACAGGGGAACGACTAAATACTGTGGGCGTCAAACAGTGTGCCTGCTCCTCATTGTTGTGCAAGGTAACGACCCTAGCCTGTTGGGCCGCGATTGGCTACACCAGCTGCAGTTGGATTGGCAGCATGTCCTCCAAGTGGGGTCTGGCGGTCTGTGTACGGTACTGAACAAATTCCCAGAGGTTTTCCAGCCTGGTTTGGGCACCATTATAGGGGCCGTGGCCAAACTCCAGGTAGACCTGGTCATCCAGCCCCGATACGTTCGTGCCCACCTGGTTCTCCATGCTATATTTGAGATGGTTGACACCGAATATCAATGTTTAGAATGCACTTTTGCAGATGCACCATAGAAAGCATCCTATCTGGCTGCATCACAGCCTGGTATGGCAACTGCTCGGTCCAAGGCCGCAGGAAACTTCAGAGAGTCATGAACACAGCCCAGTCCATCACACGAACCTGTCTCCCATCCATTGACTCCATCTGCACCTCCTGCTGCCTGGGGAAAGCGGGCAGCATAATCAAAGATCCCTCCCACACGGCTTACTCACTCTTCCAACTTCTTCCATCGGGCAGGAGATACAGAAGTCTGAGAACACACACAAACAGACTCAAAAACAGCTTCTTCCCCACTGTCACCAGACTCCTAATCGACCCTCTTATGGACTGACCTCATTAACACTATACCCCTGGATGCTTCACCCGATGTCGGTATTATGTAGTTACATTGTATATGTCGTGTTGCCCTATTATGTATTTTCTTTTATTTCCTTTTCATGTACTTAATGATCTGTTCAGCTGCTCGCAGAAAAATACTTTTCACTGTACCTCGGTAAACGTGACAATAAATAAATCCAAATTCAAAATGCAACACTTATCGACAACTGGAGCTCGATAAATCCTCATGGAAGTAAGTCACAATTAATACGCACAAGGGACTATTATGAGTACACTGGCTCCAGTTTGGAGTATACTCGGCGTCCACAGTCTTCCAGCGCATCATGGAGAACATCCTGCGTGTCTTGTAATGCGTTGCCGCTTAATTAAATGACATGTTAGTCATGGGGCCACAGACCAAGAACGTTTGCAGAACCTCGAATCAGTGTTCAAGTGGTTTTCCGAATATGGGGTCCTCTTGCACCGTGCGATGTGCGTATTTCATGCAAAGGAAGTGGTATATTTGGGGTACCCGATGGACTGTGACAGCCTACACCCGATCAAAGAGAAGGTAGGGGCAATGAAAACGGCCCCTGCGTCGTGAGACGCTAGGGAACTTTGTTCTTTTCTTGGACTAGTTAATTACTGCAGGGGATTTATTCAAAATTTGGCTATCATCCTCGCCCACCCCTCCACTTGCCCTTGAAGAAGCGCAGCCTTTGGCTTGGGGCCAGGCCCATGATGCGGCATTTGAAGGTGAAGCAGCGGCCATCCTCTTCGGGGATGTTGGTGCATTTTGACTCTTCCAAGTTACTGTATATGACGTGCACTGCTTCACCATATGGCATTGGGGCACTTCTGTTCCATCGGATGAGCGACGGCTGTGACTGTGTGATTGCTTTTCCCTCCCAGACAAATGCTGCAGCCAAGAGAAAATCTGCCCAGGTAGAAAAGAAGGCCTGGCGGTCATATTAGCTGTAATGCAGATTCCTCAATACGTCCATTTGTTTTTTGTCACTAATCAAAAGCTATTACTTCCGTGAAGACAAGGTGATTCCGCTATCAACGTCAGTGAGGATCCAGCGCTGGGCTTTGTTATTGGCTGCATACGAATACTCTTTCGAGCACCACCCAGGGACCCAGATTGCGCATGCTGATGTGTTGAGTCATCTGCCACTGCAGATCGAATCCACAAACCCATCCTACAGCAGACAAAGTGATTGCTGTCCTGAATTTCATGGATTCCATCCCCGTCATAGCTTGTGTGTTCGTGATTGGAAGCAAACGGACCCTGTACTTGCCAAGGTGTGGCATCTGGCGTTATACGGTGGGCAGCAGCAAAAACTACCAGGGGAGTTGAAGGATTTCTCCTCCAAACCGTCAGAGCTGCCCATGGGAAACTGTATCCTCCTGTGGGGCACGAGGGTTGTTGTCCCGGCGAAAGGACAGGCAATCGTGTTAAAGGGTCTTCACAACAAACATCCTGGAGTGTCCAAAATGAAGATGCTGCCGAGAAGCTACATCTGGTGGCTGGGGTTGGACACAGATATCGAGACATTGGCCCAGCAATGCTCCATCTGTCAAGAGCACCAGACGCTCCCTGCAGTAGTACCCCTATGCCCTTGGGAGTGGCTGCGGCGCCCTTGCCTTGCGTACACGCTGGTTTTGCCGGTCCCTTCTTGAATTCGAAATTTCTCATTCTGGTGGACGCCTATTCAAAGTGGCTGGAGGTGCACAATGGCTTTGATCAATTTCCTGGCGGCCACTGAGTTATTGCGCATTTTGTTTTCCACCCACGGAATCCCCGAGGTGCTCATGACTGATAATGGTGCCTCTTTTACGAGTGGAGAGGTTGCCGCTTTTGCGAGAAGCAACAGGATTTGCCATGTCTGCACTGCCCCATACTATCTGCCATTTAATGGTTTGGCAGAGAGGGCCGTCCAGAGGGTTAAATGGGAGCTCAAGAAACAGACATCTGGTTCGATGGACACAAGACTTGCAAGATTTTTATTTTCGTACAGGACTCAAGCTGCACACAGTAACAGGGGTAGCTCCTGCTGCGATGTTAATGGGTCGTGGGCTTCGTACATGACTGAGTCTGACTATACCGGACATGGGCGCAAAGATGCGCTGTTACCAAGATTTGCAATGGCGTTGCCCTGTTCGAAATCGACCTCTTTGACGCTTCGCACCTGACAATGTGGTGTTCGTTTGTAACTTCAACGATGCTCGCTGTTTTCTGGGATTGTCGTCTGTCAAACGGGACTCGTCGCTTACCAAGTTCGGGTCCAGGGGCAATTAAAGAGACGACACGTGGATCACATTCGCTCACGGAGGTTGCTCCCTTGTGAAGTGCCTCAGAAGAAACCGGTCCTGGATCGTCCGGCTCTATTGCCGAACCAGCTTGCTGTGACGCCTCCAGTCTCTCTCGATGCAGACATGCCCCAAGTTGTCTCTTCTGTCTCCGAAATGGAGATGAAGGCCTCTGAGGTCTCGGACGCCGACTCCATAGTTCAGCCACCTCCTAACAATCGTCCGCCTGATCCGACGCATTAGCTCCATGATGACTTGCCAGAGCAGAAGAGGTTCCAACTTCCTCTGCCTGCTCCTCTTCTCCGCCTCATCGCTCGTCGAGGGGGTCTTCGGACTTGGGGGGGGGGGGAGAAGGGGAGGAATGTAATAGCCTGCACTGATCCTACGAGGTGGGAATGCTGGCCTTTCTATGCTCCTTGCTGAGTATGAGATCCCTTCCTGGGGTGCGGGTTATCTCAGTTAGCCTATGTATAAAAGGTCGGCCAGTAAGGCACCAACCAGAGGGAGGAACCGGGTCAGGATCTACCGGGTAATGTACATATTGTTTGTATAAATAAAACTTTGTTTCTTATTTTACTCAGTGTGGACTGCCAGTGTCCTTATTAAACAGTGCTCAGCGATATGCTGCGCACCCACATTGTATGTGGGATCAGCATTTCGAAAAACTTCTGTCCAAAACTAAAATCACATTAGACAAAGCGATCAAGGTAGCTCAGGTGACAGTGTACATCGAAAAAGGCTCCAAAGTGTGCCAGAAGGGGAAGTGAATCAGTTGTGGGGCAGAAAGGCCCGGTAACCGATACGCGCTGAGATCAACAGGCACAGCAGTGAACCAGACACGGCCTTCGGGATAGGATCAAAGTCAGAGAACCAGGAAAGAATGGGTCATCAGTCCAAAACAGTTTTCAGTTTTCACTGTTTTCAGTGTGGGGGAGATCAACCCCAGGAAGCTTGCCATTGTCGTGGGTTGCTGTGTTTCCATTGTAACTGAAAAAGTCATATCCTCGCTTTTTGCCGCGCGAGGCAAAATGCACCAATGCATCAGCAGCAATCCATGAAAACACTGAACCAGAGCTCTGAGGAGAAATACAAAATGTACCGTCTGAATGTCAAGGTAAATATGACTGCTCCAATTGAAATAATTCTACAAGTGAATGGAAGACTATTGAAAATGGAGATCGATACCGGAGCATCAGCTACGGTTGTGGGGGAGCAGATATTTGATTATATTCGTGAAGGGGCTCAGACTCTAAATTTGGATAGCACGACCACCAAACTGTCAACATATACAGGGGAAACCCTAAAAATTCTTGGGACCACCAGTAGCTTACCAAGAACAAGCCCAGCTGCTTTTGATTTTCGTAGAGGGCACAGACCAAGCCTGATGAGGACGGATGGTCACAGCAAATTAAACTAAACTGGCTGGACATCTTGCAAACAGCAGTTTTCAAGACGTCCTGTGAAGATACGAGGTTGTGCGAGGGCCAAAATCTTTGACCCAGACTCGACCCCTAGGTTTTTTAGGGTCAGACCGGTCCTTTATGCCCTGCATAGATGCGGACACCCACTTTTGGGGCACCGCGCTCTCCCTCTTTGTCACACACTGCCCCCAATGACGTTGAACCCCATCCCAAATAATGTTGAGCCCCGCCCCAAATGACATCAATGCTGTCCTGACCCTGTCCACATTCAGCTCACGCAATGCAAGGCACAGAAACCCAAAATCTCACCCTCGCTGCCCACTCCGGTTCCTGCGCAGCCCTCTCACTCTCAGCCCTGCTTGGCTGGCCTCTGGTTCTGGGCGAGTTGTCCCACTCCCACTGCTCCCCAATACCCTGAGACACAATGCCGGTGGATGCCTCACCTCTTGGCTCTCACCCGGGTGGCCGGACCTCGATTCTCAATGACTGAGTGCGCTCCTGGCTTTCTGCCTGGTGGTTGCTGCTGCTGGCTGTCTGGCCGAGCGGCCTCTGTTCGTTTTGGTTGATTGACTGCCCGCCATCCTCAGTCCTGGCTTGGTGGTTGGGGGTCATCCCGCTGCTCCCCTCGACGGCCATTGGTCAGCGACTCCTCCTTGCCTTGCTGAAGGCTTCACAGCAGAGGTATACACAGACACCTCCAAGTATACCCCCCCCTCCCCTCATTGGCTGGGGCCCACGATGCAATGCTGTGTGTTTCATTGTAAGTCCGTCTCTGGCCATGCATCAAAAGGTCGAAGCTGTGCTAAAGTCATTAGAGGAACTGGGAATCATTAAATCAATGCAATTTTCACAGTGGGCAGCCCCCATAGTCCCTGTGTTGATGCCAGACCAATCAATAGGATACGTGGAGACTATAAACTCACCATCAACCAGGCTGACCAGGTGGATAAGTACCCGGTTGCCCTGAATCGAGGACCTCTATGGCAAGCAGGCAGGAAGTCTCACATACTCCAAGCTGCCTCAGCCATGCGTACCTTTGTTGGAACTAGTCAATGAGTCCCAACACTTCGCCACGATCAATACACACAAAGGTCTAATTCAGTACACAAGGCTACCTTTCGGCATTTCCTCAGACTGCGCAGTTTTCCAGCCACAGAAGACTACTTTCTGGGTATCCCAAAAAGTATGGTCTATCTAGACGATGTTTTAAATACTAGAGTCAGACCCAGAGATCACGTGTTAAGTTTGGAGGAAGTATTAAAGAGGTTCAGAGATGCGGGAGTCTGCCTTAAACATGAGAAATGCACCTTCCAGGCCACAAGGTAATATATGTGGAGTTTCGAGTGGATGACAGATGTTTGCACTCACTAGAAGAAAACGTCAAAACCATATGAGGAGGCCCAGCACCCGGGAATGCTGAACTGAAATTTTACATGTGAATGGTTAACTATTATGACACGTTTATTCCAAACCTGACCACGAGATTGGCACCATGACACTCTGTCAGAGTGCAGCGTTGGGTCTTGCTGTTTACGGTCTACACAGGCCTAGCACCCAAATCTCCAACGCAGCCACATTGAGTTGAGTCCCCTTGCCAAAACAGATGGCACCACCACCAGTACCCCAAGAAATCATTTGGCACTGAACCTTCTGGACACATTACGTTTATCGCCAAGACATGCAGACATAAAGAACATACAGTACAGAAGGAGGCCATTCGGCCCATCGAGTCTGCACCGACCCACTTAAGCCCTTACTTCCACCCTATTCCCATAACCCAATAACCCCTCCACTCGAAACTCCATATTACTTCTGTGGCCTGGAAGGTACATTTCTCATGTTTAAGGCAGACTCCCACATCTCTGAACCTCTTTAATACATCCTCCAACCTTTTTGGTCACCAAGGGCAATTTTTTATAATGGCCAATCTACCTAATCTGCACGTCTTTGGACTGTGGGAGGAAACCGGAGCACCCGGAGGAAACCCACGCAGTCACGAGGAGAACGTGCAGACTCCGCACAGACAGTGAGCCAGCGGGGAATCCAACCTGGGACTCTGGCGCTGTGAAGCCAGGGCAGCACGGTAGCACAAGTGAATAGCACTGAACAGTCAAGACCCTATTTAACCCACAGGGATGAACTAATGTGCAAAGATGGAGTAATACTTCGGGCCTCTTCCGTCATCGTTCCACCCCCAGCGAGGGGAACGGCGAGCGGAGCTGCTCAGTGCAGGAAGAGATCGGGATGCCATTTTTAAATGGTGCCCCGGTCTCTCGGCCGCCCCAATGTGACCCCGGACCTGCTCCAAACAACCTATAAAGGGGATTATTAGGCTCCCCACATCCTACTTCACACGGGCAGGCACGCCGGGCCCGATCCCCAGTGCGGGCTAAATACCAGCTTGGTACTGCCAGCCTGGTAGTGCTCCTGCCAGCCTGGTAATGCCACCCAGGTACCCTGGCAAGGTACCCTGCTGGTCCCAGCAGTGCCCCAGAGGCGGACTACCTGAGGGCCTCCGATCGCCTGGGAGACCCCACCCCCAAGTGCCGTTCCCCCGGTCCCTGTTTGTGGGGACCTGCGTTAGAACTGCACATTGTTCAGCTTTGTATAGCTGAAACATCACTTCTAAACTCTTGTAATCTAGTCCTCTAAAGTCCAACAGTCAATTCGTCTTTTGATTATTTTCTGTACCTGCCCATGACATTATAATAATCTATGTACCTGGATCCCCAAGTGTTTTTTGGAGCTCCACTGCTTCTATCTAATTTTATGCTTGCATCTACATTCCTTTGTGTCGTTGGTGAACATGAATATGTGATTCTTCATCTCATCATCCAAGTCTTTAATTAATACAATGGCTATACAGATCCCTATACAGATCCCTGTGGGACACCACTTGCTGCATCCTGCCAATTAGAGCACCTGTCCTGCTCAGCCAATTTCCTGAACAAATCAATAATTTATCCTCAGTTCTCCGACTTTCAACTTGAGCGAACAGTCTCTTGGAACATTACTGAATGCCTTCTGGAAATCCATATAAATAACATCTATAGACAGTCAACTGTACGCTACTTTAGAAATGTTCCTGTGCAAACTCAAGATTTACAAATTCTGCCCATTAATTTCCTTCCACGCCATGAGCCAGGGTCAGATGCATTACTCCCGGGTTGAGACACCAATATCTATGTACATCCTCCAACCAGCATTTTGTATTTGCTGCTCAGCACAAGGTTTCTTTTACACTGGGGTGATCAAATACTTTTCTGATCATCTCTATTCTGTTGTCAAGTCAGACCATAGGGTGCCTGTTACTCGCCAACTTAATTAACTGAGTCAGTCCCACTGTGCCCTCTGTGTTTTACCTTCTCTGCTGTTCTGCTTAAGGTCAATACATGATCAAGAAATAACACATTTTTTTCTGAAGGCTAGAAGACTGAAAAGTGCTGAATATTGACTTTAATTACTTCAAACCTGAACAACAGCTTCAAATTTCTCTTGATCAGGGAGCGGGTGCCCCAGTATTTCTGGGGGTGGTCAGTGTGCAGAATGCATTGATGCTTGGGTCAGACTGCTTTTTATCCCCCCTCAAGGTTTTTGGACCAGCTGAAATCTGCTTTCTTTAGTTCAGTTTGTCATGTTTCCATTTCTACCTGCCCCTCTCTCACTAGGTAAGATACTCTTACATCCTTTCTGCCTGATAACTGCCTTCAATGTCTTCGATGTCACTCAACTGTCTCTAATACGGTGTAAGCTTGGGGTATTTGTGACCCACAGCAAATATTCTGGTCTGATGAAAGGTCATTGCCCTGGAACATTAACTCCCTCTCTCCACAGATCCAGCTTGACCTGCTAAGTATTTCCATCATTTTGTTTGCCTTTATTTCAGATATTCACTTCTTTCACTTCAGCACTTCGGTACATAGGAATTAGGAGCAGAAGTCGGCAATTCAGTCCTTCGAGCCTGCTCCGCCATTCAATCAGATCAAGGCTGATCTTCTCCTGGTCTCAAACCCACCTCCCTGCCTGTTCCCCATATCCCTTTAACCCATTTTACTTCTTCAATCTCTTTGAAGGCAGACTAAGCAAACACTTGGTGATGCAAATAGAAATTGTTAAACTGCTTTATTCCACAGAGATTGTACATACACAGCAATAGTTATGATCAGATTCACTTGGCTCATTCAGCATAACTTATCTTTGTGCAATAATAATGAGGTAGTTGTTTCTGCGACCAAGGTCCTGAACCTCAATAAAGGTTCAGAGTAGAAAGGGAACTGTGGTCAAACCATGGCTTACAAGGGAATTTAGAGATAGAATTAGATTCAACGAAGAAGCATACAAATTAACAAGGAAAAGCAATAGACCGGAGGATTGGGAACAGTTTGAAATTCAGCAAAGGCAGACCAAGGGATTGATTAAGAAGGGGAAAATACAATTTGACAGTAAACTAGCAGGGAACATAAAAACTGACTGTACAAGGGCAGCACAGTGGCCAGCACTGCTGCCTCACAGCTCCAGGGTCCCGGGTTCAATTCTGGCTTCGGATAACTGTCTGTGTGAAGTTTACACTTTCTCCCCGTATCTACGTGGGTTTCCTCCGCGTGCTGCGGTTTCCTCCCACAGTCCAAAGATGTGCAGATTAGGTGGATTGGCCATGCTAAATTGCCCCTTTGTGTCCACAAGTTTAGGTTGGATTACTGCGTTATGGGGATAGGGTGGAGTCGTGGGCTTAAGTAGGGTCCTCTTTCCAAGAGCCGGTGCAGACTCGATGGGCAGATGGCCTCCTTCTGCTGTTGCTCGTTTTAGCCTTAGTTTAATTGGTCTTGTTCTATCACCTTTGCTCTTGAGTCGCCAGGTATCTTTCTGATACCGCCACGTGGTTCAAGTCCGAGTATGATCAATAATCCAACACACCGCTTAGTAAGAGTTAACTCAACGCACATTTATTATATACAGTAATCAATACTTATACATTAATTCTACTTCTAAGCTACTTCCTACAACTAACAGGCCAATACTTAACTTTGGAAATGGCCCACCAGGTCAGGGAAACGAATGGCCTTTTGTATAGGTTCTGAACCTGCGGGATTCAAAGCTGGTACAAGTCGATAGCCAGGAGCGCCTATCTCGTAGCGAGCATTGAAGTAAGACTTACGGTTTTACCGGCTGTTGCAGAAGGTCAGCAGAATGGTCTCGAAGGGTGCGGAAGGATGGAGAGAGGACTAGGCTTGAAGTTGGACTCTATTCTTATAGTCCCCAGGGGCTTCCCGCCTTTCGGGGCGGACCCTGTACCTGGTTCCAAGTGATTGGACTTCGTCCCAAGCACTTGGTTCGATATTCTCCAATGCTGGAGCGATTCCTTGATCGATGGGTGGTTTTGGAGTGGTCGTTCACTTCTCTTTGTGTAGGCTCCTGCTGGCGCCGAAAAGTCTGGGTTGGCTTTGTGTGTCTAATTTGTTGCACATTGTTCCCGGGGATTGCTAATTAATATTCAGATGGCTGGTGTGTTGTTATGCTGATGGCTGCCGGTATCGATTCTGTCTGGCCTCCCCAGAGGCGAATACACAGTTTTACCTGCAGCTGATTGTTTTTAGTCCTGTTGGCTGATTTTCCCATCGGCCTTTTCCGTTCGCCATTTTAAATCGGGGTTGGCCATTCTAAATCGGGAGTTAGCCATTTTAACTGGCTACACTGCACTGTAAATTCTATGATTCTATGAAAAGTTTCTACAGATATGTAAAGATAAAAAGATTAATAAAAACTAATGTAGGCCCCTTACAGTCAGAAACTGGGGAATTCAAAACCGGGAACAAAGAAATGGCTTGGGAACTAAATTTGTACTTTGCTTCTTCTTCACAAAGGAAGACATGAATAATGTACCAGAAGTTCAGATAAGCACAAGTTTTAGTGAAGAGCTGAAGGAAATTAATATTAGTAAAGAAATGGTTTTGGGGAAATTAACGGGATTGAAGGCCTAATAATCTTCATCCCAGAGTACTTACAGAAGTGGCCCTAGAAATAGATCCATTGGTGGTCATTTTCCAAAATTCTTTCGAGTATGGAGTGGTTCCTGCAGATTGGAGGGTAGTGAATGTAACCCTGCTATTCAAAAAGGGAGGCAGAGAGAAAACAGGGAATTATAGACCAGTGAGCCTAACGTCGGTAGAAGGGAAGTTGCTGGAGTCCATTATCAAGGATTTCGTAGCACAGCATTTGGTAAACAGTGCTGTAATCAGACAAAGTCAACATGGATTTATGAAAGGAAAATCATGCTTCATAAAGCTACTAGAATTCTTTGAAGATGTAACTAGTAGAGTTGACCAGGGAGAACTGGTGGATGTGGTTAATTTAGAATTTCAGAACGCTTTTAGGGCGGCACAGTGGTGCAGTGATTAGCACTGCTGCTTCACAGCACCGAGGACCTAGGTTCGATCCCGGTCCCGGGTCACTGTCCATGTGGAGTTTGCACATTCACCCTATGCCTGCGTGGAGTTCACCCCCACAACCCAAAGATGTGCAGAGTAAGTGGGTCGGCCATGCTAAATTGCCCCTTAATTGGAAATAAAAGAATTGGGTATTCTAAATTTAAAAAAAGGCTTCAGACAAGGTCTCACAGAGCATATTAATATGTAAAGTTAAAGTGAATTGGATTATGAGTAGTGTCTTGAGATAGATAGAAAGCTAGTTAGCAGACAGAAACAAAAAGTTGAAATAAATGGGTCTTTTTCTGATAGGCAGGTAGAGACTAGTGGGATACCGGAGATCTGTGCTCGGACCCCAATTGTTCACATTATATATTAATGATTTGGATGAGGGAATTAAACGTATTATCTGCAAATTTGCAGATGATGCAAAGTTGGGTGGAAGGGTGAGCTATGAGGAGGATGCGGAGATGCTTCAGCGGGATTTGGACAGGCTGAGTGAGTGGGCACATGCATGGCAGATGCAGTATAATGTGGATAAATGTGCGGTTATCCGCTTCGGTAGCAAAAATAGGAAGGTAGATTATTATTTGAATGGGTGTAAATTGAGAGAGGTGGATACTCAGCGAGACCTTGATGTCCCTGTGCATCATTTGCTGAAAGTAAGCGCGCAGGTACAGCAGGCAATAAAGAAGGCCAAATGGTATGTTGGCTTTCATAGTGAGAGGATTGGAGTATAGGAATAGAGATATTTTACAGCAATTGTACAGGGCATTTGTGATGCCACACCTGGAGTATTGTGTGCAGTTTTGGTGTTCTTATCTGAGGAAGGATGTTCTTGCTGTGGAGGGAGTGCAGCAAAGGTTTACCAGGCTGATTCCTGGAATGGCAGGACTGTCATACGATAAGAGACTAAATTGGTTAGGATTATATTCATTGGAGTTTAGAAGAGTGAGAGGGGATCTCATAGAAACTTTAAAAATTTGAACAGGATTAGACCGGGTAGATTCAGAAAGAATGTTCCTGATGGTGGGGTATCCAGAACTAGGGATCATAGTTTTAGGACTGAGGTGAGGAGAAATTTCTTCACCCAGAGAGTGGTGAATCTGTGGAATTCACTACCACAGAAAGTAGTTGGGGCCAAAGGTTTGTGTAATTTCAAGAAGGAGTTAGATATAGTTCTTGGGGATCAGACGATATGGGGGGGAAGGCAGGATCAGGGTATTGATCTTGATCGTCACCCATTATCATAATGACCGGCCGAGAAGGCTTGAAGGGCCAAATGGCTTCCTCCTGCTTCTATTTTCCATGGTTCTATGTTTCTAATACAAAATAAAGAACTTGATTCAGTTTTCCACCTCATTGATTTACTCGAGTTGTACACTAATGCAAAGATATTAAGGAACACACAGCTTTCCCTTTTAGAAGTCTCACCTGCCATGGCAGTCTATTGCTATTAAGAACTTTATTCCAGTGGTCAGCTTTTAGTTAAACTGAGTAACCCCTACTCAACAGCAGCATCCAACCATGAAACTTTGCAATGACTCCCAATGAGAACGAGTACTGGGTATGAATGATCACTTCAATGTTAAATTATCTTTAAAGGTTTTCAGTACATAGTTTCAGATATGGCAGCAACAACCTAACTTACCAACCCTCTCTGAGAGATAGGTGTTGCCTAGACTGGGCACTTCTCACATATTTGCAATTCTTCCCATAGCAGCGTTGTTAGAAATGACAAAATGTCATTGTTCAGACATCAAAAGTGTTTTCAATTGGTTTCAGATTCATTTTGACTTTACATAGAAATAATAAATCAAGCAAGGTGCTCTAAAGTAGTTACACATTTGAAGAATACAATTCATTGAAAAAAATAAATTATTTCATCCATCATTACATTTTTTTTTCATTAAATTCCAATAAATTCCACCTATCAGTTACTTCAGGCCAGTTTTGATTTTTTACCTTTCAACATGATTAAGATTCCCAGAGACACCAATACCACCGAGAGTGTAAATTTTCCCATCGTATACCAGGCTGTTGTGTCGACACCTGGGGACAGTCATTCGTGAAACTAGGTTCCAATTATCCAGGAGGGACATATAACACCAGACATCAGCGAGTGTGACACCAGACTCCATGCCACCTGGGACAATGAGAGCAGATAGCCAGAATGAAACAATCCACACTACTTGATTGCTACGGAAACAAAACGCAAATTCTAACTAGAGATTTTATTACCATAATTTCTAGTTCTGGTGCATTAAAGGATATAAATTAGCTTACAGCTCTTTAAAAGGGATTATGCATCTTTTGAAAAAGGATCCTAGACTTCAGAAAGCTGCAATACCTTATTTATTTCATTGCAATTTATTTAACAAACTCAGGTTTTTAAAAATTCAGCACCTCGATGGACGTGGATGTGCTCCGAAGGGCAGGGCCCTGATAGTTAACTGATTTATTCAGCAAATTCTAATTTTGGCTAAATTGGCAAAGGAAAGTTTTAAGATGACAGCTACATCCTCAAAGGTCGGTAAGGACTCCCCTATGGCTTCTGTCATTGATCTCCACACTTGCATGCAAGTCTTTTACCAGAGGGCACATTTCAAGAACAATCTGCCTGTTGCGCAAATAAATGAACATCAGATTTAAACAAAATTAATTAATAATGATTTTTCCAAAAACAATTAAACTCTCAAATCCTCATAGGATGAAGTCATACACCCTCTACTTCAACTCAGAGAAACCTATTGATGCTTACTGTGCAATTATCCCAACACCACAAATTCAGAATCCTCAGATCCACACAGAGTTTCTTCCAAGATGACTGAAACCTATTTTGAGGTTGGATTACAATTGGATTAGTATTTACAGACCCCCTCCAAACAAATTATAACACTGCAAACTTCCGAATGTGAAGTTCACCGGTGTCCTGTGGGGCTGCATGCAATTTTGCCAGGGTTACTCAATATAGCCAAAAGTGATGTGACTGGTGATCTGAAATCTTTCATCTTCCATTTAGTTAAAAGATAACGAGAGTTCAGAAACATGTCTGTTGAATATTTCACTGCATGACACCTTCATGCTTCCCCTGGGGTGGGATTCGGCTTAGTGGCTCCTGTTGGGAACAATGGCACCATTTCAGGTGTAACTTTCCACCTTCTTCTTCTTCTTAGGTAGTCCTTTGAGATCGAGGATGACTTGCTTCCACTGCAGTTTGATGGAATCATCGAATTTACAGTGCAAAGGAGGACATTCGGCCCATCGAGTCTGCACTGGCTCTTGGAAAGAGCAACCTACATAACCCACGCCACCATCCTATCCTGCAACCCAGTAACCTTTTTGGACACTAAGGGCAATTTATCATGGCCAATCCACCTAACTTGCACATCTTTGGACTGTGGGATGAAACTGGAGCACCCGGAGGAAACCCATGCATAGACGTGGAGAACGCACAGAGAGTGATCCAAGCCGGAATCAAACCCTGGAGCTGCAAAGCAACAGTGTTAACCACTGTACCACCGTGCTGCCCCCAGCACAGTAGGTTCTGAAATGGCTGATAAATCTAGTCTGCAATCTGTAGACTCTGCCACGTGTGGGGCCGGTGGTGCTTAAAGGCTAGGGTAGATGATGGCTTGGAGGTTTGTGCGTTTCTTCTGATACCTTGACTTTGCTTCTGCACATTCATGACCAAGATGTTTGATGTACCCTGTACCTTCCTGGATCGGCTTTCTCCATTTTGGCTGATTACAAGCCAGGGACTCCCATGTGTCGGCAGGGATGTTTGACATCTCCAAAATGCTTTGCGGACATCCCTAAAGAATTTCCTCTGCCCTCCTGGGAGTCTCCTGCACTGACCGAGATCTGAGTAGAGCGATTATACTTGAATATCACTCGCATCCCACATCTCCTCTCTAAGTCAAGAGCTACCTTGACTACCCATTCTCTCGCGGTGATTGCTTATCAGTACCCCATTGTGCGAATACACCAGTCCCCTGGACCTGACGTAATACTCCACGTCGTGTGTGCTCGAGTGGAGCAGCTGGGAGCGGATTAAGGAAATCAAAATAATGCCCAATAATGCAGCATTGACCTGAGTCATCACAGTAACTGGTAGGAGCTTTACAACAACGTTTAGCTGCATACAGTCCTCTACTGGAGGCAAAACAGGGGGTGACCCTGCTTTAGTCAGTGCCGGAACACAAGGAGGCATATTCCAAGTGGTGCCCAATTAAGTAGGTGCTGCTGGGGCTACCACCCCAATTAGGGATAGCAGCCTGCCTCTATGTGGCTAGCAATGGGCTTCGCAACTGCAAGAAGAGGGCATCTCATTGAATGAGGCAGAGGAGTAAATGGGATTGGGGGGAGTACTGGGCCCTGGCAGGCATGCGCTAACAATTGTGGGGGGAATCCTGGCCCTGGGTCACTGTCCGTGTGGAGTTTGCACATTCTCCCCATGGCTGCGTGGGTTTCACCCCCACAACCCAAAGATGTGCAGGTTAGGTGGATTGGCCATGCTAAATTGCCCCTTAATTGGAGAAAAAAGAATTGGCTACTCTAAAGTTATTTTTAAAAAACAACAATTGTGGGGGGGGGATGGGGTAGGCTTGTGAAGTATAGATGCTGCATGACTGGCCATTGACATCTATTACAGGCGTGCTGTTGGGGGGGCAGGGGAGCTCTCTGAGCGCTTTGAGGTGCCCATAAAGAAGCCCCCCCCACAAGTCCCTGCTGAAAGGCCATCAGGTTTCCCTGGGTGGGCTGCCCATGCAGCAACGGGTCCCTGCAATGCAGGCAAAATGCCTGCAGAGGTGTGAAGTGGCTCTTAATTGGTCACTTAAGCATCTCCATTGGGCTTCCACCATATAGCCGATCTGTCACCTATTCAACCATTAGCAATGTGGCATATATCAAAGCAATAATATATCTCAGGGCAAACACACGCTCTACTAAGGCCTCTTTGGGATAATAAAACAGGAAATAATCTCCTGATTGGAATGCCCATTGTATAAAAAATATATTTGACGTAATAATAATAATCTTTATTGTCACAAGTCTTTCGGGACTTGTGGGAGGAAACCTGAGCACCCGGAGAAAACCCACGCAGACATGGGGAGAACATGCAGACTCCGCACAGACAGTGACCCAAACCGGAAATTAAACTTTTTTCTGAAAAATGTTTTAATTACAGGCTGCTATCAATTAAGAAAATTGCTTTTAACCTTTGTCATTGTTGAAAATTCCTTTTCAGATAAATAAGCATGGTTCATTATTGATGCCAGAGTTAATCTCTCAATCCACACATTTCTCAAGTTTTTGCAGTTCTATGTTGTTTGCTTTGACAGTTCCAGGAATTTCAGTGATTAACAGAATCAGGAAACAGAGCTGTTGCACATATCAATGGCTGAAATCAATGAAATCTGTATTGATGTCACCACTATACTGGCAACTAAATTCAACTAAACAAAACAACAAATGACCCTGCCCTGAAGTTATAAAGGCTGCATAAAGCATTCTGTGCATAAAAGTTAATTATTTGTATTGCACATATCTGATTTTTACATTATTACCACCTCTGTTTCATTATGGAATCTGCACCTTCTAGACAAAGGTAAAGTTTCCATAGTCCCAGATGACCGTAGTCTGCTTTCCCCTTTGAGGTGCAGAACTGATTGGTGGTAATTTATCCTGGGGATTATTACACCTCAGGCTGAGGGGCAAGGTTTGAGCGCTCTGAACTGCTTATTGTGGACCAACAAAAATATGAATTTTAATGCTGGCAAACTTTTAACATCATTAGCCCCAAAGATGCAGAATAGAAAATATTTCATTAACGAGCTGCCACATGCTTTTGTAATTACAATTTAACATTTTATTCATCAGCAGCGATCTCGAATGTACAAAATTAGGGATTACTGACTAATTAAATTCTGGAGCATGTACATTAAACATCTGTGTTAGCTTCAATATAAAATTCATTTAAATTTGATTTTCTACATTCTGAGAATGTTATACATGAAAAGAATTGGGTTTAGTTTTTGTAGTATACATGAGATGGTGTGCGTGCGCAGTATGTGAGAGAGAAACAGAAAATATTTGTTTTCATTTGTTCGATGTATGTGGGAAACCCTGGCAAAGCCATTTATATTGCAGACCCCTAGTTTCCCTCAGGACATTACAAGTCAACCATATGGTGAATCAAGTTTACATCAGACTAAGTAATGATTGCAGGTTTCCTTTTCTGAAGGAGATTAATAAATTAATTGGGATTTAATGGTAATGCAGCAGTAATTGCACTGTAAATATAAAGCTAAGGCTGGAGAAGGGCAAAGTCAGCTCCACCATGCCAGGATTTCAGATGTCTTTTGACTTCAGTTTGTAAATGGTATTTTTGTGTTAATTCAGCTGGGAAGACTGGGCTAGATTTTATTCTCCCCCACCTATTTGTCGAAGGTGGATGGTGCTCGTAAAATGCTGCGCCGAGGCTTTGGCCTTCCCAGCACTTTCCTTTCTGCCCCCAACCTATCTCCCATTTTACAGGGAATAATGGGAACATCCAGTGCCCTGCCAGTCCTTGGGCCTATTGAGGCCCTTAAGTGGCACCCTCTCTCCAAAGTCATACCCCTCTTTCAACCTCTTTCCAGGTCCTCTTTAACCTGGCTCTGCAATCCCTTCATCTCTTTCGGTGGGGCCTGCTGATAGCCAGGATTTACCTTCAGTCCGCCCTCCATACCCATCTCTTCTTCGGAGACTGGCTGTAGTCCCATTCGTGGCCACCACTCGACCCTGGTGTTATTGGGACTACAGATTAGTTCAATTAATTCCCCACTGAGTGGAAAATGTGGGCAGCAGACTCTTTCATGGGCATGCTCCTAACTGACTGTTAGTCAGGGGAGGGGGTAGGGAACATGTAAAAGTCAGCCCTCTATTTGGGAACTGTGAATAACTCAACTTGGAAATTGCATAATAGTTCCTCCAATATTCTATTTCCAGGTTGTAACATTAGTGTGAAAAAACAAATACATTTACATTTATTTAGCCCCTTTCATGACCACAGCATGACCAAAGGTACTTCACTAGTGATTCATTACTTTTTGAAGTGTACTTGCCAGATAGACAAATGCAACAGCTAATTTGTCGACACCAAGATCCATCAAATAGTAATATGCAGTTTTGAAAAGACCCTATTATTGCTGTCTTTGTATGCAACCTGGTACTGTTTTGTATGCACACTTCTTGTTTACTTTATCTCAATCAATTCAGTTGGGCAACTTGGAATCTGAGTCTCGTTTGAGTGTGGTGTATTCATACATCTTCCGAGCAGTTTGGACAGGAATAAAGTCAATTGGGTACTACTTAACTGGAGCCATGTGAGATTAGTCGACAAGTATAAAGAAGAGAGTCAGATTTTGATATTTAGAGACAAAAATTGTCTTATTCAGATCCGGCAGCCTGATCTGAAACATTTTAAGGACTGCTTTAAACTGGTTCAAAGTAGGATGTCCAATCCTTATAGTCAATCCTGCACAAAGAACACATTAAACTTTGAAGTAAACTAAAAGATCAAGTGGCGAATTGGAAAGGCAGTTTATAAATTGACTAATCACAGGAAATTGGCCAATTTTCATTTCCCAGGAACCAATGGACGTTTAACTGAATTTTTAAAACAAGCTCTGCACGGCAAGGAAATTATTCATATTGAATGTAGACATAATGGATTAACTACACGCATATGTTAACCAGGAAATAGTTGGAATAATCAGACACAGTGGCATATGTTTGATTAAATCTAACTGCCTGTCCAGTTCGTGAACCCCTGTGGTCAAGCTATTAATCGGACTTACAAATCAATATGACAAGTCATGACCATGATTCCACTGAGTCTAGACCAGTGCACTTGTCATTTGACAAAGTTAATATTGAATATTGTCACTGGAATGAAACTAATTCATTATCCTGATGATGTCAATAAGCCTAGAAATTCTCATAGAATCTCTACAGTACAGGAGGCCATTCGAAGCATCAAGTCTGCACCGACCCTCTGAAAAAGCTCGCCACCTAGGCCCAATTCCCCACTCTATCCTCGTAACACCACCCAGGGGCAATTTAGCATGACCAATCCACCTAACCTGAACATCTTTGGACTGTGGGAGGAGAGGCAGACCACCTTGTACTCCCGGGTGGGTAGAAGAAGTGAGACTAATCCAGCCTGGGGTGCATCGGTCAGTGCCCAGAGGACTGGCGACCAATCCCGTAAGGAAATTAATGACCTAATTTGAGTGACCACCAGTGTCCTCCTGGCATCAGGGACTTGCGTCACACCTGGAATGCCAACATGAATCCACTCCGACACCTTGCGGCCTTCCAGCACCCAACCCCTCAGCATCTTCCTCAAATCCTCCTGGTACTCATCATCACCACCCCTTCCTGTCTAGGTCCGGTGCCCACATATGCCAACTGTTGTACACACCTATACAACCCGCCAGCCATGAAAGAATATTACACCTCTAAGCTACAACATGTCTGGCCTGCAATTTCTTCTTTGTGCCCCCACAGAAGAAGATAGCCAACAATAAAAGGGAGAGGGAGAAGACGGGCAGGGGAATCCCAGAGTTGCGTCTCCTAACGCCCCATGAAGGGAGAGTGATGGAGATAGCAGCGGAGGCACAGGTTGACCTGTGCCATAGAGCTGAGGATCCACAGAACCTTCATCCATAAGGCCTGTTTCCAGTGAGCTCTAAGCTCCCCAGACCTTCGTTCCTCCCATTGGCTGAACCATGGCTCTCGTCTAAAAGCAAATCACTGCGGATGCTGGAATCTGAAACCAAAGAGAAAATGCTGGAAAATCTCAGCAGGTCTGGCAGCATCTGTAGGGAGAGACAAGAGCTAACGTTTCAAGACCGATGACTCTTTGTCAAAGCTAACAGACAGAGAAAGTGGAAAATATGTCATCAATGTATCGGTAAAGGAGTTGTGGGAGGGGGCCGAGATAGGCCTGGAACAAGGAATGTTCCACATACCCCATAAAAAGGCAAGCGTCGCTAGGACCCATGCGGGAACCCATTGCTACACCTCTGATTTGGAGAAAGTGAGATGAGTTAAAGGAGAAGTTGTTGAGAGATAGAATGAGTTCAGCCAGGCGGAGTCATCAATGTATCGGTAAAGGAGTTGTGGGAGGGGGCCTGAAGGTATATTTCCCATTTTCTCTGTCTGTTAGCTTTGACAAAGAGTCATCGGACTCGAAACGTTAGCTCTTTTCTGTCCCTACAGATGCTGCCAGACTTGCTTAGATTTTCCAGCATTTCCTCTTTCATGTCTCTTGTCTGCAAGATCGACACCTGATGAGGGCCATGTGGAGTCACCAACCCCCCCCCCCCCCAACATGACCCCCAGCAATACCTCGGTGGAAAGCTCTGAGGAAAGCACCAATCAGGCATCTCAGGCATCACCCGCAACATCCACCAGCATAGAGACACACTCCTCGGTGGGCAACATTAGCAGACAGGCTCCTGGGTCACTATCTGGTGAGCACCACACAACGTCTGATGCACATAGATGGAGGCAGGAACTTATAAGAGGGTGGGCAGTCAGAGGTCCGCTGGACCCCAGGATACAGCTGGACCCAGGCCAGATGTCGAGCCTCTGAAAAAGGTCCTCCCTGAGCTCTGGAGTTGCAAAGGCAGATCCGGGAAATCCAGGAGGGGTTGTCAGTGACATTTTAGCAATTGCAAGGCTGATTGGGGAAGTCTTAAAGCCTTCAGGCACATGAGACGTTGCCAGCATTGCGTGGCATCCAGGCCAATACTGCGACGGTGACACCCACACTGGAAAGCCTGGACAGGACAATTCCGAGCCATGAGTGGAAGAGTCCAAGGCAGGGCTCAATCTCGGAGGACCATGGCTGAGGGCTTTGAGAGCATGGCCCAGTCACAAAGGACCACGGCTGAGGGCTTTGAGAGCATGGTCCAGTCCCAGCGGACCATGGCTGAAGGGCTCCAGAGCTTGGTCCTGATGGAGAGGCCCTTGTCGAGGGCTCTCACACCATGATGCAGGCAATGGTAGGCCTCCAAGACTGGCAGCACCAGTGGTGCAGAGACTTCTGGAGCTCACTCGAGCTGCCCCAACATCCAGTGGAGTAGCCCAGGGTCCCATGAGCACTCAGAGGGAGGAAGCGCTTGAATCTATCCCAAGGCATTCCACCCAGGAGATTCTGGCACTCACCAACCCTTCTGATTCCCCTCTTCCTGACACCGGTGCATCTCAGGAGCAACAGACAGAATAGGATGGCACAGCAACCCCAGTGACACCTGATTGTCAGCCAGGTCCCCCCTTGTCCAGGTCCTCCAGACGACACCCACCAAGGGCATCTCGGGCTACAAGGTGTGGAAGGCAACAGGCCACCTCCATTTCTGTTATGCATCCTGTGGGGACACCTAGACATAGTGCCAGGCCATGTAAGATTAAGAAGTTTTAATCAGAGTAGGCATGGGTGAAGGCAGACACCAGAATTAGGCAGTCGATAGTTGCAACTGTAAATAATCATCATGAAAAATATTGCACCTCCATGCCGCAATGTCTCTGTTTTTGACCCCTTTCTCACAAGGCGTTCATCTCCCCATCTGTGCTCAGATCCTTTTACATGCCTTCCAAACAATCCCCAACAGTGAACGCCCTCGAGACCCACAGTGACGGACATTCTGGAATGACAGCTTCATTACTCATTGATATACCTTGCCCCTCCCTCCACCCCGGAGCATTGGGCCAAAGGAATGTGTCCCTGCCTCTCACTCAGACATGAGCCTGGGATCAGGGGATCAGTATGCAGTCAGAAGACAGACAGGAGTCAGACTTAAGCAGAACCAGAGGAACATCACAGTTTCCCTCACTGTGAGTCATCATTACCCTCCTGTCTTGACAAGTGACTTGCTGCAGCTAACCCAAGCCCATCACCCTAGTGTGATGTCAATGAGACCCTCGGGGTGGGGAGCACAAATTTTGAGAGTGGGGAAAAGGGCACTGGGATGGGGGAGGGGGGGTGAGGTGGATGTTTGGGGTTGTGTTGAGCTGTCGGACACCAAGCCTCCTAATTGGCGAATCTGGAGGCGATGAAGGTCTCCGTGGTCCTCCGTGCCTGTTGGACCCTTGCTGCTGCCTGTCCTCCATCTTCCGCATCCTCCTCAGGCTCGTCCGCCACACCCGCCTGGTACGCCTCCTCAGGTGAAGCTACACATTCCTCCTCCTCCAGAATGTCGCTCCATTACTGTGCCAAGTTGTGGAGGGCGCAGCAGACCACAATGATGTGGGAGACCCTTCTGGGGGCTGTACTGCAAAGCACTGCCAGAGTGGTCCAGGCAACGGATCCGCATCTCTAGGACCCCGATGCACTGCTCAATGACAGTCCGTGTGTCAATGATGACCTCATTATATTCGGCCTCCTCACTGGCATCATCAGCTATGACCTCAGCAGTATCTCTCGTCCTCCCACAAATGGGTGGTCCTCAAAGACACCGGGGATCTTCAAGTGCCCTGGGATGTAGCTGTCATACACGCTCCCTGGCTAATGGGCACAGATAATATAATAAAATAATCTTTATTGTTACAAGTAGGTTGACATTACCACTGCAATGAAGTTACTGTGAAAAGCCCCTAGTCGCCACATTCCACATCCTGTTCGGGTACACAGAGGGAGAATTCAGAATGTCCAATTCACGTAACAAGTACATCTTTCGGGACTTGTGGGAGGAAACCCACACAGACACAGGGAGAACGTGCAGACTCCGCACAGAGAGTGACCCAAGCCGGGAATTGAACCTGGGACCCTGCCGCTGTGAAGCATCAGTGCTAACCACAGTGCTACCATGCTGCCCATATGTTTGATGTGCATGATGCTGTGGCAGTGGTCGCACATAATTGGGACAATCAGGGAGTGGAACCCCTTCCGATTGATGAAAGGCACTCCCTGATGCCTGTGTGCTCTCAGGGCAACATGTGTGCTGTCGATGGCCTCTTGGATCAGAGGCATCCTGGCAATGGCGGCGAATCCTGCAGTTGGGCATCCTGGTGGGCCTGGTCCAGGTCAAAGTGAATGTAATGGGAAGCCCGAGCATACAGAGCATCTGTGACCTTCCAGATGCACTTGTGGGCTGTTGCCTGGGAAATACCACACAAGCCCACGCGAGCTCCGCAATGAGCCTCCTGGATTTCACGGCCACCGGGAGCAGGTGCCCTCCTCCTCCACATAGTGCCTGGTCTGCGAGGATGTGATAAAGTTGCTGCACTGTCACCTTGGTGAGGCGGAGCCTTCGGCAGCACATGGTGTCCGACAGCTTGTAGTAAGACATGCGTGTCCTGCACAGCCAAAGTCTCCTCCACCACCATCTCCCCCACTGTTGTTTTGGTGCAAGTTTCAGCCTGGGTTGGCCTTACCACAGTCACTAAGACTGTCCGCTGCCACTGCATTGAAGAGGATTATTGTCAGCTCGACTGGCTCTACTTCAAAGTTCATTATTACTCAGGAGTAATGAGTGAAGGCGATATATATATTTTATATATATAGAGAGAGAGAGAGAGAGAGGGAAAGATACATGGTCAGTAAGGTTATCCATCCGGGGCCCTCAATCCCTCCCAGCACCCTCAATCCCTCCCAACACCCTTTGTTCTCATGATCCCGAATCTGACAACCCTACTCCGACTCTGACAACCTGTGTCCTCTCAATTAGCTGCTGGCTATAACACATCATCTCATCGATGGCCATGGCCACTGCCGGTGCCACCTCACTGTCGCCAAGGCCTCCCATCCGGCTGTCTCCTTTCTTCACATCAGGTGCAATGGGTCCTTCTTGTGCTCTGGTTCATGGATGTCCAAGTGAGGCATAATGGTCCCTGGATCCACCAGTGCAATTGGTACGAGTTTGGACTCATAGGAATTGAGAGGGCACAAGTCCTTTCAGAGTCAGCCAAACCAACGTGCACAGTGGATATTCAGGTTTGCACTTCTCGCAATCTTATTGATGTCATGTCATAATACTCCATGCACCAGGGTATGACTTTAAGCCCAAATAGTACCCCCCTCCTCCCCACTTCTTTCCCTCTGAGTGACATGCAGCCAGCCCCTTGGTCTTGCAACTTTCAGTCTTCCCTCCCATCCAGATGTGGAGCCCTGATCGCCCAGGTAATTGGCAGCAACATGTGGGAAATTGTGCTCAGCTCTCTGGTGCTCACGTAGAGGATAATTGTGACTGTGAGGAGGTCCTCATACAAGAACCTTGCACATAATTTCTGAGTGAGTCCACCTGTTTTTATGGTGAAACTTATCTTCCAGGAAAGGCAGACAGTTCAGACAATATAGAAGAAATCCCCTCCTGAGCTTCAACAGAACAGGTGTGCATCCTTGGAAGCACTTTGGAGTTGATGGAACATGAAGTGCTGTGTTAACATCTGAAAAGCTCCTTTGATTGAGGCAACAGCTGTCAAACCTGGTGCTTGTAATACTTAATGGGGTGTAAAATGGAATGTCAACAAAAAAACCTTTAAAGCAAACAGAGAGCAGAGTGGTAATTGCAACTTGACTGGGCCTTGAAATTGACCTGAAATGTAATACTTCAAACGTTTTTTAGCAAGCAGAGAAAGACCACGCGACCCCTAACCTGGTGGAGACCCCCGACATGAAGGACTCCAGCCTAGCATGAACACCCCCCACCCCGCTCCAAAGCCCCAGTTCCTTTGTGCTGTGCACAATGCGGCCAGAAAATCACCCCCATTATTTCCACAACTAACTTTCAAAAGACATTTGTTATCCAAAAAAATTAATCCGCTCTGTTTCATTTCAGTGATGTGTGCCAGTGGCAAAACAATTGCTTTGACTGTGTTCTTTAATGCAGATTAAGATTAAGACAAGATTAAGATGTTATATTCAAGAAGGAGGGTTGTGCCAATCATCGTCATGGATATAGGACTGGATTCTCCGTTTTGGAGAGTAAGTCCCCACGCCGTCGTGAAAACTGTGGTCTTTTACGCCAGGAAAAATGGTGTCCAGAGGCCACAGATTCCCCGTTTTGCTGGGGGCTAGCACAGAGCAGTCGTAGAACTCGCAGCTCTAGCTGCCGATATGGCCCCCAGCACTTCCGGGTCAGAGGCCGCACATGCGCATGGTGGCGGCCTGCAGCGGCAGTGCCGTGCTCCATGGCGGGCTCAGCCCACAGGCCTGGACCAGCAAAGTAGTGCCCCACACCGACTGCTGGTGCCCCAGACTGCCCGCTCACATTGCCCCCAGTCCCGATTGAAGCCCCCCCCCCCCGCCCGGCCGGCCGATCAGTCCTCCCTCGACTGTGGCGGCCCCGGACTGAGTCCGCAGCCGCCTTGCGAGTTTCCCGAATGGCTGGGACCATGAGAGTCGCATGCCGTCGGGAATTCAGCAAGTCGGGGACGGAGCACCGGGGGTGGGCCTCAGGCAATGGCCTGAGGCGGTGGATACTCGGCGCGCCGCACTCCATGAGTATGCTGATTTTCCGGGGGGGGGGGGGGGGGGGAGAGAATTTAAAAACCGGCACCACTCCCAATTTTGGCCCAAATCCGATTCTCCGCCGTATCGCCGAACGCGATTTCGGCATCAGGGGCGGAGAATCTAGCCCATGATCTTTATAGGAAAAGAAGGATGCATTTAGGGACAGTCTTTGGCAACTTTCAGCGTATCTGCGGGCAAACTTATTCATTGTCACAGATGGGAACATATCCTCAAGAGTGATAATTGGGGTGATTACAGTTGTAATGAAGAGTTAAAGGGAACAGTGTATAATAATAATCACTTATTGTCGGAAGTAGGCTTCAATGAAGTTACTGTGAAAAGTCCCTAGTCGCCACATTCGGGCGCCTGTTCGTGGAGGCCGGTACGGGAATTGAACCCACGCTGCTGGCCTTGTTCTGCATTACAAGCCAGCGATTTAGCCCACTGTGCTAAACCAGCCCCTGTATGTGGGCGCTGGTTGAAATTGAAGGGAGTTGGAGAACAGTGCATGTAAATACTGTTTGAAATTAAAGGAACAGCGTGCTGACATTTGTGATCTGTGGTTCAATGAATAGGTAATATGAGGAGGAGATGGCATAGTGGTAAAGTCACCGGACTAGTGAACCAGAGTCCCTGAGTTATATTCTGGGAATCTGACTCTGAATCCTGGGAAGATGGTAGGATTTCAGTTCAATAAAAATTTGGAATAAAAAGTCTAATAATGATCATGAAGCCTTTGTTAATTGCCTAACAATCCATTTGATTCACTAAATCCTTTAGGTAAGGAAATCTTTCTGGTCGACATGTGACTCCAGATCCACAGCAACATAGTTGAGTCTTCATGTCCTCTCATATGGCCCAGCAAGCAACTCAGTTGTACCAAACAGTTAAAAAGTCAACAAGAATGAAACCGGACGGACTATCCGGCATTGAACCCGACAACAGAAATGACAACGGCAAACCTAGCCCTGTCGATCATGCAAGGTCCTCCTTACTATCATCTGGCGGTTTGTGCCAAAATTGGGAGAGCTGTCTCACAGACTAGTCAAGCTTGACAGTCATACTCACGAAATCATACTTTACAGCACACCATACACCGTTATCATCCATAGGTATGTCCTGTCCCACTAATCCAGTAGAGATAGCTGCACAATGATATGCAGTAAGGAGAGATTTGTCCTGGAAGTCCATAACACTGAGTCCAGATCACATGATGTTTCATGGAATCACGGAAAACATGGACAAAAATCTCCTGATTATCACATAGCGCCCTTGTTTAGTTCATGAATATATATTGTTCCATGTCAAACCACTTGGAAGAAGCACTGATGGTGGCAAGGATGCAGAAGGTACTTTGGGTGCGTGATTTCAATTTCTATGACCCGGTAGCACCATTGTCGACCCTGTTGGCCATGTCCTAAAGGACATAGCTGCTAGACTGGGTCGGTGGAGGGTGGTGAGGGAAGCAACAAGAGGAAAAACATACTTGACCTTGTTCTCACCAATCTGCCTGCTGCAGATGCATCTGTCCATGTCAGTATCGGTAAAAGTGACCACCACACAGACTTTGTGGAGACAAAGTCTCGTCTTCACATTGAGGATGACCTCCATCGCGTTGTGTTGCACTACACCGAACTAAATGGGATAGACTTCAAACTGAACTAGCCACTCGAATGGGCAACCATGAGGCACTGTGAGCCATCAGCAGCAACAGAATATATAACCTCATGGCCTGGCATATTCCCCACTCTACCATGACCACCAAGCCAGAGGAACAATCTTGGTTCAATGAAGAGTGCAGGAGGACATGCTAGGAACAGTAATAGGGATAACTAAAAATTAGGTGTTATCCTGGTGAAGCTACAACACAGTTCTACATGCATGCCAAGCAGCATAAGCAGCAAGTGACAGACCGAGGTAAGTGATTCCACAACCAATGGATTAGATCGAAGTTCTGCAGTCCTGCCACATCCAGTCATAAATGATGGTGAACAATTAAACAACTCACTGGAGGAGGAGGCTCTATCGCCATCCTCAATGATAGGGAACCATTTGCAACAATCTTCAGTCAAAAGTGGATGATCCATCTCAGCCTCTTCCAAAGATCACCAGCATCACAGATGTCAGTCTTCAACCAATTCGATTCACTACACCTGAGATCAAGAAATGGCTGAAGACACTGGGTACTGCAAAGGCTATGAGCCCTGACAATATTACAGCAATAGCACTGAAGATTTGTGCACCACAACTTGCCTGTCACTAGCCAAACTGTTCCAGTACAGCTATAAAACTGACATACACTGGCAATGTAGAAAATTGTCTAGGTGTATCCGGTACATAAAAACAGGACAAATCTAACCTGGCCAATTACTACCCTGTCAGTCTACTCTCATTCATCAATAAAGTGATGGAAGGAGTCACCAACAGCACTATCAATGTGCACGTACTCAGCAATAATCTGCTCACAGAAACTGAGTTTGGGTTCCGCCAGGGTCATTCAGCTCATGACTTCATTACAGCCTTGGTTCAAACATGGACAAAAGAGCTGAATGGCAGAGATGAGGTGAGAGTGACTGCCCTTTACATCAAGGCAAAATTTGATCAAGTATGGCATTAAGGAGTCATAGCAAAACTGGAGTCAATGGGAATCAGGGGGAAAATCCTCTGCTGGTTGGAGTCATATCTGGCACAAAGAGAGATTATTTGGTTGTTGGAGGTCAATAATCTCCGTCTAGGACATAATTTCAGGAGTTCCTCAGGGTAGTGTCCTCAGCCCAACCATCTTCAACATCCCCACTTCTGATCTTCCTTCCATCATGAGGTCAGAAGTGGGGATGTTAGCTGATGATTGCACAATGTACAGCACCATTCACGCCTCCTCAGGTACAAAAGCAGTCCATGCCCAAATGGAGCAAGAACTGGACAATATCAAAGCTTGGACTGACAAGTGGCAAGTAACTTTAATGTCAGACAAGTGCCAGGCAATGACCATCTCAAAGAGAAATCTAACCATCGTCCCTGGATATTCAATACCATTTTCATTGCAGAATTCCCCACTATAAACAGACCAGCAGAGATATGCACTATGTTGGGTGTTACAATTGACCAGAAACTGAACTGGACTAGCCATACAATCACTATGGCTACAAGGGCAGGTCAGAGGCCAGGAATTGTGTGGTGAATAACCTCCCCTTCTGACTCCCAAAAGCCTGCCCACCATCTACAATGGCCAAGTCATGGGGGTGATGGAATCACTTGCCTGGGTGAGTGCAGCTCCAACAACATTCAAGAATCTTATCCAAGACAAAGCAACCCACTTGATTAGCATCCCCTCCACACACATTCACTTCCTTCAACACCACTGCACAGTGGCAGCAGTGTATACTATATACAAGATGCACGGCAGGAACTCAACAAGTCTTCTTAGATATCATCTTCCAACCCCACGATCGCTACCATATCAAAAGACATGGGCAACGCATGGGAAAACCACCCCTGGAAATTCCCATCATGTCAGTCATTCACCATCCTGACATATCTCCAGACCTTCATTGTCACATGTTCAAAATGCTGGCACTCCCTCCATACCAGCACAGTGGCTGTATTTATACCGCATTTCTCACCACCACCTTTTAAAGGGCAATTAGAGATGGGCAATTAATGCTGACCTAGCCACTGGGAAGTCAAAGGTAGTTTTAAGGGATTTATTTTTGTATTAGCAAAAATTAGAAATAAGGTATAGTTTTAAATGTGTTAAATGTAACGTTTCTGTGCCTGGAAGTGTAAAACTTATAGTTAGATTCATGCTGGACAAAGATGGTTGGTTAAGAGGTTGACTAAGTTCCAATTGTGTTTCTATTGTGCTTAGAGAGGGCTACAGCATGAAGTAGCTAAACAGACCAGCAGAGATATGCAGGTAGCAACTCGAGCTTTAGGTTTCAGTTTTAGCTGAATTTATGGGCAGTTGGAGTCAGGATTTTGTGGAATGAACATCTCTCAACTCTGTCAGGAGAAAAACTGGATTTGGCAGAAGCTACAAAGAGGCCGGCTTCCTAAAGGGTACAAGTTACAGTCCAGATAATCAGAGAATTGTGACAGAAAGAGTATTTATGACACCTGAAGTTAACAGAACAGAGACCAAGGTATTGTTCAGAAGAATTCAAGAAAGAGTACGCAAAGTGTTCTGAGTTAAAGAAACAATCACAGTAACTCGATTTAAAATGGGACAACAGACTCCAGAGGTAGATGAAAAGATTTATGTCATTTTAGTACAGTCTGGGAATCGAGAGATAAAGCAATTGTGATAAGTTTCCACAGCAGTTACGATAAGAAAATCCTAAATAGGTTGGTGTAAAATCCTGGATTTGCTGTTAAAGGTGGAGTGGAAGCTTTTAACTAAAAGTGTAATTTGTAAAACCTGGACTTGATTTTGAAATACAACCTGCTAAAGGACAGGATTATTATGAATAAGACTTTAAAGTATGTTTTGGGAGTGGAGTTTGGAAACTCCCACCATGGGCGGGAGAGGGGGTATTCTGAGGAGAAATCCACAGATCCTAACTTTGGTTCAGAGCAAAGTGTGTATATTTGACCACAGTCAACTTGTGTGCTTAAACTGGACTTGGTGTTAATGAGACCATTGTAGTTTATGGTATACTTTGTAATCCATGTTAATCTCTAAATCAGTGTGTATCTGTTAAATTAAGGGGGTAGTAAAGGAGTATTGTGTAATAATTCAACTTTACACATTTAAAAAATGTTTTTTTTCATGTTGTTAAAACTAATCAACGGTCCTGTGACTGTTCCTCCACGTTTTATAAAAAAATTAAAGTTATGGTCTTGTGAACCAGGGTTCCATTCTGGAATCTTCCCATCCTGTTATAACATCAACTGGGATCGTAACACCACAAGACGCCCACATCACAGAAATTTAAAGAATACTCCACCCAAGGCCTCGCTTCAGAGTTTTGATGTCTTCTTCGAGTCCTGGGAGGGATTAGCCCAGGGTCACTGCACCTGACACAAGATAAACAACGGTGTGGCCTCTTTCAAAAGAGGTAGAGAGAGAGTGTAAGGAGAGGGAATCCTGAGCCAGAAACCTGTCTAAATCATCAGTCGTGTGCTATTTGGAGCAGCACGGTAGCACAGTGGTTAGCACTGTGGTTTCACAGCTCCAGGGTCCCAGGTTTGATTCCCGGCTGGGTCACTGTCTGTGCGGAGTCTGCACGTTCTCCCCATGTCTGCGTGGGTTTCCTCCGGGCGCTTCGGTTTCCTCCAACTAGTCCCGAAAGATGTGCTTGTTAGGTGAATTGGACATTCTGAATTCTCCCTCTGTGTACCTGAATAGGCGCCGGAGTGTGGTGACTAGGGGCTTTTTACAGTAACTCCATTGCAATGTAAGCCTACTTGTGACAATAAAGATTATTATTATTAACAGAAACCTCCATGTGCAAGTTGGCCTAAGCAATCGCCTATATGCCCACAGAAATTTATCCAGAAACACCTCAGACAATGAACATAGTCATCTTTACCTCAAAGAACAAACAAGAAGACTCTACCCAGATGGGTTTACATTAGATTTGGGAATTAGATATAAGAGGGAAGAATCATAGAATTTACAATGCAGAAGGAGGCCATTTGGCCCATCGAGTCCGTACCGGCCCTTGGAAACAGCACCCCACCCAAGCCCACACCTCCACCCTATCCCCATAACCCAATAACCCACCTAACCTTTTTGGACTCTATGGGAAATTTAGCATGGCCAATCCACCTAACCTGCACATCTATGGACATGGGAGGAAACCAGAGCACCCAGAGGAAACCCACGCAGACACAGGGCGAACGTGCAGACTCCGCACCGACAGTGACCCAAGCCGGGAATCGAAACTGGGACACTGGTGCTGTGAAGCAACAGTGCTAACCACTGTGCTATCGTGCTGCCCATTGTGGCGGTGGAAGGTGTGAGTTCATCTACCTACACCTGAAAGCTCTAGTGTGTTCTTTCCACTTCTTTCAGCATTGGGCATTTCTGCTGATAAGCTTTTCAGAGAATCTTACAGCACAGAAGGAGAGCATTTGGCCCATCATGCCTGTGTCAGTTCTTTTAAAGAGCTATCTAATTATTTCACTCCCCCCTTACACATAGTTTTTTAAATCAAGAAAATATTTAAATTGGCAATTTTCTCAGTCCCACTGTAGTCCATGCATTATTCTTAGTATTGCACTGACATTTTGTCATAGATTTGGTTTTCCAAGCAACATTAAAGTTATTTAACTATATAATGTTAAGATTTTCATGAACCCTCGTTATTAATAGTTCCAGAGGTTTAATTTTCTGTTTTTTCTTACTTAGAAGTTAAAGTTGAAGGCTTATGAACTGAATGGTCTTTTGTTCCATACCTATAATTTTATCTGCAAACTTGTGCGTTATTGATTCTATTTTGACAAGGATGCTCATACAAAAAGGTGAAATTTAAAAAAAATGACTGATAAAATTTACCTGATAAATAGATGTTGTCGCCTGCACTCACAACACTGAAAAACTCCCTGTCGTAGAATGGTAGACTGGCTAATGGGTACCATTTGTTGTTCTGAGGGTTAAAACAGCTGACAGCTGTGAGATCTCGTTGGCTCATTCCAATCATTTGACGACCACCAACCAGGACAATTACTTCAGCCACACCTTAAAAACAATTTTAATCACATAAAATAAGATGGATTCTAAATAAAGATTTAGAGAACCTTAAATTTACTGTCACATTGATAATCAATAACTTATTACTTTAGGTGGTTAAAAAAATTAGGGCACATCTTGTTACAAATATGACTTTAGTAAAATTGTTACCCATAGAATACCTACAGTACAGAAGGAGGCTGTTCAGCCTATTTGACCAACCCTCTAAAAGGGCACCCCCTCCTCCCCTTCTATCCCCATAACCCCACCTACTTTTAGCATTACCAATCTACCTATCATGTACATTTTTGGACACAAAGGGCAAATTTTAGCATAGCCAGTCCACCTAACCAGGACATCTTTGGACTGTGGGAGGAAACCGGAGCACACAGAGGAAACTCCTTGCAGACACGGAGAGAACATGCCAACTCCATACAGTTACCCACGGTGGAATTGAAAACGGGTCCCTGGCACTGTGTGGCAGCGATGCTAATCCTATTGTTGGGGAATCATGTGACATGCTCTGACTGCTGCCTGACAAGAAGCTCATGTAGCTTAGTGGCTAAGGGGATGAAGGAAGTCCAGGTCAGCTTACTGGAAAGAAGGTGCTGGATGTTCACACTGTAGATAATGACAAGAGCAGCTGTGGGTAGACTGTTAGTCTCCAAGTCTTACAGAAACATGTAAGAATGTCAGGCTTTATAAACACATACTTAAAACTCACTGTTTAATTCCAAGATAGACTGGGATTGGAGGTCTTGAACACTAATTGATATTCTATCTAGATACAAAGCCCATGTGATTCACACTGCCACTGCTTTGAGAAGGAAGGAACAGTTAATAGAATGCTACTGTGATATCAAATGGCAGTTTTCTAGTGTCACTGAAATTCACAGACAAGTACATCTGCAAGAATATGAGAGAGAGAGCAGAAACATAGAATCACCCAGTCCTGTACTAAAGCAGAAACAATTCTGACTCCGTTGGTCACCATGCAAAACGTGAGCAGGGGCCTGCATTAAGATTGAAGAGACTGAGTTTGTGAGAATTTAAAAGAAGCTGGAAGATTTGACTAGCTTTGGCAAGAGGGAAGAATCTCCAGTATAACCCTAACATTGAACGTCAGTCCTGATATTAGAAGTTATCCAGCTAGGAAAGGAAAAAGGCAGCAAGTAATTGGGAACTGAGAATAACTTTGGACTGAGAGATAGCATAAATATATCCGTAGCCTGAAATTTTTGTTTGTGTAAAAACTAAATAGGGAATTTCTTGCCTGTAGTTCAGAGTATAAGTTGCCTACTGAACAGTGTTTTGACAATGTCAGTTTTAGTTCATTTATTAAAGTAAAAGTCTAAAGATTTGAAATCTTGTGTGATCCTTTCAGTTAGTCACTGGAAATGTAAATATCTTTTTAAAACTTATTGGTTCTGACTGGGATCATAATAACTTTCTGATCAACAAAATTTGAGTATGAATGCTCAGTGTGCTCATGATATGCTCCTGCATGAACTATATTTATATGTGTTATGCCTATCAAATTAACCAGGTTAACACTTGCCTAAAGTAACGTAGAGAGGAATCCAGCACAAGCTCAGTATATATTTGTATCTGAATGTCACCCATTGAAAACAAATATAGTCCTCCACAGATTTAATTACATTGAAAATGTTTATGAAATTACATATTTATATTATTTAAAACGATTTTAGAAATGATAGACTTTGAATTGTTTTTGGTGACAAACTGTTAATGACAGCAATTTATATATAGGGACTAAGTGCTCTATGGTGAATTAACACCTTTCATTGTACGTCTTGTTTCTCTCTATATTTAATTACTGTTAATTTTCTCCATTATTTCTAATTTCTCTCATCACAGTGTCCTACTTTATACTTAATTTATTCAAGCCTTTGGTTTACTACTGTGATGTAGTCGCCACAGACTCTCATTCTACTCCCTACTCCTCCACAATCTGCTTAATTTCTCTTCCTCCTGCCCTTCTCCTCAGTCAAGTATTGATAGCAACTGGTTTAAGGAGACTCGAGTACTTTTTCTAAGTGGCCATGGTTAAATATAAGCTTTGACAATGAATCTTGGCAGACTATTAAACATGGCAGAGGGGCCATGAAGCTTAGTTCCAACTCAGCTTCACTCAATCTGAGACCTCTGCATAATTATTCTCCTTTACTCCAGGGATGCTGAGAACAATTGCAACAATCGTTGAGATCAGGTCAGAACAGATTAGGAATCAAACCTGTTCCGTTCCGCTAGTTGAACTAAAAATTTTGTTATCAACTGAGCTATCAGCGGAGTTTAAAAATATCCCATTCTTTTCTGCCATCTTGTTAGTATTTAAACAGTGAAACTGCAGTTTTGATAGACGACATAGAAGTCAGTTCACTTAACAATTTCTCTCTGCAGGAAAACAAACATCATGGTAACGGGTGGGATCGTTAAGAGAGCACAAATTATTTTATAAATAGAAAATGAGGAGCAGTTACATTAATGAACAAGTGTCAGAGTAGACAAAGAAACAATTGGATTACTCGATATTTTTAAAACTTAAATTGATAATGACAGTTTTATTTCAGCACTTCTGAAAAACATCAACATGATCAGAAAAAAAGGAACACATCAGGTCCTCTCAATAGCTCAGCAGGCATATCCAGCGGGTAGCTGAGACATTCACTTCATGAGCTCAGCTGATTGGTTTAAACTGGTTTGACAGCAGGGCACAATGATTAATTTGAACCCTGTGCTAAGGAGATGCGGGGGGGGGGGGGGGGGGGGGGGGGTGTCCACAGTTTCCAGTCCCGGTCACAATCTAAATGAATGCTATATGTGCATTTTTAGGAATATTGCTTGATGGAGCACTCAGCTTTGCTGTGACCTCCTCTCCTACACTGGTATATCCTGCAGACTCTAATTGTTGAAGTTCACATGTGTTAAATGACCACATGATTGAGGTACAAGGTGGAGACTAGAATCTGTGGAGTCCTACAGATGACAATGCTTTCAGGAGTGGAGAAAAAAATGAACTATTTCCCTTATCCAATCCTAGTCCTCCCACCCTCATCTACAAAGAAACACAGACACAGATGTCACAATTCCTAGCATTTTCGTGTTTTGTATCTGCAGGAGTGAAACTGGGGGCTGCTGCCTCCGAGTCACATGCCTGTAATTCAGTCCCTTTATTCTGCATCAGATATATCGGTAGTTGGAAACATCTTGCCATGCGTGTCAATCAGCAGTGATAACCTAAGTAAATACCAGTCAATATTACACTGAAAATTGGAAAAGACTGAAAACACAAACATATGTGTCCACAAATGAGTGAGGGAATTATTTTAATGTGCTTCAATTATCTGTTATATGAAGGCCTGCCTTCTCAACCTTGCCCCTCGCCCGAGGTGCAGTGATCCTCTGGTTAAACCACCGCCAGTCAACTCTCCCCCTCAAAGGGGAAAGCAGCCTATGGTCATCTGGGACTATGGCAACTTTACCTTAACCTTATTCCTAACGTTATTGCCTGAACTTGTATAATACTTGCTCCACATTAGAACACTTCTGAATGTCACATATAACACCGAAGAGTTAAGCAGAAATCCTTAGTGGATCAAGTCCTACCTGCAGATAGCCTTGGCCGTGTTCGAGGTGTCTGCATTTCCTGTCGAGCATGTGGCAACATGTGATAGCGTTTTGCTTCATTTACCAAGTCGCGGCAAGCCTCTGAGGACTTTATCAATTCCTCATTGTCAACGACATTTAACAGATAGCTTGGATGAATAAAGGGCAAGCGGACCACAGCCAACAGCTCGGACACATGCTGAAAAGGAAATGTTTCTTATCACCAAGTAGAAATCATTGAAGGAAATAACAACCAAAATATGCATGCAGCCTTAAGTCAGATATTATAGGGAAACTAAAGACATGGGAAGAGGATTAACAGTAAGGAAATGCTGATTCAAAATACCAGCCTACTTCAATTATATTATTTGTGTGGCAGCATTATGTTATACTCAACCTGATGTATTCAAACACAAGTGTGAAGTTCATGTTTAATGGATTTTTGCCCCTTACCATTAAATGACTGACTCATTATCGCAAGGACATTAAATTTGCACACTTAAAACATACATTTTCGAATGTAATCCCAGGCTTGGAAAATCACATTTATAGGGAGAGTGCTGAAGATCTTTGCACCCAGCCAAATCGAAATGCAACAATACTGCAAATGTTTGAAATCTAAAGTAAAAACACAAAACGCTAAAAATACTCAACAGGTTATGGCAGTATCTATGAAGAGAAACAGCGGGCTGGATTATCCGTTCCTGAGACTAAGTGTTGACGCCGGCGCAGGATTCGTGGAGTTTCACAACAGCAAAACTGCTGCCGCACCTGGACCGATTCACCGACTGTTGAGGTCCTAGCACCAGCGCACGTGGAACACAAACGATTCCAATAAGAAATGGTACTGGATTCGCGATTGACACTCAGGAGGCTGACAAGCTGTAGCCGCATATACACTTCGCTCTTCACACACACCATCCCAGCCAACAAGCGAGGAGAGCAGCACCATGATTTACGGACGACAAGCTGGTGACCCTCCTGACACGGCGGAGGAGAGGTAGGCCACCCTGTACCCCGACCCGGGAAGGGACTGCCACCTGCTGCCATTCGATGTGCCTGGGCGCAAATGGCAGAGGCGGTGAGCGCCACCAGCAACACCATCCGGATCGGCCAGCAGTGCGATAAAAACTGCATGACCTCCTCAGGGCGGTAGGGTGAGAAGGCAACACAGTTCCCCTGGCACTAACCCCCATCCCGCATAGCCGTAAACATTCACCCCCTCTCCCCAGCCAGAGGACTTCCGAATCCCAACCTGCACCCATACTGGCTGACATGGCCGGGTGCCCTGGCTACTGAGGCCACCAGCTACCCACCCTGTCGGCCCTGGCAGGGCCCCCGCCCATCCAGCCAGCTCGACCAGCGTCAGGCCCGGCAGCCCACAGTCGTGCCTCTCTGTGTCCTACCTCCTCTCTCTCCCTCATCCGCCACAATGCCGGTTTCATGATTTTTAAAGCACAAGTGAACTGTGCCACCGTGAGTTTGAGAATCACAGAGGCCCCGCAGAATACCGGGTCAGGCGCGCTAATGATATGCAAACGGTGTTTACTGTACGTGCATCCCGTAATGCAGTGGCGTTGCTGTCGAGGTGACGGAGAATTGCAATTTGGTGGCAAATCGGTGCCCGCCGTGAGTTAAATGATCAGCCATGATCGTGATAAATGGCGGGAGCAAACTCAAAGGGCCAAAACTCCTCCTCCTTCTCCTATCTTCTATGGATCTACGTACACAAAGGATAGTGAAAATCTGGAGTTCTCTTCCCCCAAAAAGCTAGTGAAGGTGGATCAATTGAAAATGTCAAAACTGAGGGTGTTAGATAGTTTGGTAAGAATGTTAAGGTTACAAAATCAAGGTAGGTAGTTGAAGTTAAGATACAGATACAGATCTGTCAGGTATCGCCTGATGGTTTGCTCTGTTCCTATGGGCCGACTGAAAGGTAAAAGTCGGGGATAAACCTGGCTGGGCTGGCTTGCCCCGCAACCATTTAAGAGCCATCAATCCATGGATTGGTTTGAGGTTAAACGTCAGTCATATCGGGAAGAACTTCCATCTCTGAGACCTGCCAGCCAATCAGGGAAGGGCCCATTCACCACCGTAACTCCACCCTCCACCCCTCCACCCCCCCCCCCCCCCGCTGATTTTGACTCATCCAACTTCACTGGACAAACGGGTGCCGGCCTTCCCCGCTGTGGGTAAAATCTGAGTAGTGGATGGAGGAGGCTCGTAAGGGAGGGGGGATGGGCAGGCACTGGGAACGGTGCCCCTGGCATGGAACCCAGTTTTATGGTGCCTCCTTACCTGCCATCTGCCCTTGGGGCCAGGAAAATCAGGTTTATGTCACTAACTCCTCACCTAACCTCATTGTAGGAGTACCATTACAAAGCCTGCAGCAGTTCAAGAAGTGGGTTCACCACCACCTTATCAAGGGCAACTAGGGATGTGCAACAAATTCTGGTTTTTCTGCGTCATCCACAAATCAAGATAAAAATTTTAAAAAGCGAGACTCGAGTTATCAATTTCCACTGCAACTGAAAAGGTTTAACAGATGTTTAGAAATGATGAAGGTTCTGTTGATCTGATAGGGAAAAACTATTTAACTTGGCTGGCGGGGCGGGGGGAGGGGGGGGTTGGTCACTGACAAGGAGTGGTCAGTTTAGTAGATAGGTTAGATACGCAGACGATTGTGGGAGTTTGGGGCACTTTGCGACAGGTGGAAGTTGAAACAAAGTACATGATAACCTTTACTGGAAAATTAGATAAATATTTAAAGCAGAAAAAGGTATAAGGATATGAAATGAAAGTTGGACAGTGGGAGTCGTACTGGATTCCTCGATCAAGGACCGATAATGGGCTGAATAGCCTCTCTCTATGCTGTAAGTCTCTATGGTTCTGTGACCCAATAAGTCGCTCTACCTCTAGGTTTATTACTGTTTGGAAAATAATGTATACTACAACACATCATTGTATTGTTATGTTTATTTATAAATTTTTCTGTGTTACCCACTAATGGTAGTCAGCTGTTGACTTGAATCTGGAATAGTTAGATTTTAAAGGTTCTGTAATAATCTTTATTATTGTCACAATTAGGCTTACATTGACACTGCAATGAAGTTACCGTGAAAATCCCCTAGTTATCACACTCCGGTGCCTTTTCGGGAACACAGGGAGAATTCAGAATGTTTAATTCACCTAACAAGCTCATCTTTCGGGACTTGTGGGAAGGAGGAAACCGGAGCATCTGAAGGAAACCCACGCAGACACAGGGAGAACGTGATGACTCCACACAGACAGTGACCCAAACTGGGAATCAAACCCGGGTCTCTGCTGCTGTGAAGCAACACTGCTAACAACTGTGCTACCGTGCCGCCCCATCATTTTAGCAATGTGTGAAAGAGCAGTAGTGACTGTACTTGAATATTAATTAGAAACAAAAATCGATTGGAGTTTAACACAAGATGAAAAGGGTAGAATTTCATTTATCGGTATTATTAAAGGACCTACCAAATGAATCACTGTAGTGAAGCTAAGCATTCCCTCCCACAACTACAGGCCAGAGCAGTTTATTTGACAAGAAAATTAAATGGGGCCATGATCGTCTGCTGAGTTACTTATTGCTGTTGGCTTGACAGCTTGATTCTCAGCCAAGTTTTATATGTGTACATATTTCATCACGCATGTTTGCACATGGATGACTAACCACATTTTGAAAAGCAGCATGAAACTGCAATTGCTCTGATTAACTGGCTGAATATTAAATTAGACACTTAACTTACAAAATCCCTTAAATCGTATTCTGTATACTCATGGAAGAACATGAAAGATAAACATTTGATAAATAAGTGGTAAGAAAATGTAAGTAATTATGTTAGTATAATTATATTCTGACTAGTCCAAATAGAGTGTTAAGGACTCCCCAGTTAAGAAATGGGCAGCTTTCAGGCAGAGATAATGGCCAAAAATGATCAGAGTAAAGTGCGGATGACGTAGTGTGCAGAACGAGAGGGGATGGAGGATGGAGGGAAAGTGGGGAGGAGCAAGGTAGGTGAGAAGAATAAAAGATTGAAAGGAAAGGCAAAGTTAGAATGGACAATGGGAATGGACAAGGAGTGCAAATGTATGTGGGCAGAGAAATGGGATGGAGGGAAGAAGAAGACGGTCCAAAGAAAGGGATAAAAGGAGGGGAGCAGAAGGAGAGGAGGAGGTCGGGGAGAAGGGGGATGAAACGAGAGACGGTGATGGCGGGGGAAGAAGAGCAAAGAAAGGAAGGTATGGAGTGGAGGGGAAGGAAGAGAGGAAAGAATGCAATGGAAGGCTGTGCACCCCATGATCTGGGTAAAAATTGCAGGCAAGAATTGGGGGAAGGAAACTACTTAGCAAACAGAATCCCTACTATCGGAGGAGATTACTTTTGGTGGGGAGAATATATATTGTTGGTAAATTAAATCACAGTAAAAATAGAATGACATTTTCAAATTGTCAATTTTGTGAAAAGGTTAAAATGTACCAGCTATTCACATTTGGTATTTGGAACAAGTTGATGCAAAATCACCCAGTTGTCAGTATATGGAAATTTATCCATGTGATTAATTGGCAAGTTACAGATTTCTGTGACTGAAAAATGTCACAAAGGGCTGGATGTGGAAACCCCTATTAGACCGTCTCCTCCTGGTATAATAAGCAGGTGCAAATGCAAAGTGGGGCGGATAAAATTAACAAAGTTTCATAGGCTGTTGACAGGTAAGAAGACTCGCATGTTTTAATAATACAATGCATACAAAGTTTGAAATGAGTAACTGCATGCAATAAATACTATCTTTAAATCAATTGTGAACTGCTTTTTATCCGATATGTAATTTAACCCCATGCAATGAGTTATTCATGAACACTTTCTAGCTCATTACTTGGATCAATAAATTGGTGGTAAATACTCAAACAGTAAAAAATCTGTAAAACAGTAAAAAAAAAAGGGGCTGGTTCAGCACAGGGCTAAATCGCTGGCTTTGAAAGCAGACCAAGGCAGGCCAGTAGCAAGGTTCAATTCCCGTACCAGCCTCCCCGAACAGGTGCAGGAATGTGGCGACTAGGGGCTTTTCACAGTAGCTTCATTTGAAGCCTACTTGTGACAATAAACGATTTTCATTTTCATTTCATTTCAATCTGCAACGTTTTCTTGAAATTAGTACTGTCCAAACTTAGTAGGCACGATCCAACTAAAAAAAAATAGAGTCTGTTCTGGGTGGGGTTGTCCCGGCGCCTGTAGAGCTGGAAACGATCACGCCAACTATCGGCACTGTTCCCCAGTGGGGGTCACCCCCCTGAAGCCCCACTCAGCGTCATTTCCTGTACTGAGGAACTCTGACGCTGTTTTTAAATGGCGTCCCAATCTCTCGACCCCCCCACCCCCGACACAACCCTCGGACCCCACCCAACACCCCAATTCACCTGTTGGGGTGCCTTCTGGGGCCCCCACACCCCACCTCACATGGCAGGACACTCACAGGACCGATCCCCGGTGCGGGCAAAATGCTAGGCTGGGACTCTGGCATTGCCTCTGGCAGCATGGCAAAGAAGCCAGGGTGGCACTAGCAGTGCCAGGGTTCCACCCTGCCCGGACGTCGACCACCCGGGGATTCCGATCGCCTGGGAGAACCACCCCCCCCCCACCCAAAGTACCGTTCTGCCTGATTTCCAATTTGTGGGGACCAGTACTGAACATCGCCCAGCTGGGGTCTCCTCATCAAGGCCAGGAGATACCGGGTGGCTATTAGATCTGGCGCGAGCCGAGCACAGTTAAGTGGTTTCTTCAACTCATTTAGCCATGTGATGTCTTGTGAGACTTGGGCAGATCTCGCGCGGCGTAGTGGCCACCAGGAATCCTGAGGGAGGGCTCTCCCAGTTCTGGGGGAAACAGCCGGTAGATCGCACGTCGTATCTTCAACATCTACCATATACATATACATCAGGGTACTCTCTGTGGGAGTCACCGGCACGGGCCCCAGCACCTCCTCCTCCCTCGAGTTGCGCGATTGCCCCTGGGCTACTCCTTGGGTCGGGATGCAGCTGGAGTCCAGGAGGCCCACGTCAGTCTTGACCAGGGTCTCCAGGCTTGCGGCCATGCAGCACATGGACTGTGCACGTCATTCTGGGACTATGCCACGTCACTCAGTGACCACACCATATTCCTCTGGGACTGGCTCAGCCAACGCCAGGTCAATGCTCTTGACGCCCGCAGCAATGACGGGTTGTGACTGAGCCATGCTCTGGAGCACCACTGCAATGTCCAGGAGGCTGCCTGTGACATAGCTGCCCTGTCCTGTGTGTCAGCCACCACCTGCACAGAGTGTCCCAGGCCTTGGCCCATGGCCAAACGTTTTGCAACCAAGGCCTCCACCGTCTGTGTGGTGTTGGCTTGGGTGTACGCATGGTCAGCACCGCCTCCTGCCCCTACAGGTGATTGGACCCCTCCAGCTGCACCTGCAGGTGCTGGATGGCTGCTGACACCCTCTCATGTGGTTCCTGGCTCTGCACCTGCATCTCCAACATTGATGGGACCACCCTTTCCAGAAGCGCAAGACATGTCTGGACAGCAGCTAGTCCCTGGGACAGGACCACACTACCTCCACCTGATGTACTGTTGCATGTGTGTGGTGACACCAGATAGAGCCCTAGGAGCTTCTTCAATATAATGCCCAACCAAGTTTAGTGCCCCTGGGATGGTGGAGGGTGCCAGTGCTGAAAGGTCGGTGTTGCCCCCGATATGTGTTCTGGGGTGTTGCGGAGGGGAGGGGGTGGGGTCGGGGGTCACCAGCAGATCCCGACTCGTCACCAGGTGAGCTGTGAGGTTGCGGCTGGGGACAGGGTACCCCAGATGGATTTGCCTTCTCCTCAGGTAATCCTGCAAGACAAAAGACAAGATGCAGGTAGGCCGTACGGACATCGTAATTTGTTGGGGGCTCACTGCATCTCTAACGCCGACCGCTGTCACTGCGAATGCCTGATCACCAAATGCACTCACCAGTCCACGCCCTCTGCTATGCGACAGTGAGCAGCTGCAGGTCTTGCGGGCTCTCTCCGGTCTTCTCTTTCTCCCTGCAATTGTGGGCTGCCTTTTCCTGGGGGTACGAATAATGCACCTGTGTGAGATGCTCGAGGGCGGGCAGCACAGGGGGTCTGCGGCCAGTGGCCTGTGTGTGTGGGACACCTGGCCATGGCGGGCGGTATGGGCGTTCGCATGTGGTGCAGGGTGGAGTGCGAGTAGACTGTCGGCGAGTGGGGGAGCTAGGAAGGGGGGGGGGGGGGAGCTACGTGCATGTGGGACAGGGGTTGGTGCAGGGGCACGGTGGTGGTGGTGATTCACCCTTTGTGGCCTGGAGGGTTGCCCATCCTCATCCACACTGCCAACCTTCAGATTGCGTTCGCTAATGATTGCACAATGCTCAGTACCATTTGGATCTTCTGAGGTTCTGAAGCTGTCTATTGTTATATGCAGAAAAACCTGTATAATATTCAAGCTTGGGCTAATAAGTGACAAGTAACATTCACGCCACACAAGTGCCAGGCAATGGCCGTATCCAACAAGGGCGAATCTAACATCTCTCCTTGACATGCAAGCATGCCATTGTCTCCCACCATCAATATAATGGGGTCATCATTAACCAGATTTCTAAGATTCAACAATCATATAAATCTATTCCTCATGTACATAAGCACAACACTGTATCTACTGAGCAGAAAACTGGAATTCTTGCTGACAGAAATCATAAAACACCAGGTTAAAGTCCAACAGGTTTGTTTCAAGCACTAGCTTTCGAAGCACTGCTCCTTCCTCAGGTGAATGAAGAGGTATGTTCCAGAAACGTATATGCAAAGTCAAAGACGCAAGACAATGGTTTGAATGCGAGAATTTGCAGGTAATTAAGTCTTTATAGATCCAGAGATGGGGTAACCCCAGGTTAAAGAGGTGTGAATTGTCTCAAGCCAGGATAGTTGGTAGGATTTCGCAAGCCCAGGCCAGATGGTGGGGGATGAATGTAATGCAACATGAATCCAAGGTCCCGGTCGAAGGTGTACTCATGTGCGGAACTTGGCTATAAATCTCTGCTCGCCGATTTTGCGTTCTCGAGCGTCCTGAAGGCCGCCTTGGAGAATGCTTACCTGGAGATCAGAGGCTGAATGCCCTTGACTGCTGATGTGTTCCCTGACTGGAAGGGAATATTCCTGCCTGGCGATTGTCGCGCGATGTCCGTTCATTCGTTGTCGCAGGGTATGCATGGTCTCGCCAATGTACCACGCTTCGGGACATCCTTTCCTGCAGCGTATGAGGTAGACAACGTTGGCCGAGTCACATGAGTATGTACCACGTACCTGGTGGGTGGTGTTCTCACGTGTAATGGTGGTAGCCATGTCGATGATCTGGCACGTCTTGCAGAGATTGCCATGGCAGAGTTGTGTGGTGTCGTGGTCGCTGTTCTGAAGGCTGGGTAGTTTGCTGCAAACAATGGTTTGTTTTAGGTTGAGCGGTTGTTTGAAGGCAAGGAATGGGGGTGTAGGGATGACCTTGGCAACTTGTTCATCTTCATCGATGACGTATTGAAGGCTGCGAAGAAGATGTCGTGGTTTTCCGCTCCAGGGAAGTACTGGACGAAGAAGGGTACTGTGTCGGTTGTGTCCCGTGTTTGTCTTCTGAGGAGGTCAGTGCGGTTTTTGGCTGTGGAGCGTTGGAACTGTCGATCGATGAGTCGAGCGCCATATCCCGTTCGTACAAGGGCATCTTTCAGCATCTGTAGATGTCCGTTACGCTCCTCCTTGTCTGAACGGATCCTGTGTATACGGAGGGCTTGTCCATAGGGGATGGCTTCTTTAATGTGTTTAGGGTGGAAGCTGGAGAAGTGGAGCATCGTGAGGTTACCGTGGGTTTACGGTTAAGCGAAGTGCTGAGGTTACCGTCCTTGATGGAGAGGAGCGTGTCCAAGAATGCAACCGATTTTGGAGAGTAGTCCTTGGTGAGTCCAATGGTGGGATGGAACTTATTGATATCATCGTGTGGTTGTTTCAGTGACTCTTTGCCGTGGGTCTAAAGGAAAAAAATCTCATCAATGTATCTGGTGTATAATGTCGGTTGAAGGTCCTATTCGGTGAGGAGGTCTTGTTCAAACTTGTGCATGAAGATGTTGTCTTATTGAGGTTAATTTTCTTGCATCTTTGACTTTGCCTATATGTATGTTTCTGGAACATACCTCTTCGTACACCTGAGGAAGGAGCAGTGCTCCGAAAGCTAGTGTTTGAAACAAACCTGTTGGACTTCAACCTGGTGTTGTAAGACTTCTTACTGTGTTCACCCCAGTCCAACGCCGGCATCTCCACATCATAGAAATTATAAAGACAGTGAAAATAAAACACACAAACAGAAATTAGGCAAATTATGCTCTGGTCAGACAAAACAAAAAAGGTAGCTTTCTCTGAAGCTGGCTCTGGTGTATCCAATCAGTTATACATCATTCTGATAGGCTCCAACTTCATCTACGCTCGAACTTCATCTACTCCAAATAAACAAAAATACTGAGAGTCTGATGAGTGCTTTGTCCAATAGTAAACTGGGTTTGAGGACAGTCTGATTAAAAAAAATAAAACATTTATAAATGTAGCTTATTGAAGCACAAATGCAAAACATCAAAGAATGGTGCAATGCACCTCAATCTACCACTCTTTGGAGTAGCCAATATAGGTACGGGCCTTTAGGAGGCACTTAGAATTTCTAGAAATGAGAAAGCCGGATGCAAAATCTCCACAAGGTCACTTTAACCGATCATTTAATGGCTGTCCAAAAGCATCTTTAACTATCTTTCCGTTTTCAGCATGGAAGGAGAATAGATTTAGTCATGCATAGCAAAAGGAAGTAGGCGGAAGAGAAAGAAACATACTCTAGAAAGTCAAATTGATTTTATTGAAGTTTTACCAAATTTGCACAGGAAAAATGGCTGCAATTCTAAACTATTTAATTACAGACCTTTATAACATTAATTATGGATCACTGTTATCTCAGGAATTCATCGGCTTGTAAATATTACGCAGTAAACTGACTTGTGCTAAATTAGTAGATTCGGCCAACATTTGGGATGCTGCACACAACACAAGTGCTGCAATTAGTTGCTAACCAGTTACTCTTACGTCAAACTGAATGGGCATGCGTGTTTGTGAGAAAAAAAGAGGGAATAAAGAAGGTTTTGAATAAATAACACCTTTCACGACAACAGGATATCACAACACACTTTACAGCTAATGAAGTATTTTGAAGTATAGTCACTGTTGTAATGTAGGAAACATGACTTCTAATGTGGGCATCGATGGCATGTTAATTCACGTGAATGATAGTCACTTGGGCAGGGCATTGCAGGACTCAAACAGATGGCAGGCAGCCCAATCAGAGAGCCAGCAGGTCGGGAGTCTCAACTGTGCTCAAGAAGGCAAAGCCTTCGCAGAGGTAAGTACAGATTAAAATTCAGGCTGGTGGAGGGAAGAAGGCACCACCAATCTCATGACAAAACATTTCAGGGGGATTGTTGGGACCACAGGGACTGTGTACCTTGCAAAGTGTTCTTCCATGGAGCCTCCAGCTAAAATGCTTCCCCTAAGGTGCCACCTCGAAGAAGCTGGTGGCCTCCCCGCACAGAATGGAGAGAGGCTGCTCCACTGCTGCGGAGCATATTGGGTAGCCAATCTGTCTAGCAGCCGCCACTCTGGGAACCTCCCTGGTGGAGGGACTGCGTGAAAGATGTCCCAATGGGGCTCCTTGTTTTTATAGCGTCCTCACTCCTGCACCCCAGGGTGGTGATGGTGGGCAGTGAGGGGTGTGGTAAACCCAACCCAATGCCTTTTGATTCACTGCTTTGTTCCGCTAGTAGGGAATACTCACCGAATAACTGATTATACCACACAGCAATATAACTTCAAAAGATCAAGTAAATATTAATTAATTTACTTACTGGACCAACATACTAAAGGGCGACACTGATGGGGGAAATCTTTAAAGCAGCATGTAGAAATCAATTTTACAGTGATTGCAAGCAAGGAGAAATATCCATTTCAGATGTTAAGGCTTTGTAAAAAATACATATATAATTGGTTAGAGAAAAGTTCACTGTTTTTCTAATTCAAGTGATATATACCTGTGTTCGGTTCGCTGGATCCTTCTTAATCCATTTAATTACAGCTTCATACACAAGTTCTTCAGCCTTCGTGTTCAAGTTATCATTGGAGAGGAAGGCAATAAGATCATCCTTTGAGACATTCAGAACCTCGTCTTGGGTTGTTACTTCTGGAAAGTTTTGCAGTGCATAGGCTTTTGCCATGTTGTGTAGTTCATTACACTGCATTGCCTCCGCCATAGCTAGTATCCCTAAGCAGTTGGTAGCTGTTAGTTGTTTCTCTGAAAGAAAAATAAAACATACATGAAAGGATGTGAGAACCAGCTGTCAACTTAAAAGGCTTTTCCCTAGCTGTGCAATTAACATTTGTTAGCATATTCCTCACATTATTTGTGATGTTTTTGTTTCAAAGCTTCTATCCCTTGATATAGGAGCTCTTCCAAGTCTATCTAATGCAACAATGAGGAATTTCCAATAATGCACAGACATACCTATATTCTTTTAGATTTGGCCCCGACTGATCATGTTATGATGGCATAGTACGCTACTTATTTTGATTCCCTGCTTTCTTTTGCTAATGGGTATACTTCCTGAAGACAGTAACACAATATTAATTTATTTAATCTTAATGGTAGCAATTATCTCCAAGAGAAAATATCGTTAATTTTAAACACACTCCAAAATCAGATCCTTGTGTCAATTTCCTCAACAATATCATTAAATAAAGGAACACAAGGGTGCTACCTGTGAAGATTAAACCTGTTATTTTGTGTGGATTACAGTGAAGAAATCTACTTTGGTGACATCAGCCATGGGGTCTTAAGGAGCAAAAGGTTAGGCTTCGTCACCCGTGTGTTCAGTACAGTTTTATGTAGCTGTTTCAACATTATTAGTAAATTGTTACTTAAACATTTTCATTCTTGAATTTTATTGTGATTTGTGATTATCAACAACTCCAGGTCAATAGATTTACCAATCCTGGCTCAAATAACTGAACCATGACACCACTCACAAAACTAAATGAATTATGGGTGCGATCCACCATCCGCGTTGTGCTCTCGCTCAAGTGCGGTCGGTGAATGCCAGGAGAGGCCTCACACTGGTTTCCTGACAGCCTTCATGCCTCCTAGGATCTATCCAAGTACCGCGAGGCGTCGGAGGTTTTAAACCGACATCGGCGAGCTAAACCGGGATCTACCAGCGTCCCGGGATTTACAGGCCTCCCCAGCGATGGCAGAGCCAAACGCCATTCACACGAATGTCAGTTCATTGAAAAGTTTGAGCTGAGCAGAAATCCGATGATGACAGCCGCTTGTCGGAAATATTTTTCAGATCTTTATTCAGAACTGTTTTAACATAAGGTCGTTGACCTGCAACATGAACTCTTTCTCTCTGTCCACAGATGCTGCCAGACCTGCGGAGTATTTCCAGCATCTTCTGTTTTATTTCAGATTTGCACCATCCACATGATTTTTGCTTTAATGTTATTAGGTAATTTGGCTATCTGAATGCAGATCAAGTGAAAGAACTGTAGTAAAACTAAGCAACCAGAAGCTTTCATTCTGCAGTGAGTTTGTTGTTTCTCTTCCTGTGGGAAAATCCAGGCTTTCACTCAGAAACCATCCAGCCTAGCATGCTTGAAATCAAAAGGCTATCTCATGGGTAACATAATTACTTCATTTGTGCAACATTTTGCAGTAGTCTCAAGAGTAGCCCTTGAACGACGTACTGTTTGGGATTATGGCCCTTTGTAAGAGTTTATTGCGAATCATCAGGATAACCTTAAATTCTTTGTATCCCACAGTGATGTTAGCAGACTGGGGTCCCGTGTGGAATTTTAATGTCACTATTTATATATTAATAGTAACAATTTCCATATTTTTAAACATTTACAGGTATTAATTGAGATTGTTTAAAGTAGAAACAAATTTCAATTACATAGCAGAAAACCAAAGTAACAACTCTATCAAGTTGTTAATAAGCATGAATCAATCATTAGACTGATGCCAAAGTGATCATAGAATTTACAGTGCAGAAGGCGGCCATTCGGCCCATTGAGTCTGCATCGGCTCTTGGAAAGAGCACCCCACTTAAGAACACACCTCTCTATCCCCGTAAACCAGTAACTGCACCTTAGCTAATGGCAATTGATCATGGCCAACCCACCTAACCTGTAAATCATTGGACTGCGGGAGGAAACCGGAGCACCCGGAGGAAACCCACGCAGACACGGGGAGAATGTGCAGACTCCACACAGACAGTGACCCAAGCCGGGAATGGAACCTGGCACCCTGGAGCTGTGAAGCAACTGTGCTAAGCACTATGCTACCGTGCTGCCCATTGCACTATGCTAACTGTTCTCAGTATTACTGAGTATACATTGGATAATAGTCAAGGACGAGGGGCGGGATTCTCTGACCCCCCCGCCGGGTCGGAGAATCGCCGGGGGGCAGCGTGAATCCCGCCCCGCTGCTCCAATGCCAGCTACCGAATTCTCCAGCGCCGGTTTTCAGACGGGGGTGGGGAACACAGTGCGCCGGTCGGGGGTCATTGGCAGTGGCCCCCCGGCAATTCTCCAGGCCCCAATGGGCCGAGCGGCTGTCCGTTTTCGGCCAGTCCCGCCAGCGTGAAATGAACATGACTGGTAGGCCATCTACTGGAGTCCTCGGGGGGGGGGGGGGGGGGGGAAGATCCGGCACCGGGGGCCACCAATCTACGGGTGGGCTGTGCCGTGGGGGCACTCCTTCCTTCCCAGCCGGCCTCTGTAGGGCTCTGCCACGGCCGGCGCGGAGAAGAAACCCCCTGCACATGCGCAAGAACACGCCGGCAGTTCTGCGCATGCGTGGGACCACAGCGGCCCTACGGTGCTGGTGGGCGCGGCGCCAACCCCTCCGGAGTCAGCCTAGCCCCCGGAAATGCGGAAGATTCCGCAACTTCCCGATGGCTTGACGCCGGAGTGGTTCGCGCCGCTCTTGGCATCGGGCCATCCCGCCGATTGCAGGAGAATCCTGCCAGAGGTGTTTTTCACTTGCAATATAATGGCAGTAATGCAGTTCACGATGCAGTAGAGCTACAGAAGGAAACATTATGGCACCATCCTCTGTAGCGTACAATACAGCTGCTTTGTAGAGAAAGTAACATTGTCAGCTGAAGTCAGGCTATTAGATTATGCCTGCAACTGAACATGCAGCTGATGTGGACAAGATTAGTGTCGACTTGACTGTTTCAGAAAGTCTGTTACATCAGCTATGCTCAGCAAACATGAACTGATGATGGCTGGAGTCTCCTAAGCGAGCCCAAGTCTTGTTCCTTGTTTTACATTAATAAGGTATTATCAATAAGGAATGGTTTACAAGGAACTAATAATTTAACAGTCATATTTAGATGGATTTGCTATACTGCTGGTTTTCTGAAAACTGAATTGCACTTTAGAATTATGATTAATTTTGATAAGTAGCTGGAATAAAGGTGATTATCAAGATAATCAGTACATAAACAGACAGCTAATAGCCCACAATCACAAAGACCTTGGGCTGGATTTTCCGATTTTGAGACTATGTCAGTAGGAAGTGTCTAGTTTTACGATGAAAAAGTCGGTGCCACCCCCACACCGATGCTCTGCCTGGTGGGGGGTTAGCAACTGCACCACGTAAAACCCCCGGCGTCCCCGACAGAAACGGCCGGAGAATTGCCGGTACCGTGACCGCGCATGCTCACGGTGACGACCTGCAGCGGTCGCGCCATATAACATGGCATCTGCCATGCGCGGACCCATCCTGCCAGACAGTGCCCCCATGGAACCACCCTCGCCACCCCCGGAACACCCCCCACCAGTCCCCACTGAAGCCCCCTGGCCAGCGGAACGCTCCCCTCCTCCAGACTGTGGTGCCGCTTGACACGTCCACAGCCACCATACGAGGTTGACGAAAACTCAGAGCACACCTGTCCCTCGCCATCAAGAAGTCGGCCCATCAGGGGCGGAGCATCGGGGGAGGGCCTTCAGGTGACATCTTTAGGCTGTCCCAACCACGTGCGGCGTAGTCACCGATGACGCCGTTTTGGAGGAGGTGGAGAGTGGAACATCCGAAAATAGACTCTGTCTCAGATTCCGGCGTCAAAAGGGATTCTCCGCCCAATCGCCGAATAAGGGGCGTCATTCTCCGACCCCCCGCCGGGTTGGAGAATTGCCGGGGGCTGCCGTGAATCCCGCCCCCACCGGTTGCCGAAGTCTCCGGTACCGGATATTCGGAGGGGGCGGGAATCGGGCCGCGCCGGTTGGCGGGCCCCCCTGCTCGATTCTCCGGCCTGGATGGGCCGAGATCCCGCCGATAAATTGCCAGTCCCGCCGGCGTGGATTAAACCACCTTTTGAACGGCGGGTCAAGCCGGCGTGGGCGGGCTCCGGGGTCCTGTGGGGGGCGCGGGGCGATCTGGCCCCGGGGGGTGCCCCCACGGTGGCCTGGCCCGCGATCGGGGCCCACCGATCCGCGGGCGGGCCTGTGCCGTGGGGGCACTCTTTCCCTTCCGCCTCCGCCATGGTGGAGGCGGAAGACTCCCTCCACTGCGCATGCGTGGGAAACTGTCAGCAGCCGCTGACGCTCCTGCGCATGCGCCGCCCGGGGATGTCATTTCCGCGCCAGCTGGTGGGGCAAAGGCCGTTTCCGCCAGCTGGCGGGGCGGAAATTCCTCCGGCGCCGGCCTAGCCCCTCAATGTTGGGGCTCAGCCCCCAAAGATGCATTCCGCACCTTTGGGGCGGCGCGATGCCCGTCTGATTGGCGCCGTTTTGGGCGCCAGTCGGCGGACATCGCGCCGTTTCGGGAGAATTTCGCCCAAGGTTCTGGTGACGGTAAGCGGAGAACCCACCCCCTCTTTAATGTCAGAACTGGCACCAGCATGCATGAAAATCAGGTGCAATCCTATAAAGCTACAACACAGGGCTACAGTCATGCATGAAGAGTAAATAAAAGTCATTGTTTAGAAACCGGGGACCCTTTTAAGGTAGAAAAGTTTTTTGAGATTAGATTTAGCTGAATTAAATGGCAGTTGGGTCTGTAGGCTAGAGAGGAAACATCTCTCTCAGCTTTGCTATAAGAAAAGCCATGCCATAGGGTAATGGTTAAGAAAACAAGTGCAGAGAGCTAAAGTCTAGATAGTTAAGGAAACTAAGGTAATGAAGAGAGGTTTCCAAGAAGCCTAAGGTTCTAAGTTCTAGAGCCGATAACTGTTAGTAAAGACAGGCAGTTTTGAGAAGAAGACTGATACACCAGAAAGATATCTGCAGTGATTTTCAGATTTATGTGATATTACTAGTTTGGAAGACATTATTTAATAATAATCTTTATTGTCACAAATAGGCTTATATTAACACTACAATGAATTTACTGTGAAAAGCCCCGAGTCGCCACATTCCGGTGCCTGTTTGGGTCCACAGAGGGAGAATTCAGGATGTCCAAATTACCTAATAGCACGTCTTTTGGGACTTGTGGGAGGAAACCAGAGCACCCGGAGGAAACCCACGCAGGCACAGGGAGAATGTGCAGACTCCACACAGACAGTGACCCAAGCCGCGAATCGAACCTGGGGCCCTGGCGCTGTGAATTTGTTGTGCTAACCACTAATCTGTTAAGTAATGGGTTAAGAGACATTGCAATTAGTTGTCTCATTTATGTTAAGTATCCATTAATTGACATTGATATGTAAAGGGGCTTCAGGGGGCCTCTGTCAGGTGATGTGTAGTTAGAGTTGTGTGCAAAGTCTGTTGGAATGAAATAAATGTGTGTTGGTGAAAAATGAACAGAACTTTAGACTTCATATCACATCAACTAAAACGTCTAACAATTGGTAGCAGAGGATGGCTGCTCTGTAAATGTGAAGGGTTGAAAGATACAACTTTTCCAGATCAAACCAAAGAGTGAGTGAGAACAGAAAAAAAGGGATATATGCTGAACCAAGGGTAAAGATGGCTGGGTATGACTATCCTCCCTTATTTTCTGAAAGGGAATCGCACGACCAATGGAGAAGTGCAGTAGTTATGTGGACTAAGGTAACTGCTTTGGGAAAGAGAAAACAAGGTATGGCATTGGCTCTTTCTCTACCATATGGCAGTAAAATCCGAAACAAAGTGCTTTCTGAGCTGGAATTGGAAGAGTTAGACTCAGAAGAAGGTCTGGAGACTTTATTACATTATATGGATAAGATTTATAAGAAAGATGACTTGTTAAGTGCATATGAAGCATGGTCGGATTTTGATAAGTTCCAGAAAATGGAGGATATCTCCATGGAGGACTATATAATGGAATTTGGCAGACTATATAAAAGGCTGCAGAAACACAACCTGGAATTTCCACAGTCTGTGTTGGCCTTTAAATTACTTGACTGTGCTAGAGTGAGCAACATGGATAGGCTCCTGGTTTTGCCAGGAGTTCAGTTTACTGCTAAGGATACCTTATTCGAACAGATGACAAAAGCTTTACAAAAGTTTCTGGGGAAACATTCAATTCCGATGGCTCTGATGACCCAAATAGATCAGCCTGCAATAAGGCAGAATATGGAAGATACACTACTAACAGGATGGCGAAATCGTATGGCTGCGAACAGGGCTCAAGGCTATAGAAGGAGACCGAGACAAGGAAATTATGAAGACAGACACCCAGTTAGAACCTACAATAGGAAGATGAACCCCAGAAATGCACGGGGCACGATAAATCGATGTTTTCGATGTGACTCTCATTACCATTATGCTTTCAACTGTCCAACTTGTTCTGATAGAGTATCTGAAGCGACACATGACACGGAAGAGTCAGAAGAGGAAAAAGATAGTGACCAGAAAGAAGGCATTGTCCTATTGACAAGCAGTTTTACACCGGTAATGAGGGTGTTGGTTGCAGAATCCTTCAACTGTGCTGTATTGGACAGTGGCTGCACATCTACTGTGTGTGGAATTGCCTGGTTAAAATGTTATCTGGATTCCTTGAATGCTGAAAATCGTAACAAGGTTAAGGAATTTGGAAGTTCCACAAGTTTCAGGTTTGGGGATGATAATGCTCTGAAGTCACTGAAAAGAGTGGTGATCCCTTGCAATATTGCCGGAGTGAATCATTTCATTAGCACGAATGTTGTATCAAGTGAGATACCTTTGCTTCTGAGCAGACCGTCAATGAAGAAAGCACACATGAAACTGGATATGGAACAGGATAAGGCAACAGTTTTTGGAAAGATGGTGGACTTACAATTTAAGTCGGGACACTATTGTCTTCCATTACTGACAAATAATATTTCAAATAGAGTGGTTAAGGATGTGTTAATGGCAGTTGAAAATGGGACTTTAGCTGACAAAAAGCTTGCGGTATTAAAACTGCATAGGCAATTTGCACATCCGTCTCCTCGGAGGCTGAAAAATTTATTAAAGGATGTAGGGGTAAGGGATGACGACTATACTAAACTGATAGAACAGGTTAGTGATCGCTGTGAAGTTTGTAGGAAGTACAGAAGGACACCAGCACGACCGATAGTAACCCCACCTTTGGCCAGGGATTTTAACGACATTGTGGCCATGGACCTTAAGATCTGGGATAAAGCAAATAATATATTTATTTTGCATTTTGTAGATTTAGCAACCAGATTTAGTCAATCAACAATTGTACTAAGTAAAGAAAAGAGAGTAATTCTGGATCAAATCGTGGAAAAATGGATAGGGACAGGAATGGGTCAACCGGCAAAATTCCTTACGGACAATGGGGGAGAATTTGCGAATGATGAGTTTAGGGATATCTGTGAAAACGTGAATATCAGAGTTGTGAATACGGCTGCAGAAAGCCCATTTAGTAATGGTGTCTGTGAAAGAAATCATGCTGTCATCGATGACATGCTTCGGAAAATTTTGGCAGATCGACCAAATTGTAGGCAAAATTCAGCTTTAGCATGGGCGGTGCATGCAAAGAATTCATTGCAGATGGTTGGGGGCTATAGTCCTTATCAATTAGTGTTTGGTAGAAATCCTAAAATTCCATCCATTTTGGATGACCAACCTCCAGCTTGGGAGGGGACTACAATCAGCTCTGGTTTTGCTGAACATTTAAATGCATTACATAGCAGTAGAAAAGCTTTTTTGGAAGCAGAAGTCACTGAAACAATTCGCAGAGCTTTAAGACATAACGTACGGTCATCAGATGCCGATTTTCAGCAAGGAGGCATGGTATACTATAAGAGAGACAATTCTAATGAATGGAAAGGCCCAGGGAAGATCATAGGCGTAGATGGCAAAAAAATTATTTTGCAACATGGTAATCAAACTGTTAGGGTACATTCATCAAGGACAATGGGTACAGATTACAAATTTTCAAATTTAGACAGAGCAGACAGACATGACGAGGAACCAGAGTCATCTGGTATGCATGTGTTACAGAACTACGAGGACCAGTTAACTGATATAGACAGGGTTTCTGTAGAGGAACACAACACTTCTGATGAATTAGAACAGGCCATTTTTCCGAAAGGGCAACTGCCAAAAGTTGGTACAAAAGTGACATACTTGCCTGAAGGGTCTAGTCAATGGAAGGATGCAACTGTTATTAGTAGAGCAGGGAAGGCCACTGGAAAGTATAAACATTGGTTGAATGTACAGCATTCAGGGGAAGGAGTCAAGACAATGGCTTGGGAAAATGAAGTTCAAAAATGGAGGGAACAGAAACGCAGTGCCAGTTCAGATAGTACATCGGATAGTGAACAGGTCTGCAGGAAAAGGTCGAGAACTATTGAAAGGACATCCCACAGCAGAAGGGAAAGATCAAGCAATAGCAGTACAGAACGAGACACCAGGCGGGAGAGGGGACATAGTTTATCAAGATCTCGGAACATGAGTAAGACTACGAATACTAATAGGAGTAGAAGCCCACATGCAAGTGAGATTTTGATGGCTTCAAATAAATTAGATGAAAAAGTTATCAAAGATGCTAAACTGCACGAATTGCATAGTTGGAGTGAATTTGGGGTATACACGGAAGTACCGTATGGGGGACAAAGCGCTCTATCCCACAGATGGATTTGCACGGAAAAGGTTCTTCCGGATGGAAATTATAAGGCAAAGGTCAGGCTTGTGGCAAGGGGATTTGAAGAAAACTTAGATCAAGATTTAAGGGTAGATTCACCTACAGCAGGAAAGATTATTTTAAAGATCTTCTTGGCTCTATTAGCCACAAAAGGCATGGGAATGCAAATCTATAGATATAAAAGCTGCCTTTTTGCAGGATCATCAGCTCCAGAGAGACATTTTTTTCCGTCCTCCTAAAGAAGCAGCTAACACAGAAGGGGTACTCTGGAAGTTGAACAAATGTGTATATGGATTAAATGATGCATCTAGAGTCTGGTATTTTTTGGTAAGGTCAGTTTTGTTAAAGTTAGGCTGTTGTCAGTTGAAAGCAGATCCTGCAATGTTTTACTGGCACAATAAAGGAAATCTTTCTGGCATCTTTATGATGCATGTTGATGATTTTCTGTGGGGTGGGACTCGTGATTTTGAAGCTATTGTAATCTCTGGTTTGAGGAAAGAATTCAGGGTTGGAACTCAGGCTTCCGGTGCATTTAAATATATTGGACTGGATATTGGACAGACTAAGTTAGGGGCAACTTTACGTCAGCAATCTTATTTGGAAAGCATCAGCCAAATAGCAATTAGTCGTGGCCGTGTTTCACAAAAAGACGGAATGGTTTCAAAGATAAAAAAAGAGCAACTGCGAAGTTTAATTGGGCAACTGAAATGGTTAGGTGACAGACTAGAGCGGATATGAGTTTTGATGTCTTAGAGTTGAGTACACAAATGAATGATCCCAATGTGGAAGACATAATAAGAGCAAATAAAGCGTTGGCCAAACTAAAAATGCAGGCGTGTGTTTTGAAGTTCCCGGTTTTAGGTCACCTTAGGCACTTGAAACTCAGTTTATAGTGATGCATCCTACGCAAATTTATGTGATGGGGTTTCAAGCGCAGGAGGTTTTATAATTTTCCTTTTGGGGAACAATGGTAAATGTTGCCCGCTTTTGTGGGAAACAAAGAAAATAAGGAGAGTGGTAAAAAGCACTTTGGCTGCTGAGACGTTAAGCCTTGTAGAGGTGGTGGATATGGCCTTTTATATAAGTCAGATATTGACAGAAATGTTGGGATTAGGGGATTTGGGTAATATACCTATTGACTGTCGCATTGACAATAAATCCCTATGGTAAAATGTGCACTCTACAAAAAGTGTCAATGAAAAGACGTTACGGATAGACATCGCAAGTTTGAAGCAGATGTTGGACAGAGGGGAAATAACAAAAATTAAATGGGTCGACAGTAGCTATCAACTGTCAGACTGTTTTACGAAAAGAGGGGGCAAGTTCACAGAAACCTTTGGATATTGTTAATGAAGGGCGCTTGTTTCTGTGACTGTTTTTTTTCTCGTCCAAGCAAAAATAAACTGAAAAAAAGGGGGGGGGGAAATCTTGTGTGTGTGTTCGAGTTTCTTGAAATTTTGTTCTCACCTAATTATTTTTTTTTCTACAAGGGGAGACTGTTAAGTAATGGGTTAAGAGACATTGCAATTAGTTGTCTCATTTATGTTAAGTATCCAGTAATTGACACTGATATGTAAAGGGGCTTCAGGTGGCCTCTGTCAGGTGATGTGTAGTTAGAGTTTTGCGTAAAGTCTGTTGGAATGAAATAAATGTGTGTTGGTGAAAAAGGAACAGAACTTTAGACTCTTCATATCACAGCAACTAAAATGTCTAACATATCCTACAGTGCTGCCCAAAATCACGATTATTTGAAATAATCATGAAAATTGGTGGCTGGATCTCTGAGTTGTGTAACAGGCTTTAAGACAAAAGTAAAGAGAAGTAAAAGAGTGTTTTGTCAGAGTCAAACTTTTCATGTTTAATATATGTTTTTATTTTGTTGTTAAAACTAATGAGTGGTCCTATGGCTCTGTTCTTTGACATTTTCTAAAAAGAGTGAGTTGTAGTCATTGAATTTGATTTTCAGGAGCAAGTGAGCTGAGGCAAGGACAACATTTGGCAATATTACTGAGGTGGGGGCAGATTGTCTTGCTGATCATGCGATTAGGTGACAAGAAGCTCATCTTGGGATCAAATATGACACTAAGGTTGCAAGGATTTTGATATTTTGTTGTCCACTGTTGTTACTTACGATGTGGCGATGCCGGCTTTGGACTGGGGTGAGCACAGTAAGAAGTCTTACAGCACCAGGTTAAAGTCCAACAGGTTTGTTTCAAATCACTAGTGTTCGGAGCACTGTCAATCTGGATAAGTGCAAGGTAATACATTTGGGGAAGACAAACAAAGCAAGAGAATGCAGAATCATAGAATTTACAGTACAGGAGGCCATTCGGCCCATCGAGTCTGCACCGGCTCTTGGAAAGTGCACCCTACCCAAGGTCAACACCTCCACCCTATCCCCATAACCCAGTAACCCCACCCAACACTAAGGGCAATTTTGGACACTAAGGGCAATTTATCATGGCCAATCCACCTAACCTGCACATCTTTGGACTGTGGGAGGAAACCGGAGCACCCGGAGGAACCCCACGCAGACACGGGGAGGATGTGCAGACTCCGCACAGACAGTGATCCAAACCGGAATCGAACCTGGGACCCTGGAGCTGTGAAGCAATTGTGCTATCCACAATGCTACCGTGCGGCCCCAAATTCTTGGATTCGAAGAAGTGTAAAAGAGCAAAGTGAGATTGGAGTGAAATTATTAGCCATTCACCTGAGGAAGGAGCAGTGCTCCGAAAGCTAGTGATTTGAAACAAATCTGTTGGACTTTAACCTGGTGTTGTAAGACTTCTTACTGTTGTTACTTACCACAGTGGTAGCTGACAGTCCAGAAATTTGATCCAACTCATTACAACTTTTCACTGTCGCTCTGTTAAATGGCTACCTTATCTTTGTTATTTTTTGCCAGTTTGCCCACCGCCCCACCCCTCTCTTGGGGGGAAAAAACACAGAAAGAGCAAGACCATTTAGTACATTATGCCACACTGGCTGAAAAAGAATTATTGAGCCTACTCCCACCTTCAGATCTTGGCTTGTAGCCTTAGTGGTTTTAGCACCTCAAATGCTCATTCAAATGCTTTTATATGCAGTGAGGTTTCTACTTTTACCATTCTTTTCCTGAAGTGAGTTCCAGACCCCAACCACCCTTTGAGTGAAAAGGATTGTGCCTCAACTTGGCCTTAACCTGTCTACTAATAATTTTAAATCTATGCCCCCGGTTATTAACCTGTCTGCTAACGGAAATAAGTTCTTAACTACACTATCTTGGCCCCTTATAATTTTATACATGTCAATAAATCTCCCCTCAGCTTCCCCTGCTCCAAAGAAAACCACTCCAGCCTATCCAATCTCTCCACAGGAAATATCCTGTCTGCCTTTTTTGACCACCTTATCTACCTGTACAGCCACCTTCAGAGATCTGTGGATATGCATTCCAATCTCACTTTGTTCTTTTACATTTCTTCGAATCAATGCAGTCTGCATTCTCTTGCTTTGTTTGTCTTCCCCAAATGTATTACCTTGCACTTCTCCAGATTGACAGTATTTCCGCCCACCTGACCAGTCCATTGATATCTTTCCGCAGTCTACAGCTTTCTTCTTCCCTATCAGCCTTATGGGTGATTTTTAGTTAATCTGCAAACTCCTTAGTCATGCTGTTTACATTTAAGTTTAAATTGTTGATAAACAAACAGCAGGAATTTGAATCCTGTGGAATCCTACTGGGAACAGCCTTCCAGTCACAAAATTCTTGTTGACTAAAAATCTTTGCTTCCTGCCATTGAGCCAATTTTAGATGCACTGTGCCACTTTCCCTTGGATGACTTTAATTTTCAAACCTGTTTTCTGTGCTGGACCATGGCAAAAGCAATGCTAAAATCCATGTTGATTACGTTAAACACGTTGCCCTCACCAGCCCGCCACGAATAATCCAATCAAACTAGTCAGATGGGAACATCCCGTGACAAATCCATGCCAACACTTAGTGATTAAGTGGTGTCCTTGTATTTGACAATTCATACTGGGTGGGATTCTGTGGTTCCCCTACCATTTGCTGGCGGCGATTATCAATGGGATTTCCCATTTAATCCACCCCATGCAGCCGGGAAAACCCGCGGGCGGGGGTACGCTGCCAGCGGGAAAGTGACTCGGAACAGCAGGAGAATTATGGCCACTATTTCTCAGAAATTGTTCCAGTAATTCGACCCCCACCAAGATTAGGCAGACTGAAATGTGCTCAGGCTATGCCTTCGTCCCTCGTTAAAGACAGGTAACATACAAACATAAATATCAGGAACAGCCTCTTGAGCCTGCTCCACAAAATCATGGCTGATTGTGGTCTCAACTCCATTTTCCTGCCTACCCACCATACCCTTTGACTCCCTTGTCAGTCAAGAATCTATCTACTTCAGTCTTAAAATTATCCGATGGCCCAACCGCACCACTCTCTGGGGAAGAGAGTTCCACAAACACTTGACCTGAGAGAAAAACATTTCTGAGACTAAAACATTTCTCCTCATCTCTAGCTTAAATGGGAGGCCCCACTTATTTTTATACTATTTTAAATGAATTATCTAAACTGGGTCCCCTAGCTCTAACCTCTCCCACAATCTTCTGCACCTGCAACAATATTAGCAGTTCCCCGGCACCATTCTTGTAGCCAAAAAGAATCAGAAATAATAATAATCACTTATTGTCACAAGTAGGCTTCAATTAAGTTACTGTGAAAAGCCTCTCGTTGCCACATTCCGGCGCCTGTTCAGGGAGGCCGATACGGGAATTGAACCCGCGCCGCTGGCCTTGTTCTGCATTACAAGCCAGCTGTTTAGCCCACTGTGCTAAACCAGCCCCTCCATCAGAAACCAATAGAAAATGATGGTCAGAACTTCTGCTAATTCTTTTCCAGCTGGATTACCATCCTGGGATACATTTCGTCCAGGCCTAATGATTTCAAATGATTTTAAAGGTGCCTAACACCCAAACAATTTGTCCCTCGCCATTTTCATACCATCCAATATTTCACACACCTCCTCTTGAGCTATAATATTCTCTTTGTCCCTCTCTTTTGTAAAAACAGGTGTAAAGTATTCATTAAGAACCTGGCCAAGGTCCTCACCTTGCACAAGTTGTCTTTCTTCTTTGATTGGTCCTACTCTTTCCATAGTTAGCCCCTTGCTTTTCAGGTATTTATAAAAAATCTTTGGGTTTTACTTGATTTTACTTGCCAATATTTTCTCATGCCTCTCTAATCTTCCCCAATTCGCCTTTTTAATTTCACCTCTACACATTCTATACTCATCTACCTTTTTATCAGTATTTAGTTTTTGGCATTCAACATAAAGTCCCTTTTCCAATTCTGTATGCTCTTTGACATCCAAGGGCAACTTTTTCTTTGTGGGAACATATTTGTTCTGAATGCTTATTAGCTCATCCTTGAATGCTACCCACTTTTCTGACATTGATTTAACTTCATGTAGCTGCTTCCAGTCCATTTTTCCTAAATCACTCCTCAGCTTAGTAAAATTGGTCTTTCCCCAGTTTAAAACATCCTTCTCGGTCTACCTTTATCCTAGTCTATAACTCCTCTTGAGGATTTTGCAGCCTTACTTTAGGGAAACTGCAGTACTTCCGTCCAACTGCACATGTGCGCACTTTGGTATCTTCAGCAGACTATAGTGCTTGTCGGAGATGATACGGAGAAGTGGGAGTTTCTACTTGCTCGATATACATACACTTCCAGCAGCTCTCACTGGTGAGATCTCTAAATCAGGAACTTGGGCCCAGATTCTTCTCTCTAAATCAAGCGTGCAGAGGCTAATTATAGTAATTGAAATCTAGAAATCTCTCGCCACCAACAAGAAATGGTTGCGACTAAGTTTCAAAACTACCATTACTAGATTAAGGGCATCAAGGGTTACGGAAAAATGGTGAGTAGATGGAATTCCGATACAGATCAGCCATGATCTAACTGAATGAATGGCAGGAATTGATAGCCTAATGCTTCATTATAGAAACATTGGAACACAGCAATTCGGAGCAGAAGTAGTGAATTCAGTCCTTCGAGCCTGCTTCGCCATTCAATAGATCATGGCTGACCTCTGCCTGGTCTCAAATCCACCTCCCTGCCTGTTCCCCATATCCCTTTAACTCATTTTTAAAATCAGAAATATTTCGATCTCCTTCTTGAAACTATTTAATGACTCAGATTCCACCGCACTATGGGGCAGCGAGTTCCACAAATTCACCACCCTCTGCGAGAAGTAGTTCCTCCTCATCTCAGTTTTAAATCTACCAGCTCTCAACTTATATCTGTGACCCCCTCGTTCTAGATGCCCCATGAGGGGAACATTTGGTCTACGTTTACTTTATCAATCCCTCTTAGTATTTTATACACCTTGATTAGATCCCCTCTCATTCTTCTAAACTCCAGTGAGTATAAGCCCAAACTGTTCAATCTCTCCTCATACGGCAACCCTTTCACCTCCAGAATCAATCTGGTGAACCAACGTAGTATCCCTATCAAAGGTGGGGGTAAACATTATTCAACTTGAACATCTGATGTGAACCTGCAAATGTCTTCATTAGTGTGGTTCAGTTATTGCTCAAACTTATTACAGCGATCACATTGAATTTTTGCATATTGCAGAAAAATAAATTATTGCCGCACACATTTATTGATATGTGTATGGTTCATTTACTTACCTAGAAATGAAACACAAACTTTGCAGAAAGTTCGGAACTGGAATTTACTGGCAGCTTCCAGTAGTGTTTTTGCATTTCCAGAATTGATGATGAGTGAACCAGTATAAACAAACTCCAGAAGCATTTCCAGTACATCTGCATTTATGTTTGAAATCGTCAGCTCCAGCTTCTCTCCATTCTTGTTGTCCTTTGAAGCCCTAACAACAGCAGGCAATAAATTAAAAGTTAGATCCAAATCTTATTATTTTCAAACTTCAACGACAAGGTGGATCCATTTATCACTCCACATACTTTGCACTAAAAATGTTCTACTATGAGCTGAAAGAGAAAGAGTAAGCAATGCCCAGTGCAAAAAAAAACATCGTGCAAAAGAGTTATTAAAAACAAAATGAGCCAACTTAAGGATGAAAGATGCAATAATTGCTCATAAACAAAAAGCACAGCCCTAATGACACAGACTTGTAAACTGGGGAATTTGAATAGACAAAATGGTTAAAGCAGAAAGGTGGGGAAAAGGTCTAATTCTGCCACAGGAAGCCAGCAGCCATCCTTTAGGAGTTCCATGACTGTGGCCTAGGCTGTCTGTTAAACAGGTGTTCCCCTGTATAAAGTAGAACACTTGAGGTTTCAAATAGTCCTGTATCTTAAATATATATCTTGTCATGTTAATTTAGGAAGACAAACTTTGACACCATACATAGTTCAAAAGGATCTGTAGATAAAATGATTAACCCTGTTAAAATAATGAAAAGTAGAATAGGTTTACTTGAAGAAAAATGTGGTGTTAAGTGTCAATGTGCAACACATGAACAGCTTTCAATAATCCATCATTATTTAATTTGAAAAACTATTTCTACATTTTCAAACTACAACTATTCAATAATGTTTTGTTTTCAATTCTAATGGAAATGGTCTCCCAACTTTCACTTCCTCAACAATATTTTTGTGTACACCGAACTACTGAAGAGTGTTAGCTGATTTTGGTATTATATTGAGGTATACGTAGCAATGCCTAGATGAAGCAGGCAATGGCTCCATGTATATGAATGACAAATATTTGGGACACCATCTCCAATATGCGTAATTACCATTTTCGTACTATATCTGTATTTTAATTATCATAGAATTTACAGTGCAGAAGGAGGCCATTTGGCCCATCGAGTCTGCACAAAATAAATGTGGAAATTACCCCAGCTTCTAATTTCTAAACATTTTAAAACATCTTGTAAATTTAAAACAGATTTGAGTGCAGATAGAATTTATTGGCTGTAAATTCCAAACATTTTTCTAATTGCAATTATGTGACCTAGAAGGTAACCTTGATTCTCCATTGTGAATCTACCCCGCTACCACTGCTAGTGGATATGGCGCTGAGCCAAATCTCTCATTCACTGCAGAGGGGCTAGAGAATCCCACTGCCGTGAATGGACAGACAATCCTGCTCATACGAGCTAAAACAATACCTTTGCAATACTCCATGCTGCCAATACGGGAGAATGGTGTTGTTTTCAATGAAAAATAAAAATTCTCTTCAACAAACCTCATCTTAGACACAATTAAGTGATATATTCGAGGATGGAATGGTTCAGAGAAATACCAGGGATTTTAGTGTGCTATTCCTGTCCTGCTGCTGGATCATCCAGACTTCCACCTCTGGGTCATTTAAGGGCAGCATGTTGGCATAGTGGTTAGCACAATTGCTTCACAGCTCCAGGGTCCCAGGTTCGATTCCCGGCCTGTGTCACTGTCTGTGCAAAGTCTGCACCTTCACCCAGTGTCTGCGTGAGTTTCCTCCGGGTGCTACGGTTTCCTCCCACAGTCCAAAGATGTGCAGGTTAGGTCAATTAGCCATGCTAATTTGGCCTTAGTGTTGGGTAGGGTTACTGGGTTATGGGGATAGGGTGGAGGTGTGGGCTTGGGTAGGGTGCTCTTTCCAAGAGCCGGTGCAGACTCGATGGGCCGAATGGCCTCCTTCTGCACTGTAAATTCTATTTTAAAAAAACGCTTTTGAAACTACCCAGGACCAGCACAATTCTGGCATAGCCATACACTTTGGTATGGCTACATTTTACAAGGGGTGGGCAGGGGGGGTTGGGGGGGGGGGGGGGTGGGGGGGGGGGGGGGGGGGAGGAGAACATTTTTTCAGTAGTGCAAATCTTAACTCTTCCACTTGCCCTCGGAGTCCCAGTGGATGTTCAGCAGGTCCTGGAAACAAGCTATAACATTTTGGGGGCCCCATGGAAAAGAGGAAGCAGGCTGGGAACAGCTCTTCCCAACTCTTCCCAACCTGTGAGAAATTGGTGGTGAGCTGCCTCTTGAATCACTGCAGTCCATGTGGTGTAGGTACACCCACAATGCTGTTAGCTTCTCAAGTATTGTTGGCCACTGGTGAGTATTTCATCACACTCCTGTTTTGTGCCTTGTAGAAGCAAATCAGTCTTAATTTTGGAAGGCATTTTTCTTTTATGAATCAAGTACATCGCTGTGGATCTGGATTCACCCGTACGCCAGACCAGGTAAGGATGGCAGATTCCCTCCCTAAAAGACATTCATGAGCACAATGGGTTTTTACGACAATGGTTTCATTGTCATCATCAGACTTCTATTTCCAGATATTTATTGAATTCAAATTTCACTATCTGCCATGGTGGAATTTGATCCCGTGTCCCCAGAGCATTGTCTTGGGTCTCTGGATTACTAGTCCAGTGACAATGCCACAATTCACCCACCTCCCTGTTTGCTGACCTACTTTTGCTTCCTATTAAGCTAAGTATTTATTTTAAGATTTTCATCCTCATTTTCAAACTCCTCCTTAACCTTCCTGCCCCCAGCTTTGCAATCCCTTCCAGCCCTTCAATCTGCCAAGTTACCTGCGTTCTTTTTATTCTAGCCTCACCATTGGGACTGTACCTTTAGCTTCCACAGCACTGTGCTCTGGTATTCCCTCCCTAAACCCCTCAGTTTCACTACATATCTTTCCACCTTTAAGACTTTTCCTTCAACCTGCTGCTTCAACTAAGCTTTTGGTCATTTACCCTATTACCTCCTTATGTGGTCTGGTGTCAAATTTTGTTTGATAATCCCCTGTAAAATATCTCGGAACATTTATTACGTTAAAGGTGCGATCTAACCACAAGTTGTTGTTGGGTAAGAAGACGACTGAATTTTCTCCTCTTAAATTCAATTCGCTCCTCTCAAGCAACATAGATTCCAACAGCATCATACTTACTGATGACGTGTTTAAGATTCACTAGCTGGATACAGCCAAGGGGCCAAACTGGGACTATGAATTTTGTCAAATGAAGTGATTTCCAAGAAATCCATACACCTAGACCAGGCACTGATACATAACCTTTAGAAATAAAAATCATGCAATACATAAGCAAATAGTCTTAGGAGCTACACAGAAACTGCACAATTCAAATCCCAAATTGTAGAAATGTTAAATAAAAAGCCCTTTGGAATTTAGGGCTTTGCATCTAAGCATCTCTGATAATGCAAAGATTAAGGCCAATATTTTAGATTTCTTAATCCAAACTAATTAGGAAGAAAGACTTACATTCATTTGTGTCTTTCTCAAACTCAGGATTCCCAAAGCGCTTTATAGTCAATGAAGTGCAAATTGATTATTCAATTAGAAACATTAAAGCCACAAATATCTTACTTACACAGTGACTTGATTAACAGGTAGAATGAAAATAAAGCATGTAACAACATGTTATTGATTATACATTAAAAATATGCCCAAATATTTATGATTGCCCAGCAATTGATAGAATATAATCCAGAAATTATCATGAACAGTATGAATGTTTGAATACAGGACATGTTTATATCAAGTTTCTCGCTCTGATATTTTAGTGGAATTTTTAACCTGTTCATTTTAAATGGATCGATAGCTGGGAAATTTGATAAAAAGCATATATCAACTATTTATATCTTGGCGGCAATATACTGGCCACGTTGTGCCTGAATGGGAGCACGATGCGGCCGGTGGATGCTGGGTGAGGTCTCCCGATAGACAGCACGCCTCGCGGAATCTAACCAGATACTGCTAGGTGTCGATCAGCCTCATCCGCCTAAATTGGTTTTAAACTAACTTCAGCATGATTACCCGGGACCTACCGGCCTCCCCAGGAAGATCCCAGTCAGTCGCCATTCAGTACTGGTCCACACAAACATGGTAAGAAGTCTTGCAACACCAGGTTAAAGGCCAACAGGTTTGCTTCGAATCACCAGCTTTCGGAGCACTGCTCCTTCCTCAGGTGGCATTGCCAAGATACCCAGATGGCATTACAAAGCTGGCAGAAGCACTGCCAGGGTACCCAGGTGCCAGGATGGCACTGCCAACGGTCAGGACCTGAGGGAGGGGGCCATGCCCATGAAAGAAGGACAGAGAGCAGCTACGAAGCGGTGGGGCGGGGGTCAGGGCAGGTATGAGAGGCCTCTGAAAGATTGGGGGGATGAAGGGTATTGGTATTGGAAAGGGTGGCCTGAAAGCAGTGTGGGAATGCCTGTAGAAGGGTGACATCAATTGGGGAGTTGTAGGATAATGCCCATGTGTTTGGGGTTGACATTGCCCATGGGTGGGCGGAGTGGGGAACCCACAAGGTCACTTAGAGATCAGGGCACCCTTTCAAAATGGCAGCCCAATCTCTGAGGAACCGATCTGGCTAGTGAATTCAGCTCCTCAGTGATGAAAATATTTCTAGGTGTGGGCTAGTGTGATGAGGAACTCCCACGGGCCCAAAAGGTGACTCTGGGTGAGATCGACTAGCTGCAATTCCCTTCTGGGATCCTGGGTCGCCATGCCTTGCGTGACATTGTGATATGAATCCCACCCATTGTGAGCGGGATCACTTTCTGTCAAATCTGCACCCGAGTGTGAGACAGCTATCTTCACTCTAATATGCATTCCCGAGATCTAACCAAGGTGTGGTATCTAACCCCTCGCCTTGGAGACCTCGGGCGAGTGTTGTTCAGTGCTGGTCTCCACAAATGGGAACCAGATGGGAAGACACTCATGGGGGTCTCCCAGGGGGTCGAAGGCCTACAGGTGCTTGCTTTCTGGGCAGCCTGAGCGCCAGCTTGGCAATGCCAAGGTGCCCACATGGCACTGTCAGCTGGCAGGAGCACTGCCAGGGTGCCAAGTTGACATTTTAAGAAGAATGGGGGCGGGCCCAAGAGCGTCCGGTGTGGAGGGGGGTATAGGAAGTAGCCAAGGACCTTTAGTCTCTAGCGTTGGGAAGTCGAGAGATCGGGACGGCATCAGAAAATGGGACTAAGTGTGGCTTTGGCCGCGCGTTCCCTGCTGAGGCCGCGCGTTCCCTGCTGAGGCCCCTGATCTACCCAAATGGACATATCATAGATTTTATCATAGACGTTACAGTGCAGAAGGAGGCCATTCGGCCCATCGAGTTTGCACCGGCTCTTGGAAAGAGCACCCTACCCAAGCCCACACCTCCACCCGATCCCCATAACCAAGTAACCCCACCCAACACGAAGAGCAAATTTGGACACTAAGGGCAGTTTAGCATGGCCCATCCACCTAACCTGCATATCTTTTGACTGTGGGAGGAAACCGTAGCACCCGGAGGAAACCCACACACACGGGGGAGAATGTGCAGACTCCGCATAGACAGTGACCCACGGCGGGAATCGAACCTGAGACCCTGGAGCTGTGAAGCAGTCGTGTTGACCACGATGCTACCGTGCTTCCCACGTTTGATAGCGTGGGGTTTCTCAGCACTTCGACCGTCGGGAAACACCCGGCTAATCGCACGTGCTATGGGACTCTGTTCCCGTTCGGGTAGATCGCGCCCTAAGTGTGGTTAGATAGCGGTGGGGAAATCGCTGACAGAGCCGGGGGAAGCTACCAGCAACCCCTGCTACAGATGACACTTAGAAACGTTTCCATTAGATCGCGCCCATTATATTATTTAGCATATAGTCAAATACTTGCTAGTTAATATTTTACACAGTAGTCACCTTATAATCAGGATATTTAACTGCATTGAAAGATTATAACAATACATCTTTAGTAACTGAGAAGCATCAGTAGTGATTAAATTATAATACTTTTCATTACTTAAAATCAGCCGAAATGTATTTCACTAAATGTGAAATATTTATATCTGTATTTAGGTGAGGACAATAGAATTAGGGCTGGTTTAGCTCAGTGGGATAGACAGCTAATTTGTGATGCAGAACAAGGCCAGCACCCGGGTTCAATTCCCTTACCTGCTTATGAACAGGCCCGAATGGGAAGACAAGAGGCTTTTCACAGTAGCTTCATACTTGTGATAATAAAAGGTTATTTAAAAAAATATATTTTATTATTATTATTATTGTTATTTTTCATGACTTGGACTGTAAAATTTTACAAAACTCTAATAAATAAAGATTGTAAATGCTCTTTTTTATACGAATGCACAACTATCTAGTATCAGAGTGAACACATTTATATTAATTTTGTGAAATTTTTTCCCACTCTCACCAACCCATCCATATTAACCTCTTGATCATAAGAACAGAGTATTCCAGCAGATAGATATCATTAATATCAATTGCAACAGATACTTATGCTAAATGTAAATAAATCTTTTCCTGCAAGTTTTTACCATTTTCCCAGACTCAGCTGAAACTGGTTAACTTGCAATCCTTTTTAAAAATAAATTTAGAGTACCCAATTCATTTTTCCAATTAAGGGGCAATTTAGCATGGCCTATCCACCTACCCTGCACATCTTTGGGTTGTGGGGGCGAAACCTACGCAAACACAGGGAGAATGTGCAAACCCCACACGGACAGTGACCCAGAACCGGGATCGAACCTGGGTCCTCGGCGCCGTGCATAACTTTCAATCCTTATAAAACTCGAGTATAACTACCAGTCAAGAATTTATTAATGAAATTTTACATGGATTTCAGGATTCCTGAACAGGGGGATCTTTGAGGGTGGGGTGGGTGTAAAGTTCCAACCTATATCTTGGAATAGAGACTGCAATAATTTTCTGTTATAGCCACTAGGAGTACTGTAGTTATATAGTTTTATTTTAAGATAGGAACAGGAGTAGGCCATTCATACCCCTGGAGACTCCTGCTATTCAATAAGATCATGGATTATCTGTGGCCTAGCTTCATGTACCTGTCTTTGGCCCATATATTTGCTGAACAAAAATCTATCTATCTCAGATTTAAAACCTGATAACATCATAATGGAGTAGATTACAACTAGTCTCCATTGAATTTCTAATACATCCTCAACTAATGGTAATTTTAACTCTTTGCGTACTGGCTATTCATTCATATATTCAGATACGACATTTATTAAAAACGGAATACGAAAATCTAATGCCAAGTATTATTGGAGTGCAGAAATATTCAGAATCACAGATTGCTTCGTAGTGAACACTTTCTGAATAAATATATATGAAAATTTGTTAATTATTAAAGATTTGTGGTTAAAGCAGATGGAAACAGAAATAGAATTAGTAATGAAGACACCAGGAAGGAAGGAAGGTGGGATCAGTTCAGTTGTGGGAACACTGTGCAATAGGCAAGACATTCATTTGGACATCTAATAGGTCAACCAAATGACTTGCAGACAAATACAACAATGACTAATCCACATGGAAGGCCATGTTAGAGGATTCCTAGATAGCATAAAAAAAGTAAACAATGGGAATAGATGAAAAGCAACAGCTGGAACGACAAACAACGTTGACAATAGTGGTCAATATTCCAATCCTGCAAATAAAGCCCTAGCCTGAATATTAGTCCTTCAACAGATAGGAAAGAAATTGATGGCTCTCTTGTGACACAAAAGTCTACTTCAGTCCTCAGTTACCTGCTGTGTGCAATATATGGCTTTTGCTGAATAGCTTTAATGTTTGATCTTACTAAATATTTGAGAATTAAAAAAAATAAATCACTGATTATCCTGCTTATCATTATTGAGTACTTAAAATGTTTACAAAAGCAGATAAATATGTTCAGCCTACATTCACAAATGTTAGTAATTAGAAAGCAGAAACAAATAATTATTCAATTGGATTACTAATATTTACATTTTCAGCCATAAAAGATATGTCATCTTTTGAAAGCACTCTATCCACAACCACTCATTTTCAAATATCAGCACCTACAAAATGAAATATTTGATGGTATTCAATATGAGCAATGCAGAATCCATTATAAATTTACATTCTGCATTCAGTTTATTTTCCATTAAACAAGGAGTGACATCCAAGAAGCTGTCCTTAAAATTTATTCTTTGTAGCTTTTGTATTTCAGCCAACAGGGGCTGGTTTAGCACAGGGCTAAAGAGCTGGCTTTTAAAGCAGACCAAGGCAGGTCAGCAGCACGGTTCAATTCCCGTACCAGCCTCCCTGAACAGGCGCCGGAATGTGGCAACCAGGGGGTTTTCACAGTAACTTCATTTGAAGCCTACTTGTGATAATAAGCGATTTTCGTTTCATATGTGACAAATATGTCATTCGTATACTTTTGAAATCGTCTGACTTGTTGGAATAGAATTCAGAGTATTAGCCTTTTCCTTCATGCAGTTTTTGAAATGCTGATGAGTTGATTTGCACTGCACAAATCTTACAAGTAGCCAAGTGCAATAGTACATATTATTTCACTCCCTTGAAGGACTTCTGTGTTAGAAACTTCAATAAAAGTCACCTTTGTGATAGCTAGCAAAAGCTACAAACCACATGACAAGTACAAACACTGAAAAGTAAAAACACATGCCTTAATATAACCTCTATTGTCACTCTGAGTTTATGAAAGGCAATATTAATTTGGAGGAATACCTGTTGTAACATTATTTTATCCTACCCAATTCAAAACTGATATCAGAGGAAATATTAGAGCAGTCAGTTTATTTCAACATTTCATGCATGATGAAGTTTGCCCTTCATATTTCATAACGGCACAAAGGCAGCTCAGTCCGTTGGACACTGTAATCATAAAAGGCTCTCTGAAACACATATTTATTTTCTTCAAATGGAATCCTAGAACTGCTTTTCACTCTTTCTTCTGATGATTATTTTTCTTGCAGTAATGTCTTAAACAGTATTACCCACTTGCTGTCATCCTCAGGTTAGCTGCACCACATCAAAGAAAGAAAATGGAATTGCACTGAAATAGCTTCAACATTGTGCTGTGAGAGGCAATATGAAGTTTTAAAGGTCTCTTTTTCCAAATTCACACAACATCCTGTGGACAAAGTATCCTTTGTTTACTATTAGTAAATCAATCTTAATGCATAATTGAAAGCAAGGCAAAGGATTTTGACGCTCCCATGAAAGGTTTGAATCTGCTCAGACTCATGACAGAAAACTGCTGCACGCAAAATCAGCTGGATGATTGACTAATAAAAAGGGACAGAAATAAACGAGAATGTATCTGCTTCTGCTATTCACTGTGCAAAAGAAAGGTGTTAAATACTGTACAACAAGAACATTAGTTTTCTAATAGGTTAAAAATTAAAAATTATATATAAATAAAACTAGTGAAAACTATTTTCTCATCAATCTTTCCAGGGCTACTTATTGTATAAACATATCAATCAGGCTATTTACAGGAGAACAGTATGGATAAATGTATTCAAAAACATGGCCTACTTTTGCTAAGTACTTTCTCACATTAATATTCATCATTATCCAGATGTAGGAGGCAGACAAAGGACAGCTTCCTTTTAAAAACTTTGCTTGATGTAATCTTACAAGAGCTAAGCAATCCACCCTGGATCCTGTGGTGTTGCACATAGAATTTACAGTGCAGAAGGAGGCCATTTGGCCCATCGAGTCTGCACCGGCTCTTGGAAAGAGCACCCTACCAAGGTCAACAGCTCCACCCTATCCCCATAACCCAGTAACCCCACCCAACACGAAGGGCAATTTTGGACACTAAGGGCAATTTATCATGGCCAATCCACCTAACCTGCACATCTTTGGACTGTGGGAGGAAACCGGAGCACCCGGAGGAGACCCACGCACACACGGGGAGGATGTGCAGACTCCGCACAGACAGTGACCTAAGTCGGAATTGAACCTGGGACCCTGGAGCTGTGAAGCAATTGTGCAATCCACAATGCTACCGTTTAGGTATTGTTGCATAGACAGGACCTTAGCTCCAATCGACAGAGCAGAGCAGACTACTGTTGCAAAGAAATAGGTTATTAAAAAGCATGTCTTACAATGAAAAACGAAAGAGGGCAATACAATGTATAAGGGGGATAAGTATTAAAAAGCGAGTAAGAGAAAGTCAGAAGTTCATTTTTTAAACATTATTGCTCATTCTTTTTTTCTCCATAAATAGTGAAAAAAATTAACTTGGGCTATTCATGATTTGATTCATGGTCAGCCATAAAAATCCATGCACTTGAGTGCATCTTCTCTGCAAGACGGATCCAAACAATCACTGTTTATTAATGGTGCGGGAGTTGTTTCACAAGACCGGGTTGCAGTAAATCTTTTGGTGGTGACCTATAGCTTTACTGAAATGGGTTTTTACTTCCCAAAGCAGTTTTCAGCCTTCCAATTCACTATAAAACTATGTAATCGCAAAAATGCTCTGGTAACATGTTGCTCAGTCATTGAATTATTGAAAATGTAATCTAATTTTAACAGTAATTGTAATTTACATTAATCTTTATCTGGCTGGAACAGGATTTAAGGGTTTGAGATGAGTGAAATATGATGTTCAGCCTCCAAATGATGTGGGTGTGTGTCACTATCATCTGTTTTGAAAGAGGCAACCCTGAAAGAATTTTAGTCAGGAAATCTTGCATTGGGCCTTAGAATAGTAAATCTGAGTGCAGAATAATATAGCAGTTTCACAAGCTCAGTGTACAGCCAGCAACGTTGTGACTGTTTTGATATTCTAGAAATCAACTATCTATTCACAGCAGGAAAGAAAATCCATATGCTCCTGGAGAATAATATGACCTCCATGGTGCTGTAATGGATTGAACAAAGAGTGTCATCTTCTGGACATCTCTAAAACATTGAAAACAGGGATATTTTTCCCAAGGGTTCATTGGGTGAACCAAAATAGATTATAGCTGAATAATGGAACCCGACACAAGCTTCTAATTGAGTAAAAAATGCAATTAAAGCTAAACTGTCAGGCTATCACAACTTCTGTCACAGGATTCATTATTTTGACACCACAAGTTAATTTTTGACTTGGTATTTTACACCTTTGGAGTGGATGATTTTCTAGGCACCATGGGATTACCATGGGAGAATAAGAAATAATTACTAAATAGCCTAAGGCACCAAGCTGTCAGCTGAAGAGTCGAGGAAAAAGTAAACCAGAGTCTTCGCACATAAGCTGTAATAAAGTAAAAGCAGTTTTACAGAGTTTAATAATAGCAGATGGACACAGGGAGTCTGGGGCCTGTAACTACATACTAATGATAATAATAAGAATCTTTATTGTCACAAGTAGGCTTACATTAACACTGCAATGAAGTTACTGAGAAAAGCCCCTAGTTGCCACACTCCGGTGCCTGCTCGAGTACACGGAGGGCGAATTCAGAATAACAATTCACCTAATAAAGGATTTATTTTGGGACTTGTGGGAAGAAACCGAAGCACCTCCTGGACAATATATATTCCCTAGTATTTTATGCTTCCTCCAGGGGGTATTCTGGGGGAATAACCTTGCTGTAGGTATCCAATGTTAGGAGGTCTTCTGGCACAGTGGGTAGTGCCATTGCATCAGAAGCAACAGGTTCACGTCCCATCCCAGGACTTGATGGCCAAGGAAGGTGGGTTGGGTTCATAATGCAGCCAAGCAGCTTGATTACCAACTTGCAAATCCTTCCAGCACATGCCAATGGCAGGTAGCAAGAGTGGAAGAGATTCCTGGTCATCCATGTGATGGATAGAATGCTGCAGCCTCTAGCATCACTATCCAAACATGCGTGTAAAGCTGCATGTTGCCACAGCAACAAGACTCCCTGAATGATCAGTGACACTACACATCTATATTTTTGATTGCTTTCCAGGGGAACAGAAGATTCTCTGTGAAAGATACAGAGATTACTTTGCGACACAACCACTGCTGTTTTTTCAAAAGAGGAAATTTAAATTAAGATATTTTCAGTGAAAACGTCATTGCAGTGTTAATGTATGCCTACTTATGACACTAATTATTATTATTAAAAAAACATTTACAATCAGGCTTTCCTAAATCAAGTTGAAAGTAGCCTGCACTAGAATGGACACTTGTTTGGAATCCTGGAAGTCCAAAAGATGTAAGTAATCCCAACTGAAACTGAGTCATGATGTATAGCATGCTTATCAACGTCAGTGCAAAAACTAAGTGCGATTTACACATTGAGCTCATCGAATGATATTCACAAAGGAGGTTAAGTGGAATGTATGTGAGAAGACAATTCTTCTTTCATTCTCATCTCTGATTTAGGGAAAGGAATTAGTGGGTATACAGGAGGGTCAACACGGAAATAAGGGACACCAAGTTATAATACCTGTTACAGTCTGTCCTGTGCTCCTTTCAGTTCTGGGATTTTAGCTCAAAACCTGGAGGAAAGAGGTTAGGTCCATAGAAGAGGTTAATATTCGGTTTATTCTGTTAGTCTGGTACTACTTTCAGAGTTGTCGCTTTAGAGATTAATCCCATAATTGGCTGTCATGCTCTGTGCTGGATGAGTATCTGGAATATTTTATTTTTCGTCTCTGACTTTGATTGCTTTGAGTGAGAAAGTGCCAACATCAACACCGTTTTTAAATGGACTCGAGTTGAAAATATATCACTAAAAGAAACAAGCTGTGACTCCTAAGGGAATATGAAACCAACCCACAGAGGAAAATATGAAAAAAAGTGTTCCCTATTGGAAGAGCAACTGTAACCAGTTTGTGATGACAAAAGAAGAAAAGAACTGTTTGGAATTGTGAATGGTTTATATGGGAAGAGTGACAAGCCATATAGCTCTCACAAAGCTACAGTGAGCAATATCACAAAGGAGTACAGTACTGCTGTATGATTTTCTTTCCTCTTCAGATGATACATCTATCCAGAGAAATGTGCAGGATAAATAAAGAAGTATGAATCTGAAGTTTTGCCATCATTCATCTCCAGCTTTGAACTGTCATTGCCAGACATTTGCAAATTCTGTGCAAATGTTCAAAAATCAATGCTTTGTAGAAGAAATTATAAAATATGTCAGTGAAAAAAATAGTTGTAGTCTAAAACCATTGAAACTTGCTTTAAAAATTCACTCCATATAGTGTAAAAAGCAAAACTTTGAAATATTTTAATGTAAATTAACAGTAAACCTTATACTGAACTACCTGTAGAATCAACACCAAAAAAAGGGTTTTAACTTTAACCAGTCTCAAACTAAATCAAACCAGTCCAAATCATTATACATCATTGCTTGTTCCATACAGCTTACCAATAGTCCTGCAGACAAATTATTCATGAATACTGAGTCATGTAAATAGCCTGTATGATAGTTAAGTTGAAAGAATATTCAAGTTATGTAGAAAACATATATATTTTTCATAAATTAAGTTTACTGCAAAATTACATAAACAATAGTAATTTGTTTTTACTAACAGCTAGTTAAAGGCAATTGATACAAATTCATATAATCCATGAACAATCTACTCTGAAATCCGACACTTTTAAGAGCATTACTTTAGTTGCTTTAGGCATTTTTCAGCAATTTAATCTCAATGATACTTGGCTGACTGAAAATTCAATTCATTACTTTGAGAATATAAACCAAAGAAAAATTAAATTTCATATCTTGAACTAACATTTTCACTAATTTTACTTTCATTTTATGTCATACAGTCTTCAAGGAGTTGTTTGCCCAACTTATGCATGGCACATCTAAGTATGTCCATGGGTTCAATGGAAATGAACTGAAAAATTAATTTACTCTTAAAAGTCTCTTAAAACCAAAAACTTTTTGAACCATAATTTCCACTTCTATTTTAGCAGCAGAGTTGAGAAAACCGTATAATCAGCATTATGCCCGTTATATTTCATTGTAATATATCAACCTGTGCCAATTAAGGAATAATTTCATAACTGACAGATTACATGAAATCCAAATTATAAATTGCTCAATCAAACGAGAGTGGAACATATAATGCAATTGTTTGCTTTGCACATATTTTATTTACTTGCTATGTATGTAATTTTGCAAAACTGGAATACTTAACGTGCCATAATCTTTTTGACATAATGCAAACTAAGGGTTTGTTAAATCTCGTTAGTTATGTGAAGAAGAGTATCATCATAATTCTGTCATCAGGGAGGTGCGAAAGTAATATATTCCTTGACAAATGGCTGGTGATAATTGAAAATGATCTTTCCCGAACAGCAGAATTTTAATATGAACTTAAGGCAGCAGTATAATACTTTTGTGGTTTAAAAAATAAAATAAACCAAAGACGTCTCCAAAAAGCAGGTCTTTGTCAAATAAATAGGGATCCTCAGTCATGGAACATCTCATTTCTTCACTCTAAATTGAAGCAGCTATTAATCAAAAATATAATAGGCAAATAAACCTGGGTTTAGTTTCAATTTAGGAATACATTCATCTGAAATGATGGAAAGAATGGCTACTGGCCCTGTGACAGGAGGTTCTATCTTCATAACCCTGCAAGAGAGGAAAACAACACGAATGAACCCTACAAAAGAACCGACCAGATCACAGCTTGAGGAAGGCAAACCTTTTGATCAGTTCCTTGAAATATAAGCTGCAGGAAGCTAGAACATTTTGATGGACTTCAAACTCTTTGCCTTCAACAGTTATTTTCAGGTCTGTAAACTCTTTCGCTCTGCGCTGCTGGTTCAACTCCTTCAACATTTCTGCAGAACAGAGAAGACAGACATTGCCAGGGTTCTGATGACGAAATTTGCGAATGAATTAAAGAGACAGATACCTGGTGAACTCTAGCCGAGTCGCGCATGTTGACATTTGAATATAACACTCATTTGGCAATAAAAAAAAAATCATTGATACAATATAAAAAAACAAAGCATGTACCATTTGGTTGAATAAATGAAAGAATAAAATGAAAGCCTCTTGAGTCTTTAATAGGTAAAATACACTTCTCCTCATCAACTTAATTAAAGACAACTTGTGTATCAACACAGAGAGACGAGAGAAGAAAATGAAATAATCAAAGCATTTCTAACACCTGCTAACTGATGTATCGCTTCCCACCCTCCAAAAAACCTCTCCCTTAATTTGGGAACTTACTGTATCATTGAAAACATGGTACAGTGTGCTGCAAATAAAAGACACTAAGAGCTCAACTGGTTAAACCAAATGTACCTGGAGTAACAAGATTCATTTATTAAAAATGACAAAATTCACTTTCTAATTTATAAAACTGTCAAGTAACATATGCTTTTCCCATTTTACTAACCATTTTTGTAATAATCAACCATTTTGAAAGACACTATCAAATTTAAAATCTAAATATGATGGTTTGTTTAACCACTTTGGAATGAACTTCAATCAAACAGGTTTGAATGTAAGCAAGTTACTTGTCAGATTTTTTTAACCATTCAAAGTTCAGCTTTTAACTTACTATAAAATCAATTTGGTCTGACACAGCCTTGTAGATAGAAGTTCAATAATAAAGAATATTTTACCAGACATCTCTATTCATTGATTTTCGTAAAAAGGTTGGAGGATGCTTAGAATTATTAAAATTTATTGTGTGCCAAAAAGTATTTTAAGCATCCAGATTGATTGACTGAATGTAGTCAAATTTTCAGTTGTAACAATGAAAGTGATGAGGAAAAAGTTGTTTTTGTTGCAAACACACAAGAGATTAATGAGATCCTGGCTGACCTGATCTTAGCCTTATCTCTAGAATGAAAAATTTATGTCAAACTTACCCAGTAAGGAACCTTTGGTTTTCGTTAATTTATTAGGGCTTAACAGCTTTGGGCTTACCAGCTTTTAGATTTTACATAGCGGGCATACCTATAGGGTTAGCATTTATACAAACTATTTTCAACATGGAGGTCCTGCTGTGCTCCTATTAATATTTTTAAAGCATTGTTAGTATGTGGGGAGGAGAAAAGAGGACAGAAAATACATTTCGTACTTTTGGAGGACCTTGGCACCATCAGAATATGAATGCTTGAGAAACAAAATAAATGATAAACATTTCCAAAGCAATTGATTTTTCTTTTTAAGGCCTCATCAGATGAAGCTGATTTCAAATAAAACTGCTCACAAAGACTAAGCAGTCTCTGTGCTGTGGATTTTTCCTTTCTCAATGTTAATTTGTCTCTGGCACCAAGTTAAAGTGTTCTTCAGGCACGCAGCAATAGTGATCAAGAAAATAAACCAAGCATATTGAAGCATTCTAACAGACAGCAAACCAGGAGGTAAAATGCCATGATGGTCCTTTCCCAATGACAGCGATGTTGGATTTGTGCTGGTTCTCCTGCCAGTGGGTGAGACCCCCATCCCCAATATTAAATTATGCCACATATGTCTGTGAAAATTGTTGCACATTTTTTACTAAATATCTGTGATGCTTGGCGTGTTGCAATGTAAGGAAATATCAAAGCAATACATTTCAAAACCCACAAGTAACAGTATTAATTTTTAACATGTCTCGTGACGTAATCTTTCATGGATAGGGATGAATGGTCTTGGCTTCAAGGTTCTCCAGAGTTTCAACTGTTGCTCCATGAATGATTCAATCAGCATTATACAATTTAGTTGGCCAGGAATTTATTTACAAATTTTGTATTCTTATATAACAAACAACTTCATTTCTTCACAGTGCTCTTTCAAGAACACAATGAGGGTCAGTTAAGAAGCAGCAGGATTTGGCTGTTGAAGAAATCTGTGTTCAAATGGCAGCTAAGGCTGAAATGTAATCTAATCCATGAGCTGTAAGAAGTTCAATATATCAATGGAGATATCAGGTATCAAAGTAAACATTTACAGGCCTATATTTCTGGTGGTCATGCCATTGCAGATCTCACAATGAATTAACTTTAGATCATTTGTGAAAATTTTAAGAATTGCAACACCATTTTTCATTAAGTTACATTTGAATAAGGGTGGCACAGTGGCCAGCACTGCTGCATTACAGTGCCGAGCACCAGGGTCACTGTCCATGTGGAGTTTGCACATTCTCCCCGTGTCTGCATGGGTGTCACCCACTCAACCCAAAGATGTGCAGGATAGATGAATTGGCCAAGCTAAAGTGTCCCTTCATTGGAAAAATAAAATAAAATTGGGTACTCTAAATTTATAAAAAAGAAACTTTGAATAGTTCATTGCAAATTGAGCCATGTTTATTTCTCTTTGATTCCGTTAATAATCTGACTTCTTCTGCTACCTACGTCTTTCGAAATATTGTACTTTGTCTTTGAATGCTTTTGACAAGAGCAACATTCCCTTCCCTATGTAGCAGGTACTTTTTTTAAGCAGACTTCCATCTTGTGAGACAATGGTTTGTGCCTTGGTGGTCAACACTGTGCTAAGCATTGCCTAGTGTGGCTTAGAAGCCCCACTCCAGCCTGGTAGTCTCTGCCACATTTACTATAATAGTTTATTCTCATGTTTACATGGCTTGTGAAGTTACTTCTTTTGTCATCTTAAGGCTGAAGTTTCTCGCAGCTCCCGACACAAGAGGTGCAGGACAGAGTGATCTCAAAGACATGGGTGGGGGATGGTAAGGTGTCAGATATATATAGGGAAATGAGGGACGAAGGGGAGACTATGGTAGATGAACTAAAAGGGAAATGGGAAGAAGAGCTGGGGGAGGAGATCGAGGAGGGGCTGTGGGCAGATGCCCTAAGCAGGGTAAACTCGTCGTCCTCGTATGCCAGGCTAAGCCTGATTCAGTTTAAGGTATTACACAGGGCGCATATGACTGGAGCACGGCTCAGTAAATTTTTTGGGGTGGAGGATAGGTGTGCGAGGTGCTCGAGAAGCCCAGCGAATCATACCCATATGTTTTGGTCATGCCCGGCACTACAGGGGTTTTGGATGGGGGTGACAAAGGTGCTTTCAAAAGTAGTGGGGGTCCGGGTTGAACCAAGCTGGGGGTTGGCTAGATTGGGGGTTGCACAAGAGCCGGGAGTGCAGGAGGCGAGAGAGGCCGATGTTTTGGCCTTTGCGTTCCTAGGAGCCCGGCGCAGGATATTGTTAATGTGGAAAGAAGCCAAGCCCCCGGGGGTGGAGACCTGGATAAATGACATGGCAGGGTTTATAAAGCTAGAGCGGATTAAGTTCGTTCTAAGGGGGTTGGCTGAAGGGTTCACCAGGCGGTGGCAACCGTTCGTCGAATACCTCGCAGAAAGATAGATGGAATGGAAAAAAGGCGGCAGCAGCAGCAGCCCAGGATCGGGGGGGGGGGAGGGGGGGGGGGGGGAGGGGGAGGGGGGGAGGAACCAGAAGGACTCTCAGGGTTGTTAATATATACTGTATAATATGTATAGGTCGTTGCGACAGATCATTATATATTGGACTGTTAAATTATATTTTTGGAGAGTGTTACTTGTGATAAGGCAGTTGCCAATTAGGGTTAGTTTTCATTTTTGTTATTTATTATTTATTCATTTTTTGTTTATAAAATAGGTCATTGTTATTTGTGTTGTTATAATATTGTGTAAAGGATGCACAATGTACTGTGTTGGTTGACCAAAAATTTTCAATAAAATATTTATATTAAAAAAAAGGCTGAAGTTTCTTTCATTTATAATAATGTCCCCTACCTGTTCGTAGAACAGCATAGAATTTAAAAGAGCCTGCCAGAGTGGAGATAATAGAGGTGGGGGAATGGGTGCAGGGAGAAACAGTGAGGGCATCCGCTTTGGATTCCCAGCGTCAGGGATATTGTCCCCGATTGGGGCAGGAAGAGTTTGGCATAGGGCCCTGTCAGCAGGATGTTAATCAGGTTCATTAATGAGCCACTTGACACTAATTCTGGAATTCAATGGTAGCTCAGGGATTTAACAGGAATCATCTCTCCCGTGTCAGCCAAAGGCTGCCCAGCAAATGCTGTTGTCTTGTAGTGGGTTGGTAGGTCCCTCAGGGATCAAGGGAACCAGCACCCAGCATCATGAAGTAGGGCGGAAAGGCTGCTGAAACCCACCCCCTGCCATTGACTCCAACCCTCTACCACCCCTCTCTGATGACATCCTCTTGTTGATCCCCATCCCATCGACCTGTGTCCTGAGGTCCAACAGCAACCGTTGGGCTGAACAATGGAAGTGGTGATGCTGGCAATGAGGATCTGGTGGCCTCTGATTGGCCAGCAGATTGAAGGTGGGATTTCTTTCCTACTGGAGGCTTGATTGTGTGGAAGGCCCAACGCTGACCAGTTATTGTTGGGCCTCCATCATGGTAGTGACCTGGGCTGCCATTGATTCTCCATCTGGTGGTGGTGGTGTGGGGGGGGGGGGGGGGGGGGGGGGGGGGGATAGAGGTGCGATTTAGTGGACATAAATCAAAGTCCGCTTTTGCGTGCATTTGGTGGGGTGTTTCTCAGCGGTTGAAGCACCGGGTGGCACTGATAGGGTGCTAGGGGCACTGCCAGGGTGCCACGCTGGCAGTGCCAAGGTGCCCAGATGACAGGGAGTGTGCCAGAGTACCAGCCTTCCCCCCCCCTCCCCCCAGAGGTGCCATCACACCTGGTCCATGTTTGTGGGAACTATTGTCGAACAGTGTCCGGTTGAAGTCTTGCAAGCGCGGCCGTTGATTCCCGGGCGCCAGACGACAGTGACGCCTGGGTATTTAAATGGGCCGAGTGACTCATTTTATTATGCTGAGGGGCGTGATCCAGATCGTCTCAGGCGGTGCGAGTCAGATGACTTCACTCAATGCGCTGGGTACAATGTGGTGACTGAATCGCGCCCTTAATTTTCCCCTCAGTCCTATTTCCAAGAACAATAAGAGCTTTTATACACAGTCAATGTCTAGGACTTCAAACAGTCCTAGTTCATCCTTGAAGTTGAATATATCTCTATATACTCATAATAAAAGTGTAAGTCTAAAATAAACACTATGTCAAGTATGGTCAATTTTTAAATCTTTTTTTTTTTTACAGATACCAAAAATATGAATCTACCACGATATCCTATAGCAACACCCTGTTAGTCTGGTGACATCACCACCATGCCTGCACCTCACCCCATTTTAAAATTAGTATGCACTATTTAACACTCCACAATATTAAAGTAATTTCTTTTTGGACTTTTCAAGACCTTATTGGTCTCAGTCGCTCTCGTGTAGATACTGAAATTCTTCTATGAAAGATATTTGAGTTTTGTTTTTTATTCTCAATTGTACTTTGTTCTCTGGTTCTTTAAGTTCAACACTTTTAGTCTTGTTTTCTGTTTGATTGTAGACTCTATTAAAAAATTCAAGAAAAAATAGACTGGTTGCTTGTGTATTTGCGTACTGATGTGTGGTTTGACAGAATGGTGCCATGCATCACACCACTGTACACCCACTCTTAGCTGTGACGATGCAGGAGAGTCACCTAGTTGAGACCATGTACTTTCTCACAGAGATGAAGAGTAAGATTTAAAATGTGAATGTAATCCTTGCATCTCCTTGAAGAGTGGCATAGATAGAGGCCTGGGAGCAGCTTGCTCATATATGTCCTTGACCACAGGAATGCCAAACAAGATCTGAAGAGGAAGAAAATAGTGGAGAGGAAAGCAAGTAGATGACAAAACATTTCCAGAGATCAAGAAAGCTAATCTTTTCGAATTATCGTATTTCCGATTTTTAAAAAGACATGTACATTGGAAAATATTATTTTTCCTTGTGGTTGTCTCCATCACATATTTGCCTGCTTGAATGTCACAAATTAATGGCTGTAAGGCTAATCGTACTCTTGTTAAAGTGGACCAATAGTCCCGGAGGGCTGAAATTTTTAAATAATCCACAGCCTCATTTCAATATCAAGAACAGGGAAAATTAGGTAACTTGTGTTTTTCAAGAATTCACTGTAACCTCCCAATCAGCTAAGGGCCAGTGTGAAAAGGCTTGGAAAGCTAAACCCAAAGTGCAGACAATAATCTTGCAGGAAAATGTTGGAGTAGCCCAGCAGCCTGCCTTTGGTTTACGAGTTACTAATGTGAGGGTGGTGTACAATGAGCTAGTGAAACTGGTCCTTTCTGTTTCTCGATTCCACCATTCTCAAGTGTTTCCCCACAGGGGTGAAAAGAAATTCAGCATTGTGGCATTAATTCCTAGATCACAAATCACACCGTTCATCATTGTCATGAATAAGCCAGCCATAGTTTGGATGATATCTGCAAGTTTCGTTCTAGCAAGTAGCACAGCTCTGCATCCGTCTCTCTGTTCACCCAGTCTATGAGGAGCTAATTCCCATAGACAATGCCGATGAGGTGCATCAGGGCTTGCAAAATTAGTTGGTAGCAATCATCGCAACTGCTATTAATGAGGCTACTGCATTCATTAATTATTTGATACGGCTTTGGATCAGCACAACTGAAAGCACATCATACTGCTGATTGTGATGTTTCTGAGGAGATACACATAACTAGTAGTACCAATAGGTGTGTTGTCCCTGGTCCCTTTGCAATATTGTCTCTACCTGTATTTTCTGCAAAAGCAAAATATGTCAATCCTGTCTACAGATGTGAGTGGGTGAATACACTAACAAAAGTTAATACTATATACCATAGAACAACTCTTGTGCAGCTGAGGGGCTGGTTTAGCACACTGGGCTAAATCGCTGGCTTTTAAAGCAGACCAAGGCAGGCCAGCAGCACGGTTCAATTCCCGTACCACCCTCCCCGAGCAGGCTCCGGAATGTGGCGACTAGGGGCTTTTGATAGTAACTTCATTTGAAGCCTACTTGCGACAATAAGCGATTTTCATTTCATTCATTTTTATTTCATTCATTTCATTTGCATCTTTAGGATTCTGTCTTCTTCAAATCAATCTGAGAAGGTGATTTCCATCATTAACAGCAATAAAAAAAGGTAAAATAATTGCCACAAAGGTCTGAGAACCTGAACACCAGGAGGAAAAAATACACTTCCCTCAATATGACTGTGTCCACCAGTGTAAGAATTACCAGTCAGGAACCGTAAACATTCAAATCATGTGATTAATGTCATGATATTCAAACACACACATCATGATGGACACACTAACAGGCAAATCAGAGTACACAACACCACAACCAATCACAGACAAGAACACCAATCACATAAAAAGCACGAGCACGACACCTGGAGGTCAGTAGGTCTGGGGAGAAGGAAACAAGAAAGAGCTGTTGAAACACCACAAGCAGGGAGCCCCCCATGTGCAGAGTGCAAAGACCAAGTTGTAAATAGTGAGTTTAAATAAAGAAGCGTTGTACCATATGCAACTGTGTTGGCTCATCTGTGTGTCAGAACACCCAACACCACATGGTACAGGAGTGGATCGATACCTGCCTACTAACCTGCCATTCTGGACATGGACCACACCGGCAAACCGCAGCCGATGCAAGTCACGGGGAACCTAGGCACCAACTGGAAGCTCTACAGGCAGCGATTTGACCTGTACATCCGTGCCACCGAAAAACAGAATGCCTCGGATGATTCGAAGATTGCAATGCTCCTCTTCTACGCAGGCCCCCACCCAAACGATGTCTTTAATTCACTGGTGTTCGAAGAAGGCGAAAACCAGGCCAAATATGACACGGTCATCCTCAAACTGGACCAGCACTTTCAAACTGAAGTAAACGAAACTTTTGAAAGATACATCTTTCAGCAACGCCTGCAAGGTAAGGAGGAGCTTTTTCAACCCTTTTTGACGCACCTCCGGATTCTAGCGCAGTCCTGCGGTTACGGCACCACTACAGAGTCCATGATCAGGGACCAGATTGTTTTTGGCGTTGCCTCTAGTGGCCTACGCCAGCAGCTTCTTAAAATAAAGAGCCTCACCTTAGCGTCTGCTGTGGAAGCCTGTGTCCTCCATGAAAATGCTACCTGCCGTTTTGCCCGATTTCAGGCGTCCGAGTTGGCACGGAGGGGGTCCCCAGCCGTCGAATCGGCAAGCCAGGCCGCCCACGACGTTGAACGCATCCAGGCCGTCGATTTCTTCCCGCCCCACGGCCCGGACGACAGCGGCCGCTTCCCGCGCTTTTCGCGGTCTCCCGCGCAGGTGCGCGCCAAAAATAACGGCCACAACGAGGGACGCACTGCGCAGGCGCGCCCACCGCAAGATCGCACTGCGCATGCGCAGTGGCGCAACGAACGCCGTGACGTCATGACGTGCAGAAATTGTGGAGGTCTACACTTAAAAGGGCAATGTCCTGCAAAATACCGACAGTGCAACAGATGTGCCATGATAGGCCACTACGCAGCCCGCTGTCGTGCGGCTCAACCTATGGATCCGGCGCATCCTCGACAACCTCGCACACGAGTCAGGACCGTCCAGCCCACGCATCAAGACTTCCAGTTAAGTGATGCAGATGACCAGGATGACTTCCGAGTTGCCGTCATTGATGTCAACAAGGTCAATGCCATCAATCCAGACGATGAGTGGTGTGCCACCCTGACGGTCAACCGATCGCGCGTCGCCTTCCGTCTGGACACCGGCGCATCCGCCAACCTGATTGCTTACTCTGCAGTCCAGGCCATGAAGGTCAAACCACCCATCACACCATCCCGGCTTAAGATGGTTGACTATAACGGGAACGTTATCCCGTCCGTAGGATCTTGCCAGCTACAGGTGACTCACAAGAGGTACACGGCCACACTCCCCTTCGAAGTTGTGGGCTCATCAAAGGACTCGTTACTGGGCGCACAAGCGTGTAAGGTCCTTCACCTGGTACAGCGCATCATGTCTCTCTCTCCAGATGAGATATCCGACTTCCCGGATGCTGAGTTCCACGCGAATCTCCATTCCCTCCTCGCTCACAACCAGGAGGTTTTTGAAGGCATGGGGACATTGCCACACACGTACAAGATTCGACTCAGACCGGACGCCATCCCTGTCGTTCACGCACCTCGCAGGGTTCCTGCGCCTCTCAAAGACCGCCTCAAGGCACAACTGCAGATTCTTCAGGACCAAGGGGTCCTATCCAAGGTCACGGAGCCCACGCCATGGGTCAGCTCCATGGTCTGTGTAAAGAAGCCCTCTGGCGAGCTCCGTATATGTATAGATCCAAAAGATCTGAACAACAACATCATGCGGGAACACTATCCCATCCCGAAACGAGAAGACCTCACCAGCGAGATGGCGCGAGCCAACATATTCACTAAATTGGATGCGTCCAAAGGATTCTGGCAGATCAAACTGGACCCGGCCAGCCGAAGACTATGCACATTCAACACCCCTTTTGGCAGATTCTGCTACAACCGGATGCCATTCGGCATCATTTCGGCATCTGAAGTATTCCACCGCATTATGGAGCAGATGATGGAAGGCATCGAAGGGGTACGTGTATATGTGGACGATATCATCATTTGGTCCACCACTCCGCAGGAACACATGCATCGTCTTCGACGTGTCTTCACCCGCATACGGCAAAATGGCCTGCGTCTCAACCGTGCGAAGTGTGCTTTCGGCCAGACGGAGCTGAAATTCCTCGGGGACCACATCTCAAGGTCCGGGGTCCGTCCCGATGCAGACAAGGTTAGCGCCATCACAGCCATGCCACGACCGGCTGACAAGAAGGCTGTCTTAAGATTCCTGGGCATGGTCAACTTCCTTGGGAAGTTCATTCCCAACCTGGCTTCTCATACAACAAACATGCGCCATCTCGTAAAAAAATCGACGGAATTCAACTGGCACCAGTCGCATCAGCGGGAATGGGAGGAGCTCAAGCACAAACTGGTCACGGCACCAGTGCTGGCCTTCTTTGACACGACTCGCCCTACAAAGATCTCAACAGACGCCAGCCAATCTGGTATTGGAGCGGTACTCCTGCAAAAAGACAGCACGTCATCATGGGCCCCGGTTGCGTATGCCTCACGAGCCATGACCCCTACCGAACAGCGCTACGCGCAAATCGAAAAAGAATGCCTGGGCTTGTTAACTGGACTGGACAAGTTCCACGACTATGTGTATGGCCTGCCACGATTCACGGTCGAAACTGACCACCGCCCCCTGGTCAACATCATTAACAAAGACCTGAACGACATGACTCCTCGCCTCCAGCGCATCTTACTTAAACTCAGGAGGTACGATTTTGAACTGATCTACACTCCGGGGAAGGAACTCATAGTGGCGGACACTCTTTCCCGAGCAGTGAGCACACCACCAGATGCGGAGGGGTTCGTGCGTCAAATTGAGGCACACGTGACTCTGACAGCAGCAAATATGCCAGCTGATGATCCTTGTCTGGCCCACATACGCGCAGAGACGGCGACTGACCCTCTGCTGCAGCGAGTGATGCGCCACATGACGGAAGGGTGGCTAAAAGGGCAGTGCCCCCAGTTTTATAATGTGCGAGATGATCTCACCAATATAGACGGGGTCCTTATGAAATCGCATAGGATCGTCATTCCACACAGTGTGCGCCAGATGATTCTTCGTCAACTACACGAAGGCCACTTGGGCGTCGAAAAATGCAGACGAAGGGCCCGGGAGGCGGTATATTGGCCGGGTATTAATGAAGACATAGCCAACATGGTGCTCAACTGCACAACCTGTCAGAGGTTTCAGCCAGCGCAACCTCCGGAAACACTTCTACCACACGAGATGGTGACGTCCCCCTGGGCGAAGGTGGGTGTTGACCTATTTCACGCGCTCGGCAGAGATTACATTGTTATTATAGACTACTTCTCAAACTACCCGGAAGTCATGCCTCTCCATGATCTGACGTCGTCCGCAGTCATTGGGGCCTGCAAGGAAACGTTTGCTCGCCATGGCATTCCAAGGACTGTCATGTCAGACAATGGACCTTGTTTTGCCAGCCGTGAATGGTCGTCCTTTGCCGCAGCATATGGTTTCACTCATGTGACATCCAGCCCTCTGCATCCACAATCGAACGGGAAGGCTGAAAAGGGTGTCCACATCGCAAAGCGGCTCCTGTGCAAGGCGGCTGATGCCGGATCGGACTTTAACCTTGCCTTGCTGGCCTATCGATCGGCCCCGTTATCCACGGGCCTCTCGCCAGCGCAGCTACTAATGGGTCGCTCCCTCAGGACGACGGTACCTTCCGTCCTGGCACCGATACCAGACCATGAGGCGGTTCTTCGGAACATGCAACTGCAGCGTGATCGCCAGAAAGGTCGGTACGACACACGAGCGACGGACCTGCCCCCCCTGTCCTCCGGAGACAAAGTACGCGTCCATCAACCGTATGGTGGCTGGTCAGCACCGGCCGAAGTCCTCCGACAAGTGGCTCCCCGCTCGTTCCTGGTTCGCATGCCGGATGGTTCCGTGCGTCGCCGCAATCGGCGCGCCCTTCGCCGACTTCCACGCTCACAGCCACACAACACGCCAGATCCTCAACAGGCTTCCGAGGATGACTTTGTGGAGCTGCCGCACATCACGCCCTTTCCATCGCCACCCATGGCCATGCCTGCACAGCAGCCGGTGGTTCTTGATCCACCCTTAAGGCGGTCAACCCGAATTTGTCGCAAACCCATTAGAATGGACTTATAATACAGTTCATATGTTTAATAAGTTGGACAATTTTACATGATAACCTGTTGTTGTTTATCGTTCCAGATGTCGTCTGACTGGACAACTGTTCAAATTTTTTTTCTTCTTCTCTCGTTCGCATTTCTGTTATGTTATGGTACAACTGGATTCATGTGACGCACTCGACATCGCCCCATGTACATAGTTCCGTCATAGACACATGCTGCACACGACACACACACTCTTAGATGCACTCACGTCACGATCATATTTATTACCACGTAGGCACATATCTTTGTAAAAAGGGGGGATGTCATGATATTCAAACACACACATCATGATGGACACACTAACAGGCAAATCAGAGTACACAACACCACAACCAATCACAGACAAGAACACCAACCACATAAAAAGCACGAGCACGACACCTGGAGGTCAGTAGGTCTGGGGAGAAGGAAACAAGAAAGAGCTGTTGAAACACCACAAGCAGGGAGCCCCCCATGTGCAGAGTGCAAAGACCAAGTTGTAAATAGTGAGTTTAAATAAAGAAGCGTTGTACCATATGCAACTGTGTTGGCTCATCTGTGTGTCAGAACACCCAACACCACAATTAATATACTAACATTCTGCACAGTAGAATGGCAGAAAACAACATGCAAGAGTAATACCCGCCAAATTAATGCCTAAATGAAACAATTGCCTGCTTGAGGTATCCTAACACCAACTAAGCTAGGTGTTCAGATGGGGGTTGCAAAGTTAATGGCAGAATAAGACTACCACCCATGATCTGCACCCAGTCAGCTGATTACCACCTGCATCAAACAACCTGCATCAGGAAATCTAGACAATTTTCTTCTTGTTTTATATTTCAAATGACCAAACATGCTCATATGGGGTTGAATTTTAACCAGGTGGATTTCAGTGCAGATGACAAATTAAAACAGCAGCAAACTGCTTGCACATCAGGGAACCACTTACTTCTAAATTTAACTCAGGCATTCATTAGCATGCAGAACAGGCAAACCTGACATTTAGAAATGTTAAAAGGCAATTAAGTGAAGATTTAACCTTGGATTATGCCTTTAAAACTGAGCACACATGTGTCCAGGGGTTTCTAGGACTCACCAGATCAAACGGCAAGAGGACAGCCATACAATGGGCACCAATGTTTGCCAGGACTGACACTTAGGTACGCGTTTCCACTGATGATGCCAGTCACATTGAGAGGGTCCTGATTTTCTGGCAGGATTATCATAGATAGAATTTACAGTGCAGAAGGAGGCCATTTGGCCGATCGAGTCTGCACCGGTCCTTGGAAAGAGCACCCCACCCAGGCCCACACCTCCACCCTGTCCCCATAAACCAGTAGTCCCACCCCATATTTTTGGACACGAAGGGCAATTGATCATGGCCAATCCACCTAACCTGCATATCTTTGGACTGTGGGAGGAAACCGGAGCACCCGGAGGAAACCCACAGACACAGGGAGATTGTGCAGACTTCGCACAGACAATGACCCAAGCCAGGAATCGAACCTGGGACCCTGGAGCTGTAAAGCAACTGCGCTAACCACTGTGCTACCATGCATCCTCATGCCATGGCAGTTAAGGGGCCCTCTGATCACCCAGTGATATTCATTCATCAAAATGGATTCCCACTCCACCAATTTTTGGCCAAAAGATCATACATATCGATACAAGATTAAAAAAGCTGCTCTTGTGACTTTAGTCAAGCTTCCCACAGTGTTTCGCATCTCCAAGCAGTCAGTGGATGGTTCATTGGAGACGAGGACTGCCCTCTAAATGAATGGGAGATGGCAGCTGGGAGTAACCCTGCCACTGGCACCCAGCAAAGGTACAATGGAAGCCACATGAGCACTGGTATTGTTACTGACCAAACCATCAGGATGCTGAAGACCTAACTTAACCTCGGGCACCCTTCACATGCATCAGCAAGAGTGTCCAGGATGTGAGTAGTCTGCTGCACCTTTCACAATATTGCACTGCAGAAAGAATTGAAGCTGCAGGAGAATAAACATTGAAACACAAAATATAGAAGCAGGAAGAGGCCATTTGGTCCTTCGATCCTGCTCCACCATACATTATGATCATGGCTAATTATCTAACTCAATAGCCTGATCCCACCTTCCATCCGCCCCCATATCGTTTGAGCCCCTCTGCCGCAAGAGCTATATCCAACTCCTTCCTGAAAACGTATGTTTTGGCCTCAACTGCTTTCTGTGGTAGCAAATTCCACGGGCTGACCACTCTCTGGGTGAAGTGCTCATCTTTTACTATTGGCCTGTGATTCTTCACAAGACAAAGGCTACTTAGAAGGAGGAGGCAAATATGGAGAATGTGGAACAATGGAGATTGGAAGTTTGTAATTTATAAACAAACATGACAATGTCACATATTAAAATCCATGTGAATACCTTTGTGCATCTACAAAGACATTCTCTTCCCTTCCTTTTCCTTTATTCCTACAGGAATGCTGGAGGCAGGCTGTTTGTTTCCCAGCTCTCACTGCTCAGATGCTCTTGGCTGAAGCTAAAGGTGTTGGTGCCCATGGGGCTCAGTGGAAGACTGCCCCACCTGCATCTGTGCAAGGGCAGGCTTGATCATTCAGACAGGTGGCTGCTTATGGGGCACTGTCTGAGGTGATGGGCAAAGCGGTGGTGTTTTAAGTAATGTCTCCTTTCTCCATCTCTCTCCCAGCTCACCCACACTTCCCTGTTAGTCAAGGGCTGAAGAACACTTCGCTGCTTTCTAGTGACGTGACGAACAACCAAGGCTAGACTTTCCTTCATCCTGTACTCAGTTGCCTGATGTGTGTGATCTCCATGGAGATGGCCATTGTTTACATGGGTGTAGGCATCAGCACAAATGCCTGAGACATCATGCACTCATGCCGAGATGGACTCCTTTAATCTCTCTCCAAGTGTATGCACTGTCTCTGGAAAGGCTGACTGAAACTCTCACATTTTCTCCAGAACAATTCACTTTGTTGATAGACCTCAAGGCTCAGCATCTACACCCTACCAAGCAGAGCTTGAAGGATCCTAAAAAGTATGAGAAGTGAAATGTTTGAACAGGATGGAAGGGCAGCATTTGTGGAGGGTCATTGTCATTGTGAGGGATGTTTGTGACAGTGTAATAAGAGGAGGGCGGGAGTCCGTGGTAACTGACCAGGTGGTGATCAGAGAAGATGCCTGGAGAGGGAGATGGGTGTGCCTGCTAGGTTTACTGGTATGAGGTGTGATATGCAGGAGGAGGCAGGGTAAGGCATAGTGTGTGGGAATTTGTACATAAATGTGCCATATCATTCACCTTTCATACTCTGATTAGGCCAATAGACTTCCTGTGGCAGGCATCCAGGAGTAATACTGCTGATCACCTCGGTGACCTTTAGTCAAAACTGCTCGTTCTCTACATGGGCTAATCTCCCTACAGGTCCTTATAGACAACAGCCTGATGTCCAGGAACACATCTGAAAAGTGATTTGCTGCCTTTGATACTCGGGTGTGATTCAACGGACAGTCATGGTCGGTGCAGGCTTGGAGGGCCGAAGGGCCTGTTCTTGTGCTGTACTTTTCTTTGTTCTTTGATGTTAAAGTCAGCTGAACAGCGCATTTAGCAGCGTGTCTCTCGGTGGCTGCAGGGCCAAGAAACACCCCACTATCCAAAAGCACTTCGCCGTTTTTTGGCCGGGGAAATCTCTCCGCCGAGGCTGCACTTAGAGGGGTTTCCTGCTGGTGAAGACAGCTTGCAGGCTCCTTGCTGATCGGGGTGCCATTTTTCCCGGCAACCCCAATCCTTCCCTTCTCCTTTCAGGCCCCCCCCCCACCCCACTTTTTTCACCACCTTCCTCACCCCCCAAACTTGGGGAGGCCCCTGGGAAAACCCACTCATCCCTTCCCACCCCCTCCATATGGAAAGGCCCCACCCTGGGTCCAACCCATGGCAGTGCCAATCTGGCACCTGGGCACCCTAGCACTGCCAGCCTGGCAGTGTCAGCCGGGCACACTGGCAGTGCCTTTTGGCTCATTTGAATACTAAGATCTGGATTTTACTCAGTAAAGAGGAGATCCAGATTGCACCCGGCAGAGCAAGTCGGGGACTTGCGATTGGCTCAGCACTCAGCACGGAGCCCAATTTGGGGCTTGCGCGTAGCCTGAATCCCGGCAGGATGCAACGGGGTCGCTGGATCAAGCCCTCTCATTTGCTATTCTGTTTTGACACTTTGAGAATGCTTCCATTCTGACCCACTGAGGACTCATTTAATTTTTAAAAATACATTTAGAGTACCCAATCAGTTTTTTTCCAATTAAGGGCCAATTTAGCATAGCCAATTCACCTGCCCTGCATATCTTTTTGGGTTGTGGGAGTGGGACCGACGCAGGCAAGGGGAGAATGTACAAACCCCACACGGACAGTGACCCGGGGCCAGGATTAAACCCGGGTCCTCAGCGCCGTGAGGCAGCAGTGCCTCATGGCGCCGCCCTGTGCCGCCCTTGAGGACTCATTTAAATAATGGAGTTGAAAAATACTGCTGAGGGTTATCATCATAGCTGCCTGCTTGAATAGGTCTGGAAACCAAAGTCAGAAACAATGAACACAGCGGAGCTAAAAAACCATTGATAAACACACTGCTGAAACCTTTGGGTTCTCAATATGCTGCTGCCTTATTTCATTGTAAGCGAGTTGCTATGTTAAAATTCAGTCTACAAATCACAAACTGTTTCTTTCCCAGTAACTAATCAGTGCACTTATTCTTTTGGAAATAATGGTCATTAGACATACTGCATACACAACAACATGCATTTATATAGCACCTTTAAACGATTCCCACTAAGTATTAAGAAAGATGAGAGGAAGTATTAGAGAATGGCCAATAAGTATAATTTGCAGATATATTAATGGTAAAAACATTTTCAAGGTTGGAGTAGTTATGTCGGTATGCGGAGGTCCTGTGGTGAAGTGGGTAGGTCTCTGCCTCTGAGCCAGAAGCTCTACATTTTCAGGACCTGATGGCTAGGCAAGCTCATTGATGAAGCAGCTGACCTAGGTTGCCACCCTAAGAAACTCCTGCAGAAATGTTCTGGGTCTGAGATGATTGACCTCCTGATTCCCATTGATTTCAGTTTTGCTAGGGTTCCTTGACGCCATACTCTGTCATATTCTGCCTTGAAGTCAAGAGCAGTCACTCTCACCTCATCTCTGGAGTTCGGCTCATTTGTTCATGTTTGGACCATGGTTGTAACGAGGTGAGGAGCTGACTGGCCCTGGCAGAACCCAAACTGAGCTTGAGTGAGCAGGTTATTGGTGAGCAAGTACTGTTTGATAGCATTGTTGATGACACCTTCCACCACTTTACTGATGATTGAGAGTAGACTGATAGGATGGTAATTGGCTAGGTTGTATTTGTCCTGCTTTTTGTGTACAGGGCATACCTGGGCAATTTTCCACATTGCTGGGCAGATGCCAGTGTTGTTTCTATATTGGAATAGCTTGGCTGGAGGCACAAGTCTTCAGTACTATTGTCAGAGCATGGTCAGGATCCATAGCCTTTGCTGAATCCAGTGCCGTTAGCTATTTCTTGATATTACATGAGTGAATTGAATTAGGGTGGCACAGTGGTGTCTCCCATTGGTGAGGATGGGAATGCTCACAGTTTCATGGTGAATGCAGAAAATATGGAGGATGGGATTATTAGTGGGGTCTCTTCCTCCTTGCCCATAATCATTCACAACTGATTGTGGCAGAGTTTAGATCGAACCCATTAGATATGGGATCGCTTAGCTCTATCTGTCACTTGCTGCTTAGGCTGTTTAGCACATAAGTCGTCCTGTGTTGTAGCTTCACTAGCCTGGCTCCTGCATTTTAGGTATGCCCAGTACTGCTCTTGGCATGCCCTCTTGTACTGTTCATTGCACCAGGACTGATCTGTGGCTTGAATGATACAGTGCAGGATATTCCAGGCCATATGGCTACAGATTGTGGTTGAGTACAATTCTGTTACTGCCGATGGCCCATAGTGTTTCATGGATGCCTAGTTTTGAGTTGATGGGATAATAATCTATTCCAACTAGCTCGGATAGAGAGTATCCTCAATACAAAAACAGAACCTCATTTCCACATGCTTCATCCAATGCCTGTGTCTATGTATTTACATTGTGTGTCTTATGTTTGCCCTGTTATGTATTTTCTTTCCATGTATGGAATGATCTGTTTGAGCTGCATGCAGAACAATACTTTACACCGTACCTCAGTACATGTGACAATAAAACAATCCAATCCACAAAGAGTATGTGGTGGTCACTCCTACCAATACTGTCTGTTATATTACCTTGGGTGGTAATATGTCATTGTTCTTTGCCTTTTGATCCAGAATGGTCCGAAGAGTTGTGAGGGCAAGTTTGAGTAGGGTTTTCCCTCTTGGTTCTCTCATCACCTGCTGCAGACCCAGTCTAGCAGTTATGACCTTTAGGGTTTGGCCAGCTCAGTCTGTAGTGATGCTACTTATCCATTCTTGATGATGAACATTGAAGCTCCCCACCCAGTGTGCTTCTTCCAATTGTGTTCAACATGGGGGAGTGGTGCTTCATCAACTGAGGGTGAACAGCAGGTGGTAGGTAATTAGCAGGAGGTTCCTTGCCCATATTTATTGTTTCGAGTCCATTTGACTCTTCATCAGGAGGTAGAAATGCATTGGATATTAAATTGTAGCTGGGAGAGATTGCAACAAGATGTAGCAACCTTATGTCAGGTTGATGTCTGAGTAGTCTGTGGGACGACTCTCCCAATTTTGGCACAATCCCCCTGAGTTTAGTAGGGCGGGCTTTGTAGGGCATGGGACTGAATGTGCCATATTTGTTCCACTGCCTCAGTCGATTCCAGGTGGTCAATTCTGTTCCCTGTTTTAGACTTCATAGCAGTTTGATACAATCAAATGGCTTGCGTGGTCATTTCAGAGGGCACTTAAGTGTCAACCACATTGCTGTGGATCTGGAGCCACTTGTAAGCCACACCAGATAACGATAACAAATTTCCTTCCCTAAAGACATTAGTGAACTAGAGGCATTTTTACAACAATTGACAATGATTTCTTGGTCACCATTGCTGAGACTAGCTTTTAATTCAAGATTGATCAATTGAATTTAAATTCCACGAGCTGCTGTGGTGGTATTTGAACCTATAGAACATGTCCCCTGAGGATTAGGTTAGGCCTCCGGATTGCTGGTCTCGTGAAATATAATAAATTAGTAGTACTTGCTTGGAGGAGGAACTATCTTCACACTGTATATTTTAAAATATTTTTAACACATATATATTTCTATCATGGCTATTTCTAAAATGGACAAACACTTATAAAAATCGCTAAACCTATGGGAGGTGGATTTTTGGGGGCATGATCAGCGGCCTGAGTGGGAGGTCCTATGGGAGTCCCGAAATGCGGTTTACACTGGCAAGATTTCCTGTTCCAATTGTTCCCACCCCACCCCACCCTCGCCAACATCGTAACAGGGAATCTCGATATCGACCACTGAGATCCTCATTTGAATGCATTTAAATATAATCAGGCCTTTACAGCTGATTATCCCCCCATTAAGTTGTCCATTTACTTTGGCATGTGGGCACACCAACGTGAATCATGACAGGTCCCCCATGATGTACATGTGGCGAGCAGAACCCGCCAAACAACTGTAAATCCCATCTCGGGGGGGGGGGGGGGGGGGAGAAGGGAGGGGGGGCGGTGAACACAATGGGAAGGGGGTCATTTCTGGGCAGTACCTTGGCACTACCGCATGGTACTGCCCATTGGCATTTTTCTTATCTTTTAAAAGCTAAGTTGCTGGTGGGATGGCTCATTCAGAGCTCGCCGCACCAGCGTGACATTGAGGGACCCACCAGTTTCCTTTTTTTAACCGAGTGCCGAAAAATACGGCAGATGATGTTGCCTTCAGGGCCAATGGGATCCACACTGTTTACCAAGCCAATCGATAAAAGAACAGAGAAAATTCTTCCCAATGTCTGTTGGTGACCCCTGAACCAAAGAAGCTACCAGGCAGTATCAGAGAAACCCGCACATCGTAATCTCTGGGGAATCACTAATGACTAATGATCGAGACATTTAACAATCTTGGAGACCCAGATGAGAGCATGGAGGTGGGTGTCATATGACATGGGCTTCTGGCTTGTGGAATCAGTAATATTGCTTTGCTGAACTGAAAAGCTCAGTTTGCTGTTTGCCATCTAACTGGCAGCTTCACAGAAAAGGTCTGGCCCAGGATGAACACCTGGCCCCATCTACACTGCTTCTGCTGGAAATTCTGTACCATCGTCTACAAGATAGACACAAAGAGATGAATCGATCTCATTGTGCGAAGTCAACGCCACTGGAAAAGTAAATTATCCAGCATTGGTTTGCAACCTGCTAATCTCTGTGAAGGAATACCTCATTTGATTTTGGACTCTGGAACCCATGTGAAACGATTTATTTTCTCTGTGGTCACTGCAATGTATAATCTTTAATCTCTTTCCCTCTCTTCAAAAGTGTGGAGGCAATGTTGCAAACCTCCTTTCATGTTTTGTGTGTGTGCAACTAAATTAACCAATTGAGTTAACCCTATCTTAAGTTTACAGTGAGGTTATTCACTGAAAATTGGATCACGCCAAAACTGAGAAGTTGGGAAATAAAGCACCGCTTTTCAAGAGGGAATAAAATCAAAACACCTTTCTGTTTACAGATGGATGGTGAGCGGAGAAATCAGTGCTGATTAAATTAATCTCCCATCTGTTGTAACAATTGTTTAACTTTTGTACATTAGAAGGTTTTTTTTGTTGAAAGCATGGAATCTTGTGGCATATTTCATAGAAGCATAGAATTTACAGTGCAGAAACTCAGAAACTGGGACATGATGTTGCGGCCTTCAGCTATGGTCTTCACAGACTGAGCCATGCCTTGGACACCACCATTCAAGAAACGGACGTCGTGCTCGAGGTATTCCACTGCGGCCGCCACTCTAGTGGTATTGGCCTCAATGCTACTCACTATTGGCACGATCTCCTGCAGCCTTTGGGATGCCTCCAATCGGCCTTGCTGTTGCTGACACCACCTCCTTAATCTCACGGCTGTGTCCTAGCATCTGCATCAGCTCTGAGAGAACCTTGTCCGGAGGCTCGGCACGTGACTGGGTCCTAAGATCCAGCGGATCTCCGACTCCCTTGAATGTTCCTACTCTGCCTGATGCGCATCAGCGTCTGTATGGTGCTAACCAGATTGTGCCCCAGAAGCCTGTCCATTTATGTCGCCCACCGAGATGTGCGTATCTGCATTGGTGGAAGGTGGCGGTGACAGCTGTGATGCCTCGATGGTGGTCTCCTCTGAGCTCTCTTCTGAGGAAGTCTTTTGGGTGGGGGGTGGGAGGAGGAGGCGGGACGGCCCCGAATGGTCCAACCTCACCAGATGGAGATCCTGCGAGAGAATGGACATGTGGTCAGTGAGAGGGAACGATAATTTTGTCTGACATGAACAACTGACCTGACGCAAGACAGGGTGAATGGAGAGTGGATCCTCACCCCTCTATTGCAGGCCAACCTCGCTATTGGTGACTGCTCTCTCCTCGGACAACCCCGTGATTTCCAGGGCCCGTTCCTCATTGGAGGTGAGGACTCAAATCTCTGAGATTCTGCCCTAGGTCTTTGCCCTTTCCAGTTTATTAAGGGCTATCTTCTCCTGTGGGGACAAAGAGAAGGTATTGTGAGCTGCACGTTTGATGAGTCGTGAGGTGTCTACAGCAGACTGCATGTTTGGGCACCGCACCTGAACATGAAGGGATAGTGCTGGTGGGTGCCAAGGGGTTCTGACGAACAAGCAGGAAGATCGGATGTGAGGAGGGTGCGAGGTGTCAGCCAGTGGGTTTGGTGGGGTGTTGAGAATTTGAGAGGTGGCAGGGGGAACTGGTGTGAGGAGAGAGTTGGTAACTTACCCTTGCAGCTTGTTGGAGGTAGTTTGCCTTCTTCCTCTATTGGATGGTGGTCCTCCTTGTCATGCTGCCCACACTGACAGCACGGCCCCCCAGACAGCATTGCTGACCCTGCTGCTGGTCGTCCGATTCCCTGGGGGGAACAGGTTGCCCCGCCTGTCACGCACAGCGCTAGAAGCCTTGTGAGGTCGCCATCCCCAAAGCAAGGAGCAGGTCTTCGCGCTGTGATGCTTATGTGTTGACTGGGAGTGAGTGGTGAGGGAGCGCTTAAAAGCAGCTCTCCCTTGTTAGCAGCGAGCTGTTAAGGCACAGGTCGGGCAAATTAGACAGCCGGGAAACCAATAATGTTGAGATGCACGTGGAGGCTCATTTTTGGCACTAAGTGGCATTGAATAAGGGCCACAATCTCACAAATGCGGCCGTCACGAAACATCCCAGCTAACACCAGACTTTAAAACGTTTCCGTTGAAACGCGCCAATGGTGTGTGCACAGTTTTGCACTCTTTTTTTATTGTTTGCAGTAATCCTTGGGATGGGAGTGCTTTTTGAACACCTCCCCTTTCGTCTCATTTATAATGAAGATGAACGGGGCCACGGCAGATGATGATTGACTGGTTGGGTGAATTTGTGTGGTAGGGTTCTCGTCACTGAGATTAGGGATCCTCCCCACCCCCCATCTCTCCTCAGTTACAGTTCATCGTATTGGTCATTATTTTGTTTTTTGTTATTTTGAATTTAAGAATCCGTTTTGGATGCTTTGATTGCCTGGGCCCATTATGTATCCTGGGGAGGACGCTGTGTTTTTCTTTTGGGTCTGTTTCCCTTCGTGCTATTAGAATAGGAGGAATTAAGTGCCGAGATGGGTTTGGTCAATCCTGGACTGATTTTTTAAAAAGAGAGACTGTTTGCCCTAGCTCTGCATTGTTGGAGCCCTTCCCTCGTGTGGGGGTAGGTTTGATGGGGGAGTTAGATGACCTCCTCCAAGAGGTCTCACTTGATGGTTTCCTGAATGTCCTCCTTGTTGTGATTGGATTTTCCATGTGGAAGCAGTGTTTGTGTCTCTCTGTTGAGGCAGTGCGTTCGTTTTCCCTTAATATCCTTCTTGTGATGGCATGCAGTGTGGACCGGTGGCTAATAATTCTGGGACACTCGGGCATTCTTCCCTTTTTCTTCTTCCCTTCATTTGGGTGAGCAGTGTGCTGTTATAAATCCTGGTCTGGTCCGGTGGTCTATGAGAAGTTCCCCTTATTGCACTTGAGGGGGGGGGGGGGGTCAAAGAGAGAGTAGAGATTCTCCCTCTCAGGGTATCCTGATCCTTTGTAATCCTGTGATCCACTCCTGGTAGTTTTCGTTCTCCTTCCTTCTTGTTTTTCTTGGAAGATGTTGACCATACTGATCATAATTCGTTCATGTTGCTGCTGGTCCTCTCCGTATAAATGTGTGGATGATGTTGTTTCTGTGTTGGGCCTGGGATTGGGATTTGTTGTGTTGTGTGATATTTATGTAACACCCTTTCAGACTGGAGTTCTCGTGCTTTTTCATTATACATTTCCTTTTTTAAGAGTGGGTATAAAGAATCCGTGATTGGTTCCAGCATGGGTGCAGATAGTTCTGGTGTCTGAGGAGAGGAGATTTTGTTGTGTCATTGGTGCCTCTGACACTGCTGGTGTTGACGGAGATGTATATTCGACTTCAACCTTGTTAATGAGATTAAAATGAATGAATGCGAATGAGGGTTCAGGATATTCTCGCCAATTTTGGGTGTGATCTGGAACTCATCTGGGGAGGGTCGGATGAATCGCAAAATGGTCCGCACCTGGCAGGAATCTCGATTTTGCCCTTTCCCGCTATTCATCCGGTGCGCTCCAATCCACAGTGGCTTTAACACCATCGCTGAATCGCACCCACATTTCACGTAATCAACTCACATGGTTTTTGCTAGAATAAGGTAAAAGGCGACTCTCGCCCTCATGATAACACCTGACCCGCCCTTGCAAGGAAAAAGGCAACCGCAAATAGTCAACAACATAATCACTTCTCAGGATCGCTCGAGAGTACCAATGAACAAAGCACCTTCATTTCCACCATCCCACCGGCCAAATGATCCAAAGCCTAGGCATTGGCTGAGGGGATGGCTCAACACGATCGACCACCTCCAACCCCTTATGACGAGCTTTGAGAACAAGAAAAACCAGGGCCAGAGGTCGGGGGGCCCAACCGGATACACTGTGCTCCATTGAATCTGCGACACCCAACCTCCAGATCAAGATTATTAATGCATGACAGCCAATTTCCAAACTCAATTGGGAATTTGCCTCCCACTTCTCACCAGGGACCCGTCTCACGCACACTCCTTGTCTGGCCCCTACCTCTCAAATCCGTCAGCATAGATGACGCACCTTGCAGCAGGATCTCAATGAATCGAAGGCGGGCCCTTAAGTAAAAGTGCTCAATCGAATATAATGATTCTCTTTTGCACTTCTATCATTCTCCAAGGATAACTCACATTTCCTCAAAGTGAGTTCCAAAGACCTTCACCACGGAGCCAAGATCATCATCTAGAACAACATTCTCAATAGCTGCCATCATCCCGATGCACTCAGCACCACCGAGGTGAGGGCCCACTCACCAGCAACAATGCCACTGCAAGCTGGGCCCCACCCCAGCCAGCTCCGACCGCCTCGGTCAAATGAGAATTCTCTATGATTCAACTCAGCTCCTCATCGCAATACTCCAATCAGAATCGTCCAGGGACATGGCACAAGATACTTATCCCCCCAAAAAGACATTTCTATAGTATGATAAAATAAAGTGTTAAAAGAGTAGAGCCAGAGCTCGTGTAAACGCAGCTGCTCCTGCGCTCACATCACTTGATGCCGCCCCCCCAACACACAATTATTTTAAATGGGTTTATGCATTTGGCAAAGTAGCTGACAGAGGAATTTCAAAGTATGAATGTCCATCGAGTCCCTCAAACCAAATATAGCTGAATACTTCCTGAACATTGTTCTAAACAGAGAGAAATATCATTGGCTATCATAAATAGAATGTTCTGAATCTGTCAAGGAAGCTCCCTTTTATTTAATGAAAAAATACAGGAACAAAACAATGCAGTTTAAAATTATTTCATTACCATACATTTAATATTAATGTTTTGAATTGTCAGTAAAATTTTAAAATATTTTCTTGTGATCTTCTTTTAATCAATAGCTTGTGCTTCCATCAACAATTACTTTTCAAATAACGTGACTGCATGAGAAAACCTAATTGCTTATCATGCAGTCATCAGTGTTATTTTACTGAACTTGGAACTTGTGATGGAACCGTACAACCTTCCTTCCTCCCTGACTTCAACATAGAAGCTCTCCTCCCTCTTCCATTTTAACATCGAGGAGACCGACTTAATTTCAGAGTTAGCACAGGAATTTGCAGGTAAATAAAATAACTTTATTTTCAAACTCCTTTGGCTCCAATTTCCTCCCCAACTCTCTTGAATCTGTTTTGTGTTACAAATTTATTTACACAGTCTGTAGAATGGGCCCATATTTCACTCAAGTGGGGGTTCTTAACGTGAGAGCGTAGGCAAGATGAAATGAAATGAAAATCGCTTATTGTCACAAGTAGGCTTCAAATGAAGTTACTGTGAAAAGCCCCTTGTCGCCACATTCCGGCGCCTGTTCGGGGAGGCTAGTACGGGAATTGAACTGTGCTGCTGGCCTGCCTTGGTCTGCTTTCAAAGCCAGCGATTTAGCCCCGTGATTAAGTACTCCATACTCTTCCAATGTCTCTCCTGTGCATTCATCTGTTGCTCTTCCATGATCATTCTTATCCTCGTTTGCAAATCTCCCTATGGTCTACTTCCAACCTATATTAGTGACCTAATCTTGCCTTACAGCCCTGAAATCATTCCTCATTTTCTAGCACTGGACTTCTCCTTGGATTGGATTCTCCGTTCGTGAAACTAAGTTCTCCCTCCGGAGTAGAATTGACCCTGGTCTGCACTGGCACCACGAGGGACACATAGGAGTGATTCCCTCTAATTTGCCATGCAAATTTATGCATGGTGGGGAGCTCATGGGATTCTGTTGGAATTCCAGCACTGACAAATAGGGCATTCCCCCCTCACAGCACGCACGCAACTTGACTCGACTCCCCCCCCCCCCCCCCCCCAATCAGATCCCTAACAGAGACCCCAATAGAGACACCCCAACAGAGACCCCCTATTCTTAATATGGGTCACTAGATAAAGTTCAGATGTGGGACCCCTAGTCCATATTATTGAATAATCTCATCCAGTGATATTGTGGCAAACTGTAGCACTATTATCACCATCCTGACGGGATCAACTAACTCAGAACAGACTTTTAGATTGACTGAATTTTTTCTTTGAGGCCAATCTAAAATAAATAAAATTTGCAAAGGTTCTGGCAAATTTTTGAATAATACCAGGAATGCAAATAGAATTAGAAAATTACTAAATTATAAATCCAACTGGTTAAAGCACTCAATGACAGATCATAATAAAACTAAAAGGCTTTAACTTCTCTTTAGGATATTGAGGAAAAAAAACGTAAAGTCAAAGTTTTATTGAATAACAGACCTAATCACATCTGTCCAGTTAACACAGCATCTGATTAGCTTTGTAAAATTTCCTCAGATGGAAAAGTTACAACCTTAAGTGATGATGGAACCATAAATGCAAATTAAGCAAGCCAATTCTATCTTCAGCTGCACTCTCGGCGCATATTGCAGATGCAAAAGTTCAGAGACAGAACATCTTGTCATCAGATTAAACCGTTGGTAGATATAACTTTAAAAATATGTTTCTATGTGGAATTAAATTACAAAAGGGCAAGCATAGAACTTCAGTTTTCCACTTGGTTTGTCCATCACCCATGTGGTAACAGTCCAATGAAATGAGATATTTCAACAATACTAGGCTAATGAGAAAACTAGCAACGGCCATTAAAACTGAACCAAATTTGTGCAATTTTTGGTTTTCCATTCATATCATAGAATCCCGACTGTACAGAAGGAGGCCTTTCAGCCCATTGAGTCTGCAGGGACCCTCCAAAGAGCCCCATAACTAGGCCCAATCCCCTGCCCTGTCCCCATAACCCCATTTAACCTTAGTTAGTTTGCATATGACAACTCCGGAGCATAGAAAATACTATGACCTTACTGTGTTAATTCTTTAATAGCAATGTGAACTACAAAATTATTAATTTATTAAGTTATAGTCTGGCACTATTTTGTGGTTGCAGAGGTCTTGAATTTTAGGCACAGTTGGAATACTGCACAGAGTTAGGAAGTTATTCTTTCAATATTAAATTAGGAACAGTGAAGCTATTATCTATGACCCCTGCCACAAACTTTGTACCTGTACCACTGGTTTCATCCTTCTTCCAAGCCATAGTTTCAGCATAAATAAGATTGATCACAGTCTCAGGTTTCTATCAAACTTGAAGCTGAGTTTCTAATGCGAAATTGTCCCCATCACAAAGATAACCTACATATAACTATAACAAATGCCACTAACTAACCACACCTTAGATGCTACTATAACCCTTACCCCTGCCTTGTCTTTTTGCACCTTGACTATTCAAATGCTTACCTGGTCAGCTTCCCAATCTCAACTTTCTATAAACTTTAGTCCATTCTAATCTCTAATGCCTTTATTCTATTCTGGAAATTGCCGTTGTCTCCTCATTGCTATCGTTCTCCAACACCTTAAATTAAAATCTCTTATCTTTAAATTCTTCGATGGTCTTGCCCCTCCCTACCCACTCACACTCTTTTCTTCCGAGTTTGGTCCATTATGCAACCCCACTCCCTTCACAACACCATTAGAAGTTGTATCCATTACCTGGAATTCCCTTCCTAAACCCTTTCAACTATCTCAATCCCTTTCTCCTCCTTCAGGACTCTCATTACAACCCATTTCTTTGAACAAGGTTATAGTCGTGCCTTTTAATATCTCCTTCTTTGACTCAGGTTCAAATGTTTCTTTATTGCCTCTTTGACGTGCCCGGGCTGTTTACGTTTGCTAATGTATAAAGTGGAGATTATTGCCGTTGAGACTTAATTTAACGCAGGCAGGTTAAATGAGAATCTCGCATGAAACTTTATTTAAATTCTAATTCAATTTTTAAATGTAAGAGACCCTGCAAATTGCGCACTAACACATAGCATTTTGATAAACAGTCTCATATTCTATCCACACACCAGCCACAGCCACTGTACTTTGGGTAAAAGTTTACTTCTCCAACTGAGGGACATGAATGCGGAGAAATAAGCAACTTTACACTTCTTGCACCTTGCATCAACATCAGGCTCTCACTGGTCAAAACTAAGCAAAAGAATGAAGGTGAACTTCTGTGTACACTGCCCATATTGCCTTCAAGCTAATCTGAAAAGAACATCCTCTATTGCACTGATGTTACTATTTCCAACCCAACTCTTTGTCAGGTGAAGAAGACTGCCAATACCGTGCCAAATTATGAGCTGTTTTATGTTAATTGGTAAAAGACAGCTATACATAATGGAGACATATATCTGTGATTTCTCTTCAGCTCCCTAAGTTTATTTGGACATTTATATTAGTTAAAGGTACAAATTGTTGTACCATTACCATAAACGGAGGGTGGTAGTAAATTTGAATGAACTATTTAAAGACATTTAAAGACTTAATAACATTTGCAAATAAGAAATATGGTAAATTAAATTCAATATTATTAAGCATTAAGCCACATTTATTCCCCACCTCTCAGAAGCTGGCAGTGGGCTTTTTTTGAGCATTTATTTTTACAACATAGCTACTTTTAGGCTACTTCGGAGGGTATCAAAAGTTAGTTAATGTGGGAGTAGTTTGAGATGATAAGAACACATTACATCCGAACGACTTAATATTGCCTATACCTTACAGAGGCATCAAATACATTGTTGATGGAAAAATTAAATAATGGGGTAACAATGGACAACCATTCCCCAGTAAATTTTTCATCTAATCTTGGCATAAATCTTAACACAGTTTCTGGTTTCTTCTTGAAGTGCGGGTCTGAAAGAATTTATAAAATAAATTAAATGTAAGTGTGATTTCCTTGAATCTCATAATACTCTTGCAAATTGCCACAATGCATTCCTCGTGAGCCAAATTGTAGCTGGACCTTTTGGTAATATTCCTCAGTAGTTTCTATGCATGATGGGGGCCATATACCACAGCTTTGGCTTCAAATGTCAAAAGTGAGTGTGCCTCCAATAAAATTCTATGCACCAGTTCCAAGGCAAGAAAAATACTCCACTCTCCTCACCGAGAGTAATTTCTGGAGATTTGGCCTGAATACTGTTGGCATCTGCTACCTGACTATTAGCTAAGCAATGCACTGCAGAGTGAACATCTTCCCATCCAACTAGTTTGTTTTTGCTGTGTATATCTGTGAGGCATTGTCCCCGAAACTTCCCACCTCCATATAGGTGGCTCCTTATTAGGTATGGCCTGTTAGGGGCTGCATGGTGGCACAGTGGTTACCAATGCTGCCTCACGGCGCCAAGGACCCGGGTTCGATTCCGCCCCAGGGTCATTGTTTGTGTGGCGTTTGCACATTCTCCCCGTGTCTGCGTGGGTTTCACCCCCACAACCCAAAGATGTGCAAGGTAAGTGGATTGGCCGTGCTAAATTGCCCCTTAATGGAAAAAAATAATTGGATATGCTAAATTTATTTTTAAAAAAGGTTTGGCCTGTTAAGTTAGACACCAACTAGGTTCAATGTTCTCTTCAGGCTTTAAGGGCATGATCAAATGGCCTTGTCATGCCCGAATCGGTGACTTGACGAAGCTGTTAAATCTCGTGAGAGACCTCTTGTGAAATTTGTAACTTTCGTAATGCCTCGCGAGATTGAACAAGTTTCTCGCGAGACGTCGTGATCTGGATCTCGCCCTCGCTGGGCAAAACCCAGGTTTACATATTTAAATGAGGCTCATTTAAATATGTTGGTGCCGATTCTCCCAAGGCCCATGAACCAACGCTCGGGCTTGGGAGACTTCGCTCTGGCACCGTTTAGCATTGGTCCACATCCACACTAATGTAGACCAGGTGTAACAGCATCTGAGGGGTCGACCAGGCCATCTGAGGCCCCCAGGTGGTCCGGCTCTGGGCAGGATGGTGCGATGGCTCTCCCGTTGGCACACAGACACCGTGGCACTGCCAGGGTGCCTGGGTGACACTGCCAGGATAGCAGAGGCACTGTCAGGATGCCAGGTTGGCTGCACCTAGGTGCCCTGGTGGCAGTTTGCCCGTTCTAGGGATCGGGCCCAGGGGTGCCCCTCCCTTAAGAGGTGGGGTGAGGGGTGTGGTTTAAAGATCCTCTTGAGGTAAGTTGGGAGGTCCAGAGGCCAAGGTTGGGGGGGGGGCCTGAGAGATGGGATGGCTTTTAAAAATGGCGCTACGATCTCTTGCTGCAATAATGAGCTGAGCTCATCAGTGCAGGAAATGAGGTAAGTGCAACCTCGACAGATGTTACAGAGTCCCGCTTCATAGCGGGTCGTTCTCGGCACGAAACGCACCCAAAACGGGACTCTGTTTTTTGGCCGTTAAATCATGCCCCAAGACTGATGAAATTAATTGTTTTTTTTGTAGTTGTGTGCTTATGAAGAGGACTGTAAACCATTAATCCCCTTCATCTCACTTGTGAACCTCTTGGTCTCACAATGCATTGTATAATAATCTATTTTTGCAGCTTTGCTTATTTGCTCCAAAGAGACATGAAGTATTCCTCACAAGAACATTTATTCCACCTCATAGTCTTTCTTTTTGCTTTAACAGGGTGCTGCTTAGAATATTCATGGCTACATCAGAGGCAACCAAATTATTTGCCACACCATCTTCTGTTCATAGGAAATGACAGACAGGCACCCCCCAAATTAATTTGTTGCAATAAACTTTAATAGGCTCACCAGAAAACATGGTGGGTTGCAAAGTGGGTGGAATCACAGCAGAAGAGGAATTGTGCCCATTTCCACTTTGAGCTGTTCACTTTATAGTGGGAAGCGAGGTGGAGAAAATCTAAGTCAGTGTCCTGCAGTTTTTGATATTCGCAATATGTACCTATCTCAGATCCAACAAATAATTGCCCATATTTTAAAACAGTTAGCACACACACCTTCAGTTACATTTCTTGATAGTCTAGTCTGTTCCCAGATTCACTAGTCTGTGGAAAATGCAATGCAGAAGAATGCTTTGCATTAAATGAAATATGTTGGACACACAATCGTCCTGCTGCAAATTTAATTTTTCCAGATTATCAGGACTTTGTTTACAGGATTTATGCTGCATCTATAAAAATAAAGAATACTGTTCTCTAAATAAACAAAAATACATTAAACAGGATATGCAATAAAATATTGCTGCAAATGGCTAAGAATGGTTTCCATAAACACCACAACCTGAGATCATGTCCCAGTAAAACAAACTGGGGCAGATAATCTTGTTCCTGCCTGGGGTGTACGGTGTCAGATTTCCTGGGCATGGAACATTAAGGAAATCAAATGGACAGGATGGCACTACTGCCCATCCAATTTATATGTATGTAAATTAAAAACATATAAAACTGCACTTACAGATTGTCTAGGGAGAAAACTTATGCATGTTGACCCATGAACTGGACAAGGAGCAGAAGCTCTAATTCCACTCTGCAAAACGCAACACTAATAAATTTTAAATTAAATAATTTTTATTGTCACAAGTAGGCTTACATTAACACTGTAATGAAGTTACTGTGAAAAGCTCCTAGTTGCCACACTCAGGCGCCTGTTCGGGTACACTGAGGGAGAATTCAGAATGTCCTAATTACCTAACAGTACGTCTTTCGGGACTTGTGGGAGGAAACCGGAGCACCCGGAGGAAACCCACTCAGACATCGAGAGAACATGCAGACTCTGCACAAACAGTGACCCAAGCCTGGAATCGAACCTGGGACCCTGGAGCTGCAAAGTTACAGTGCTAACCACTGTGCTACCATGCTGCCCACGGTCAGCAAAACGTCTTACTAAAAGAAAATGGGCAGTTCATGTTAGCCTACAGGCTTGCAATGACAGGAGGCAGATAAGATTATCACCACATAAATTCAGGTCATGTCTATTTCCAATAAGATACTGCTTAACCATCTTCCCTGAATTTTAGCCATTGTCGGGTCTCCCACCATCAACATCTTAGAGGTTGCCACTCACCAGAAACTTAAATGGACCCATGGGTTAGAGACTGGTTACTAGCCGACGAATAGCTTACCTATCAAAACATTTCTTCAAATCTGAAATCAAAAGTATAATGGAATATCACATTTGATTGGCATATCCTGCCACTGGTGTAAGGATCCTCCTATTTAACCACTGTTTGTCCTGCTATTACAATTTTTATCCGTGGATGATTATTGGGCCTGTGACATTAATGCAGACTTTACCTTTAATACAGGCAGGAGAGATCAGTGATGGCTCAGTTTAAGTGACTTGACTGGTGGCCAATGAATTGGCTAGAAATGCTGGACTTTGCCAGCGGCCGGTGGTGATTGGTTCTAATTTGTTTGGAATGTTTCGCTCTCCACAATAAATCTGGGTTGCTTTAGTTTTGCTTTCGGTTCAGAAGCTGGAAGAAGCATGTTTGATTTTCTCTCAGAGGTCTGATGAATTCTCTCTAAATATCCAGTGTAAGAACTCTTCTCTCTTCCCAGTAAGTCTGGATGTCATTTTATTGAAACTGCAAAGGGATTGAGATTAAAACTCAGGCTTGAAGCTGGGTTTGATGTGAGGAAAAGGGTCTTCAGAGAGAAGTAGACTCAAAGGTCGACCTTTGAGTTGAAGGCCAGTTTAATAAAGGCTAAAGAGTCCCTCCTGATGAAATCCTACTGCCTGTGAATACTGATTGCTTGTTTCTGCAAGAAGGCCATCACCAAATGTATACTGGTGGCTTTGATCAATCAGTTGGCTGGGAGGGCAGCCTGCTGCAAATACTTAAACATTGAAAGCAAGGACACATGTCTTTTTTTTAAACATTAATCCTTATTATTTTATCCCTTTCCACCCCTCTGTGTTTCTCGGTCTTGTGTGTGTGTGTGGATAGAGGGAGGGACAATTAAAGGAGGTAGTAGGTTAGCTTGCCATTATTCCGTTGTAATTACTGCATATTTCAACTTTATTTCTGTTATAAATGAACAGTAACTGTGTTTCAACTTACAAACCTGACTGTAAATTGTTGCGCAGCCAAGGGCCAAATATTTCAGGAATTTTTATATGAATTATCGATTAATTCACTCGTGTTGGGACTCCAGGGCCTGTGGTGTTGGAATTGACTGCGCACTAGCCCAGGGTGTTGTAACGTTGGCCTCAATAACTACTCCAACTGGCTACATTATGAACAATGCAAAGCATATACTATAGCAACTTATCAAGTCTGTTTCAATAGCAACTCACAGCCTTGTGACCATTGCCACCGATAAGGACAATTGGTGCAATGCATATGAGCACCATCATCTCCAAGATTCTAGGGGCTGGTTTAGCACAGTGGGCTAAACAGCTGGCTAGTAAAGCAGAACAAGGCCGACAGCGCGGGTTCAATTCCCATACTGGCCTCCCTGAACAGGCACCGGAATGTGCACCGGAATGTGGCGACTAGGGCTTTTCACAGTAACTTCATTGAAGCCTACTTGTGACAATAAGCGATTATTCCCTCCAAATCACATAGGATTCTGATCTGAATATATATTACATATATCAAAATGGATGTACAAATATGTTGTTATCTGGACGGTTCAAGACATACACTGGAGGCTTCCATTAGTAAACAACGGGGTTTATTGATGAAAGGCAAAGGCAGTTAGATAACAGGCACAGAACACTGCACAACAGGTTCTAACACTGCACAGGGCCTGGCTCCCAGGGCTCCGCGCAAACTCCCCATTGGCCAGGTTTCGCACACTCCTGTGCGATTGGCCTCAATCTCGTCATGTGGTGCATGGAGCCCACCCCTTAAAGGGCCCATGCTACCACATCCTTCCCCACTTAAGTCCCTCAACACACTATCCCAAAACTATGCACAAAGGTTACAGTGGTTAATAGAGACAACAGAGGAGAGAGTGTCCATTAAAAAGTCAATCGGTCCCGAGACCGCCGGGTCCTCCTGGACCTCCATAGACCGACTACAGGATCAGCACTCTTTTGGGTGATCAAGTAGTCCACAGGTGGCAACCTTAGGAGGGCCCACTTCGACGTTGGGGAACTAGCCTCACTGGCCTCGACAGACACAGCAGGTTGAACAGAAACGGATGTCCGTGGCTCCCCTTGGCTGGACCGAGTTACAGGTATATCCACGATGCTCACTGGACTTTCGACTCTACGGCGAAGGTGGTCGATGTGCTTTTTGATGGTCTTCCCATTATCAGTCACATAAGACACCGGCCTTGACTGGACCACAACCTGTCCTAACCAAGGTGAACTTGAAGCAAAAGTTTGGACCAAAATCGGGTCTCACACCCAGAACGACTTGTGCTCTCTGCTCTGACCGCTGATTATTCTGGGAGGCCTGATGTAACTCCACCCTCCCTGACAAATTTAGAAACACAAGATCCAATTAGGTTTTCAACCAACGGCCCATAAGCAGCTCAGCAGGTGTGGCCCCTGTGGTTGAATGAGGGGTTGAGTTGTACAACGAAAAATTAGCCAATCTCTGGGAAAGTGGTTTGTCGGATTTCTTTTTAATCCTTGAAAGTTTTAATGGCCCTCTCAGCCAGACCCTTCGACGCGATTGGTAATGGACTGACCTCGTGTCGTATGACATTTGCTCCCACAAAATGTTGGCAATCATCGCCGGTGAAGAGCATGCCATTGTCCAAATCAATTGACTCAGGAAGCCCATGAATGACAAACACTCGGCACAAGACGTCTACCATGGCTGCCGAGGTAGTGATCCCCATCTCTTGAACCAGTATTCACTTTGAGTGGGTGATGCATGATCAATAACTATTAAAACGAGGTTGCAGCACAACTGAAGGCTATAATAGACGAGAACTGTTCCCCAGCAGCTCAGGTACAGAATGAGGGCTGCTGGGAAGGCACCAATTCTTATACCCCGCCTATCAGGGCGGAGGTACATACTGTACAGCCAATGGTAAACCCCTAGGTTTAACCAATGGAACTTCAGCCTCTCGGGTACTGCAATACCTGATAATACCACATTCACCCCCTGTTAAAAAGGACCTCGGCGGGGGTGGTGTCCAGCGGCTACAACTGTATTCAACATGGTATGATCAGATATGGAGGTACCGTGATACCTCCTTACAGTGTTTAGAGGATATTTACAGTCATGGCAGAAACATGTCAGTGTTTCTTATTTACAGTTACAGATCGGTTAAACTGAAGCAATCAGTCGGTCGGGTGCCCTGGTCGTCTTCCTGGATCGTCTGAGCCTCGGTGGTGATTCTGGTGGGGGTCCGGGCGTCTGCGACTCCGGGAGCGTGGCTTCGGCCTCCATGGCAGCTTCGTCACCCCTAGAAGGCGCTGGTGGGGCAAACGGTTGACCTGTGAGGGGGGCGCCTGCAGGGGCGTCGGTGGGTGGGAGAGCCTAGGCAGGGGCGACGGTGAGGACTGACCCTCCTGTGAGGTGCTGTGGAGGGGTGGGGGATGGGGTGCGCGTGGGGTTCCGGCGGGCGCCAGGTCCCGTAGGGAGACCGTATCTTGTCAGCCGTCAGGGAACGCCACCTAGGCGTACTGGGGGTTAGCGTGCAGCAGATGGACTCTCTCGACCAACGGGTCCGACTTGTGCGCCCGCACGTGTTTTCAGAGCAGGATGGGTCCAGGTGTTGCCAGCCAAGTCGGGAGCGAGGTCCCGGAGGAGGACTCCCTGGGGAAAACAAGGAGACGTTCGTGAGAGGTCTGATTAGTCGTCGTACAGAGCAGTGACCGGATGGCGTGGAGAGCCTCCGGGAGGACTACTTGCCAGCGGGAGACTGGGAGGTTCCTGGACCGTAGGGCCAGTAGGACGGTCTTCCAGACCGTTCCGTTCTCCCTCTCTACCTGCCCATTTCCCCGGGGGTTGTAACTGGTCGTCCTGCTTGAGGCGATGCCCTTGCTGAGCAGGAATTGACACAGTTCGTCGCTCATAAAGGAGGACCCCCCTATCACTGTGTACGTAAGCGGGGAAACCGAACAGTGCAAAGATACCATGGAGGGCCTTGATGACGGTGGTTGCGGTCATGTCTGGGCAGGGAATGGCGAATGGGAACCGGGAGTACTCGTCAATTACGTTCAGGAAATACGTGTTGCGGTCGGTGGAGGGGAGGGGGCCTTTGAAGTCCATGCTGAGGCATTCAAAGGGACGGGAAGCCTTTATCAGGTGCACCCTCTTTGGCCGGTAGAAGTGCGGTTTGCACTCCGCGCAGATTTGGCAGTCCCTGGTGGCTGTTCTGACTTCCTCGATGGAGTATTGCAGGTTGCGGGTCTTAACAAAGTGGAAAAAGCGAGTGACCCCGGGGTGGCAGAGGTCCTCGTGGAAGGCTCGGAGGTGGTCCACTTGTGTGGTGGCACATGTGCCGCGGGACATGGCGTCAGGAGGCTCGTTTAGCTTCCCGGGACGATACAAGATCTCATAGTTGTAGGTGGAGAGTTCTATCCTCCACCGCAAGATCTTGTCGTTCTTTATCTTGCCCCGCTGTGCATTATCGAACATGAACGCCACCGACCGTTGGTCAGTGAGGAGAGTGAATCTCCTGCCGGCCAGGTAATGCCTCCAATGTCGCACAACTTCTACTATGGCTTGGGCCTCCTTTTCGACTGAGGAATGGCGGATTTCGGAAGCATGGAGAGTACGGGAGAAGAAGACCACAGGTCTGCCCGCTTAGTTGAGGGTGGCGGCCAGAGCTACGTCGGACTCATCGCTCTCGACCTGGAAGGGGAGGGACTCGTCGCTGGCGTGCATCGTGGCCTTTGCAATGTCTGCTTTGATGCAGCTGAAGGCCTGGCGGACCTCCATCGACAGGGGGAAGGTTGTGGACTGGATCAGGGGACGGGCTTTGTCTGCGTAGTTAGGGACCCACTGGGCGTAGCAACTAAAAAACCCGAGGCAGCGCTTCAGGGCCTTGGGGCAGTGAGGGAGGGGGAACTCCATGAGGGGCCGCATGCGTTCAGGGTCGGGGCCGATAACTCCATTTCGCACTACGTAGCCGAGAATGGCTAGATGGTCGGTACTAAATACGCATTTATCCTTATTGTACGTTAGGTTAAGGATTTTAGCGGTCTGGAGAAATTTTCGGAGGTTGGTGTCGTGGTCCTGCTGGTCATGGCCGCAGATGGTGACGTTATTGAGATACGGAAACGTTGCGCGCAAGCCGTACCGGTCAACCATTCGGTCCATCTCGCGTTGGAAGACCGAGACCCCGTTAGTGACACCGAAGGGAACCCTTAAAAAATGATAGAGCCGCCCATCTGCCTCGAAGGCAGTGCATTTGCGGTCACTAGTGCGGGAGGGTAGCTGGTGGTAGGACTTGAGATCCACCGTGGAGAAGACCTTATAATGCGCAATCCTGTTTACCAGGTTGGATAAACGGGGGAGAGGGTACGCTTCCAGCTGCGTAAACCTGTTGATGGTCTAACTGTAGTCAATGACCATCTTATGTTTCTACTTGGGCTCTCCAGGGACTGTTGCTTGCTCCAATGACCCCTTCCCTCAGAAGTATTTGGGCCTCCGACCTAATGATGGTCCGGTCCTGGGCACTGTACCGTCTGCTCCTGGTGGTGACGGGTTTGCAATCCGGGGTGAGATTCTCAAACAGGGAAGGTGGGTCGACCTTAAGGGTCGCGAGGCCGCAGACGCTAAGGGAGGGGGTGGGGTATAGGCAGCCGAATTGGAAGGTCAGACTTTGCAAGTTACATTGGAAGTCCAAACCCAGGAGTGTAGCCGCGCAGAGGTGCGGAAGATCATAAAGGCGGAAATTGTTGAATTTCCTTCCTTGGACTGTGAGGTTTGCTAGGCAGAACCCCTTTATCTCCACTGAGTGTGAACCGGAGGCCAGGGAGATGCTTTGATTTACAGGGTGGGTAAAAAGTGAACAGCGCCTTACCGTGTTGGCGTGTATAAAGCTCTCCGTGCTCCCAGAGTCGATCAGGCAGGATGTCTCGTGGCCGTTGATGAAGACCGCCGTCGATGCTGTTGAGAGTGTTCGTGGTCGATTTTGGTCCAGAGTCACCGAGGCCAGATGCAGGAGTTGTGAATTCTGATCGGGCAGTGTGTAGTCGGCCGGGCTGGGGTCCTGGGGCCCCATCCAAGATGGCGTCTCCCATGGGTCGCACATGGTGGTCGGAGATGAACAAAATGGCGGCGCCCATCCGTCCATCGTGGTGGCTGGGGAACAAGATGGCGGCGCCCGTGGGCCGCACGTGGCCCTAGGATACGGGGGTGGCGGTGACTGCTGGCCATCTGTGGCCCAATGAGAAGTTCACTGTGGCAGTCCGGAGTCGCCGCTGGAGACCGCGGCCGCCGCTCGTGCCTGGCAGACCCCCACAAAATGGCCCTTCTTGCCGCACCCTTTGCAGGTGGATGTGCGGGCCGGGCAGCGCTGGCGGGGGTGCTTTGCCTGCCCGCAGAAGAAACAGCGGGGCCCATCGGTGTTGGCGGGCTGCCTTACCGCGCAGGCCTGCGGGGACACTGGGAAAGTCTGTGGGGCTGCCGCTGCAGGATTCCACGCTGCCCAGAGGGCTGCCGCGGGTTCGGGCATGTAGGATTGTGCGTTCCTAGAGGCAACGTCCATGGACCCTGCCAGGGCCCGTGCCTCCCTAAGTCCTAGGGTGTCTTTCTCTAAAAGACGCTGGCGGATCTTTAAGGAGCTCATACCTGCTACGAAGGAATCCCGGACTAGGAGCTCCATGTGCTCGTTCCCCGAAACTTGAGGGCAGCCACAGCTTCTGCCCAGCACCAGTAGCGCACGGTAGAACTCCTCCAATGATTCCCTGGGGCTTTGTCGTCTCGTTGCAAGCAGGTGACGTGCGTAGACCTGATTTACTGGGCGGATATAACGTCCTTTTAAAAGTTCGATTGCTGCATCAAAGTCTTCCGCCTCCTCGATGAGGGTGTAGATCCCAGGGCTTACCCTTGAGTGCAGGAGATGCAGTTACTGTTCCACCGAGGGTGTGCCTCCGGCCGTCTCAAGGTAGCCTTTGAAACACGCCAGCGAGTGCTTGAAAATCGCCGCTGAGTTCTCCGCATGGGGACTGAGTTGCAGACACTCCGGCTTGATTCGGAGTTCCATCTTTTCAACTTAAGTTGTAATCTATTAAATTGATGCACGATCAATAACTATTAAAACGAGGTTGTAGCACAACTGAAGGCTTTAATAGACGAGAACTGTTCCCCAGCAGCTCAGGTACAGAATGAGGGCTGCTGGGACGGCACCGATTCTTATACCCCACCTATCAGGGCGGAGCTACATACTATATAGCCAATGGTAAACCCCTAGGTTTAACCAATGGAACTTCAGCCTCTCGGGAACTGCAATACCTGATAATACCACAGTGGGCATCTGCCAACACCAAAAACATCTTGCCCTGGAACAGGACCACATAATTAACGTGGACCGTGGGTGACCTGACCATCCCAAGTGCGGTGGAATGCGACAAAGATTGCTGCATTTGGGTGACCCTGTTGAACTGGGTCTTCAGTAGCTTTGTCTACGCCTGACCAGCAGACTCAACGGTGGGCACTGTAACTCTGGGGTCGGATCCCCTGCCTCCCCATCCAGGACGCACTCACCTTCCAGGTCCTGCCCTGTACGACCCGAGAAACGCATGCTGACGGGCCTTGGCCACACTCGTCGGCCACTCGGCCCAGAGAATCGCCGGGGGGGGGGGGGCACTGTCAACGGCCCCCGACTGGCGTGGCAGGAATCCTGTGGATGGTAGAGAATCGGCACCGAAGAATGGAGCAGCCAGCATCGGGGCAGCGGGGCGCGACGGTGCGGGGTTGGAGAATCCCGGCCACGCTGTCTTCACATGTCAACTCACCTTGATGAGTGAAGTAGGGCCTCAGCTGTTCAGACTTCTCGGATCGCCAGCCAAACGATCATTCATTTGAGCTTTGAAAGAATAATGGGTGGGATTCTCACCGCAGGGCCTGACCGGAGAATCGCCGGGACGGGTGCGAATCACGCAACGCCGCCCCGACGCCGGTCCGCCATATCTCCGGAGAGCCCCCCCTCCCCCCGACACCTTGGTCACCTCTGCTCTGTGCGTTCTTGTCTGCCCTCATCGGTTCCCCCTTCCCCCTTTCTTCCTAGTCACTATTTTTTAGTTTTTCTTTGAACACAGGCCAGGATTTTCTGGCCCCTCATGGCAGGATGGAAAGTTCAAAGAGGCAGCAGCCAACCTATTGTGGGAATTTCCAGTAGGGACAACAATATAATACTGTGCACTGCATAATAATTGTCATTTCATCATGAAATCATATAATTTCTGTGTAATATTATTGTTACGCCAAAAGCATCCTTTTGTCTGAAAACAGCTCCTGAAAATAATATCTCCTTTGCAGCAAACATAATGGGCCAAATGGTCTCTTGCATTTTATTTATGTTCTAAATCTTTTGGCACTGTTTTAGCACTGGTGCCCTTGAGAACAATGGTTATTTATTATATAAATGCATGAGGCCGACTATATATATATCTCGGGGGTGAGGGGCCACAGTTATATTGGGATCAGAAATGCTGTGTTCCTTGTGATGAGAAATGACGGATGAGAGAATTAACATACAGAATTTTGGAGCATATTCCAAACGCAATATTTCCAGGTCAGAAAGGGCAGAGTTAGATGAAGGGCAAATTTCTCTCAACACTGTCATCGACAATGTTCATACCTCAACTTCAGAAGAGTAATGTACAGCACATTACTGACAATTCTATTTCTCATTCTAGCCTTATGGCCTGTCAACCACATGTTAATTATAGTCATCACTCCCTTACTTTTCTGTACTTCACAAGAAGACATTTACATATTCAGTTTTTGGTAATTACTGACAAATATTTTAGTAAGATTCGTGCTGGGTCTAGTCAATTTATACTGCATTTCATACAGATACAAGTTAAGCCCCCCACATATAGAGAAAAACATACCTTGACACATGGTAGGGTAAATGTAAAGATACATCATGATTGTAAATGAGTTGCTGGCAAAACTGTCCAATTGAATTTATACAAATTAGAATGCAACATTACAATCTGCTTCACCATGTCACGATTCACACCAGAAAATACTGCGCAGTTTGCATGAAATGTAAAAAGTCATGTGGCACTTCTCGGTGTGTTTTCCTTGTTCCAAATTTTAAAAAAGCTTTTAGTGTCATTTTACAACCAGTGTCTAGATAATCATGTGGCATGATCCAAAACAGCTATAGCCCATACCACAAATATTCAAAATGAATTTACATAAGTAATACGATTGACCGATAAGTAATTTTCTCAAAGATTTCGGACATCATACCAATCCGTTGATGACCTCAAGAGTAGAAAGGGAAAGGTATTACCTAAAGTTGTGTTGCACAGACAATATGTAGAAAATGATAGATAATGGCGAGATCTTCCGGCTGTTCACACTGACAGTGCGCCCCTCTGTGGGTTTCCCGGTGGCCTGGATTTTTTAAAAAATAATTTGTTAATGGGAGGTGGGCGTCGCAGGCTGGGCCTGCATTTATTGGCCATCCCTAATTGCCCTTGAGGGGGTAGTTAAGAGTCAACCACATTGCTGTGGGTCAGGAGTCACATGTGGCCAGATCAGGGAAGGACGGCAGATTTCCTTCTGTAAAGGACGTTAGTGAACCAGATGGGTTTTTACGACAATCGACAATGTTTTCCTGGTCATCTTTAGACTTTTAATTCCAGATATTTTGTTGAGTTTAAATTCCATCACCTGCCGTGGTGGGATTTGAACCTGGGTCCCCAGATCATTAACCTGGGTTTCTGGATTACTAGTCCAGCGACAATACCACCATGCCACCACCTCCCCTTTTCAATGGGAAATCACATTGACATCGGTGGGACCAGAAGATCCTGTCGCCAGCCAAATGCGGGCCACTGGGAAATACGCCATGGGGTGGCCAGAAAATCTCACCATTATTTTTCAGAGTCAAAGGGTTGAATTTTACTGGGACTGCCTGGATTGAAAGCATGAGGTCACCATGCATTGGCCAGAGACCGTACTCAGGGAGGCATAATGCCACCGGCCAATTGAACACCTTCAACAGCACAGTGCCACTTAATTAAGAATTTTGCTCCCCCCGCTTCCGCAAATCCCTCTCATGATATGCCTGCTCAATCAGAGGACTGGCAGCTCTGCAGCTCCACCACAAGCGATTGCCAGTGTTGAGGATGCAGCTGCAAGTAGAGCTCCTTGAGATGGGGTAAATGTTGGGTTGGGGAAATGTCAGGGTTAGAAAGGCAGGGGATTTCCTTAAGTACTGGCAGCGCCTTTGCCTCAGGGATAGCCATTGCCGATGGGGCTCCCTCCATGGGCCATGGAGTGCACAAAAAGGAGGGCTGGGAGGCTGTCTTGTTTCATTGGATGGTCTCTTCACACAGGCAGAATGCTGATAGAGGAGGGAAGTTGCGCTCAGTTTGCCCCACTTCAGCGGGTCAAATGGGTTCCTGGTGGATGGCTGATCTGCCAACTTACCCCCCGCTGGAAAAATGACACAGTGGTGGGATTTTGTCGCTTCCCCCCCCCACCCCCCACCAGGTTTGTGGTTAAAGAGTCCCTTTGATGAAAGTCGTGCAAAGCAGCATTTAAAAGAAAAAACCTCCTATTCCATTTGACAAAAGTACTTTAATTTGCTATCATTTTCAGCACAAAAATAACACTTGTTCAGGATCAATGACAGACACTGTGATCCAATGGTTGTTGAACAGTGCTTCAACACTGCGTATCTTCTCCAAAAACTGTTAAAAAAAAAATTCATACAGAATATTTAGGTTATTTTCCAGCAGTGACCTGGACTGTCATTATCGTGTCATTGTCTCCACCAACAAGGTCACTGATATTATGGAATTTTCAATCCCAGAACTCAAATACACAGACTCCTAACTCCTCCGGAAATTGTTTACAAAACAGCATTCCTCGTTTTGGCAGCATGTGATTGTGAATTTAATTGCAGACTTACGTTATCAGTCAGGGGATCACATTGAGTGGACAAGAGTAGCAAGTACAGAATTTAAATGGAAAACCAATAAACGTATCTCAGCAAAGGCGGTTAATAAAAGAAGGTTGCTGAAATCATTAAAAAGCTGTCAGAAATGTCTTGGAATGAAAGCACAGCAATGCAGGCACTGTAAAAAATACAAGTATGGCAAGAATTTAAATCACATTTATTCTAAATGCTGAGGCCTTGAATTTCCTTGGGGAGTCCACCCGAGTCCCACTGTGACTCCAGTAGATCTCATTAGTTCCCTGACATTTCAGGACAACTTCTTAAGGGGTGGATCCTCTTGCCTCTCCTTAATGCAAATGACATCAATGGGCCTTCTTGGGTATAGAACTCTCTGAACTGGGAGCTCTTGCTTTTCTAGCACAATTGGGGCCTGGGCAGCTACAGTACTGAGATATATTAATGTAATGGGCAGGAGCATAATATAATGGGCAGTAGCAGGCCCACCAAGTAGTCCAGACCTCAAAAAGCTGGGACATTTTTCTTATGGGGATTGGTATTTGCATATAGGGGGTCCAGGACAGGTTTCATGGAGTCTATGGGGGTGGTGGCTGCACAATGTAACCCTGCCCTCCCAGAGGCGCTAGGCACTCTAACTCAAGCAGATACTGGAGATGTGCCCACAATGGTGCTCTCCTGCCAGCTCCATGCAAAGTAAATGGCCTCTTGCTGACAACACAAATCTCAGGTTTGTGGTCCACAAATTTACAACTTCTATACATTTATATTAGTACTGTTTTGATCGCTCCATATTTTCATCTTCCTCTTGCATTGGTGCTACGTGTCAAGGTATTTCATATAATTTCATAAAGTTAAATTGATAAACAGACATACCAGCTGGTATTTTAACTTCAAGTTAAAAAAGGTTGCACAAGTATATTGTTGAAAGCACTCTGACATAACTGTAGAAATACATCAACTGACCTGCTGCATTTACACATAATGGCATATTAGGGAACTTGAAGTTTCTAAGTTTATTTTGTGAAAATAGATGACATTTGAGTTATTCTTCCAGCAGGATATACTATGTGAGAAAGCTAATGTATAGACTGATTAAATTGAAGTTTGATTCTTCAGCCGTAAATGCAAGAAAACAAGACTCATCTTTACCGAATGCACACTTATACTGAAAACATAAACACATTCTTGTGAAAAGCTTGGTTAAACAATTTGCAATTCTCCGATGCAATATTTGAGAAGGTCATCCATTTATTCCAGCACTAGCTTCATCTGATGTTTGTTTCAGCAGCCATTCTTTCCATTTTACATGTTCCAAAGGATTTCATTGTAATAAAATAACATGCTGTGTGAGTTAAACTTATATTTCCATTTCAACTGAAGGCCACCAGGTGACTGTACAATAATATAATTTAATGAGTTGTAACTTTAAGATTGCTCATCTTTGACAAATTGCAATCTGTTCCAAGGGCTAAACAAGGCTTAATTTATTACTGAAGATATCTGGTTTGGCAGGCAACATGGAAATAATTAATGGGCACAATTTAACCAGATCTCACGAGGTGTAACGACTGCCAGGGATCCCGGAAGAGGCCTCTCCCTCGATATCCCGGCCATGTCCCATCCCGATTCCAGTGGGACATGGCTGGTAAATCGCGCCCTATGATTTCATCACTGTTACTCAGTTTAAAACTTTTGTATCACGCCAGTTGTTGTAGTACTGCTATTTTTATGCATGCAACAATGCAGAGGTGATGTAACTCAAGAATCAGGGGCGAAATTCTCCTACCCGCCCCGCCACATTTCTGCGCCGACCGGCCGGCGGGAGTCTCCGTAACACCGGCCGGTCAATGGGGTTTCCCATTGTGGGGCACCCCCACGCCGTCGGGAAACCCCCGAGTGCCGGCAGAACGGAGACTCCCGCCGGCGGAGAATGACGCCCCAGGTTCTCGTCTGAAGCAGGGTCTCAGGAGTGATATAGCTCTAAAATGGGGATTGAGTCACATGTTAGCAGTTCCACTGGAACACCTGGGAAGTTTTTTAAATTGACATTGTATGACTTTAAAGTTAGAAGGCACCTGTGTTGCCAAATGGTCTCTGTAAATTCTTATGCATTAGATCTGGTATAATATATATCAAGAATTCTAACTTCCTCATGTAAAATCCCTTGTAGAGTTGTGTTGAATAGTTAGTTAAATTCAGTAGCTTTGCAATGCAAATTTGTATAGGTTGACCTGTGTTAGATGATGGGTCATAGATCATTGTAAGGATTATAACAAAACTGACCCTGATAGCTTATTGGGAGCTCAATGATGGGATCCAAGTGGGCATGATAATAATATTAACATGTGCTCCAAAATCCTGTTTCATCTGATGGAAACCTACAAAAGAACTTCTAAACAAAACAAAAATACACAATTTTAAAGTGACGTCTATCTGGAGAACTCCACATGCAGAACAAACAACTTACCAACTCTACTCCAGTCAGCAGGATGAGATCTAATGCTCTCTAACCTCAGGATTTTAATCTCAAACCTGTATACTGTAAGCATTCCCAAATTTATCTTGCTGGAATATAACAAGAACCAAGAAAAAACATGCACAAATCCAACAACCAGTGCACCTATTACATTTGGTATCACTGAATGGACCCATCATTTTTTCTTTTTACCTGGACCTCAAATATACTCATTGCAATGCCCGACATTCCTTTCAATATCCCATGCGATCAAACTTAATTTTCCATTATCGTTTATCCGATCTGTTTCGCAACTACTTTTACTTTACTTTCATACTCATCTCAGTCCATTATCTGGTGATATCCTTTGGGGATAAAGGCAACATTAGCAATGGCGTTCATATTCTGAGAATAAAGAAATAAAATGCAGTCTCCCTATGCATCTGAGGAACACCATGTGAAAAATAATTTGAAGAACAGAGAGGAAGTGGTAAACTCGCTGGGACCCACAAATATTGGCTAAGATTTTATGGTCCCATTAGTGGGAATATTGAGAAGTTTGTTGCTATTGAGGGACACAGCGGCACCTCAATTTCCAGTAAACCCACTTACAGTGAAATCTAGAAGTTGCAGTTTACACAAATGGGCTCTTCTTACTTCTGCACAGTTACTTCTGGTGTCCCTGAAGGAACTGTTCCTGGCCCCCTCCTATTTCCTATCTACATGTTTCCCAATGCAATGTCATTAAAAGTACAGTGCTAATTTTCACGTGTATACTGACGGTACCCAACTCTACCTCACCACTTCCTCTCTCAATTCCTCCATTGTTGCTAAATTATCCGACTGCGTATCTGACATCTAATACTGGATGTGCAGAAATTCCCTCCTTTTAAATACGGAGAAAAATTAAGCCATTGTTTTCTGTCCTCGCTCCCAATTCCATTCCTTAGCTACTGAATCCATTCTTGCATTGTTAACTTTCTGGATGAAGCCAGCCTACTTGCAAACTTAGTGTGACATTTGATCCTGAAAGGAGCTTTCGACCACAAATTCCTGCATTCACTAAGACACCACCTCTATTCTCCATTACTTTGCCCAACATTGCTCCATCTTAGCTCTTTGGCTGCTGAAACCCTCATCCATGCCTTCATTATCTCTAGAAATGACTATTCCAAAGAACTCCTGGTTGGTCTCTCATATTCTATCCTGCATGATTGCACAGTGGGTAGCACTGTTGCTTCACAGCGCCAGGGTCCCAGGTTTGATTCCCGGCTTGGATCACTGTCTGTGTAGAGTCTGCACATTCTTCTCATGTCTGCATGGGTTTCCTCCGGGTGCTCCGGTTTCCTCCCACAAGTCCCGAAAGACATGCTGCTAGGTGAATTAGACATTCTGAATTCTCCCTCAGTGTACCCGAACAGACGCCGGAATGTGACGACGAGGGGCTTTTCATAGTAACTGCATTGTGACAATAAACATTATTATTATCTATAAACTCCGCTGCTCGTGTCTTAACCCACACCAAGACCCCATCACCCTTGTGCTCGCTGACCTCTGTGGGGTTCCGAATCAAGCAACATCTTGATTTAAAAGTTCTCATCCTTGTTTTCAAATCGCTCCAAGGCCTCATCTCTCTCTATCTGTGTAACCCCTTCCAGATCCACAACCCTTTGAGGTATCTGTGCTCCATTGACAAGGTGCTGCACAAAAGACTGATGGAGAAGGGGAGTTCGCAGGGGATTGGGGGTAAAGTACTAGATTGGATTGAGGATTGGCTGACTGACAGAAAGCAGAGGGTCGGGATAAATGGGTCCTTCTCTGGCTGGCAAACTGTAACCAAGGGGGTGCCGCAGGGGTCAGTCATCGGACCTCAACTGTCCATAGAAATTTTCTGCAAACAAGGACAGAGTGTAACAACTCAATTTGTGGATAATACTGAAATAGGTGGGAAAGCAGGCAGTGAAGAGGAGATAAAGATTTTACAGACGGATATAGATAGGCTCTGACCCCTGGAAAACCCAGCCGTGCAACGGAAAATCTGTAAAGCATGTTAAATTATAGGTTCAATCTCATTAAAATGTTTAAGTTGATAACCCACCTCCAGGAAGTGGATTGGCTGTCCATCCCTTGTCCCACCTTTGTTAAAACCTAGATGTTGGGTAGGTTGAAGGTGTGTTAGGGTTGGGTTTCAGATTTTCAACATTTTGACTTTGGTCCTGACCCCAGCTCATTCAGTTTTAGCTGTTAAAATTCAGCTCATCGTGCCTGTTCTGGCTCTAGGAAAGTAATCAAAAATAAGCCCCTCTACCACGCCTTCCTCTGCTTCAAATACTTATCCTACCCCCACTTTAAAAAATTGAATGTTCTCACTCTTACCCACAAAATTTGGCATGCACCAACATTCCTCATGTAAAAAAAATCTCTTTAATCTTCTTCACTCTTAGTGTTAATTTTAAATTGATGTTCCTTTGGCCCCGATATTTATGGGGAGATGGGAAATGTGCAGGAAGCCCAGAGATTGTTGGAAGATGTCAGTGAGGCTAGCAATGCTTAGGTCCTGTTGCAATTAGCAACAGAACCTCATTCTGTTTTTTTGGATGTGTTTCGGAGACCCAGCATGCGGCCAAGTTAACTGCTTGGCTGGGAGGGAGAATCAGGGGCAGGAGGCCAAAACTGTCCCTTTGGGACAGTCAGCGGCAACTGGGAAAGGTGGTCAGTGATTGCAAGGGGGCTTTGTCAGAAAGATGGTGGAGATCGGAGGTTTCTTTGAGATGCTGAGGGGAAGCACTCCTGCATTTCCTTCTCCTCAAGGTGCGCTGGAATAGGAACTAATTTTATGCAGCCAGCAACTTGCACCACAATTTCACTGTCAAGTTTCCCAACCCCAGGAGAAACTAGCTGTGCAGAAATAAATCTTAAATCGAGCTTCCAATTGCATTGTAGGAGTCTGGTTTAAAATGTCAGTGAAATATCCTGTGCAGGTTGGGGGTCACATTTCACTCATTGGCCAGTTTAACCCGTCCTATCTAGCCAGAAAAAATAGTATTCCCATACACATTTGGCTAAAATTTTTCATAATTGGGGATATGTATTGGTGGCGCAATGTGAGGGGAAGATGCGTATGAGGTGGCTCCCACTGGAAAGCTTATCTTTTTGGCCTTTTTCCTGGCGCCAAAGATCTTTTAATTTTCAGAGAATCTTGAAATTTAGCAGGGAAGAGTGTTCCCTTCTCTGAGATGCCCAAGGGAGGCAGAGCCAAGAGATATTTGAGCTGAAATCCGTCGACGGTTTCGGAAACCTCCCAGAGATCAGTTGGAAGTAAGTTGGCGGAGGTAGCTTCTTCCTCTCCGACCACGTCATTAATGACTGAGGCTCTTACCAGCATCTTGACGAACGAGCTTGAGAAACACTGACAAAACTGGTCGGTGGATCTTAAAAGAACAATTGAAGAGGCCTTGGCCCCCATTTGTTTGGCTCTTGATCCCACAAGTAAAAAGATCAAAGCACAGATAGGGTGGATCCCTGGTGCTTTTTGCATAAGGAATGATGGGGATTTTTCCTTGTTTCACATGTCCACCATGCATATTCCCACATAAATGTTTTTCATGATAGGGCTCTCCTCCCTTCGGTAGTGGTGGCCGAGTACTCAGCAACTTTTATATCTGACCATGTCACACATTTTGTTGATTTGTTGCTGGATTCTGGTCCCACCCAATGCCCACCCTGGAGATTATATACTACTTTGCTGGCAATAAAAATTTTGCAGTGGGCAGCACGGTGGTTCAGTGGGTTAGCCCTGCTGCCTCACGGCACCGAGGTCCCAGGTTCGATCCCGGCTCTGGGTCACTGTCCGTGTGGAGTTTGCACATTCTCCCAGTGTTTGCGTGGGTTTCGCACCCACAACCCAAAGATGTGCAGGGTAGGTGGATTGGCCACGCTAATTTGCCCCTTAATTGGAAAAAATGAATTGGGTACTCTAAATGTATTTAAAAAAAAATTTTGCAAGCGTTGGTCCACTTCCATAGAGGACCACATAAAATTAACCAATTTCAACTCAATCTTCCCCTCCACACTGTGGGAGGCTCTGAAGGTCATCATTAGGAAATTATTTCTTATAGATCATACATGCTGAGGATAACAAAGATTGAGCAGCAGAGGCTGGTGGATTCCATTCTAGAGTTGGATCACCAATATTCGCTCAATACTACTCCAGAGCTATTGGCGAGCAGGAAAAGATTACAGGTCCAGTTCGAACTATAGTCCACTAACAAGGCTGTACGTCAATTACAGCACTGCAGGGCTACTTTTCATGAATATAGGGAGAAGGCCAGTCATCTTCTGGCTCAACAACTCAAAACATCAAGCAGTCAAGATTCCTCAAATAGTTAATCAGGGCGGCAACCTCGTTTTCGCACCATGCAAAATCAATGCGGCTTTTAAATTTTATTTCTGTGTAAATCGGAGCCCTCTGTAGATAAATCAATCATGTATGACTTTCAGGGCAGTGCCCATCCCAACTGTTGACGTGGAGAAGAGCAGTGAGTTGGACTCCCCGTTATGCCCGGATGAGACTTTAAAATGTCTTGGGTTGATGCAGTCTGGCAAGGCCCCAGGCCCGGATGGCTTTCCGATCGAATTTTACAAGAGGTTCTCAGAACAGCTCATACCCTTGTTATTGAATATTTTTAATGGCTCCCTATCTCCAACTCTCACTCAAGCCTTAATTTCCCTGCTCCTTAAGAGGACGAAGATCCGACTGAATGCGGTTCACACCGACCCATCTCGCTGTTGAACGCAGACGTTAAGCTGCTTGCTAAGGTGTTTACGCTCCGGTTGGAGCCTTAATTCCCAGGTATAATTTCGGAGGATGAAACAGGCTTCAGGAAGTGCCGATAATTATCGGCCAATATACATTGCCTTTTAAATGTTATTCTTTCCCCCTTCCCTGCACTGGAACCCGAGGTGATAGTATCTTTTGACACTGAAAAAGCTTTTGATAGGGTGGAATGGGAATATTTATTTGAGATTCTAGGGATATTTGGAGTCGGCCATAAATTTGCCTCTTGGATTCGCTTGTTATATAATGCCCCAACGGCCAGCATTCACACAAACGTGCTATACTCAGGTTTAGCACAGGGCTAAATAGCTGGCTTTTAAAGCAGACCAAGGCAGGCCAGCAGCACGGTTCAATTCCCGTACCAGCCTCCCCGAACAAGCGCCGGAATGTGGGGACTAGGGGCTTTTCACAGTAACTTCATTTGAAGCCTACTTGCGACAATAAGCGATTTTCATTTCATTTCTTTACTTCCCCTTAAATAAGGGCACGAGATAGGGCTGCCCTTGATCTCCCATTTTGTTGCCTTGGCAGAATTGCCGTTCTCTATGACATTGAGTGCCTCTAGTCAATGGAAGGGTATTAGTCAGGATGGGGTAGAGCATTAAGTATCTCTTTATGCAGATGACCTACTTTTATATATTATAGACCCAACCCCTTCCATTAATGAAATAATGAAAACACTTAATACCTTTAGCTCCTTCTCTGGCTATAAATTAAATTTAGGCAGGAGTGAATGTTTTCCGGTTCTGCCCAAATACTTCTTTGTTAAGGTTAACAAATTGATATTTGCTTTTGTTTGGGTGGGTAGGAATCACAATATCGGCAGCGTTCTACTCTAAAGAGACAATAAGGGAATCAGGGTTATGGGGAGAATGTAGGAGAATGGGGATGAGCAACATATCAGCCATGATTGAATGGCAGAGCAGACTTGATGGGCCGAATGGCCGGATTCTACTCCTATGTCTTTTGGTCTGATGGACAGACAGATGGGGCTTTGGCCCTCCCAAATTTATTATTTTATTGCTGGGCTGTTGTGGATCAGTGACCACAATTCTATTTGGGGGACAAATGGAGGCTCACTCCTGCACTAATTCTCCTCTTCTTGCCACAGTTAATGCACCATTGCCCTTTTCTCCTGCTCGACCTTCCTCAAACCCAGTTGTGGTTTCCTCTCTTATTTCAGCTTCCTAATTCTAGCCTTTTTATATTTTCAAGTTCGTCAACTCTCTCATACAGATTTCCCTTCCTTTCCTTTGGCCCCACCTTCCTCCTTGCTGAAGAGGACTTTATTTTTGGATCAGCCTGGCAAGGGGTCTATATGACGATATTCTCTCGTCGGATCTCTCTCCACTAAACAGGGAGAGGATAGATGGGAAATGTAGCTGGGTCCTCTACTTACCAGTGTGGCTTGGAGGGAGGTTCTTTATAGAGTCAACCCTGTGTCCCCATGTGCCCGGTTGAGCCTAATTCAGTTCAAGGTGTTACACAGGGCGCAGTTGACTAAGGTGAGGATGAGTGGGTTTTTTCTAAACGTTGAGGACAGATGTGGTCGCTCTTTGCTTGCCCAAGCTAACCATACGCATTTGTTTTGGTCCTGCCCCAAACTCGCCAGCTTCTGGGTTTCCTTTATTAGCACATGTCGGAGATAATCTGGGTGGATTTAAACCCATGCCCACTGGTAGCCACATTTCAGGTTTCGGGCTCTCCGGCGTTTCACTCTGGGATATAGGCTGATGCTGTCGCCTTTGCCTCACTGATAGTCCAGAGGGTCTCCCATTCCACCCAGTGCCTTTGCCTGATTGGGTGACTTAATGCCATTCACACTTAGAGAAAATCAAATTCACCATTAGGGGGTAGAGGGAGAGGTTCTACCTGATATGGCTGCCATTTATTTCCTTTTTTAAGGATCTAGACACTGTCAGCTTTGAGAGGGTTTAGTTATGGTGTTGAGTTAATTATGTGTTTTTGTTTTACATTTGCTTGCAATTTTTTGCCCTCGTGTTCTCGTTGGTTGCTTGTTATTTTGTTATTATGTAAAACTTCAAAAACATCTTTTTAAAACTTGCCATCCACTCTGTGTGAGAGCTATGATTTAAACATCATTTCTACAAAGGAGGAGAGGAGGGTCGCGCTGGGGTGGGAATTTCCAATATGATACATAGGGCATGATCTAAGCCGAATGGGACAGAGTACCATAACGAGTGAGTTTAGCTGGGTATTCCCGGCGATCGGAGCGCTGGAACACCACACATTATCGAAGGGGACTCTGTTCCCATTCAGGTAGATTCAGAGCCTCAGTGCGAACCCCCCGACGAGGTCGTACTTAGTCCCATTTCCTGCACAGAGGAACTCCGCTCGCCGGAACGGGGAGTGGGGGGGTGATGGAGATTGGGTCGCCATTTTAAAATTATTAAATGGCATCACAATCTCCTGAACACCCCCCCCCCCCCCAATATGACCCGAACTCCCCCAAAGTTCCAACTCACCGATAAGGAGGTCCCTCACATGACCCCCCCCCCCCAACACCCCCCCACACCCTCCCCGGACAAGATACCCCAGGCCCGATTCCCATCGCGGGGGAAGAGCCAGCTTGGCACCTTGGGACTGAACAGCCCTCACCCGAGGTCTCCAAGGCGAAGGGGTTACTTGGGTAGATCTTGGGAGTGTAAATGGGACTAGCTGTCTCATTCCAATATGCAGATATGCAGATTTGCTTGGAGGTGATCCGCCAACAAATTAACATCGCAACATCTTGCGAGACATAGAACATACATTGCAGAAGGAGGCCATTCGGCCCATGGTGTCTGCACTGACCCACTTAAGCCCTCACTGCCACCCTGTCCCCATAACCCAATAACCCCTCCTAAACATTTTGGTCACTAAGGGCAATTTTATCATGGCCAACCCACCTAAACTGCACGTTTTTGAACTGTGGGACGAAACTGGAGCACCCGGAGGAAACCTACGCAGACACGGGGAGAACAGTGACCCAGCGGGGAATTGAACCTGGGATCCTGGTGCTGTGAAGCCACAGTGCTAGCCACTTGTGCTACCGTGCTGCCCCATGTTAGATCTCGCGAGGCATGGTGAGGCGGATAAACCCTGGAATAGGGATCTCCCGGCATCTGCAGGCTGCAGCGCGCTATCTTTTGGGTGTAACACAGCCGGTAGATCATGCCCATAGTGTTCTAACAATGATTTATCCAATATTTTTGTAACTTTAGCATTTTAGCCCTCAACTCTATGTTCCTATTTACAAACCCAAAACTCATCCTCTTTCTGGCTTTAACTACCTGCAGTTGAACTGTCCGTCAGGGAATTAAACTTGTCTACCTGGCAGAAACTGTGTGTGCACAGTTACGATTGGTTGGGATACTTTCTCCTTGACATCCTGCTTCTGTCCTGCAAGTCTTCAATTTTAACCTGCGTTTCTGAGAAGGTGGCAAGGACATGCAAAGAAGCCAGTGTGGTCACTCCTTAAATTTGCTAATCAGGCTCTGATTGGGCCTGACTGCTATTTTGCTATTTACGAACCAGTAGCTTAAGTGAGGATACTATTGTGGGGTTTCCACCATATGAGGCTGCTGGGAAGCAGATTCAGCACTAGAACAGGATCAAAAACATACGTTTTTATAAATTTGTTTGTTGGGAACGCAGTCATCGTCCCACGACAGCCCAATTAAGGGCGGAAAGACCGTTGGATGACCTTCCTGCACCACTGCCAATTGAGGCCCTTAAGCGAACAATTAATGTCCACTTAGGGGGCTCATTTCACTGCAGTTGACATATCTCTAATGATGATGCACATGGGACTCACCATTCAGGGTGCCCGGCTTAACCTGTTGGAGTTGCTTGTGGGCTCCAACGGGTGTGTGTTGGGGGCGGAGGATGCCCTCATTCAAAGGCAATGATTGAGAAATGCAGAAACAGGAAGGGGGTTGTTGGAGGGTACGGAGAGCCAGCCCGCTGCCCTTGTTGCCAACTCCCACTGCCTCCTCTCCCGCGACCACCCTCCCGCCTTGACTCACCTGTGCTTGGGTTCATCCATGATCCTAAGCCTCAGGGGGTATAGTACTAACAACCGCTACTGCAACCCCCGCTCCCTCCCACCTCAGTTGGCCTCCAATTGACTAGCAACTCTTGGTGGGTGAGACATCCACCTCCAAGGTCCATGATTCTGGAGAAGGCCCGCTGTTGCCTTGTTAATTGCCTAATTGGCACTTAATTCGGCAGGCCTTCCCCAAAGGAGGTGACACAGGAGTCTCACCAGCTCTCGTTAGTGGGCAAGATCCCATCGCCTCCATGAAATACTGCCCTATGTTGTAACTGTCTTTATCCTGCCAGGGCGTCTGCAGCATTTTGTTTTATTGTTAACCTCATATTCAGCTTGTTTGCGGCTTAGTTTCCAAATGACCCTCAAAATACAAGTGTTTTGCTTTTTTTTCAAACAACCTATATTCCTACACTTTTATACCATAATTGTTCCTGCTCTCGGTCTCTAACTCAAGCACATCTTACTCTGAATGCTCCTGGGCATGCTATTGTAGGCAATGACGAAATAGTCATTTAGAAGTTCAAAATCAAACAACAAAACTGAAGCGGTTTCTATTGCTTTTATATGGACTTTTTAATAGATTGTCACAACTGATACGGAGATTAGAAAACACGATCAGAAATGGAGTGAGGATCTTAGATTGTTGATCATAGAATCAGCAATGATTAAGTAAAGAAGCTACAATAAAGGACTTTGGAGTACTACATCACCTTCTTAACACATTTAAGAGCAACCTTTGTATAAAGGACTAGTGATACTTCGCAAAAAGGAAACCGGAATTCAGCCCAGTTCACGTATGTCAATACATTAGACATATTAATATTATGCTGTGAGGCTGTAGATCCGAACGATAGCCTGGAGCATAATTTCACTTTTGTGCCCTACTCGAGAAGGTTAATTTCATAGCAGGACAGCAGATTCTGCTCCATGTTTCCAAAAATATCTCAGAAAGCTTGAATTGCTCATTAACATAGTCACGGTTCATTTGGTGAGAAACTAAATTTTATTAACGCCAACTCATTATCACAGCAAAACTCTGAGCATGGACTTCTTAACTTCGTACCTGGAATAACCAGGATAGCGGTTGGGTGATGTAGGGAGGAATAATTCTTCAGCAGATTTTCAATTCCAGTCCTGCTGTTCTCGAGCCTGTATGGTCTAAAAGGTAGCTTGGAAACTAATGAGAATATATGTATGTAGGCCATTTATGGCCACTTTGCCATTCAGTTACCACTGCTGCACATGGCTGACAACCTGAACTACCCAAGGTAAACAATTTGCTGGAGGCTCAGGCCCCATTAGGGCCTGATCAACTAAAGACACCTCACCTGTTTGAAGTTCCTCCGTGGTGTCAAGTCTGGGCTGAGCTTGGTCCATGGTGCTGACAGGGGACTCGCGTCGATCACCTCCAGAGATTTTCCAGGGCAAAGTCAAAAGACACAAATTACTCAAGAGTTATTTTGTGATGAGGTCATCAAATTGCTGTCACATGTCTTAGCTAGAGATGAGCGACAAACTGCACAATATCAAAAGTGATCCATATTGAGCCATTTCTGGTTAATTCACAAATATTTAGATCAAATTAGGTTTGGATGATATTTGGATATTAAAAAATATATATGTGATGTTCAACTCCAAAGGGCAAAGCCTCACTATTATTTTTGCCCTGGGTATTAAATCCCTACTGTTATGACAAGTGGTTGAAAGTTAGCCAGCTAATACAACAAGAAAAAGTTAGCTTTTTATACAGTCAAATGTCATATCTGTTCTGGAAGAAATAGACTATGAATTTATTGGATCTTAACCAACAATCTCATGGTGAGTTGTAACCTCTATTTCATGTTGGAATGGGTGAAATGATAATTTAATTCCTGAACGTTCAGTGGAGGGACAAATAAAATCCTCTGATGGTATAGTGATAAGTTTACACTTAATTACTGGAATCTAGTAAATGGGGTGTACCTGGTAGCCTAGCTTCTACTTTCAACCTGTGCAAAGTACTCCAGATTGCTTCTTCTAACACCAACTTCAATTGGTGATGAAACTTGTACATTAGGCACTGTTAAGCAACATTAAATGCAAAGATGTGCAGGTTAGGTGCATTGGCCACGTGAAATTGCCCTCAGTGCCCAAAGGTTAGGTGGGGTTACAGGGGAGTGGGGTCTAGGTAGGGTGCTCTTTCAGAGGGTTGGTGCAGTCTAGATGGGCCATTTCATTTCCTGCACTGTAGGGATTCTAAATGCGGAATTTAAAAATGGGGATGTGTGAAGCTGAAGCCAGGTGAAGACATTATTATGGGACTGATTTCCTTCAACCACTTTCCTCCTGCCCCCAAACTGGAAAAAAGCAGTGTCCAGCCGAAGGAGTGCCACTGTTTCCCCTCTCAGATATTCATCCTGGTTTGCTGTACCTCATTATCAGGCCCACTCTCTGGCTGAATCTTGCCCCTCAAAAGGAGCAAGAACTTTAAGCCAAGCAATAGATTTCACAAAGCTATACCTGTGCATTGTTATTCTGAGATTCTGGCAGCCGATGGAGAATGTTAAGTTGGCAAACTCAACCTAGTTTTAAACTACAATGAAAATATGAACACTTGCACATGTCCCTGGTGCCATTACTGACCTTCCAGCCTGCGATGGCTCAAGAGAAGTCCAAAGTGTCAGGTTTCATTAAGCATTCCTGCATCGGAGAAACTTGTGTGTGGAATCTCAGGAAGGCAAGGTCTGTGACCAGCAATGTTTTATCCACCCTATTTACATCTCAGTGATTGGCCAGACCCTCCAATACATGCAGGACCTACCTCCATCCCCTCAGGAAGCCCTGCAACAAATCCTGACTGTATCGGGGGCAACAAACCCTGACCGTATCAGAGACAACAAACCCTGACTGTATCAGGGGCAACAAACCCTGACTGTAATCGGAGATAACAAACCCTGACTGTATCGGGGGAACACGCCCTGACCGTATTGGAGATATCAAACCCTGACCGTATCGGAGGCAACAAACCCTGACTGTATCGGGGGCAACAAACCCTGACTGTATCGGAGATAACAAACCCTGCCTGTATCAGAGACAACAAACCCTGACTGTATCGGGGGAACAAACCCTGACTGTATCGGAGATAACAAACCCTGCCTGTATCAGAGACAACAAACCCTGCCTGTATCAGAGACAACAAACCCTGACTGCATCAGAGACAACAAACCCTGACTGCATCAGAGACAACAAACCCTGACTGTATCAGAGACAACAAACCCTGACTGTATCAGAGGCAACAAACCCTGACTGTATCGGAGGCAACAAACCCTGACTGTATCAGATGCAACAAACCCTGACTGTATCGGGGGCAACAAACCCTGACTGTATCGGAGCAACAAACCCTGACTGTATCGGAGATAACAAACCCAGCCTGAATCAGAGACAACAAACCCTGACTGCATCAGAGACAACAAACCCTGACTGTATCGGGGGCAACAAACCCTGACTGTATCGGAGATAACAAACCCTGCCTGTATCAGAGACAACAAACCCAGCCTGTATCAGAGACAACAAACCCAGCCTGTATCAGAGACAACAAACCCTGACTGCATCAGAGACAACAAACCCTGACTGTATCAGAGACAACAAACCTTGACTGTATCAGAGACAACAAACCCTGACTGTATCGGGGGCAACAAACCCTGACTGTATCAGAGACAACAAACCCTGACTGTATCGGGGGCAACAAACCCTGACTGTATCAGAGACAACAAACCATGACTGTATCGGGGGAATAAACCCTGACTGTATCAGAGAAAACAAACCCTGACTGTATCAGAGACAACAAACCATGACTGTATCAGAGACAACAAACCCTGACTGTATCAGAGACAACAAACCCTGACTGTATCAGAGACAACAAACCCTGACTGTATCAGAGACAACAAACCCTGACTGTATCAGAGACAACAAACCCTGACCGTATCGGAGGCAGCACGGTAGCATTGTGGATAGCACAATTGCTTCACAGCTCCAGGGTCCCAGGTTCGATTCCGTCTTGGGTCACTGTCTGTGCGGAGTCTGCACATCCTCCCCGTGTCTGTGTGGGTTTCCTCCGGGTGCTCCGGTTTCCTCCCACAGTCCAAAGATGTGCAGGTTAGGTGGATTGGCCATGATAAATTGCGCTTAGTGTCCAAAATTGCCCTTAGTGTTGGGTGGGGTTACTGGGTTATGGGGATAGGGTAGAGGTGATGGGTAGGGTGCTCTTTCCAAGAGCCGGTACAGACTCGATGGGCCGAATGGCCTCCTTCTGCACTGTAAATTCTATGATAATCTATGAAACAAACCCTGACTGTATCAGAGACAACAAACCCTGACTGTATCAGAGACAACAAACCCTGACTGTATCAGAAACAACAAACCCTGACCGTATCGGAGGCAACAAACCCTGACTGTATCGGAGGCAACAAACCCTGACTGTATCAGAGACAACAAACCCTGACTGTATCAGAGACAACAAACCCTGACTGTATCGGAGATAACAAACCCTGACTGTATCGGGGGCAACAAACCCTGACTGTATCCGAGGCAACAAACCCTGCCTGTATCAGAGACAACAAATCCTGACTGTATCAGAGACAACAAACCCTGACCGTATCAAGAGACAACAAACCCTGACTGTATCAGAGACAACAAACCCTGCCTGTCTCAGAGACAACAAACCCTGACTGTATCAGAGACAACAAACCCTGACCGTATCAGAGGCAACAAACCCTGACTGTATCGGGGGCAACAAACCCTGACTGTACCAGAGATAACAAACCCTGCCTGTATGGGGGGGCAACAAACCCTGACTGTATCAGAGACAACAAACCCTGACTGTATCGGAGACAACAAACCCTGCCTGTATCAGAGACAACAAACCCTGACTGTATCAGAGACAACAAACCCTGACTGTATCGGGGGCAACAAACCCTGACTGTATCGGAGACAACAAACCCTGCCTGTATCAGAGACATCAAACCCTGACTGTATCAGAGACAACAAACCCTGACTGTATCAGAGTCAACAAACCCTGACTGTATCAGATCCAACAAACCCTGACTGTGTCAGAGACAACAAACCCTGACTGTGTCAGAGACAACAAACCCTGACTGTATCAGAGATAACAAACCCCGACTGTATCAGAGACAACAAACTCCAATTGTATCAGAGACAATAAACCTCGACTGTATCGGGAGCAACAAACCCTGACTGTATCAGAGACAACAAATCCTGACCGTATCAGAGAAACAAATCCTGTCTGTATAAGCGACAAGGGCCTAATCGAATGGGCTGCCATTTATTTATTCTGTCCTCTGTCCCTGAAGACATGTGAAAAAGTCATGGAAAATTGGTCACATCAACCTCTGTACTTCCTCATGAACATGTGGTAATTGTTGTCCTGGTTGGGAGGCCAATCATTTCATTGAGTGTGTCCAAAAGCTTACCTTATATTATCATTAATTTGCTTTAAATTATAGAACATAGAACCGTACAGCACAGAACAGACCCTTCGGCCCTCGATGTTGTGCCAAGCATTGTCCGAAACCAAGATCAAGCGATCCCACTCCCTGTCATTCTGGTGTGCTCCATGTGCCTATCCAATAACTGCTTGAAAGTTCCTAATGTGTCCGACTCCACTATTACAGCAGGCAGTCCATTCCACACTCTGAGTAAAGAACCTACCTCGGACATCCCTCCTATATCTCCCACCCTGAACCTTATAGTTATGCCCCCTTGTAACAGCTACATCCACTCGAGGAAATAGTCTCTGAACGTCCATTCTATCTATCCCCCTCATCATCTTATAAACCTCTATTAAGTCACCTCTCATCCTCCTCCGCTTCAAAGAGAAAAGCCCTAGCACCCTCAACCTTTCCTCAAAACCTATCCTGCAAACCAGGCAGCATCCTGGTAAATCTCCTTTGCACCCTTTCCAATGCTTCCACTTCCTTCCTATAGGGAGGTGACCAGAACTGCACACAATACTCCAAATGTGGTCTCACCAGGGTCATGTACAGTTGCAGCATAACCCTACGGCTCTTAAACTCAAGCCCCCATTAATAAATGCTAACGCACAATAGGCCTTCTTCACGGCTCTATCCACTTGAGTGGCAACCTTCAGAGATCTGTGGACATGAACCCCAAGATCTCGCTGTTCCTCCACATTCCTCAGAACCCTGCCGTTGACCCTGTAATCCCCATTCAAATTTTTTCTACCAAAATGAATCACCTCGCACTTATCAGGGTTAAACTCCATCTGTCATTTTTCAGCCCAGCTTTGCATCCTATCAATGTCTCTTTGCAGCCTACAACAGCCCTCTACCTCATCCACTACTCCACCAATCTTGGTGTCATCTGCAAATTTACTGACCCACCCTTCAGCCCCCTCCTCCAAGTCATTGATAAAAATCACAAACAGCAGAGGACCCAGAACTGATCCCTGTGGTACATCGCTGGTAAGTGGTCTCCAGTCTGAAAATTTTCCATCCACCACCACCCTCTGTCTTCAATGTGATAGCCAGTTACTTATCCAATTGGCCAAATTTCCCTCTATCCCACAACTCCTTACTTTCTTCATAAGCCGACCATGGAGAACCTTATCAAACGCCTTACAAAAATCCATGTATACGACATCAACTGCTCTATCTTCATCTACACACTTAGTTACTCCTAAAAGAATTCGATCAAATTTGTGAGGCAAGATTTACCCTTCACAAATCCGTGTTGACTATCCTGGATTAAGCTGCATCTTTCCAAATGGTCATAAATCCTATCCTTCAGGACCTTTTCCATTAACTTACCGACCACCGTAGTAAGACTAACCGGCCTATAATTACCAGGGTCATTCCTATTCCCTTTCTTGAACAGAGGAATAACATTCGCCACTCTCCAGTCCTCTGGCACTATTGCCGTGGACTGTGAGGACCCAAAGATCAAAGCCAAAGGCTCCGCAATCTCATCCCTTGCCTCCCAAAGAATCCTTGGATATATCCCATCTGGCCCAAGGGACTTGTCGACCCTAAGGTTTTTCAAAATTGCTAATACATTCTTCCTCAGACCATCTACCTCCTCCAGCCTACCTGCCTGTATCACACTCTCATCCTCAAAAATATGGCCCCTCTCCTTGGTGAACACTGAAGAAAAGTATTCATTCAACACCTCTCCTATTTCTTCTGACTCCATGCACAAGTTCCCACTACTGTCCTTGACCGGCCCTAACCTCACCCTGGTCATTCTTTTATTTCTCACATAAGAGTAAAAGCCTTGGGGTTTTCCTTGATCCGACCCGCCAAGGACTTCTCATGTCCCCTCCTAGCTCTCCTAAGCCCTTTTGTTTTAGCTCATTCCTTGCTACCTTGTAACCCTCAAGCGACCCAACTGAACCTTGTTTTCTCATCCTTACATACGCTTTCTTTTTCCTTTTGACAAAACATTCAACCTCTTTTGTGAACCATGGTTCCCTCACATGGCCATTTCCTCCCTGCCTGACAGGGACATACCTATCTACGACACGCAGTATTTGTTCCTTGAACAAGCTCCACTTTTCATTTGTGCCTTTCCCTGACAATTTCTGTTCCCATCTTATACTCCCTAATTCTTGTCTAATCGCATCAAAATTACCCCTCCCCCAATTGTAAACCTTGCCCTGGCGTGAGGCCCTATTCCTCTCCATTGCAATAGTGAAAGACATCGAATTGTGGTCACTATCTCCAAAGTGCTCTCCCAAAAACAAATCTAACACTTTGCCCGGTTCATTACCCAGTACCAAATCCAAGGTGGCCCCCCCCCTCGTCGGCCTATCCACATATTGTGTCAGGAAACCCTCCTGCACATACTGTACAAAAACTGCCCCATCCGAACTGTTCGACCTATAGTGGTTCCAATCAATATTTGGAAAGTTAAAGAAACCCATGCCAACTACCCTGAGACCTCCACACCTTATTTATTTTTGTGATATTCAGATAAATTCTTGAGGCACAGGCCAAACTATTTTACATTTATAATTTCTAAAATCAAACAAGATGCACGATAGTCAGCAGTGAGATCAGTCTCTATGAACAATGGTTTCCCCTTTGTGTCTCGCACTTCATTTCACTCAAATTCAATAGCTCTCACAAATCCTCACATGTGGTGACTTCAACAGACATGGCTTTTTTTTGACATTCCGTGTCCCACGTTATACAACTATCTACGATTGCTTACTTCACTAGAAATGAATATTTTAACTGTAAAAGTACCAAACCCTTTTTATACTATTGTGATACTTTTCTGCAAAGCTGCATAAATAAGACTTTTATTGGCATTGTCGTAGTTAAGATTGCACCAGTAAATGACATACAGGCTACAAATTACACTATGCACATAATGAACACTGAATGAGTTTCCTTATTTTTTTTTGAAAAATATTTTATTGAGGCATTTATATATTTACACATCAAACACAATCACAAAACTAGCCAACAGGGCTGCAAATAACCAACTCAATAAAATACCTAACACCCCACCATAATGCGCTTCCTTATAAAGTAAATTTACTTGATTTAAAACCAATAGGTTAATAACTTAGTAAATAATAGCAGAAGAATGTCACTCAAATGCATTGGACATCTATCGTATGTTAATATCAGAACAGTAACGATTAGATTTATGGCTTTGCTTCACCTAAGGAAAGAAAATGCTTTAAAAACATAAAACTGCTAAAAGTATAATGGTTTTCCTATTCTCTTTTTTTCCTCTCCACCTCTCCACACGCCGATGTATCAAGAAGGAGTTCTTGTTTATATTATCTAAGTATAAGTCCACAACTATTTGTGTGATAATCTAATCACTGCCTAACTGAACTGCAGCTATTACACAAACTTAGACAAATCGCCCATCAATCCTTCCATTGGCTCCCAGAACCCAAAAATTCGAATGTAATGTCTCATCAGGAGCTTAAAATCATTACCATTTCCTTCCATTGGCAGCATTCTCCCCTACCCGACGGGACGGGGGGTCCTGGCGGGATGGAGTGGCGCGAACCACTCCTGCGTCGGCCTGCCCCAAAGGTGCGGGGGCTAGGCTTGCCCCGGAGTGGTTTGTGCCCCGCCGGCCGACGGGAAAGGGGCTTGGCACTTGGCGGACTGGTACAGCCTCCGGTGCAGAATGATAGAGTGTCCCCACGGCACAGGCCCGCCCACGGATTGGTGGGCCCCGATCGCAGGCCAGGTCACCGTGGGGGCATCTCCCGGGGCGAGATCCCCCCACGCCCCCCCAAGAACCCCGGAGCCCGCCCGCGCCGCCAGGTCCTGCCGGTAAGGGACCTACTCCAATTTACGCTGGCGGGACTGGCAAAAGATGAGCAGGACTTCGGCCCATCGTGGGCCAGAGAGCTTGGGCAGCGCCGGCGCCCATTGAGTCGCGCCAGACTCCGCCATTCTCCGAGGCGGGCGGCGCGACTCACGCCGGGCTGATTTTTTTTGGGGGGCGGAGAATTAAGAGGACGGCGGGGGCGGGATTCACGCCGACCCCCGGCGATTCTCCGACCTGGCGGGGGGTCGGAGAATCCCACCCCATATCTCTGTAAACTCATCAAGGCCTACAACCACTCAAACCCCTTTCAAACACTTCATTTCTCTAAATCTAACCTTATGTGCATCCATTTCTCTCTTTACCCTACTGCTTGTGGTTATGTCTTCAGCTGCCAAGACGCCATGCACCAAACTTACCTGCCTAAAACCCTGCATCCTCCTTCCATCTCCCTTTATGCCCCGCAGTAAAGCTATAGCTAAGATTTGTTTGCCCAACATTTATTTCTGTAGTACAGTTGGACATTTTGTTTTATTAGCAGTGCTGTATATATGCAAATTAACTCTGATTTTTAATCCCATAAATGATTGAGAATGACAAAATAACAAATTTTCTATTGGACAGATGGAGGAAACGCTGCCAACCAATTCAGCTCAAAAGTATGATATATATATATATAACGATGGATTAACAGTTAGAAATGTGTAAATAGGTCCTTTCAGGCCACAATTACTTTAAATCAAGCTTTTGTCGCACTATGTATGAAACTCTTAGTACAAGTTGAATAAGAGCGTCCAGGAATATTTTAAACAGTTGCGGCAAAAGTCAAACATTTTTCAGCAGTAACTGGAGTTGCTGAAAACGCACAGTATTTTAAGAAACTTTAAGAGTAAGATAAGCTGATGTTTCACACTTGAAGAAAATCATCTTTCTGTTTGATTGACTGCCTGCAGACCCTCCACATTTTGTTTTTAATTCAGAATTCCACCATTCTTTCTATTTATGCATAGTGATTTTTTATTTCATTTTTTATTCAGCAGATACATTCCTTTCACCTTTGACTCCTTCTTTATGAATATACAAAGACTTACACTGAAGATTCATAATTTAGTGCAGGAGGATTTTTGCTCTATTGAAGGCTTGCTGCTTCAGATTCAATTCCTTGACGAACACTTGACCTTACTGCAAATTATAAAGTACTCAACAGCGTTCCATGCAGCCAATTAAGTTCTATTTTTAAATAAGCAGTGAATAGTGTAATAGATAAGCACTTGTAGGTCATTGATGCTATTCGGGAATTTCAGTTACACAACTTAGGATGATTAAGGATAATAAACTGTGCAGCCACAAAGGCAATTGATTAAAAATAGCAAAATATCACCATTGTCCTTCCTGGGTAATAAGACCTGGTATTTCACAATTATCTCACATACCTGCTGAATAATTTGATTAATATGGGAAGGAATGATTATATGTAGGAGACATTTATTAAGGCTGTTCTTGAAACATTGCTTTAAAAAAATAATAGAATCCCCTCAAAAATGGTTTAAGAATCACCTGTACAGAGAGTTGCGTAAAACCCAATGTCTCACTATCAACTTCTTCTACAAGTCTGTAGACCATGATGTACCAAGTCAAAAAAGACATTAACGAAGCATAGACAGATACTGAAATGGATAATAAAGTATCTAAATGGACCTACCTTTCGGATGCCAAGGATCCATAAACTCGTACTTTCCCATCCCAACAGTTCGTAACATCTGCAAACCATTCCTGTTGTCTTCAATTTGTGGTGGATTTAAAGGAAGGTGGGAAACAACCTGCTCATTGACTCCTTGAGCATTACTAGGAAGAGCAGCTGAGGGCACAGCAGATGGATGCAGAATGGGACAACTCATGTGACCATTCCCTACTGTGCTAGGGGCAGGCTGAGTCACCTGACCCACCCCAGTGAGAGGGGACATGGTAATTGGCTGACTAGTTGTGTACAAAGGTTGACTCTGCAGATTGACAACCATGTTGGTTATAGGCTGTGAAGGATGTTGTACTTGATAATGTGCTGTCATAAGTGGAAGTTGAGGGGGAACTGGAGGTGGCATTGTGGGTGTAACTCCGATCACTGGACCTTGAACATTAAATGCTGGTGGCTGAGCCATCCCATACGTGGAAGGTATTAGGGCAGGCTGGCCGACAGCTACAACTGAAGGGACCCATGATGGCGGACCTGAAATTTAAACAAAACAAGAATTAATAATTTCCCTCTCTACAAAGTTCACACAATTCTATGATCAAACCCGTTGACTGGAATATATATGCCTGCTCAACAATCTTCAAACACATTATCTGATGTTTTAAAAGCTCATGAAATTTTTTAATTTCATTTTTTTTCTGTTAAAAGCTTATCATTTATTGGACTCTTTCTCAGAACCTATAATAAGATGGAAAGAGTCAGACAGAGAGACTGTGTGAGTGTCTGCATGTGTATGTGTCTGTGTGTATATGTGTATGTGTGTGTGTTCATTTTTACGGGGGGACGGGGGGGGGGGGGGGGGACGGGGGGGGGGGGGGGGGGACAGGAATTGTTAGAGAGTACGGGATAAGGTGTAGATGACATGATGAGTGGGTGTGGCTATTAAATACCCTCATCCCATGACGGTCATAGTTTGATAGATCTGTACCTATAGATCTATGTTAAAAATATGAATGTTAAATAGAGAATGTTGTATACAGTCAATACTATGCCATTTTCCATAGAGCAACCAGTACATGGAGATCAAGTAGTCATGTGACAAAGTGATGACACGGCTACAAAAGAGGACACCTGTCGGGAGCACGGGAGTGATCCTCATGAGCGTGGGCAGAATACAAACACTTTGTTGTTCGTGTTATGGGAATTAGAGCCATATACAGCACTAGGCGGACCTTGCCGCTTACGGTGGACAAACCATCCGCACCGAAGATGTTGCCACTTTGCACTGCACTCAGGGCAATTTCAAGTTTCATATTGTTGACCAGAATGTAAAGCCACTATTAAGTCTTTGGGGCAGAATTACATTGGGGCTCATTCCACTTGGCCCAGAAGGAAGTGCTCTCTACCACCAGGCCCTAGACATACAAAACCTCTATAACTGTGACATCATTGGCAAGCTACAGTTATATATCAAATAAGACGATGGGCACGATTTAACGGAACGATTTCGAAGTATCGTTTTGGGCACGATTAGCGGGGTGTTTCTCGACGGCTGCATTGGCGAGATAACAGCCCGTAATTAACGGCACTTACTGTCAAAAAGGAGCCCCCATAAGCTTCTCGCCATTTACTGGCTGTCTCGCTGTCTAATTCGCCAGACTCAGCATCTGGCCGTGAAAAAGACAGAGCTGCTTATAAAACGCTTCCTCACCACTCACTCCCAGTCAACACACAAGCATGGAAGCGCACAGACCTGCGCCTCACTTTGGGATGCTAATCATGACAGGCTTCTCGATGCTGTGAATGAGAAACGGGGCATCCTGTTCTCCCGGGAGGATTGGAGGGCCAGCAGCAGGGTCACCAATGCCGCCTGAGAGGCAGTGGCAGTGGCTGTCAGTGCGGGCAACATCACCAGAAGAACCAGTGTCCAATGTCGGAAGAAGAGCAACGACCTCCACCGAGCTGCAAGGGTAAGTTACCACCTCTCTCCTGGCATCAGTTCCATCTGTCACCCCTCAAATCCCCAACCCCACAAATCACTGGCTGACACCTTGCATCCTCCCCACATCCAATCTTTGTGCTTGTTCCTCAGCACACGCTGGCACCCACCAGCACATCCTCTTCATGTTCAGTTGAGGTGTCCACATATGTCATCTGCTACGGACCCCTCCCGATCCATCAAACGTGCGGCCCACAAAGACCTCTCTTTGTCCCCGCAGGAAAAGAAAAGAGGGAAAGTGGGGGGGGGGGGGGGGGGGGGAATACCAGAGATCCCAGTCCTATGAGGAATGGACTCTGGAGATCACAGGATTTACTGAGGAGAGAGCGGACACTGACAGTGAGGTTGGCCTGTGCCGCAGAGGTGAGAATCCACTACCTCTTCACGAAGATAACCTGACTCAAGTAGTCGTTTATGTCAGACAAAACGATCCTTCGCTCTCGGTGACCACATGTCCATTGTCTCGCAAGGTCTCCACCTAATGGGGTTGAGCCATCCGGAGTCGTTTGCCCTGCCACACAAGAGACCACCTCAGAGGAGAGTTCCAAGAAGTCCACCATCAAGGTGTCACAACTATCACCCCAGCTCCACCAGTGCAGATAGACACACCTCGATGGGAGACATTAGTGGACAGGCTTCTGGGGTACAATCTGGTGAGCACTACATAGTTGCTGATGCACAACAGGTTGATGCAGGAACATCCAAGGGAGTCAGCAGTTGGAGGTCTGCTGGATCACAGGATTCTGCTGAGTCCCAGTCAAATTATGGTCACCTTAGAGCTGATGCAGACGCTGGGACACAGCCGTGAGATTCAGGAGGGAATGTCCTCGACATTCCAGCGAGTGCATAGCTGATTGGGGCAGCCCCAAAGGCTACGGGCATACGGATGGCATTGGCAACGTGTGGCACGAAGGCCAACACTGCTAGGCTGGTGACAGCAGTGGAAAGCCTGCAGCACAACGTCTGCATCTTGAGTAGTGGTGCCCAATGTGTGATTCAGTCTGTGACAACCATGGCTGAAGGCCTTGACATCATGCCCCAGTCACCGAGGGACAAGCCCCTTAGGCAGGTGGACAGTGCTGAGGCGCAGCAAAGCATGTTCCAGTCGCTGAGGGATGTGTCCCAGGCACAGGTGGACATTTCCGGGGCACTGCAGAGCATGGCCCAGTCATTGAGGAGCATTGCGGAGGGCATCAACACAAGACAACAGGGAGGCGTAGGAACTGGTAGAGCCAAATGACGCAGAGACCACCAGAGCTCACTGCATCTGCCACTCCATCCCATGTAGACCCCAAGGGCGCTACAGGCACCATTAGCGAGGTGGAAGTGCTGGATGGCCAACTCAAGGCCTGCCACCAAGGAGATGATGACGGTCTTGAGTTCTTCCAATTCCACCCACCCGACACCAGCGCAGCTCAAGGGCAGCGGGCAGAATAGCCTGGCACAGCGAAGCCACACGTGTAGGCCGGGACCCTCAGCTCCAGGCCCTTTAGAGGATGTCTGCTAAGGACATCAAAGGTCACAGAGCGTGGAATGCAACAGGCTGCCTCCACTTCTGATGTGCGTCCTGAGGACAGACCTAGACTTAGCACTGGACCATGTAAGATTCAGAAGATTGAGGAGAAGATTCAGAAGATTGAGGAGGACAGAGAGGGCACTGGGGGCGGGGTCACTATGTGTTGCGAGGGGAAATGGAAATGGCCAATGTTCACTATTAAAACATGTAAAATCTCATTTTTGTGAAGCCTCTGTCACGTTAATCTTCGCAGCAGGCCTGCCTGCACCCCCACCCCCTGTTTACCTCCCACTCCCCCTATCCCCTGCCCCCGGGAACAGATGTCCAAGGTCATTTGCCGCTGATGCAAACCCCGTTCAGAGGATGGGTGTGAGTGTGTTGTGAGCGGAAAGACAGGAGTCAGAATTTGGCATTAATTGTGGAGCACCAGAGCTTTTTTAAATGAAATTTTGAGTATCCAATTAATTTTTTCCAATTAAGGGGCAATTTAGCGCAACCAATCCACCTACCCTGCACATCTTTGGGTTGTGGGAGCGAAACCCATGCAGACACCGGGAGAATGCGCAAACGTATAGTGACCTAGGGCCGGAGTCGAACCTGTGACCTCGGCGTCTTGAGGCAGCAGTGCTAACCACTGTGCCACCGTGCTGCTCGTGGAGCACCAGTGCTAACCTCACAGCGCATGATCATCACTCTCCTGCCTTGTATAGTGACCTAATGATATTGCCGACACAGTCCCATCACCCTGTCGTGATGTTACACACAACCTGGGAGGGCAGCACGGTAGCCTTGTGGATCGCACAATTGCTTCACAGCTCCAGGGTCCCAGGTTCGATTCCAGCTTGGGTCACTGTCTGTGCGGAGTCTGCACATCCTCACCGTGTGTGCGTGAGTTTCCTCCGGGTGCTCCGGTTTCCTCCCACAGTCCAAAGATGTGCAGGTTAGGTGGATTGGCCATGATAAATTGCCCTTAGTGTCCAAAATTGCCCTTAGTGTTGGGTGGGGTTACTGGGTTATGGGGATAGGGTGGCGGTGTTGACCTTGGGTAGGGTGCTCTTTCCAAGAGCCGGTGCAGACTCGATGGGCCGAATGGCCTCCTTCTGCACTGTAAATTCTATGATTCTATGGAACAGGAGAGTCGGTGGAGGGGGAAGGAGGAGAATTTTGGGGGAAGGAGGGTGAGAGAGGGGGCGAACTGACGGACAAAGCCTTGTCTATGAGAATTGGGTGAGGATGAAGGCCTCCCTGGTCCTCCGGGCATGCGAGACACATGCCACTGCCTGTCCTCCATCCTCCAGCTCTGCCTGTGACTCCTCCCCAGGGTCGTCCACCATCTCCTCCTGGCCCACCTCCTCCTCCTCAGAAGAGGCCGCATGACCCTCATCCTCCAGCATGTCACCCCACTGCTGTGCCAGGTTGTGGATGGCGCAGAAGACCACCACAAAGCACGATATCCTTTGGGGATGTACTGCAGTGCACCACCAGAACGGTCCAGGCAGTCCGATGTATCACTCAATGACAGCACTGGTGGCAACATGGGTCTCTTTCTATAGGGTCGCCCCCTCGATCTCCGGCCTCTACACAGGCGTCATCAGCCAGGACCTCTGTGGCTAACTCTTATCTCCGAAAAGCCAACCCGTCATCCTGGGGTCGTCCTCGAAGACGCTTGGATCTCTGAGTGACCCAGGATGTAACTGTCATGCACGCTCCCTGGGACACGTGCACACACGAGCATCATCTGGAGGTGGTGGACACACATGAGTTGAATATTCAAGGAGTGGAACCCCTTCCTGTTAATGAAGGGCACTCCCTGATGTGCAGAAGGTGACATGAGTGACATCAATTACTTCCTGGACCAGAGCAGCGGCAAGGGAAATTCTGCAGGTGAGGGATAGGGCAGGGAAGTTGGTGGTGGCTCCGGATCTGATTAACAAGGTTTTTGAGGAATTATTTGAGAGGTTGTACAGGTCAGAGCCACCTGGGGGAGACCGTGAGAGGCAGGAATTTCTAGATGGGTTGGAGTAGCCGAGGCTAGGGGAGGGGGACAGGGCTACATTAGAAGGAGCGATAGTGGAGCAGGAGATAAAGGATGCGATTGGGAGGATGCAGTCGGGGAAGGTGGCAGGGCCGGATGGGTTTCTGGTGGAATATTATAAAAAATTCAAGGATAAGCTGGCGCCCCTGATAGTGGGGTTGTTTGAAGAGGCATTAGGGAAGGGGGTATTGCCACAAACTCAGAGAGATTGAGGGAAGGATTACGTCATTCATATGGGGAGGGAAGGTGGCCAGAGTTAGAAAGGTACTGCTACAGAGGGGAAGGCAGGCAGGGGGGGTTTGTGTCTTCCGAACCTGAAGTATTATTACTGGGCGGCGAATGTGGAGAAGATGCAGAACTGGGTCAGAGGGGTTGATCCCCAGTGGGTCAGAATGGAGGAGAGTTTGTGCAGTGGGTCGGGATTGAAAGCACTAGCAACAGCGCCACTCCAGATATCCCCGGCGAAATACTCAGGAAGTCCGGTAATAATAGCTTCATTGAGAATTTGGAGGCAGTTTCGCCAACACTTCGGTTTGGGGGCAGGGTCAAGGGAAATGCCAATTCGGGGGAACCACAGATTTGAGCCAGGGAGGTGGGATGGAAATTTTCGGAAATGGGAGGAGAAGGGGATTAAGACACTGAAAGATTTGTTTCTTAGGGGTCGGTTTGCAGGATTGAAAGCGCTGGAAGCAAAGTATGGGCTGGAGCAGGGGGAAATGTTCTGATACATGCAGGTTCGAGGTTTTGCCAGAAAGGAGATACAGAACTTCCCGGAGGAGCCGGCCTCCACATTGCTGGAGGAGGTACTGACGACAGGGGGACTGGAGAAGGGGATAGTGTCAGCGGTTTACGGAGCTATTTTGGAAGAGGAGAAGGCACCACTGGAAGGGATCAAAGCAAAGTGGGAGGGAGAGGACATGGAGGAGGGGTTCTGGTGTGAGGTACTCCAGAGAGTGAATGCCTCCACCTCGTGCGCGAGGTTGGGGCTGATACAGCTGAAGGTGGTATACAGAGCACCTCACGAGGGCGAGGATGAGCCGATTCTTTGAAGGAGTAGAAGATGTGTGTGAATGTTGCGGGGAGGGGGCCCCGCTAATCACGTTCATATGTTTTGGTCCTGTCCAAAGCTAGAGGATTACTGGAAGGAGGTTTTTAGGGTAATTTCTAAAGTGGTGCACGTGAAACTGGACCCGAGGCCCCGGGTGGCCATATTCGGGGTGTCGGACCAGCCAGGGTTGGAAATGGGTGCGGAGGCAGGTGTTGTAGCCTTCGCCTCGTTGATCGCCCGAAGGCGGAACCTGATGGGTTTGAGAGCAACTTCTCCACCCTGTGTCCTGGCGTGGCGGGGGATCTGTTGGAATGCTTGACTCTTGAGAAGGTTAGGTTTGAACTGAGGGGAATGACAGAGGGGTTCTACAATTCATGGGCATTATTCATCATGCACTTATAAGAACTGGATAACATTGCACATTAGTAGTGGGGGGGTGGGTGGGAGGCCTGGGGGGGGGGGGGGGGGGGGGTGCGGGGGAGAAGGTGTGTGTTGATGGTGACTATGGGTGATTCCTGATTCCTTTTTGTTATTTGTTTATGTGAACATGCATATGTTTGGGGTTTGGTGGGAGGATGGGATGGTTGTTATCGATATGGGGATTGACATATTTGTTCCTGATTATTGTTTATTGTTGGTGGGTGTAAATTTGGGAGAAAATGTGAAAAAGGAGAATAAAGAAATATTTTTAAAAAATTACTTCCTGGACCAGTGGCATCGTGGCGATGGTGGAGAACCCTGCAGTCTGGGTATTTTGGTCCAGCTCAAACTTGAAATAGTCTGATGCCTGGGCATCCGTCACCGCACTTGTGGGCTGTAGCTTGTGAAATGCCGCACAAGTCCCCACTTGAGCCCTGAAATGAACCTGTGGCATAAATTTGGCACGTCCACAATGACTCTTATCAAATTGTACATCCCATCTGGCTGCATCAGAGCCTGATACGGCAACAGCTCGGCCTAAGGTTGTAGGAAACGATAAAGTGTAGTGAACACAGCCTAGTCCAACACGTGAGCCTGCCTCCCACACATCAACTCCATCTACACCTCCCCTGCCTTGGGAAAGTGGGCAGCATAATCAAAGACCCCTCCCACCTGGACTATTCTCTCCTCCAACCTCTTCCATTGGGCAGAAGATGCAAAGGTTTGAGAACACACACAAACAGATACAAAAATAGCTTCCTCCCCGCTGTTGCCAGACTCCCGAATGGCCCTCTTAGGGTCTGAACTGACCTTACGGACTGAAATGATATTTCTATGCATCTTCTCTACAGTTGTAGCACTATATACCGTACACTTCACCCGCTGTCGATGTTTATGAATTTTCATTATGTATCCTCATGTAATTATCATATGTTCTATGTTTTTCTTGTATGGAGCGATCTGTCTGGACTGTCCGCAGAATAATATGTTTCACTGTACCTTGGTACACGTAAAAATAAATCTAATTCAAATCTAATCTAAAGTTCAGGGCTGCCGTGACCTGCACAGCTGCCGGGAGCTGGTGTCCTCCTCCTCAACAGGGTGCCGTGTTCGCAAGGACTTGACACAGGTGCCGCATTGTCTCTTTGTTTAGACGGAGTCTCCCGTGGCACTTACAGTCCATCACCTGTAGGGATTCTACCTCTTTGGAAGACCAACACCTTCTGTACACCTTGGGTGGCCACTGACATCCCCTTTGGGTGCCTCCTCAGCCAGATGGGTGGCCAGGTCACCGGTGTGCGGCGGTCTCCTGCACATGGGGTGCTGCCTCCAGCTTGCAATGACGCTGCTGCCTTCTCTGGCGTCTGGCTGCCTGGGCTTGCACCAGCACTATGAGGGCAGACGCTGCAGGACCGACATAATCAGCCATATTGTTATATCTGTATGGAACTGCAGAAGGTGGGAGACCGACAATCAGTTAGGGCTGCCACCCTGGGATCCTCAAATACCCCAAGCCTAACCCATGCATAATTGTCCCGCCTTTCTCAGAGTGATATCCTGCGAGCCAGTTGTGCTGCAGAACTTTGCTCTGCCTACCCACCCCCGGACACACCCCGGACCTTGACCCCTGATGTTCCCTTCCCTGATCCACAGACACCTTTTGGTAGCTAGTAGATCCCAGTGCTGACATCCAGCCTTTGTCGGTTTGATTGTTGGCTGCAGCCTCTATGGTGCTGATACTTCTAGAGTTCAGGCAAACTGTTCAGGCTTCAAGTTTTGATTGAAATGCGATGCAAAAATCATCATCTGAGACATGGCACACGAACCTCGAGAATCCACTTGAGAATATTTTGTTTATTAAATGGCCAGCAGTAACAAAGATTTGAAAATGAATTACGTAACATTCCACATATCAAACTATCCATTAAATAAGGAAATATCACTGTTCCATATTGGTATTAATACAAAGCTCCATCAACTCATTTTCACAAACACACGGTATCACCCCTCGCAGGTTCCTCAACAGAAACGGAGGATGTGGTAGTCACCACTGATGTATATATTGTATATATATATATATAGGATGTTGATATAGGTGCTTTACGGTAAGGCCCCTGTACTACAGGTACGGGGGTAGATCCCTGTCTGCTGGCTCCGCCCAGTAGGCGGAGTATAAATATGTGTGTTCCCAGTACAGCAGCCATTTCGTCAGCTGCTGTAGGAGGCCACACATCTCAGTGTAATAAAGCCTCGATTACATCCTACTCTCGTCTTTGTGTAATTGATCGTGCATCAATTTATTACACTGAGTTTTTCAGAAGATGGACCTCCGCATCATGCCTGATCGCCTGCAGCTGCATCCGCAAGCAGACAGCGCCAAAAAGGACTTTGAACATTGGCTAGCCTGTTTTGAAGCGTACATCGGGTCTGCGCCAGACGGAATTCCAGAAGCACAGAAGCTCCAGATCCTTAACACGCGACTGAGCTCCAACATCTTTGCACTTGTCCAGGACGCGCCGACCTACGCAGAGGCCATGGCGCTACTGAAGGAAAACTATGCTCAGCGGACAAACACACTCTACGCCAGGCACCTCCTCTCCACGCGGCGTCAAATTCCCGGTGAGTCGGTGGAAGATTTCTGGCGCGCCCTGCTCCCCCTAGTTAGAGACTGTGACTGTCAGGCCGTTTCGGTCATGGAACACTCGAATTTGCTAATGAGAGACTCATTTGTTACGGGCATAGGGTCTGACTACATCCGTCAGCGCCTCTTTGAGGGGGCCACGCTCGACCTCGCGGCGACCAAAAAACTAGCGCTTTCACTTACGGTCGCATCACGCAACATTCAGGCCATTGCCCCCGACCGCACGGCCTACCCCCCCTGTGCATCGTGGACTCCGCAGACGGCCGCCCCATCGTGGACCGCCCTCAGCCAATCCCACGCCTGTGCTGCGCGGCAGCCAACCAACCCGGGGGGGCCCAAATGCTACTTCTGTGGGTAGTCAAAACACCCCCAACAGAACTGCCCGGCGCGGAGCGCCCTCTGCAAGGCCTGCAGTGTGCCAGGCCCGCTCAATCGCCGCTATTGTCCCGGCACCCCCCACGTGCAGCCAGTGGGCGCAGCCATTTTCCCCTCCTAGGACCATGTGCGGCCTGTGGATGCCGCCATCTTGCCCGACTCGCAACATGTGCGGCCCGTGGGCGCCGCCATCTTGTTCCTCCCAGGACCAACGGGTGCCGCCATCTTTTACATAGATAGAATTTACAGTGCAGAAGGAGGCCATTCGGCCCATCGAGTCTGCACTGGCTCTTGGAAAGAGCACCCTACCCAAGTCCACACCTCCACCCCATCCCCATAACCCAGTAACCCCACCCAGCACTAAGGGCAATTTTGGACACTAAGGGCAATTTAGCATAGCCAATCCACCTAACCTGCACATCTTTGGACTGTGGGAGGAAACCGGAGCACCCGGAGGAAACCCACGCAGACACTGGGAGAACGTGCAAACTCCGCACAGACAGTGACCCAGCGGGGAATCGAACCTGGGACCCTGGAACTGTGAAGCAATTGTGCTAACCACCATGCTACCGTGCTGCCCATCTTGTTTCCCCCACAACACGCGCGGCCCGTGGGCGCCGCCATCTTACCCGACTCAGGACCCATGCCCGTCGGGCACCTCATCCGGCCGCTCATCACCTGCAACCGCCAACGACCAGCCGGCGTCTCGTCTTGGTCACGATTGACCAGTCTCGAGCACACAACCTCGCGACTGCTTCAACCAAAGTGAAGGTTAACGGGCACGAGATCTCCTGCCTGCTGGACTCAAGGAGCACTGAGAGCTTCATTCGCCCCGATACGGTAAGGCGCTGCTCCCTCGCGGTACACCCCGCTAACCAGAGAATCTCCCTGGCCTCCGGGTCCCACTGCATCGCCACTCTCACTGTCCAGGGCGTGGAGTTCAGCGGCTTCCGCCGCTACATCCTCCCCAACCTCTGCGCTGCTTTGCTACTTGGCCTGGACTTCCAGTGCAACCTCCAGAGCCTAACCCTGAAATTCGGCGGGCCCTTACCACCCCTTACTGTGTGCGGCCTCGCGACCCTTAAGGTCGACCCACCTTCCCTTTTTGCAAACCTAACACTGGATTGCAAACCCGTCGCCACCAGGAGCAGACGGTACAGCGCCCAGGACAGGACCTTCATCAGGTCTGAAGTCCAGCAGCTGCTTCGGGAAGGCATTATCGAGGCCAGCAACAGCCCCTGGAGAGCCCAAGTGGTAGTGGTCAAAACTGTGGAGAAAAACAGCATGGTCATTGACTACAGTCAGACCATCAATCGGTACACGCAGCTCGACGCGTACCCCCTCCCACGCATATCTGATATGGTCAATCAGATTGCACAGTACCAGGTCTTCTCGACAGTAGACCTGAAATCGGCCTACCACCAGCTCCCCATCCGCGAGGCGGACCGCCCATACACTGCGTTCGAGGCAGACGGCCGCCTTTACCACTTTCTTTGGGATCCCTTCAGCGTCACCAACGGGGTCTCGGTCTTCCAACGGAAGATGGGCCGAATGGTTGACCGGTACGGGCTGCGGGCCATTTTCCCGTACCTGGATAACATCACCATCTGCGGCCACGACCAGCAGGACCATGACACCAACCGTGCTAAATTTCTCCACACCGCCACTCTCCTCAACCTCACGTATAACAAGGAGACGTGAGTGTTCAGCACGAACAGCTTAGCCATCCTCGGCTACGTGGTCCAGAACGGAGTTCTGGGGCCCGACCCCGATCGCACGCGCCCCCTCATGGAACTCCTCCTCCCCCCACTGCCCCAAGGCCCTCAAACGTTGCCTGGGGTTCTTTTCGTATTACGCCCAGTGGGTCCCAAACTATGCGGACAAGGCCCGCCCACTCATCCACTCCACAGTTTTCCCCCTGACGGCCGAGGCTCACCAGGCCTTTAACCGTATCAAAGCCGACATCGCCAAGGCCGCGATTCACGCGGTCAACGAGACTCTCCCCTTCCAAGTCGAGAGCGATGCATCAGACGTCGCTCTGGCTGCCACCCTCAACCAGGCAGGCCCGTGGCATTCTTTTCCTGCACCCTCCATGCCTCCGAAATTCGGCACTCCTCCATCGAAAAAGAGGCCCAAGCCATCGTTGAAGCTGTGCGGCATTGGAGGCATTACCTGGCCGGCAGGAGATTCACCCTCCTCACTGACCAACGGTCGGTAGCCTTATGTTCAATAACACACAGCGGGACAAGATCAAAAGCGATAAAATCTTGACGTGGAGGATCGAGCTCTCCACCTACAATTACGAGATTTTGTATCGCCCCGGTAAGCTCAACGAGCCCCCCAATGCCCTATCCTGAGGTACATTTGCCAGCGCACAAGTGGACCGACTCCGGACCCTGCACGACAACCTCTGTCACCCAGGGGTCACACGTTTTTACCATTTCATCAAGGCCCGCAACCTGCCCTACTCCATCGAGGAAGTCAGGGCGATCACCAGAGACTGCCAGGTCTGCGCGGAGTGTAAACCGCACTTCTACCGGCCAGACCGTGCACGCCTGGTGAAGGCCTCCCGCCCCTTTGAATGCCTCAGCATGGACTTCAGAGGGCCTCTCCCCTCCACAGACTGCAACACATACATTCTCAGTGTGGTCGATGAATATTCCCGATTCCCCTTTGCCATCCCATGCCCCGACATGATGTCGGCCACCGTCATCAAAGCCCTCAACACCATCTTCACTCTGTTCAGCTTCCCCACCTACGTCCACAGCGACTGGGGATCCTCATTCATGAGCGATGAGCTGCGCCAGTAGCTGCTCAACAGGGGCACTGCCTCGCGCAGAACGACCAGCTACAACCCCAGGGGAAACAGGCAGGTGGAGATGGAGAATGGGACGGTCTGGAGGGCCGTCCAGCTGGCCTTACGGTCCAGAAATCTCCCGGCCTCCCGCTGGCAGGAGGTCCTCCCCAACGCACTTCACTCCATTCGGTCGCACCTGTGCCCCGCGACTAATGAAACCCCCCATGAACGTCTCTTTGCCTTCCCTAGGAAGTCCACCTCCGGCGTTTCGCTCCTGACATGGCTGGCAGCTCCAGGACCTGTTCTCCTCCGTAGACACGTTCAACTCCACAAGGCGGACCCGTTGGTTGAGAGGGTACAGCTACTTCACGCCAACCCGCAGTACGCGTACGTAATGTACCCCGACGGCCGCCAAGACACAGTCTCCCTCAGGGACCTGGCACCAGCTGGTTCAACCCCCCCCCCCCCCTCCCTGCCCCGGCGCCACCCTCCCCTCCCCCAGCGCACCCCACCGCAGCCCCCTCTCCGGGACAATCCGTCCTCCCCTTACTCACACCCAGGGATGAAGAGGATTTCGACACACTCCCCGAGTCACCGAAGACCAGGCCGCCGCAGGAGTCGCCACCAGTACTGCGGCGCTCTCAATGACAGATCAAGGCACCGGGCCGCCTGAATTTGTAATATTATCTGTACTTTTAAAACACAACTTTCTGTATATAGTTCTCCACCACCCCCGCCGGACTCATTTTTTTAACAGGGGGTGAATGTTGTAGTCACCACTGATGTATATATTGTATATATAGGATGTTGATATAGGTGCTTTACGGTAAGGCCCCTGTACCACAGGTACGGGGGTAGATCCCTGCCTCCTGGTTCCGCCCAGTAGGCGGAGTATAAATGTGTGCTCCCAGTACAGCAGCCATTTCGTCAGCTGCTGTAGGAGGCCACATATCTCAAGTGTAATAAAGCCTCGATTACATTCTACTTCGTCTTTGTGTAATTGATCGTGCATCAGAGGATAAACCTGAGAATGTGTTATCATGTTCAGAAGTTTGGCGTAGAGATGATCTGTCCATCAATGTGTTACTTGTTCCACGTATTGGTGCCATTCTCTGTCCAGGAGTCACAGCTCTTCAGGCCCTCCCACACAGCCAAATCTCACCAGAACCAAATCCTGGCATCCAGATATTCCAATCGCACTCAAGGTGCAGGTGAACATCCTTTACTTCCAGTGTGTTTAACCCACAGTGACGTGCCAGTTACATATAGCACTCACCATCCCAGCAACAAAGCATCAGCAATCTGCAAAAGCATTTTTTCAATGGTGTCATTAGGCGGCTCATTCAGATCCATGTCACGCATCAGGTCCTGCAGCGTCTTCTCGCTTCAAACCGGATTGTCTTCTGGACTCATACGACCCCTGAGCTTGGTGGTCCAGGCGACCAATGCATGTACGGAAAAGTGGTGTATGAACATCAGTGCGTGCATATCGGTGAGAGTGTGCATGCATAACGAGTATATGCAAGAATGACTGTGCGAGCATGCCTTTTGGAGTAGAAGTTTGTGAGAATAAGCAGCACGGGCCATCGGAAAAGGTCACACCAACAGGATGCACGGCGGAAGGAGAGGGAACACCCCACCAGCATTGGTGGCGTGTACCGAAGGATATGCATTGACCCAGTACATTTGAACAAAGCACTACGTCACCCTCTGAAGACAGTGGGTCAGGTGATAGCAGACATGCAAAATGCTATGGTTTTCAGCATTCTTTGTGCAAAATGCAGGTTCTGGCAGGTCGTGTTAGATGTTAAATAACCACTTTCATTTCTCCAGTGGGCAGATATTGTTTTCTTTGTATACCCTATAGGATTTCCACTGACAGCGTGGTCTTCCAGTGGTGCATAGAACAACTCTTTGCAGGCCACCCTTCAAAATTATCGATGACAATGACATCCTGGTTTGTGTTGTATTATGCAAAAACATGATGCACGTCTACGTCTCATCCTTGACAGAATCAGGAACGTACAGCTGAAGATTAATCCTATGAAATGCAGATTGAGGATGAACCAGGTTCCTCAGGTGAGCCATTTACTCAGATGATGGTTTAAAGCCCGTTCCAGACAAGACAATGGCTATATGACAGATGGTCATTCCCGTGGACAAGCACGCCCTACAGTGCTTTCTTGTATGACATATTAAATTTCTAAATTTATCCCATGTTAAATTGAGGTCACAGGACCTCTGCGTCAACTTCTGCACCAGGATGTCGAATGGTGCTGGCAAGAACATCACACAGCAGTCTTTAAAAGACTCAAAACAGGCACTTGCAGATCTACTGGTGAGACAATACTTTGACGTTCGAGTACCCGTATTCATATCAGCTGACACCTCCAGCACAGCCTTGGCACAGTCTGAATCCAGAAGGGCCGACCTTTGCTTCAAGGGCCACTGACACTGAGACACGTTATACACAGATCAAAACCTTGCTTTAGTCTTTACCTGTCAGACATTCCTTGACTTCATCTGTGGTTGTCCAGCAAATATTCAAAAATAACTATCTTAAAAAAGCTGCTCCACTCTGCATCTACACGGCTGCAACGAATGATGCTAAGGCTGCAGCATCGTCTACAAACGTGGTAAGGAGCTGTACTTGGCTGATGCCCTGTCCAGAGTCTTCTTACCCACTGCAGACCAAGCAGATCATGAGGAAAACAAAGACATAATGAAAACAGAGATGCTGTCCTCTTGGATGGCACGGTGGTAGCACTGTTGCTTCACAGCGCCAGTGACCTGGTTTGAATTCCAGCTTTGGGTGACTGTCTGTATGGAGTTTGCATGTTCTCCCAGTGTCTGCATGGGTTTCCTTCCGGTACTCCAGCTTTCTCCCAAAGTCCAAAGATATGTAGGTTAGGTGGATTGGGCATGACAAATGTGTGGGGTTATGGGAATAGGGCAGGGAGGGTGCTCTTTCGTAGGGTTGGTGCAGTCCCGATGGTCCAAATGGCCTCCTTCTATGCTGTAGGGATTCTATGGATTCCAGGAACTCAAAGATGCCTCACATGCATACAATTGCATTACTTCATCACGAGGAGTTGGCCACAGTCCTCAAGGAGCTTCCTCCCGACTCCGCTCATTCTTCGTCATCAGGGATGGACTGATACAGCGTAGCCAATGATTTATCATCCTTACTTCTCTTCAGAGGAACTACATTTACAGACCTCCAATGGTCATTTACAGCAACTGGCATCTTTGAAAGGAATGGTAAACAACCTTTAGTATTAGTCGATTCACATTCTATGTTGTTTGAGGTTGACCATCTGCCAAACATAATGAGTAACACAGTCCACATCAAGCTCAAGAGACACTTCACCACACTCGTTATCCCAGAGACTCATGATAGACATCGCTCACCAATTCGTAACTTTGGACACACATGAGACTTCAAGCATATCATGAGCAGCCCACAACCGAACAGTTACATACTAGCCTCACATAATACCCACTATGTATGCAGCCGCTGCCACATTCTACAGGTATCTGAACCAACACAAACAGGTAACACAGCACTCCAGTGGCTTACGAGACAGGTCCCCTACACCAGTGGACATGCAGACTCCTCCCGAGGCGAATGGATGAGTCCTGCACGCACAGGATATACTGACAGAATGCTACACTTTGTCCACACTGAGGACACCAGTCTGAGAAAGATGACACCAACCAGCTTAACCACATGCTCAGGGCACCTGAGAAAACCAAATCATAGAATTTACAGTACAGAAGGAGGCCATCCGGCCCATCGAGTCTGCACTGGCCCTTGGAAAGAGCACCCCAATTAAGCCCACATCTCCACCCTATCCCTGCAACCCAGTAACCCCACCTAACCTTTTTGGACACTAAGGGAAATTTATCATGGCCAATCCACCTAACCTGCACATCTTTGGACTGTGGGGGGAAACCGGAGCACCCGGAGGAAACCCATGCAGACACGGGGAGAACGTGTAGACTCCGCACAGACGTGACACAAGCCAGGAATCAAACCTGGGGCCCTGGAGATGTGAAGCAACTGTGCAAGCCACTGTGCTACTATGCTGCCCTCCAATATGATGCTCCAGTATTTTATTACCACCTAACCGATAACTGGATTTCTAATTTCATCTTTCTACAGCCAAAAAGGGGAGTGGAGGGGAGGGGTGGCGGTGGTTGTGGTAAGGAGATATGATGAGCCTGTACCAGCTTAATATGTGCCTTATTGTGTATGTGAATAGTTATGTATTGTTGCCTATTAAACCTGTATGTGTCAAAATGGTCCGGACATGGTTTCTTATTGCGCACGCTGTTACATCTCATACCACCGGGTGTTCCAACTATATGGGGAACAACTGGCCATGTGTCAGGAGCACAGGGTTTAGCCCGGGAGTGCAGGCAGAGTACAAGCATGAAGTAGTGAATAAACTACTTTTTGTGATAAGTCCTTGTTGTCTGTGTTCCGGGAACCCAACATATTCATAATGTAGAACCTAGAAAAGTACAACTCCATATACCCAAAGACTTGAGTGCCGTTTTAATGTCACATTAATGTGCAGTTTACAATGTGAACTTTTAAACTATTTATCCCTGGGTGCACAGGTCATAAGAAGGAAGGGGTAGACAGAGTACCATGATCTCATGCATCTCTTTTTGTAATTGTTTTGATAGGATTTCTCTTATTCTCTTATACAAATCACATTTCAAAGTACCATTTATTACAGAAGCTAAAATATTTTCAACAGCTTAGTCTAATCTGAGGCCAGGTATTTAAGAGCAATGACATCACACTTTCCAACACTTTCTCCATCTATTCATAAAACCTGGTTGCAAAAACTATCAAAATGTGGTGTAAGGTCTGCAAGTTCAAATTTAATCATGTCAGAGGCCATTACACCAGTTAAACTTCCCAATTCTCCTAAAATTAAATTTTCATGGCATTAGAAAGTTTACAATAAAGCAATACTTGGATGGGTAATTGCATCACACGGTGTGACACTGCAACATTGCAGATCCACAAGGGTCAAGGTCGAATTTGCGGTCTATAGTGAGTTATCGGATGTCAGCTGCCAGTCCTCAAGAAATTGCATTCTTAAATCAGCTTTCCCTTCAGGGTAAGGGAGATGAACGGGTGATGGATTTTGATGGGATGGCAATGCTCAACGAGGGAAAGAGAGCGACTCAGTTCATAAGAGAAGTGAATCAACACATTGTGAGATAATGTGACCAAACTATTGGTATTGTCAGGTATTGCAGTACCCGAGAGGCTGAAGGCCATTGGTTAAACCTAGGCGTTTACCATTGGCTGTTTGGTATGTAGCTCCGCCATGACAGGCAGGGTATAAGAACCGGTGCGGTCCCAGCAGCCCTCATTCTGTACCGAAGCTGCTGGGGAACAGTTCTAGTCTATTAAAGCCTTCAGTTATGTTACTACCTCACCTTTAATTGTAATTGATCGTGCATCAATTTAATAGAATACACTTAAGCTGAAAGGATGGATCTCCGAATCAAGTCGGAGTGTCTACAACTCAGCCCCCACACGGAGAACTCGGCGGCGATATTTAAGCACTGGCTGGCAGGCTTTAAAGGCTACCTCGAGACGGCCGGAGGCACACCCTCAGGAGAACAGAAACTGCATCTCCTGCACTCAAGGGTAAGCCCTGGGATCTACACCCTCATCGAGGAGGCGGAGGACTCTGATGCTGCGATCGAACTGTTAAAAGGACATTATATCCGCCCTGTAAATCAGGTCTACGCACGTCACCTGCTTAGACTAGACAACAAAGTCCCGGGGAATCATTGGAGGAGTTCTACCGTGCGCTACTGGTGCTGGGCGGAATCTGTGGCTGCCCGCAGGTTTCGGTGAGTGAGCACACGGAACTCCTAATCCGGGATGCCTTCATAGCAGGTATGAGCTCCTCAGAGATCCGCCAAAGACTCTTAGAAAAAGACACCCTGGGACTTAGAGAGGCACGGGCCCTGGCAGGGTCCATGGACGTTGCCTCCAGAACGGCGCAATCCTATGCGCCCGACCGCGCGGCGGCACCCTGGGCTGCGTGGCATCCTGCAGCGGCAGCCCCACAGACCTTCCCCGTGTCCCCGCAGGCCTGCGCTGTAAGACGGCCCGCTAACTCCGTCGGGCCCCGTTGTTTCTTCTGCGGGCAGGCAAAGCACCCCCGCCAGCGCTGCCCGGCCCGCACCTCCACCTGCAAAGGGCGCGGCAAGAAGGGCCATTTTGTGGGGATCTGCCAAGCACGAGCCATGGCCGCGGTCTCCAGCGACTACGGACCGCCGCGGCAACCTTCCCTTCAGGCCCCAGGCGGCCAGCACTCACCGCCACACCCCTATCCTAGGGCCATGTGCGACCCACGGGCGCGGCCAGCTTGCTCCTCGGACACCACGCTGGACGGATTGGTGCCGCCATTTTGTTCATCCCCGCCGCCATTTTGTCCATCCCCAACCACCATGTGCGACCCATGGGAGACGCCATCTTGGATGGGGCCTTAGGCCCCCAGCACAGCCGACTACATGCTGCCCGATCAAAACCCGCAACTACTTCATCTGGCCTTGATGACTCTGGACCAAAATCGACCTCGGACACTCGCAACAGCAATGACGACGGTCTTCATCAAAGGCCACGAGACGTCCTGCCTGATCGACTCTGGGAGCACGGAAAGCTTTATATACCCCGACACGGTAAGGCACTGTTCACTTGTTACCCACCCTGTGAACCAAATAATCTCCCTGGCCTCCGGGTCACACTCGGTGGAGATAAAGGGGTTCTGCCTAGCAGACCTCACTGTCCAAGGCAGGAAATTCAACAAGTTCCGCCTTCATGTCCTGCCGCACCTCTGCGCGGCTACACTCCTGGGGTTGGACTTCCAATGTAACTTGCAAAGCCTGACCTTCAAATTCGGCGGCCCTATACCACCCCTTACTGTCTGCGGCCTCGCGACCCTTAAGGTCAACCTGCCTTCCCTGTTTGCGAACCTCAACCCGGATTGCAAAGTCGTCGCCACCAGGAGCAGACAGTACAGTGCCCAGGACCAGACCTTCATCAGGTCAGAGGTCCAAAGGCTACTGAGGGAAGGGGTCATTGAAGCTAGCACCAGTCCCTGGAGAGCTCAAGTAGTGGTGGTAAAGACCGGGGAGAAACATAGGATGGTCATTGACTACAGTCATACCATCAACAGTTTTACGCAGCTGGATGCGTACACTCTCCCCTGCATATCCGACCTGGTAAACAGGATCACGCAATAGAAGGTCTTCTCCACGGTGTATCTGAAGTCCGCCTACCATCAGCTACCCCTCCATAATAGTGACCGCAAATACACTGCCTTCGAAGCAGATGGGCGGCTCTATCATTTTTTAAGGGTTCCCTTTGTTGTCACTAACGGGGTCTCGGTCTTCCAATGTGAGGTGGACCGGTACGGCTTACACGCAACGTTTCTGTATCTTGATAATGTCACCAACTGCAGCCATAACCAGCAGGACCACGACACCAACCTCTGAAAATTTCTCCAGACCGCGAAAATCCTTAACTTAACGTACAATAAGGATAAATGCGAATTTAGCACCGACCGTCTAGCCATTCTAGGCTATGTAGTGCGAAATGGAGTTATAGGCCCCGACCCTGAACGCATGCGCCTCCTTATGGAGTTCCCCCTCCCTCACTGCTCCAAGGCCCTGAAGCGCTGCCTCGGGTTTTTCAGTTAATACGCCCAGTGGGTCCCTAACTACGCAGACAAAGCCCGACCCCTAATCCGGTCCGCAACCTCCCCCCTGTTGAAGGAGGGCCGCCAGGCCTTCAGCCACATCAAAGCAGATATTGCAAAGGCCACGAAGCACACCATCGACGAGTCCTGCCCCTTCCAGGTTGAGAGCGATGCGTCCGACGTAGCTCTGGCCGCCACCCTCAACCAAGCGGGCAGATCCGTGGCCTTCTTCTCTCGTACCCTCCATGCTTCTGAAATTCACCATTCCTCGGTCGAAAAAGAGGCACAAGCCATAGTAGAAGCTGTGCGACATTGGAGGCATTACCTGGCCGGCAGGAGATTCACTCTCCTCACTGACCAACGGTCGGTGGGCGTTCATGTTCGATAATGCACAGCGGGGCAAGATAAAAAAACGACAAGATCTTTCGGTGGAGGATTGAACTCTCCACCTACAACTACGAGATCTTGTACCGTCCTGGGAAGCTAAACGAGCCTCCTGATGCCCTGACGCGGCACATGTGCCACCACACAAATGGACCGCCTCCGAGCCCTCCACAAGGACCTCTGCACCCGGGGGGTCACTCGTTTTTTCCACTTCATTAAGACCCGCAACTGCCCTACTCCATCGAGGAGGACAGGACAGCCACCAGGGACTGCCAAATCTGCGCGGAATGCAAACCGCACTTCTACCAGCCAGAGAGGGCGCACCTGATAAAGGCTTCCCGTCCCTTTGAACGCCTCAGCATGGACTTCAAAGGCCCCCTCCCCTCCACCGACCGCAACACATACTTCCTGAACGTGAGTGACGAGTACTCCCGGTTCCCATTCGCCATCCCCTGCCCAGACATGACCACAACCACCGTCATCAAGGCCCTCCAGGTATCTTTACACTGTTGGGTTTCCCCGCGTAGATACACAGTGATAGGGGGTCCTCCTTCATGAGCGACGAACTGCGTCAATTCCTGCTCAGCAAAGGCATCGCCTCCAGCAGGACGACCAGTTACAACCCCCGGGGAAACGGGCAGGTAGAGAGGGAGAACCGGAACGGTCTGGAAGACGTTCTACTGACCCTACGATCCAGGAATCTCCCAGTCTCCGCTGGCAAGAAGTCCTCCCGGAGGCCTCCACGCCATCCGGTCACTGCTCTGTACAACTGCCAACCAGACACCTCATGAACGTCTCCTCGTCTTCCCAGGAAATCCTCTTCCGGACCTCGCTCCCAACCTGGCTAGCAACACCCGGACCCATCCTGCTCTGGAGGCACGTGCGGGCGCACAAGTCGGACCCGTTGGTCGAGGAGGGTCCGCCTGCTGCACGCTAGCCCCCAGTAAGCCTATGTGGCATTCCCTGACGGCCGGCAAGATACAGTCTCCCTTCGGGACCTGGCGCCCGCCGGAACACCACGCGCACCTAAACCATTACCCCCCACCCTCCCCCCCTCCACAGCACCTCACAGGAGGTTCAGCTCCTCCAACTGCTCCTGCCATGGCCCTTCCACCCACCGATGCCCCCTACAGGCGCCCCCTCTCGTGTCGACCGTTTGCCCCACCAGCGCCGTCCAGGGGTGACAAAGCTGCCATGGAGGCCAAAGCCATGCTCCCGGGGTCGCAGACGCCGGACCCCCACCAGAATCACCACCGAAGCTCAGGCGGTCCAGGAGGATGACCAGGCCATCCGACCGACTGATTGCTTCAGTGTAACTGTAACTGTAAATGAACACTGAATGTATGTATCTTCCACGCTCGTAAATATTCTCGACAACCTGTAAGGAAGTATCATGGTACCTCCATATCTGATCATACCATGTTAGATGCAATTGTAACCACTGGCCACCCCCCCCCCCCCCCCCCCCCCCCCACCCCCGGACTCCTTTTAACAGGGGGTGAATGTGGTATTATCAGGTATTGCAGTACCCGAGAGGCTGACGACCATTGGTTAAACCTAGGAGTTTACCATTGGCTGTTTGGGATGTAGCTCCGCCCTGACAGGCGGGGTATAAGAACAGGTGCCATCCCAGCAGCTGGGGAACAGTTCTAGTCTATTAAAGCCTTCAGTTATGTTACTACCTCGTCTTTAATTGTAATCGATCGTGCATCAACTATTAATTTAAAAAACAGAAGTCATTTTAAAAAGATAATGGGGCCGAATTTGGTTAATGCCAGCAGCAGGAAGCAGACTCATAGTGAAATAAGGAAAGATATAGTTCGCTGGAAGCGATAGAGCAAAGGTTCACCAGATTGATTCATGTGATGACAGCTGGGACTTGTCCTTTGTTGCGTGGTTGGGCATATTGGCACAAGGGAATGGAATAACTTGCTCTTTATTTTTTCTAAATAAAAGTATTCACCAATAATATATCTGTAAGAATTAATTGGTTTCCAATTGTCAGGTGAGTTGTGATAGAATGTGTCAAATGTAGACTAACTCTTGATAAATGCGTGCAAAGAAAACAGAGCTGGATAACAGGTATTTCCTGGTATAAACCAGCGTGTATTAAATATCACGTGATGTGATAAGATTCCCTCAACATTTCTTCAATTGATGAATGAGATTTTCATAGATTAATTAAAAATAAATAGCTTTCATTAGCTGATGGTAAGTTATAAAGACATGAGGCGGGATTCTCAGTTTCTGAGACTAAGTGTTGACGCCAATGCAGAGGACTTTTACGACAGAAAAGCCGGAGCCGCACCTGCACCGATTCAGCTACCGTTAAGGGGGAAGCACGGGCGCCATGTGGAACACAATCGGTTCTAATGAGAAACGGTGCCGGATTTGCCAGTTTCGCGATTGACACCCAAAGGCTGACAAGCTGCAGCCACATATAAACAATTCTCCCCACACACACATCATCCCAGCCAACAAGATGGCAGCGAGGAGGGCAGCTTCAAGGTTCACAGAGGCCGAGCTGGAGACCCTTTGGACGCGGTGGAGGAGCGGCGGATGACCCTGTAACCCAGCCCAGGAAGAAGGCTGCCAGCCGCCGCCGTTCGCAGTGCCTGGGCGCAGATGGCAGAGGCCGTGACCGTCGTGGACAGCACCATCCGGACGGGCCAACAGTGGCAGAAAAAACTGCATGACCTCCTCAGGGCGGCCAGAGTGAGTAGGTAGCAGTGTGCCCCTGGCACTAACCCCACCCCACAGAGGTGTAACCCCACCGCCAGAGGATGGCTGAACCTCCAGCCTGCACCACATGCGGTTACCCATACTGGCCGCCATGGCCGGTTGCCCTGGCCACTGAGGCCTGTGGTGAATGTATAATTACTGATAATTCACCAGTACACTGTCTTATGTTATTAACCCTGTGGGCTCTACCTATGGGCCATTGTGTGGCTTCACCCACAGGGGATATGTTGGGGCATGTACGGGCTCCGCCCATGGCTCCACCCCCTTTACAGGAAGTAAAAGAGCTGCTGACCTGCGGGGCCGCCGTCAGTGTTGTACCGGTCACAGGCAGGCTCAGTTCTAAGCTGATTAAAACCACGGTTTACTTCTCCACGTGTCTTCGAGTGAATTGATGGTCGCATCAAGGCCATCAGCTACCTACCCCCTGGACTGCATATGTTGGACTGTCTAACACTGTCATTTTCGGTGTCCCGTCCCCCTCCCCTCCCCAGGAGAAGGCCGCGCACAGCCGCCAGGAGCGGGAGCAGACCGCCGGATTAGTGGCACCTCACCTTGGCAGAGCAGAGGGCCCTGGACGTGGTTGGTGGCCCGGAGGGAAGGGAGGTCAACGGGGTGGAGATCGGCCGTGGCTGAGGAAGTGAAATCCTGCGGAGTTGCGGTTCCCTGTGACACATGTATCGACCCCCCCCTCCAACACCACCCCCCAACGCTCTCACCCCACACCAGTCACCTGACACCACCCTCACCCCCACCCCCACCCCATCCTTACCCCCAACCACACCCTCACCCTATACCATCCCCACACCACCACCCCTACCACCTCCAGCCCACAGTCTAATCATGCGTCTTGTCTTGTGGACATGCTGGAGATGGGGCTGATCCATCTGGCGTCCCCCGCCCCCAGCCAGTGCCACAGCTGGAGCCCCCCCCCCATCCCGTGAGCCGAGCAGTGCTGGGTGCAGCTCAGCCTTCCACCCGATACTCAGGACATCCAGGAGCTCGGGTCGGTGGATGACAGTGATTTTCCATCAGTTTTGTCCAACGCCCACCACCATCCCAGAGACTCTCACCTCGGTTGGGCATGTTAGTGATGAGGCTCCTGGGACACTCTCTGGTGCATATCACACAGTTGACCCGGTACAGCAGGTGGAGGTAAGAACACCTGAGGGGCAGACGGTTGGAGGCAGGCCGACCCCAGGAACTAGCTGCCGTTCAGACGGGGTCTCGGGCTTCTGGAACAGACAGTCCCATGGATTGTGGAGATGCAGTCGCAGAGCCTGGGACTACATGAGGGGATGTCAGCGAGAATCCAGCACCTGCAGCCACAGTTGGAGGAGTCCAACCGTGTGTAGCAGCAGTAGGTGGTGCCAAACATGCGTGCCACCCAGGCAAACACCGCACGGGTGGCATTTGCAATGGAGGCATTGGGGGGGGCAACGGTTTGGGCTATGGATCGGCATGTCCAAGGTCTGGGACATTCTGTGCGGGCACTGGCCGAGGCCCAGGACAAGGTCACCGTCTCACAGGTGACAATGTCCCAGTACTTCCTGGAAATCGCTGCGGTGCTGCTGAGTGTGGCCCAGTCTCAGCAGGCCATGGCTGGGAATGTCGGCAGCATTGCCCAGGTGCTGGCTGACGTGGCGCAGACTCAGAGGGAGGTGATCCAGTCTCAGAGGGAGATGGCGCAGTCATAGCTGATGTGACACAGACCCAGAAGGTGGTGGCACAGTCGCAGTGTGATGTGGCGCAATCGAAGTCGGAGATGGTCCACTTCCTGTGCTCCATAGCAATGAGCATCCCAGACCTTGGTTGAGACCAGAGCAGGCCTCCAGGAGGTGTTGCGGGGGCCTCAGGGGATAGCTCCCCTCGCATCCCTGTCACATGGAGTAGCCTGGGGGCCATCGGGAGGAGGAGGTGATGGGGCCCATGCCAGTGACTCCCACAGGGGAGGTGCCGAAAACCGCAGCACCTCGGAGGTCACTGGGGTGGAGTTTGGCCATGGGCAAGGAAGTGAGACCCTGCTGAGATGCGGTTCCCCATGACACGTGTCAACCCCCCAACATCACCCTCACACCACCCTCATCCCCACACCACCCCGACCCGTCACCCCACCCTCACATCACTCCTACCCCTCCCATCACCCTCATCCCACCCCCATCACTCGCACTCCCCACCGGCCCGCAGTCTAATGATGCGCCTTGTCCTGTGTCTTGTAGGACCTGCCGGAGATGGGGTGGGTCCACCTGGCTTCCCCAGCCAGTGCCACACCTGGAGCTCCCCCATGAGCCGAGCAGCGAGGCTAAGAGAAGCTCAGACACCAGCCTTCCACCCAGATGCAGCACACCGCGGAGTTCGAGTCCGAGGATGACACTGACTTCCCGTCACAGCTGTCTCCAGAACCCTCCACCATCGCAAGAGACACTCACCTCGGTTGGACATTTTAGTGAACAGGCTCCTGGGGTACTACGTGGTGCGCAGCACACAGTTCACCCGGTATAGCAAGTGGACGTAGGAACACCCGAGGGGGCGGACAGCTGGAGGGCGGGCTGACCCCAGGGATACCTGCCATCAAGACGGACAGTCCCATCGATCTTGGAGATGCAGAGCCAGGGACTAAATGAGGGGTTGTTAGCGAGCATCCAGTACCTGCAGGTGCAGTTGAAGGACTCCAAACACGTTCAGGAGCATGAGATGGTGCCGACCATGAGTGCCACCCCAGCGAACACTTCACAGGTGGCGTCCATGGTGGAGCCATTTTGGGCGAAGGTTTTGACTATGGATCAGCATGTCCGAGGGCTGGGGCATTCTGTGCAGGCGCTGGTCGAGGCTCAGGACAGGGGTTGCCACCTCACAGGCAACCATGTGCCAGAGCCACTCGGATATCACAGCGGCGGTCTAGAGCGTGGCCCAGTCACAGAGAGCCAAAGCAGGGAACGTCAGCGACACTGCCCAGGCGCTGCCGACGTGGCCCAGTCACAAAGGAAGATGGCGCAGTCACTGACTCATGTGAATGATGGCACAGTCAATGGGTGATGGGGTGCAGTCCCAGACGGAGATGGCCCACTCCCTGTGCTCCCTGGTCGTGAGCATGCAGACCCTCATCGGAACCAGAGCGGGCCTCCATGTCTGGCAGCGCCAGGAGGCAGGGGAACCTCAGGGGTTAGCTCTGCTCACACCCCGTCCCATGGATTAGCCCGGGGGCCATCAGGCACCCCAAGGGAGGAAGAGGTGATGGCGTCCGTGCTGGTGGGTTCTGTAGGCGAGGTGCCAGAACACCGCAGCGCCTCACACTCCCACCGCCGCCCCACCCCTCCCTGTCCATGGTGCATCTGGTGGGCAACGGGCCGAACAGGGAGGCAGGACGCCACCTGGGGTGCCCAAGAGCTGCTGGTCGCCCCAGAAGATTGCCTCCAACGAGCACCCAGGTCGCAGGGCGGGAATCACAGCCAGCCACCTCCACTCTGTCCGTGCCATCTAGGAATCCACCACGACATAGCATTCGGGTCCACAAGGCCAGGAAGTTAGACACTAGTTAAGTTGGCACAGGTGCAGGGCACAGTTTAGTTATAGGGGCTAGGGCACAAATCTGTACATATATTGCCACATTAAACACCTGTTCACACTGTTACAATCTGTCTGTCTCAGTGCTCTATCCGATGGGTGTGAATGGTGGGCTGGTCAGAGAGGAGGGGGGAAAGATGGACGGATGTTATGGGTGGCCTGGGCTCCCCACCTGCGCCCCCCCCCCCCCCCCCCCCCCCAACCGCCCTCACCACCATCACCCTAGTGATTTGATGGGACCGTGTGATAGAATGGCCAGCTCGAATGGAAAGTGCTACATTGGGCAGGAGTCAGACATTCTCATACGTTGCGAAGCAACAGAGCTCATCGCAGAGCGGGTTGTCATCATCCTCCATCCCATGGACGAGACCCATGGTGTAACTGCCAACCCAGGACCCTCACCCCGTAGAGCAGTAGTTATGTATCACAGAGAGAGTTGCAGGCGAGGGGGTGGCCGGGGGGGGGGGGGGGGGGGGTTGGGGTTGTGATCAGTGTCCCTTGTGCATTGGCCCTGACGCACACGTCATGCAGCTTACCGTGCCTGCCTGGACCCCCATGTCCTGCCCATCCTCCCCCTCCCCCTGCATCCTCCTTGTCGGACGCCTGGCATTCCTCCTCCTATTCCAGTACATTGGCTCTCTGCTGCGCGATGTTGTGGAGGCAGCCACGATGCGGGCAACCCTCTCAGCATCATATTGAAGGGCCCCTCCAGAGCGGTCCAGGCACCTGAACCACATCTTCAGGAAGCTGAAGCACCGCTCGATCACAGGGGGGCGTCTCAACCATGTCAGGAATCGTGGAGCATGCCAGGATGAAGGCGCTGTGCACATTGCATGGGTATCGGGCGCAGACATGTATGATGAGCAGCTGATGGCCACATATCAGCTGCACGTTCATTGAGTGGAATCCCTTTCATTTGCTGTAGAGCGACAGGTTATCTGCAGGTGCTCGTAGGGGGACATGCATCCAAGCAATCACCCCCTGGTCCCGGGGCATCCCGGCCATGGCGGCGAACCCTGACACCCAGGAAGCCTGGTGGGCTCGGTCCACATTGAAGGGGATGCACCTGTGCATCGAGGTCTGTGAGATCCCGGTCAGGACCCCATCGGCCCCTTCAAGGACTCCATGGCGTAAATGTTCAAGGTGACTGATGCACAATCAATTACTCATGAGACAAGGAGGGTCATACTAATCGGTTTTAATCAGCTAGAACTGTACCCAGCAGCTTCGATACAGAAAGTGAAGGCTGCTGGAACGGCATGGGTTCTTATACCCCGCCTCTCAGGGCGGAACTATGTGCATTAGCCAATGGTAGACTCCTAGGTCTAGCCAAATGGCATCCACCTCTCAGGTACTGCAATACCTGGTATTACCACATTCACCCTCTGTTACAAAAAGGACCCAGCGGGGTGATGGCCAGTGTTACTGTCGCCTTTTGCATGGTAGGACCAGGTATTGCAGGTACCGTGATGTTGAGGGTAACAGAGAAAGTTTTTATTGTTTTATGGTGCAGCAATCAGGCGATCGGGTGGCCTGGTCGTCCTTCTGGAGCGTCTGGGCTTCGGCGATGATCCTGGTGTAGGGCCCGGCGGTTGTGGCTCCGGGAACGTGGTGTCTTCCTCCCTGGCAGCTTCGTCACCCCTAGGCGGCGCTGTTGGGGTGAAAAGTGGGCAGGGGGGAGGGGCGCCTGTAGGGGGCGTTGGTGCCTGTTCGGCGCTGAGTAGGGGCAGCAGCAGTACTGACCCTCCGGTCAGGTGCTGCGGGGAGGGTGGGGGCAATGGTGTGGGTGCGCGTGGGGCTCCGGCGGGCGCCAGGTCCCGAAGGGAGACCGTGTCTTGGCGGCCGTCAGGGAACGCTACGTAGGCGTACTAAGGGCTGGCATGCAGCAGGTGGACCCTCTCGACCAACGGGTCCGACTTGTGCGCTGCATCAGGACGGGTCCGGGTGTCGCTAGCCAGGTTGGGAGCGAGGTCCCGGAGGAGGACTTCCTGGGGAAGGCAGGGATACGTTCGTGAGTTGTCTGGTTTGTGGTAGTACAGAGCAGCGATCGAATGGAGTGAAGGGCCACTGGGAGGACTTCTTGCCAGCGGGAGACTGGGAGATTCCTGGACCGAAGGGCCAGCAGGACGGTCTTCCAGACCGTTCCGTTCTCCCTCTCTACCTGCCCGTTTCCCCGAGGGTTGTAACTGGTCGTCCTGCTGGAGGCGATGCCTTTGCTGAGCAGGAATTGACGCAGTTCGTCGCTCATGAAGGACAACCCCCTATCACTGTGTATGGACGCGGGGAAACCGAACAGTGTAAAGATACCCTGGAGGGCCTTGATGACACTGGTTGTGGTCATGTCTGGGCAGGGGATGGAGAATGGGAACCGGGAGTATTCGTCAATCACGTTAAGGAAGTACATGTTGCGGTCGGTGGAGGGGAGGGGGCCTTTGAATCCATGCTGAGGCGTTCAAAGGGATGGGAAGCCTTTATCAGGTGCGCCCTCTCTGGCCGGTAGAAGTGCGGTTTGCACTCCGCGCAGATTTGGCAGTCCCTGGTGACTGTCCTGACCACCTCGATGGAGTAGGGCAGGTTGCGGGTCTTGATAAAATGGAAAAAGCGAGTGACCCCCCGGGTGGCAGAGGTCCTTGTGGAGGGATCGGAGGTGGTCCACTTGTGCTGTGGCACAAGTGCCGCGGGACAGGGCATCAGGAGGCTCATTTAGCTTCCCCGGACGGTACAAGATCTCGTAATTGAAGGTGGGGAGTTCTATCCTCCACCGCAAGATCTTGTCGTTCTTAATCTTGCCCCGCTGTGCATTGTCGAACATGAACGCCACCGACCGTTGGTCTGTGAGGAGAGTGAATCTCCTGCCAGCCAGGTAATGCCTCCAGTGTCGCACAGCTTCTACTATGGCCTGGGCCTCCTTTTCGACCGAGGAGTGGCGAATTTCGGAAGCATGGAGAGTACGGGAGAAGAAAGCCACGGGCCTGCCCGCTTGGTTGAGGGTGGCCGCCAGAGCTATGTCGGACGCATCGCTCTCGACCTGGAAGGGGAGGGACTTGTCGATGGCGCGCATCGTGGCTTTTGCGATGTCCACTTTGATGTTGCAGAAGGCCTGGCGGGCCTCCGTCGACAGGGGGAAAGTTGTGGACTGGATCAGGGCTCGAGCCTCGTCTGCGTAATTAGGGACCCATTGTGCATAATAGCTAAAGAAGCCGAGGCAGAGCTTTAGGGCCTTGGGGCAGTGAGGGAGGGGGAACTCCATGAGGGGGCGCATGCGTTCAAGATCGGGGCCTATGACTCCATTTCGCACTACGTAGCCTAGGATGGCTAGGCGGTCGGTGCTAAACACGCATTTCTCCTTATTGTAGGTCAGATTAAGGAGGTTCGCGGTCTGGAGAAATTTTCGGAGGTTGGTGTCGTGGTCCTGCTGGTCTTGGCCGCAGATGGTGACGTTATCAAGATACGGGAACGTTGCGCGTAAGCCGTACCGGTCAACCATTCGGTCCTTCTCATGCTGGAAGACCGAGACCCCGTTCGTGACACCGAAGGGAACCCTTAAAAAGTGATAGAGCCGCCCATCTGCTTCGAAGGCAGTGTACTGGCGGTCCCCATGACGGAGGGACAGCTGGTGGTAGGCAGACTTGAGCTCCACCTTGGAGAAGATCTTGTATTGCGCAATCCTGTTTACCAGGTCGGCTATACGGGGGAGAGTGTACGCGTCCAGCTGCGTAAACCTGTTGATGGTCTGGCTATCGTCGATGACCATCCTATGTTTCTCCCCGGTCTTTACCACCACTACTTGAGCCCTCCAGGCAGACCCAGTGTGCTGGTTTAGCACACTGAGCTAAATTGCTGGCTTTTAAAGCAGACCAAGGCAGGCCAGCAGCACCGTTCAATTCCTGTAACAGCTTCCCCGAACAGGCGCCGGAATGTGGCGACTAGGGGCTTTTCACAGTAACTTCATTTGAAGCCTATTTGTGACAATAAGCGATTTTCATTTCATTTTTTCATTTCATTTCATTTCAGGGGATATTGCTTGCTTCGATGACCCCTTCCTTCAGCAGCCTTTGGACCTCTGACCCGATGAAGGTCCGGTCCTGGGCACTGTACCGTCTGCACTTGGTGGCGACGGGTTTGCAATCCGGGGTGCGGTTCGCAAACAGGGAAGGGGGGTCGACCTTAAGAGTCGCGAGGCCACAAACAGTAAGGGGGGGAATAGGGCCGCCGAGTTTAAAAGTCAGGCTTTTCAGATGGCACTGGAAATCCAGCCCAAGGAGGGTGGCTGCGCAGAGGTGCGGCAGAACGTACAGGCGGAAATTGCGGAATTCCCTGCCTTGGGCAGTGAGGTTCGCTAGGCAGAACCCCTTTATCTCCACTGCGTGTGATCTGGAGGCCAGGGAGATCCGTTGGTTTACGGGAAGGGTGACAAGGGAACAGCGCCTTACCGTGTCGGGATGGACAAAGCTTTCCGTTCTCCCGGAGTCGATCAGGCACGATGTCACGTGGCCGTTGATAGCGATCGTTGTGGTGGCTTTCGCTAGCGTCCGGGGCCGACTCTGATCCAGGGTCACGGAGGCCAGCTGCAGCAAGGAGGAGTTCTGGTCAGGCAGCGTGGAGTCGGCAGCGCTGGGGGCTTGAGGCCGATTCAGGGTAACGGATGCCAGCTGTACCAAGGGGGAGTTCCGGTCAGGCAGCGTGGAGTCGGCAGCGCTGGGGGCTTGAGGCCCCATCCAAGATGGCGTCAGCCACGGGTCGCACATGGAGTCCGGGGATACAGAAGATGGCGTCGGCGAGGGACAAAATGGCGTCGCCCATCCACCCAGCGTGGTGGCCGGGGGGCAAAATGGCCGTGCCGGTGGGTCGCACGTTGCCTGTGGGTAGGAGGGTGGCGATGGGCCTTGGACGGCCGGGACCTGGAACAAAGGCTGATGATAGTCGCTGGCGACCGCTGCCACGGCGCAGGCCTGGCAGACCGCGACATAGTGGCCTTTCTTGCCGCACCCTTTGCAGGTGACGGTGCGGGCCGGGCAGCGCACGCGCGGATGATTCTCTTGGCCACGGAAGAAGCAGTGTTGGCCGGCGGTGAAACCGGGCCGTCTAGCGGCGCAGGCCTGCGGGGTTAGCGGGAAAGTCTGGGGGGCTGCCGCGACGGGGTGCCACGCAGCCCAGGAGGGCGCCGTGCGCCCGGGAGAAAAAGCCAGTGCGTTTTTGTACGCAACGTCCATAGACCCTGCCAGGGCCCGTGCCTCAGTAAGTCCCAGCATGTCCATTTCAAGGAGCCTTCTGCGGATGTCGGGAGAAGACATACCTGCCATGAAAGCGTCCCGAATTAAAAGTTCCATGTGTTCATTCCCCGTGACTGGTGGGCAGCCGCAGTTCCGGCCCAGCACTAGTAGAGCCCGATAGAAGTCCTCCAGTGTTTCTTCAGGGCTCTGCTTTCTAGTTGCCAACAGGTGACGGGCGTAGACCTGGTTCAGAGGACCGATGTAAGGTCCTTCTAGCAGCTTGATAGCTGCAGCATAATTCTCCGCCTCCTCGATCAGAGGGTAGATTGCAGGGCTGACTCGGGAGCGTAGAAGGTGCATCTTCTGCCTTTCCGTGGGGGTGTCGGCGGCTGAGTCGATGAAGCTCTCAAAACACGCCAACCAGTGCTTAAAAATACCAGCGGAGTTGTCTGCGTGGGGACTGAGCTGAAGGCACTCCGGCTTGATGCGGAGGTCCATCCTTTCAGAAGTAATAGCTGATTAAATTGATGCACAATCAATTACTCGTGAGACAAGGAGAGTCATACTAATCGGCTTTAATCAGCTAGAACTGTACCCAGTAGCTTCGATACAGAAAGTGAAGGCTGCTGGGACGGCATTGGTTCTTATACCCCGCCTCTCAGGGCGGAGCTATGTGCGTTAGCCAATGGTAGACTCCTAGGTCTAGCCAATGGGCATCCACCTCTCAGGTACTGCAATACCTGGTATTACCACAGTGACTGTCACCTTGATGGCCCCCAGGAGCAGGTGTCCTCCCCATTACTCCCGCGGTGCCAGTTGTACCATGATCTGGCAGATATGTTGCACTGTGTGCCTGCTCAGCCGGAGTCTTTGACGGCATGCCCGGTCCGGCAGGTCCTCGGATGACAGGTGCTGCGGTACACACGAGGCCTCATGCTGCGCCTCCTTTGCACTTCCTCTCCTCAACCTGTTTGGCGGCTGGTCCTCCATCCTGGGAGGCTGCCTCCTGTCCCTCTGCTGCACACTCCGCTGCTGCAGTTTCCTCCTCCTTGAGTAGCTACAGCTCGTACAGTCACAGGGCAGCCCCCCGGGCTGTGGTGACCAGCAGAAAGACCACCATGCTGGTTGTATTCCAATATCCATTGTCAGCAATGGATACTGCAGGGGTGAAAGGCCGACATGTTAGTGTGGTGCATACCCCCATGCCAAACCAGGTCCAACAGCTGACACGGTGACCCTGGGTGGCACTGCAGGCTCTGCCCAGCATGTTCCCCTCTCCCCCCACTTCCACACCCGGGTTAGGGGTTACTGTGGCCGTCACCCTCGGTTGGTCGCTGGTGGGTTGCGGTCTGGTGGGGGGGGGGGTAGGGGAGCACCTATATGGCTGGTGTCACTCTGCTGAACCAGAGACCAAGGTGGGTGGTCACTGGGGTGCGCAGCAAGATGGCTGCCTTGCAGGCCGCTGCAATGGCGGTCCGTGACTTGACACTGCCCCAATCCCATGGGCCATTACCCCGGCCACTCAGCCTGTTCCCGTTACCCCTGCCCCCACTTGCCCCGGCTCTGGCAATGGCCCCCCCCCCCCCCCTCCGGCAGCTCACAGTCGCGTTTTTATGTGTCCTACCTCCTCTCTCTCCCTCATCCGCCACGATTTTTAAAAGCACAACTGAACCACGCCATTGGGAACTCAGCCCATCGGAAACAGAGAATCGCGGAGGACCCGGAGAATACCGGTCAAGCCCGCTAATAACATGCATGCGGTGGTTACGGTGTGCGTTTCGAACTGCATTGACGCCCCTTTCGGGGTAACAGAGAATTGCCATTTGGCGTCAAATCAGCGCCCGCCACACTTTTGGCCTGGGACACATTCTCTGCCAATCACGTTTTGCGATTTTGGCGTCAGCCAACGGAGAATCCCACCCCTTGTATCTGATTTTCCCTGCCCTTCGCTGGTAATGTAATGGACGGGAACATCATTTCAATACATTTTAATAAATGTACAATAAATTGAAATAAACTCAAAGGGCTTCACCACCATATGTTCTCCCCACATGTAGAATTCCCCCCTCGGTGACATGACGTGACACTAGCGAGGTTTACAACTGGTTGTTAAAAACATGAAGCAGGCGAGGGCAACCCGCTCGGAGCAACAACTCTAAGTATGGCCCCTGGAGGGAGAGGGACAAGCCTGACACTCTGGCACTGGCATGGGGGCAATTCCAGGGGTGGCCCCTCAAGGGGAACCCCATCCAATGGAGCTTCCTAATGTGTGTGTGGATGCCTCGGTGTTGCCTCGGTGCTTGTGAAGGAGGGGGACTATTCTTTCCAGTGCAGATTGGGTGCCAATTAGAAACGTTACCCCGATCTGAGCGGAGTCGGCATCGCCAGCTCCATCAGGCCCCACCACAGCAGTGTGGCGGTGAAGTCCAATCCTCCAGATTTTCTATTCATGGAGTGCCAGAAAATCTGGTGAGAAAATTTGGCTGTGGAACTGGAGAGCTGCATGCCGGTTTTCTCCCCTGAGCCAGCACTAGGTGCACAGAGTGTAAAGAATTCCACCCAGAGGGTGTTGAATCTTTGAATGCTCTACCCGAGAGTTGTGTGGAGGCTAAGTCATTGAATATATTCAAGACCGAGATCAATTTCAAGAAATATTAAAAATATCAAAAATACATCGGGTCATTGCAGGAAAATCACACTGATGTAGAAGATCAGCCATGATCTGGTGGAGCAGGTTTAAGAGGCTGAATGACCTACTCCAGCTATGATTTCCTATGTTTCGAAGTTTCAATAACTTGGACTGATATAATTTGTACTTCTAATTCCAATGGCCCATAACTTCCTGAGACTGGAAATATCTGGTGGATTGCCACTCTGGATGGACTTACCCTCGCTGTAATTCAGAAGCTCCTGTCTCGCCCAACCTTCCTCACTAGCCTTAGTGAAGACTGCCCCAGCTGCACCGGCGTGGAGTAACTGGGGTAGTGAAGAAAGAAATGCCCCCTTTTTACGGCATTAGGTTGGATGGGGTGCAGGGGGTGGGTGTTCGGGTCAGAGCAAGAGGGGAGGGTGGGCCGGAACTGGGGGATCTGCTGGGGGTTTGCGTGTGTTGGGGATGTCCCATGTGAGGCTTGGTCTGGAAGTTTAAATAGAGTTAGAAGTGATATTTTTCCTTTTTCCTTCTAACTATTGTAGAGCAACTATCGGGATAAAATTGGCATCCGAAGTTAGCAACTTAAATTGCTTCTGTCGGCTGGGTCTCAGCCCAGCGCAATTGTCCAGAGGAAGTTGGTGCTTCTGGACAATTTCCATGGAAACCCTTTCATGGGAATGTGCTGGAGGGATTCCCCAGCGCATCATTGGGGTACCCCCTAAATGTGACGGTGGGGAACCAGGAAGGTTTGAGCTGGTTTGGCTGATTTCCCATGAAGTACATTGAAAAACGATTGGGAACTCCTGCCCACATTGTGTGTTTACTGTCTAGCTGCCATAAATTGTGGCGATGAAGATTGCCAGTGTCTTGGAAAAAGATCCAATATAAAGGGGTGTAACTGCTAATCAGCACCCAAATAATTCATATTTAGGTTAATGGCAACTTTTCAGAAGATCCCTCCCATTGATGGTAATGTTTAATTCGGACTATTGCCTATTCACGGAATTAAAACCTCAAGCATTGATTATTTTATACAACTTTTGAGTGGAACATCCTCAGCGATTTTCTTGCTCAGAATGTTATGGCAATAAACAACACTGTGCTTTGATTAAAATGGTCTCAGCCTGCAGCTTTGCTATTTAATCAACGCAAGATCTGTTTATTGTTTCATACTCTTGAGAGATCCACTCATTTACTTCATTATTAAAAAGAGAGGAATTTGTGCTTTCTCCTGGGTTTTAGCAAAAAAAAAACACATACCAGCATTTTCTATTTCTCTCATTTGCTTGGATGGAGGTTCATCTGTGTCCCAGGGAGTTGATTGATTGATAGGAGTTTGTCCCCACCTCACACTTTTACTGAGCATTTGTCCTTGTGTTTGACTGTCAATCTTAGAAATGCTTGAAGGCTACATTTGGGAAGACAAAAATACATGCATTTAGACATTGTGTCTGATGATATTCGCCACACAAAACCATCCTTATGTCTTGATTCTCTTTGGAAATACTTGACAATATATTTCAAAACCTATTCTATACTCTGGTCTATTTAAATATTTTACTTCAGAATTAATACTTTTCTATTCCACGTCAATAAATGGAATGCCAAAATGAATTACATTTGTCTTTTGGCAAGGTTATCTTTTTAGAACAATTGAGTCCACTGTGTTCTTTGATTACCTCTTTACAGTCTCCGATTTTCTGAAGGCTGAGTTACACAACTTAAATCCAACATTTGATTTTGTTAAAACTCTTTTTTTTTGCCAACAAAAGCCTGAGTTACAAGCCAGTTCTTAAGCTTTTTATTCTGTAAAGAAAAAAATAAGATGACCTGGAAATTTCCAGAATACATTTTCTATGCTAACAACTACAGCGCAGTCTCAAGCGTGTAATAAACTCAGCAGATGGATTTTGAGGGAGTCAGCAAAGTAAAATAGGTTGAACTCAGCAGGGAATCGTAGGTGAAGACAAATATATTTACTATGCCATAAGTCCCCTTCATACCAAACAAAAATGTAGATGAGCAGTGGTAAACATTTTTGAATGCATTTTAACACTGTTGTGGTAAACATCCCATAATATATTTTATTTAAAAAAGCCAGAGGTTACTAAACAAAATACAGAAGTAATAACACTGCACTTCAGTTTTAAATGATCTTGTCTTCAATAATCTTTCTGGTATATATATTGTAGATACAGAAGACATACTAATAAATGGCAGCGCAATCTCGTCAGTGACAAAGAACATGCAGGAAGCATCGTGCATCAAAGTCATTTACAGAAAAATCACAAAATTTACTATAGGTACTGAACTAAAACACAGGTAAAATGCTGCTATGTGATTTTTATTCAGAGAATTTCTGGAACTACTTGTGTATAGATTGTAGCCAGAGAAATCATTTAATGCAGTTTTTTATTATTTGAGTCTCTACGGTATTATTTGAAAGAAAGTAAATCAGAATCAAGCTAAGTGTTGAGCGATGACAAAAGAGATAGGTGAAAAATGAACAAAACGAGAGTTTGGCAGGAGTTGGCAATGTGCCCAGAATCTTATCATATATTTATAAAGGGCAACCTCATTTGCCATTCAGAACACTGGATTGCTACACAATTGCTACAATGGATATCCATTTGTATTGTAAACCAGGAGAACCCGTCTGTCTGTGCGGAGTCTGCACATCCTCCCAGTGTGTGCGTGGGTTTCCTCCGGGTGCTCCGGTTTCCTCCCACAGTCCAAAGGTGTGCAGATTAGGTGGATTGGCCATGATAAATTGCCCATAGTGTCCAAAATTGCCCTTAGTGTTGGGTGGGGTTACTGGGTTATGGGGATAGGGTGGAGGTGTTGACCTTGGGTAGGGTGCTCTTTCCAAGAGCCGGTGCAGACTCGATGGGCCGAATGGCCTCCTTCTGCACTGTAAATTCTATCATCTACGATAAAACCTTAAATCTCCAAAATGGATCTAGAATCTACCTCAACTCAAAAGTCTGAGATGTGAACCAATTTGGAGCCATATGCAAATTTGATGACGGTGTTCCATGGAACTTAAAAATACAGAGCCTTGCTTCATGGTGATGCTTTTTATCCTACTTGTACGGAAATTTCATGAGAAAGACAAGAGGGGGAAGGTTTCAATTAACAGCCACCCATTTCTCGCCTGAAATGCAAACAATTGCCAATTTAAAAAATCACAGTGACACCATGGACACCTTCCATAGGATCCATACAGTGCAGAAGGTGGCCATTCGGCTCATCGAGTCTGCACCAACCCTCCGAAAGAGCCCACTCTCCCGCCCTAACCCTGTAACCCCACCTTTGGACAATAGGGACCAATTTAGCATGGTAAATCTACCTAACCTGCACATCTTGGGATTGTGGGAGGAAACCAGAGCACCCGTCTGTGGTGAATGTATTCACCTAATGCATGTATGATACTGTAACCTATGACCTGGAAGTGGTGATACGAGCTGCTCCCAGGTACTGTACTGTAATCCCAGTGGGCTCTGCCTCTGGCTCCGCCCTCACCGGGGCCATATATAGACCGGGCCGCCTGTGGGCGGCATTCATCTGTACAACCGACTCTGGCTAGACAAGTTCATGATTAATAAAGCCTAATGTTCACTCGCTCTCTCTGCCTCTCGGTGAATTGAAGGTATATCACCGGCGGAAACTCACTCAAACATGGGGAGAATGTGTAAAGTCCACACAGACACCCGAGGCTGGAATCGAACCGGAGTCTCTGGTGCTGTAAAGCAGCAGTGCTAATCATCATGCCACCCTTGTTGTTGACCAAGATCCACTGATGCAATTTCAAGATTGTAAATGGGCAAGCAGCACATCCTTTTGTTTAAGATGCAAGACCACTTAAATGTACAATTAAAGGTTGCACTGGCTTGCAATTTTCAGATAGATTTGGGCAGTGTATTGTGAGGCTCGATCAGCAGTTCTTAAAGGACTCACCAGAAGTTGTTCAAGTAAAGGCCCAAGAAATTTTGAGAAGAGTTTTTTTGGAGCCCAACAATTGATGTTGATGTTGCATTTCTTGAGGTAAGACTTCAGGGTGTGGTTGAAACGCTTCCTTTGTCCTCCTACTGTTCGGAAATCTTCCTTGAGCTGGGCAAAGAAGACTTGCTCTTGCAGTCGGGATTCTGACATCCTAAGCACATGGCCGGCCCGGTGAGTTGGTTTCGGATGATCACGGTCTCAATGCTGGTTCTCTTGGCTCCGTCAAAGATACTGACATTAGTACGCCTGTCCTCCCAACTGATGTGGAGAATCCGTCTCAGACAGCATTGAGGTGGTGTTGGTATGTAGTCCAAGTTTCTGAGCTGTATAGAAGAGTTGGGATGATGACAGCCTTCTACACAGGGATATTAGTATCAGGGCAGATGCCATGAGCATCGACGACCCTCATCCTTAGGTTTCCAAAGGAGGAGCTTGAAGATTGGATACAATGCTGGATCTCCGCATTGATGTCAGCCTTAGGAGAGAGGTGACTCCTCAGGTCTGGGAGAAGTTCCACATTTGGGAAGGTTTCGCCATTGATCTTGTTGGAGGAGAGACCGGATCTTACCTGTGGCTGGTTGGTAAAGGACTTGAGTCTTCTTGAGTTTGAGGCTGAGACCGATTCTTCAGTATGCGTCTGCTAAGGTGCCAAGCATAGCTTGGAGATTCTCTTCTGAGAGGGTGGAGATGGCAATGTCATCCGCATACGGATGCTCCACGAGCAATGTCAGCGTTGGTTTCTTCTTGGATTTCAACTGGTTGAGGTTGAAAAGTTGTGTGTAGATGATGTCCACTCCACTGAGAAGCTTGTTCTTGACAAGATGAAGAATGGTGGTGATGAGGATGGAGAAAAGGGTGGGGGCGATGATACATCCCTGCTTGATTGCAGTCTTGATCTTGAAGGTTTCGGTCTTATTTCTGTCAGTGAGGACTGTTGCCGACATCTTGACGAGGAGGAGTCGGAGGATGTTGGTGAATTCCTTTGGACAGTTGCCTTTGACAGGGTCTTCCATAGCACTTCCCGACTGTCTGATTCAAAAGCTTTGGTCAGATCAAGATTTTTACACTGAATATAGATTATTGCTGCATTAGCTTCAGTTGGCAAATACTTTTAAGAGGCAAAAATCTTAAAGTGTTCATTTCAGAGAGATGATCCAAAGAGATGGAGTCCATGCCATGCGGTAGTTTTAAATGGCAAGAAGAAATCATGTGAGGCTAAGAGACATATTTATTAAAAATAATACAAATCCCACCAGAAAATGCGTTGTGACCTCTGCACAACTCAAGAGGGCAAACAAAAACTCTTGATAACTATTTCCTTGTGAAACTTCAATGCCCCTGGGAAAAGTGCATTGCTTTTAAAAAAATTTAAGTGCCCAATTATTTTTTCCCCAATTAAGGGACAATTTAGCATAGCTAATGCACCTACCCTGCACATCTTTGGGTTGCAGACATGAGGAGAATGTGCAAACTCCACACGGAAGGTGTCCTGGGGCTGGGATCGAAACCAGATCCTCAGCGCTGTGAGGCAGCAGTCCTAACCATTGCACCATGAAGTGCATTGCTGACCTTAAGAGGCCTAAAATCCTTAAGGAAACTTACCTGCAAATTCATGGTGATTTGGCTTATGTAATGGTGTATAGAGGGCAGTAGCTTTGTTCAGTATACAGGTCCCTTCCCCAACGCCAAAGGTATCATTAAGACCGCAGAGCGTTATGTACGGTGCAATTAACTTTTTCCCTTTGTATTTTCACTGTTCAAGGCAGCCCACAGTGGTCCAGGTCACAGGTAAAACCTACATGCCTAACTCATTCATACATTTACGTTCACAGGGTAATTCCCTGTATCCCAGAAGAACAATTTATCCAGAAATATGGTACAGTACCAGGTCAGAAGGTGGATCTGCAGCATTATCTGCTTTTTAATGCTATAAATTCCAATGTTTCTGCTCTGCCACTGGAAGTTGGGCTTTGCTGTAGACACATACTCTGTATCAAATTATAGGTACAGGTTTCTTCACAAGTATTACCTCAAAAAGTAAATTATTTAGAGAATGTGCTGTAAGGAGTGCACATGCATCAAAAGTATGCCTCATCACCTAGCATTTCAATAATGAAAAGATAAACAAAATAATGTTAAGTACTCCATTTCATCTTATTCCAAATTGAGGAACGCTCGACAGTTATTGAAGTCTTGTTCAGAGGTGGAAAATCTTAGTATTGCATGCTAGCATTATGAATTACTTTCATAAAATATACAAGGCCAATTGCTGTTTGCTTGCTATTAAATGATTAAGTTGTTCCTAATTTAATGTTGGAGAAGGAGGACCACAATTGGAGCCTCCTATGCTTGAAATAGAAGGCAAACTTAAAGCATATGGTAACCATGCTTCATTTTATCCATGAAGAATAAAATGGTTTATGACATTTGAAGATGAACTGTTAACATGACTATTGCAAAAATGAAACACTCCCTGTACTTTGAAAGAAGTAGCATGCCACTCAATAAATTTGGACTGTATTTTCTCCTGTATGCTCTGTAAATATGGAAGCAGCACTTAGCATAGTTTATTTTAATTTTACTTGAAAAAAAAATGAGGTCTGACTATCAGCTGCAAATTCCTAGGACCAGGTGTTTACCCCAACCAATGCCCCAGCGAAATTCCTCTTTGCAGTAAGCAAGCTTGCTCTAAACCAACTCACACAGGGAAGCATGCAGAACTATATTAGCATGCAGCCAGGATTAGTGTTAAAAAATGTAAGTAAATAAACCAATGTCAAAATGTTCAAGTCATCCATATTTGTGGTGAGTATGAAAGCCAAGTGTGAACATATAGTCTGATTATAGGTCTTCCGAACTTAAATCATGTGGCTCGACCACAAGACCCACACATATTGCAAGTCTTCTGGGGATGAGAAGAGGATAGAAAACTCTTTTCTAGGTTTAGCATGTTGTTCAACGGTAGGCATGGAGCACCTCTGCCATTGATAGCACCCGATAGAATGAAGGAGATGAACTGTGGATTCCTGATGGTGCCTGTTGTAACGTGCTGGCTGTAGTTCAGTTGGTCTTATTAATGAATTTGTAGTCTGAGGTACAGGAGGGACTAAGACTTTGTGATATTTTAAAAATACAGTCTGTAAACCACAAAGGTATAAAACCAACAAGAGCTTTTATCAGGCTGCTAGATTAGACTAACTGTTCGCCCGCCCAGACTGCCAATGAAATCATCAGTATGTCACATGATTACAGTTTAAGAGATCCTGTTCCCACTAGGAACAACATGCATACACACTTTTCTCCCCCTTTATAAAGAGGTTCCCGCAATGAAACACAGTGCAACATAGAACATACAGTGCAGAAGGAGGCCATTCGGTCCATCGAGTCTGCACTGACCCACTTAAGCCCTTACTTCCACCCTATCCCCGTATCCCAATAACCCCTCCTAACCTTTTTTGGTCACTAAGGGCAATTTATCATGGCCAATCCACCTAACCTGCACGTCTTTGGACTGTGGGAGTAAACCGGAGCACTCGGAGGAAACCCACGCAGACACAGGGAGAAGGTGCAGACTCCGCACAGACAGACAGTGTCCCAGCAGGGAAACGAACCTGGGACCCTGGTACTGTGAAGCCACAGTGCTATCCACTTGTGTTACCGTGCTGACCAAACCTTATCAAAGTTTACAATTTGTACAATTAACAAACACAACAGTCTAGAAATTAGACGTTTCGGAGGACATCGATTCCTGTGTAGTTATCAAAATTCAGGGGTCTGCTTTTTCATGTTGACTGCAACCTCTGGTATTTTTGGTTGCGTTTGTACGTCGTCCATAGTTGTCTCAACCAGAGTTGAAATTGACTCGGTGTTGACATGTCCTCAATGGGGGTATTGTCTTCCACAGTTGTTTCTAGTAACGTTAGGTTCTCAGCAATGTCGAGGTCCTCAAGGGCACAGTTTGCTGCAGACTCTTGATTGACTCGGTCTCGTGCAACTTTAATCTAGCTGCTAAAAGTTGGTCAGCGTGTTTTCTCCACATGACATCGTGCCGGGTTTGAATGGTGTAGAAGATCGGTCCTGTCTGTGTTAGTACCATGGCAGGTAGCCACTTCTCACTAGTGGTATAGTCCCTCCCCAATACTTCTTGACCTTTCTGAAAGACATGGGGCGGGATTCTCCACTCCCACGCCGATGTGCCCACGCCGTCGAGGTTCACGACGGCGCGAAACGGCCCCGATCCCGACCGATTCAGGCCCTGACAATGGGCTAGGATCGGGGCCGCGTCAGGCCTTGTCGCCGCGTAAAGGCGGCGCCGCATAGATGACGCGGCCGGCGCCGCATAACTGCCGTAACCCGCGCATGCGTGGTTGCCGTCTTCTCTGAGTCCGCCCTGCAAGAAGATGGCGGACGGATCTTGCGGGGCCGCGGAAGGAAGGAGGTCCTCCTTCAGAGACGGCCCGACGATCGGTGGGCACCGATCGCGGGCCATGCCACATTTGAGGTACTCCCCGGTGCAGGATCCCCCCTCCCCCGCAGGCCGCCCCCCAGCGTTCCCGCGCTGTTCCCGAAGGCAGCGACCAGGTGTGGACGGAGCCGGGGGGAAACCCGCCGTTTTGGCCTGGCCGCTCGGCCCATCCGGGCCTGAGAATAGCGGGGGTGCCATTTTGGGTGTCTCCGGCGATTCTCCGGACTGTGGAACTCGACGGGGCCGTTCCCGCCGCTTGGGAGAATCGCGGGAGGGCGTCGGACCGGCGTCCCGGGAAATTTTGGCGGCCCAGGTGATTCTCCCAACCAGCGCGGGAGTGGAGAATCTCCCCCATGGTGTTTAGTCTTGTTCTCACTTCATAAAGCCTGATTCGGCTGCCTTTTCAAAACTTTCCCTTCAGAGGCTACAAACTTTCATTCGCACTGCTGAGCATGGTACACCCAGAATAGATCTTAGCTGGAGTAAGGTGGAGCTGACGTTCTGTGGTGAAGTTCTCCTACTTCGCTCAAGCTCCCTTTGCAGCCTCTTTAGTCCTTGCCCCAGGCAGTCAATCTGTTTTTTTGCTGCCAACCACTGCCTCTCCAGGTTGCATACCAGGGCCTCCTTTACCTGAATCTCGTGGCACATCCTCCACTGGTCTTTCTCCAGGTTGTGTGTATCTCCATCAGGCCCTGCATCTCTCGCATCCATGTTTCATTCTTACTGCATTCATCATCATGTTTCAGATCTTTTTTCTGGAAAGCAACTTCTAACCTCTCCAGTCGAATCTGTTGGTTCTGGGAATTTCCAAACGGGTTCTCGCCCTTTAAGAACATGTCAAATTTAATCTTTAGGGTTTGTTTGTTAAGCAAAGTCAGGTTACGGTAATTCTTCTTGCTATTGGTATGTTCATTGGACTTCAGAGGCTGCTGTACAGAGCGAAATAGGAAAGGAATATTGATCCAACAAGTGCGCAGCTCACAATGCCCGCTCTTTGCCCCTGCAGGGGAAGATAGCTCATAATAAGTGGGAATGGACCAAGACGGGAATGGCACAAAACAGTGGCCCCTAGTTCCAGGTTCTCAGTCAAATGGATCCTCCTCACATCCAACCTGTAAATACCCCTCAGGATCTAAAGATTTTGATCAAGTTGCCTCTTATGCTTCTAAACGCGAGTGGATGCAAACCCAATCTCTCCAACCTTTCCACACAAGACAAGCCACCCAATCCTGGTATTAGTCTACTAAACCTTCTCTGAACTTGTTCCAATGCATTTACAACTTTCTTTAAATAATGTGGCCAATAATTCTTTACGCAAAGAGTAGTGAGGCCGTGGAATGCCCTACCTGCTACAGTAGTGAACTCGTCAACATTGAGGGCATTTAAAAGTTTATTGGATAAACATATGGATGATAATGGCATAGTGTAGGTTAGATGGCTTTTGTTTCGGTGCAACATCGTGGGCCGAAGGGCCTGTACTGCGCTGTATTGTTCTATGTTCTATAATGTTCACACATCTCAAGCTGTGGTGTTACCAATGCCCTGAACAACTGAAGGACAACCTCCCTACTTTTGTAATTAATTATTCTGACAATAAACAATAACATTATTTTGCTTTCCTAATTACATGCTGTATCTGTATACTAACCTTTTGTGACTTATCCACCAGGACACCCAGATCCCTCTGCACCTCACAGCTCTGCAATCTCTCACCATTCAGAAATAAGCTTATTTTATGTTCTTCCGACCGTAATGGACAATTTCACATTTCTTCCCATTATCCTCCATTTGCCAGATTTTTGCCCACACACATAGCCTATGTCCCTTTGTAACCTCCTTACATCGTCTTCACAATTTACTTTCCCAACTTCCTTTGCATCATCAGCAAATTCAACAACTATACCTTCAGTGGTTTCATCCAGTCATTTATTGGAATTGTAAAAAGTTTAGGCCTCAGCAGTAATCCTTGTAGCACAGCACTCGTCGCATTTTGCCAACCAGAAAAAGACAAACTTATGCTAACGCTCTGTTTTGTGTTAGCTGGCCAATCTTCAATCCATGCTGTCAAGATAATAGGGTGATTGCGGTAGTGGAGTCCAGTATTAGATACAATATGGTATTCTCTGTACTTCATGAGGTCACCTAACCTGGTGATCAGCGGTCAGATAGCACAGTAAGAGAAGATTGGAGCAAGGCTTCAGGTGCCTTGCAGTTGTGTGCACATGTTTTGAATGTGTGTTAGTGATAAAGTTAGTTCACAGCAATGTGCCAGTCATCCTGCAAAGTAAAAACAAGACATGCTGTCCGAAGTAAACTTGACGCAACAATGGAGAGTTTGAAACCACCGATAGAGCTCAGTTTGGAGGGCAATGTTGTTGAAAACAGGAGGAGACTCCATGAGCATTTTGGCCTGCACCTCACAGCGACAGGCAGTAATAAGAAAGACCTCATAGGTACAGTCTTCCATCTTTCCTCACCCAACAGCGGAAGAATTCCCAGAAGTTTATAACACATTCACATTTGAAAGTGATGAGAAACAAAATGGCTTAAAAGAAATAATGGAAAAGTTTGAAGCTTACTGCAGCCCCAAGGAAAATGTCACGCGGGGACAACAAAATGCCAGATGAAACAGACAGCAAACGTTAATACACCACACATGCCCAAGCAGTTACATGCTGTTAAACAGAAACAGCAATTGGAAAAACAAATACACAGCCCGAAGGCAAGAAGAATATAAGTGTTATTAAAAGATTTAAATGCAGTTGATGCAGAACAGAGCACTTGCCAGCCAGCTGTCCTGCCTATGGAAAGCAGTACAAGAACTATGGTAAACTAAATTACTTTGCTAAGATGTGCAAATCAAAGAAAGTGCACACGATTGCAGATGATGATGCAGACACTGAATCTGAACTTTTCCTTAGCACAGTAACAAATTTGAAAGGAGACAAATGGAAGGTTGGTTTAAAAATTGCCAACATGGTGAATTTTAAGCAGGACACAAGTGCACATGCAAATATCATTCCTATTAGCCTGTACTGTAAGATAAGTAAAGGAAAACAGCTAACTAAAACAAAGATGAAGCTGTCTACTTACACAGGTAAAGAAAATGCTCCAGAAGGTGTATAGTGAACTATGAAAACAGTCTCAAGCACTTTGATTTATCGTGCTGAAAAATGATGCAAGGCACCCATTCTTGGAATCAAAGCTTGGTAAAGTCTGAAGTTAGTCAAGAGAGTAATGACTGTTACCTCTGATGACATCTTGAGTGAGCACAAAGATGTACTCAAGGAGACAGGTTGTCCAAAGGGAGAACACAGCATCAAGATTGACAAAAAATTGACACCCAAAATACACCCACCCAGGAAAGTACCAGTATTGCTGAGAGATGGACTGAAAGCAGTGTTGGGCAGAATGGAGAAACATATCATCAAAAAAAATTGAGAATGGCAAAATGGATTTGTTCCATTGTAATTGCAGAAAAATAAGGTGAGAATCTGAGAGTCCATCTGGACCCCAGAAATCTAAAGCAGGCAGTACGAAGAAAGAAATATTAGTTGCCCACAATAGAAGAGGTCACCTGTAAGCTAGCTGATGCGAAATATTATTCATTCCTTTGTGCGGGTTCAGGCATCTGCCAGGTCAAGCTGGATGAATACAGCTCCTATCACTGCACCTGCAACACATCCATTTGGGCGCTACAGGTTTTTCCCTTACCTTTTGGTATTAATTCAGCTCCTGAGGTGTTTCACAGGATAGTGAAACAGCTATTTGAAGGGTTAGAGGGCATGCGAACAGATATCGACCATGTGCTGCTCTGGGGTGCCACAGGGCAGCATGGTAGCATGGTGGTTAGCACAATTGCTTCACAGCTCCAGGGTCTCAGGTTCGATTCCGGCTTGGGTCACTGTCTGTGCGGAGTCTGCACATTCTCCCCGTGTGTGCGTGGGTTTCCTCCGGGTGGTCCGGTTTCCTCCCACAGTCCAAAGATGTGCAGGTTAGGTGGATTGGCCATGATAAATTGCCCTTATTGTCTAAAATTGTCCTTAGTGTTGGGTGGGGTTACTGGGTTATGGGGATAGGGTGGAGGTGTGGGCTTGGGTAGGGTGCTCTTTCAAACAGCCAGTGCAGACTCGATGGGCCGAATGGCCTCCTTCAGCACTGTAAATTCTATGATCTATGAAAAGTACACGATTACATACTGAGGCAGGTACTAGCACGACCTAGAGAAAGGAACTCCAAGTTGAAGCAGGAAAAGTGCAGGATAGGTTTTCATGAAATAAAGTACTTCGGACATGTGCTAACAAGTGAGAGACTGAAGCCGGACCAGAGTGAAATTGAAGCAGCCTTGAACATGCCACCCCAAGAATACAAGGAAGGCCAAGAGAGGTTTTTGGGCACAGTGCCCTATCATGGGAAATTCATTCTGCATATGCCAGACCTGACAGCATGTCTCAGAGAACTTCTACAAAATGATGTGGAATGGCACTGGGAAGCTTTGACCAGTCTAAAGAGAATATTGACCCAGACACCAGTGTTAAGTATTACGATGTTCATCAGACAGTCAAGATATCAGTGGATGCTTCAAAGCGGGCCTTGGAACTGTCATCTTGCAAAATGAAGTACCAGTGGTTTATGTTTCAAAGGCAATGACTGAAACACAACAATGTTATGTACAAATAGAGAATGGAATGCTCGCAATTGTGTTTGACAGAGAATGTTTCACCAGTTTGTCTCTAGCAATTTCTGGGCGGCACGATGGCAAATGGATAGCAATTCAACTCATAGCACCTAGGACCCACATTCGATTCTAGATTTGGGTGATGGTCTGATGGAGTTTGCACTTTCTCCCAGTGTCTGCGTGGGTTTCACACGGGTGCACCGGTTTTCTCCGACAGTCTAAAGATGAGCAGGTTAGGTTACGGGATAGGGCGGGGTGAACGGGGGAGTGGACCTGGAATGCTCTTTCGGAGGGTCGGTGCAGACCTAATGGGCAGGATGGCCGACTTCTGCACTGTAGGGAAATTTAGAAAATGAAGAACTAAGCTTCCAACTTCACCCCAACTGCTATTTCCAAGTCAGTGAGCTACAATTTGTACAATAGGACGGCATTGTGGCACAGTGATTAGCAATGCTGCCTCACAGCATGAGGGACCAGGGTCAATTCCGGTCTTGGGTTATTGTCTGTGTGGTGTATGCACATTCTCCCCGTGTCTGCGTGGGTTTCCTCCAGGTGTTCCGGTTTCCTCCCACAGTCCAAAGATGTGCAGGTTAGGTAGATTGGCCATGCAAAACTGCCCCTTAAGATGGGATTGCAGGACAGAGGATTGGGCATAGGTAGGGTAGTCTTTTGAAGGGTCAGTGCAGATATGATGGACCGAATGGCCTCTTTCTGCACAGTAGGAATTCTATGATTCTATGCATGTACGGGACCTGCTCAAACTGAGACAGAAGAAGCAGACACAGTACTTCGATTAAGGAGCCCAAGCTCTGTCTGATCTGAACATGGGAAAGACCGTGAACATTCAGCAAGAATGGATCTGGAATGCTGTTGTTACAGGAATCACAGGAGAACCAAGGTCTTACATAGTGCAGACTCCAAACAGATAACAGCTCGGGAGAAACCGGAAATTCCTACGGAGAATATTTGAAACACAACCTTGCTCTGAACCAGAAAGTGCAGCTGAAGATCAAAAAACAAAACCCCATCATTGAAGCAATGGATAAGTAACTCAAGTGTGGAGAAGGCCCCGTCTCCTCCATTCTGTCACCATTCAGACTATCCAGGGGAATAATTGTGAAAAAAATCCAGAGATACAGATGAGGAATAGACAAAGCAGACTGATTAAAACAGAATGTAAAATAATCGATAAGAGACTTTGTGTGAAGTAGTCTACCCTCACAACCTATTTTGTTCTAACAGAAATTAGTCTGATGTGTTTTGTTTTAAGACAAAGATAAATGTCATGATAATAGGGTGATTATGGTAGTGGACATTAGATACAATACGCTACACATGGCACTTCATGGGGTCACCTGACATGGGGTCAGTGGTCAGATAGCACATGTGAGAAAAGATTGTGGCAAGGCTGCAGATGCCTTGCAGTTGTGTGTTCATGCCTGAAAAGGTGTTAGTAATAATGTTAATTTACAGCAATGCTGTCAGCCATCCTGTATCATAAAAAGAAGGCACATGCCAACTGGAAAGGGCCCCTCAGCCGCTTATCAACATCCTTCGCTGCTCGCCCTATACCTGGATGAACAATCCTTGCCCTCATGATGGTAAAGTTGTGCAAGTTGCATCAGACCATGACAAACTGTAATGCTTACTCTGAAGAGTACTGCAGGGGTTCCCCAGTGGTCCAGGCAGCAAAATTAGTATTTAACCAACGTTGTTCTTTTAAAAAAAAAAAAAATTTCTTTATTCTCCTCCTTTTTCGCATTTTCTCCCAAATTTACACCCACCAACAATAACCAATAATCAGTAATAAACAATAATCAGTAACAAACATGTCAATCCCCATATCGATAACAACGATCCCATCCTCCCACTAAACCCAAAACATTCGCCCACATGTTCACATAAACAACTGACAAAAAGGAATCAGGAATCACCCATGGCCATCATTAACATTTCCTTGTGCTCTCCCAGGAAAATAAATTCCCATCAGTGGAATATTGGAAAATGTATGTTTAGGCTGTTCAACTTTCTTCAAGTGAAAATATATCGCAATAAACCATGAAAATGGAGTTTTCAGTACTGCATAAACTAAAGCTCAAAGATGTACTTTATATGCTAGTCAATGTTTTTACACCCCTGTTACACAGGCAACACAAATGTTTGTAAATTGAAGAATATGAAATACATTCCATATTCTTCAGAATAAAATGTGCATTACCATCATATTTTTTCCATGATTTGTAGAAATAATTTGACACCTTCCCTGAATTATCAGTTTTCCAATGTGAAATGCCCAAGGCTTTCCTTGGTACATCACTCATTTCATATTGGTTCATTCAATGACCATCCTGACAGATGGAAAATCAATAAAAGTAATGCAGCGGACTTAAATGTCATGCAGCAAGTTTAAAATAGGTTGTTACTCAGTTTTAGCTGCTTTATATCATCAAAAATAACATACAACCTCCAAAACAAAAAGGGCCACCATTTTGTGTAACAGAATGGTCACAACACTGATCAGCTATAATTCAGTTCTCTCCAGGAAAGGCACTACATCCTTCATTGTATTCCTACATCAATCCCGTGTTATTTAGTTTACCTAGAAATGTACTTTCTCCATATTCCTTGTTTCAGCAGGGAGCTTTGGCAAGTCAAAATCCTACTTAGTACCATGCTTGAAGTTCATGCAATACACACAAAGATATTTTTAAATGACTGAAAAATATGATAAAAATAATTCAGAAATTTTCTAATTTGTGTGCACTGCTTTAATTTAATAGCTTTCAAATATCTAACACAGCAGTACGATTTTACTAGGCTGTCCATTCATTGTGTCATCATTTGGGTTTTCTTCCATGACGTGTGTGGGCCATTTTTCATCTCTGTCCTACATAAGCCAGAATAGTCGGTATATGCCCAATCTGACTTAAACATTTGTCCATATCCTTCAACTGATTGAGCACTATTGTGGGAGGTTACATCTGCCAGACCAATGATAGTTATGAAATCAAGATAATCGGCTAAGATATCAAAACAGAGACTTGGATTATACACATCAAACCAAAATTGCAGGAGTTTCTTTTAAAACTAGGATTACACAAACACAATGACAGTTTTTTTGTATATGTGATAATTGGTTTGTATGATTTGTCACTGCAAACTATTAGAACAATACAAATCTGAATGGATCCATCATATATCAGAACCATATTACACAACAAACACAGAAGGCAGTATTGACAATTCCACACCAAAATCAGAAAATGAAGCCAAGATAAATTACTTGTTGCTAAATTGTAATAATTAATTTGGTAGCTAGGACTAGTTAGTCCAAACATTGCACTGATGTAAATTTGAATGGATTGTTGGGCATGAGTATGATTTTTGATCGCTTGGGACAAATATTGCAGCTGGGGATTTATCTAATCTCCAACTATAGACATGTGGATTGGGAAATGTGAAAGTTCAGGATTACTGTCAAGTAGCCCGGGGTGAGTGTGAAAAAGGTCAGGATCACTGTGAAGCAGGCCAGGAGGAATGCAAGCTGAAGCCAAGAATTAACAATGAAAGGAGCATGTGGCAAACTGGGCACCCTATCCATGCGCTCCTCCAACCACTGCCGCCCACCTGTGACAGAGACAGTAGGTCACAAGCTGGATCTGTGAACTCATTTTTAATGTGGAAACAAGTTACCCTTGACTCTGGTGGATTGCCTAAGAGAAGACAACATAGTTCTTTAAACTGTCCATTTAATTCCAAGGTGAAAGAGCATTGGGCAAGGATAGCCAAGTAGTATTTCTACCTAAATACAAGGCTCATGTGATTCACATTGTGATGGGGAATAATGCAGAGGAAGCCATTGAAAAGGCTTTGCTTCGGATACCATTAAATATCACAGACAGTGTTTTGAGTTTGTCTGGAACTGGGAGTGAGGTATCAGCTAGAGTACTAAGAAGGTCCCTATGGTTCAGCATGCAGGTGGAAGCCTGCATTCAGATCGAAAAGATAAAATTCCTGGAGAATTCAAATGAAACTCGAAGAGTTGCTTTGCTTGTACTTGAGGGAGAGTCACTGGGAATTTAAAAAAAAAATGTTTATTCAGAATTTTTCAACAAAACTTTTCAACCATTCAACCCCCCCCACCCCCGTAACAAAAAAGAAAAGAAAAGTAACAGAACAAGACATAAACATATCAATCCAACATAATACAGAACTTGTACAATGGGTTCCTCCCGCACATATTGGGCGCGATTCTCCACTCCCACGCCGGTTGGGAGAATCGCCTGGGACGCCAACATTTCCGGGGCCGTCGGTCCGACGCCCTCCCGCGATTCTCCCAAGCGGCGGGAACGGCCCGGTCGGGTTTCGCGGGCCGGAGAATCGCCGGAGACACCCAAAATGGCAATTCTCCGGCACCCCTGCTATTCTCAGGCCCGGATGGGCCGAGCGGCCAGGCCAAAACGGCGGGTTCCCCCCGGCGCCGTCCACACCTGGTCGCTGCAGTCGTGAGCGGTGCGTGAACGCTGGGGGGACAGCCTGTGGGAGGGATCCTGCACCGGGCTTTACCTGGAATGTGGGGTGGCCCGCGATCGGTGCCCACCGATTGTCGTGCCGTCCTCTCTGAAGGAGGACATCCTTCCTTCCGCGGCCCCACAAGATCCGTCCCCCATCTTCTTGCGCGGCGGACTTAGAGAGGACGGCAACCACGCATGCGCGGATGACGCCCGTTATGCGGCACCGGCCACGTCATCTATGCGGCGCCGCTTTTACGTGGGCGACAAGGCCTGGCGCGTGTAGATGACAAGGCCCCGATCCTGGCCCATTGTCAGGGCCTGAATCGGTCGGGACCAGGGCCGTTCCATGCCGTCCTGAACCTCGGCGGCGTTCACGACGGCGCGGCCACTTCGGCGTGGGAGTGGAGAACCCGCCCATTGACTTTCCCATATGTTTATGTTTTTCCTTTCTCAAGTGCCCCTAGGAAAAACCCCTTTCCACGCCCACCCTTATACCCCCCCCCCCCCCGAAAGAGACACCTCCCCCTCCCCTCCCTCTCTGGGTTGCTGCTGCTGACTGACCTCCATCTAACGCTCCGCGAGATAGTCTAGGAACGGTTGCCACCACCTGAAGAACTTCTGCGCAGACCCTCTCAAGGCAAACTTTATCCTCTCCAGCTTGATGAACCCTGCCATGTCATTTATCCAGGCTTCCACACTGGGGGGCTTCGCGTCTTTCCACAATAGCAAGATCCTCCGCCGGGCTACCAGGGACGCAAAGGCCAGGATACCGGCCTCTTTTGCCTCCTGCACTCCCGGCTCGTCCGTCACTCCAAATAGTGCTAGCCCCCAACTTGGCTTGACCTGGATTTTCACCACCTTGGACATAGTCCTCGCAACACCCCTCCAGAACCCATCCAGTGCCGGGCATGACCAGAACATATGGCCGTGATTCGCCGGGCTTCCCGAGCACCTCCCACATCTGTCCTCCTCCCCAAAGAACATACTCAGCCTCGCACCTGTCATATGCGCTCTGTGAATAACCTTAAACTGTATCAGGCTAAGCCTGGCACACGAGGAAGAGGAATTAACCCTACTTAGGGCATCAGCCCACAGACCCTCTTCAATCTCCTCCCCCATCTGCCCTTCAGCTCCTCTACCAAAGCCTCCTCCTCTTCTTTCTTCTCCTGATATATCGCCGACACCTTGCCCTCTCTGACCCATACACCCGAAATCACCCTGTCCTGAATCCCCCGTGCCGGGAGCAATGGGAATTCCCTCACCTGTCGCCTCACAAACGCCCTCACTTGCATGTACCTGAAAGCGTTTCCCGGGGATAGCCCAAACTTCTCCTCCAGCGCCCCTAAGCTCGCAAACGTCCCATCAATGAACAGCTCCCCCATTCTTCTAATCCCTGCCCAATGCCAGCTCTGAAACCCCCCGTCCATCCTTCTTGGGACAAACCGATGGTTATCTCTGATCGGGAACCACACCGAGGCTCCCATCGCACCCGTGTCGTCTCCACTGCCCCCAGATCTTTACCGTTGCCGCCACCACCGGACTCGTGGTGTACCTTGTCGGCAAGAGCGGCAGCGGTGCCGTCACCACGCCCCCAGGCTCGTTCCTTTGCAGGACGCCATCTCCAACCTCTTCCATGCCGCCCCCTCTCCCACCATCACCCACTTACGGATCATCGCCACGTTGGATGCCCAATAGTAGCCACCCAGATTCGGCAACGCCAGCCCTCCTCTGTCCCTACTACGCTCCAGAAACCCCCTCCTTACCCTCGGGGTCTTGTTTGCCCACACAAAACCCATGATGCTCCTGCCTACCCTCGTAAAAAAGGCCTTGGTGATCATAATAGGAAGACACTGGAACACAAAAAGCAACCTCGGGAGGACCATCATTTTAATCGACTGTACCCTGCCCGCTAGCGAGAGTGGCAACATATCCCATCGTTTGAAGTCCTCCTCCATCTGCTCCACCAGCCGCGTCAAATTAAGTTTATGCAGGGCCCCCCAACTCCTAGCTACTTGGGTCCCCAAGTACCGAAAGCTCCTTTCCGCCCTCCTCAACGGTAGGTCGTCTATCCCTCGACCCTGGTCCCCTGGATGCACCACGAAGAGCTCACTTTTCCCTACATTGAGCTTATAGCCCGAGAAGTCCCCAAACTCCCTTAGGATCTGCATGACCTCCACCATCCCCTCCACTGGATCCGCCATATACAGCAACAGGTCATCTGCATACAACGACACTCGATACTCCTCTCCCCCTCAGACCACCCCACTCCATTTCCTGGACTCCCTTAATGCCATGGCCAAAGGTTCAATTGCTAATGCAAACAACAGGGGGGACAGGGGGCACCCCTGGCTCGTCCCTCAATACAGCCGAAAATACTCCGACCTCCGCCGATTCGTAACCATACTCGCCACCGGGGCTCTATATAGGAGCTTAACCCAACTGATAAACCCCTTCCCAAACCCAAACCTCCGCAACACTTCCCAGAGATACTCCCACTCTACTCGGTCATAGGCCTTCTCCGCGTCCATAGCTGCCACTATCTCTGCCTCTCCCTCCACCGATGGCATCATAATCATGTTTAGGAGCCTCCGCACATTGGCGTTTAGCTGCCTGCCCTTTACAAATCCTGTCTGGTCCTCGTGAATCACCCCCGGGACACAGTCCTCAATCCTCGTAGCCAGCACTTTTGCCAGCAACTTAGCATCCACATTAAGAAGCGAAAGTGGCCTATACGACCCACATTGCAGTGGGTCCTTATCCCGCTTCAGGATCAAAGAGATCATCGCCCCGGACATTGTCGGGGGCAGGGTCCCCCCCTCTCTTGCCTCATTGAAAGTCCTCACCAGCAACGGGGCTAACATGTCCGTGTACTTCCTGTAAAACTCAACCGGGAACCCATCTGGTCCCGGGGCCTTCCCCGCCTGCATGCTCCCCAGTCCTTTAATCAGCTCCTCCAACCCAATTGGCACCCCCAAACCAGCCACCTCCTGCTCCTCCACCCTCTGGAACCTCAGTTGGTCCAGAAATCGTCGCATCCCCTCTTCCCCCGCTGGGAGCTGAGATCTGTACAGCTCCTCACAATTCCGTCTGGAGACTTTGCCTCTCCCTAAGTAGTCCCCCTTCAGTGGCCTCTGCATATCTCCTGTCCACCCTTAAAATCTCCCCCACTAACCTCTCCCTTTCCCTGCCCTCTCTCTTCTCCCTGTGAGCCCTGATGGAGATTAACTCTCCCCTGACCACCGCCTTCAGCGCCTCCCATACTACCCCCAAGTCACTGGGAAAATTAAACATCACTGTGAAAGATAGTTCTATGATTGCTAAATATAGGCTCAGAAAAGAAAAGAACAGGAATAAACACTCGGATACAAAGAGTCACTTTTAAATAATTTTAGGAAAATTGAATGGAAACAACTCCTCTGAAGTGTATTTTTCAGTTGGGATAAAAATAAGGTGTGGGAAGTATAAGTTGCTTACAAAGATAGTGTTTAGTCAATAGCTCTTTTCGTCTGTTTTACAGTAAATATTGTAAAACCTGAAATATGGATGTATTTCAGGTATTAACTGGAAGTTCACATTTCTTTTTAAAAGTTAACAGTCTCTGTGGGGATTGCAACAATATCTGCACAGTGCAGAATTGATTTTCCGACAGGCAGAGGAAATGATCACAATTTGCTCAAGGACCCAGCACCATAGTCATCTGTTCTGAGCGCTGTCCTGTGACAGAACTGTCATCTTCTATCTGATCTTTGATGCCTCAAATATATTCTAATTCTGAAAAGCAATGATCGCTGGAAGTGGTATTTTTACTATGCCCAGTGTACAGTACTTTGAAAGGTTTTATGACTTGGTGTATTCAATATTTAGATTAGATACACAGATAGATTGCTAGGTATCAAAAAGATATATGATAAAGAGAGACACAGGGATAAATGTTAAGAGAAAGCCAGAAGATAGATAGGTGATAGCTATAAGATAGGTATATAGATAGATTAAAAAATTTTTTTTAAAGAGTACCCAATTAATTTTTTCCAATTAAGGGGCAATTTAGAGTGGCCAATCCACCTCCCCTGCACATCTTTGGGTTGTGGGGGCGAAACCCACGTAAACACGGGGAGAAGGTATATAGATAGATGAGAGCTATTTCAAGTTCCCCCCAAAGTGTGGCTTGATAGCAAGAAGTGTGCCTTAGTGAGAAACTCTCTAATTTTGTAAATGCGTACATCGTCTTGTCAGCAACATCACACTGATTAAAGTGGCAGTAATACTTGCTCCAATGTTTTGTGAGAAATTACTAATATTATTGACTACTCATATTGTTATGGTAGCTGAAAAGGAGACTGAACATTGCATACGTATTTCAGCTGTCTTGCCAATTGTATCATGTCCACAAAGCAAGACTATTGAGTTGCCAATAACATGTACCCAATGAGTCCAAGTGATTTTCTGACAGAGAAGATAATGGCTTGGATTTTGTTGTGATAATAATGGCAAAACTGTCAGCATTTGCCATCATTACTCTAATAAACTGACAGCAACCTTTGGAGTCTGCACATGTGCAGAATAATGCAGAAATCCTGCAGTTGCTGCAGTAATTTTAAGCTTCTCCAGAGGGTGCACTGTAAGGCACCACCAGACTGCAGTCAACAGAATAATAAGCATGGATTTCAAAAGGAAAAATCTTGCTTGGCCAATTATAATTTTTTTTGAGGGAGCAACAAAAGAAGAGTATGTGAGATGGCTAGCATGTGATTCAGAATAATGCCAACAGTGCGGATTAGTTTCCTTTTCCAGCTGAAGCATCAGCAGACGATGAGCCAGAGAATGTAGCCAATGGTAACGTAGTCAATGCAATTTCACTGGATTTTCAAAAACTCTTTGATAAGGTATCCCACAATAAACTAATGAATAAGGTCAGGGAATGCAGAGTCATGGGAAAAGTGGCAAACTGGATTGTGTTATGATTAGTTAGGGACCAGTAACATTTATATTAAAAAAATCCAAATACCTTGTTTTAATAAAAATAACTATGCCACAAGATTTCGCTTGGTTAAAAAAAAATTATAGTCTATAAATGAATTGAATAAAACAAGCATTATTTCTGTCGAGACTGTCTATATGCCACAGTCCCCTGTAGAATTTTCCTCAATTCCAACTCTCAGAGGTAAAAATTACACTTAGGTCGCGATTCTCCAGCCGCGTTGCGCTCAAGCGAGAGCACAAACCGCCGGAGAATCTCGGGAGAGACCTGCAGCGAGCCTCCTGACAGCCTCCGGACCTCATGGGATTCACCAAAGTCCTGCGAAACGTCGGAGTCAGATCTCCGCCTCAAATGGGCTGACAAAACGCTGCTCCCGGAAGTAGGTCGTAAACCTACTTACAACCTACCTGCCCGGGATCAACCGGCTTCCCTCGATTCTTCAGCTTCCCCAGGGAGGCTGCAGCCGGGCGTCAATCAGTGCTGGTCCACACAAATGTGGATCAGGCAGAACGGCATCCAGGGGATCTCCCAGGAAACTGGAGACCGCTGGGTGGTCAGAGTAAGAGCAAGGTGGCTCCCTGGTCCTTCCCCTGGAATGCGGGCCTCTGGGAGGTTGGAAGGGTGATGGGTGGCAGTCCGAAGGAAGGGGTGCCGTGAGAGTACTTGGGAAGCCTGAAGAGGGGGGTCCCCCAGGGACCCCATAGTGGGGTGTCCTCACTTGGGGGATAGAGCCCATGTATGTGGGGGACCCACAAGCTCACTTAGAGATCGGGCACCCTTTTAAAATGGGGGCCTGATCTCGGAGTTCAGCTCCCCAGTGCTCAAATAAATTCTAAACCGGTGAGAAACTGCACAGGGCCCCAAAAAATGACTAAGTGTCATGGAATACCGGTGGGGAACTTGCTGGCAGAGCCGGAGGGAAACTCTCTGAAAAACACACCACAACAGTAATGTGGGCATTGTTTAAGAAGCACTTGCTGGGGTGCTGGATAGTTTTGTCCCACTGAGACAAGGAAGGAATGGTAAGGTGAAGGAGCCTTCGATGACAAGAGAAGAGGAGCTTCTAGTCAAGAGGAAGAAGGAAGCTTACATAAGGTTGAGGAAGCAAGGATCTGGCACGGCTCTAGAGGGTTACAAGGTAGCCAGGAAGGAACTCAAAAATGGACTTGGAAGAGCTAGAAGAGGGCATGAAAAAGCCCTGGAGGGAAGGATTAGCCCTGGCGGAACCCCAAGGCGTTCTACACTTGTGTAAGAAATAAGAGGATGACCAGAGTGAGAGTAGGGCCAATCAGGGATAGTGGAGGAAACTTGTGTCTCGAGTCTGAGGAAGTAGGGGAAGCCTAAATGAATATTTTGCTTCAGTATTCACTAGAGAGAGGGACCTTGTTGCTCGTGAGAACAGCGTGAACCAGGTTAATAGGTTTGAACAAGTTGATATTAAGGAGGAGGATGTGCTGGAAATTTTGAAAAGCATCAGGGTAGATAAGTCCCCTGGGCCAGACGGGATATACCCAAGGTTTCCACAGGAAGCAAGGGAGGAGATTGCTGTGCCATTGGCGATGATCTTTGCGTCCTCACTCTCCTCTGGAGTAGTACCGGATGATTGAAGGGAGGCAAATGTTGTTCCCTTGTTCAAGAAAGGAAATAGGGAAATCTTGGGAATTACAGACCAGGCAGTCTTACGTCTGTGGTGAGAAAAATACTGGAAAGGATTCTGAGATAGGATTTATGATTATTTAGAAAAACATAGTTTGATTAAAGATAGTCAGAATGGTTTTGTGAGGGGCATGTCTTGCCTCACAAACCTCATTGGATTCTTTGAGGATGTGACGAGACACATTGATGAAGGTCGGGCAGTGGATGTGGTGTATATGGATTTCAGTAAGGCATTTGATAAGGTTCCCCATGGTAGACTCATTCAGAAAGTCAGGGGGCATGGGCTAGAGGGAAATTTGGCTGTCTGGATACAGAATTGGCTGGCCGAAAGGAGACAGCGAGTGGTAGTGGATGGAAAGTATTCCGCCTAGAGGTTGGTGACCGTTGGTGTCCCGCTGGGATCTGTTCTGGGACCTCTGCTCTTTGTGGTTTTTATAAATGACTTGGATGAGAAAGTGGAAAGGTGGGTTAGTAAGTTTGTCGATCACACAAAGGTTGGTGGAGTTGTAGATAGTGTCGAGGGCTGTTGCAGGTTACAACAGGACATTGACAGGATGCAGAGCTAGGCTGAGAAGTGGCAGATGGAGTTCAACCTAGATAAATGTGAAGTGAGTAATTTTGGAAGGTCGAATTTGAATGCTGAATACAGAGAAAAAGGCAGGATTCTTGGAAGTGTGGAGGAACAGAGGGATCTTGGGGTCCACGTGTGGGCAGCATGGTAGCACAGGTGATTATCACGGTGGCTTCACAGCGCCAGGGTCCCAGGTTTGATTCCCCACTGGGTCACTGCCTGGCGGAGTCTGCACGTTCTCCCAGTGTCTGCGTGGGTTTCCTCCGGCTTCCTCCCACAGTCCAAAGACGTGCAGGTCAGGTGGATTGGCCACGGTAAATTGCCCTTAGTGACCAAAAAGGTTAGGAGGGGTTATTGGGTTACGGGGATAGGGTGGAAGTGAGGGCTTAAGTGGGTTGGTGCAGACTTGATGGGCCGAATGGCCTCCTTCTGCACTGCATGTTCTATGTAATTAGATCCTTCAAAGTTGCCACCCAGGTTGATAGGGTTATTAAGAAGGTGTATGGTATGTTGGCTTTCATTAACTGGGGGATTGAGTTTAAGAGCCGCAAGATTTTGCTGCAGACTTATAACATCCTGGTTAGACCACACTTGGAATAGTGTGTCCAGTTCTGGTCGCCTCATTATAGGAAGGATGTGGATACTTTGGAGAGGGTGCAGAGGAGCTTTACCAGGGTGCTGCCTGGACTGGAGGGCATGTCTTATGCTGAAAGGTTGAGAGAGCTAGGGCTTTTCTCACTGGAGTGAAGAAGGAAGAGAGGTGACTTGATAGAGGTGTACAAGGTGATGAGAGACATGGATAGAGTGGATAGCCAGAGACTTTTCCCCAGGGCGGAAATGGCTGTCACGAGGGGACATAATTTTAAGGTGATTGGAAGAAGGTATAGGGGAGATGTCAGAGGTTGGTTCTTATACAGAGTGGTGGGTGCGTGGAATGCACTGCCAGCGGAGGTGGTGGAGTCAGAGTCATTAGGGGCATTTTAGCAACTCTTGGACAGGCACATGGACAGCAGTAAATTGAAGGGGTGTCGGTTAGGTTGATCTTAGATTAGGATAAGTGTTCGGCTCAACTTCACGGGCCAAAGGGCCTGTACTGTGCTGTTCTATGTTCTAAATGAACCCGGAAATAATTTGGGAGAACGGTGCCCTTAGTCTCTGTGAAGGCCTCAGTCCTTTGCTCTTGCTACTTTTCCAAAACTGCTCAGCTAATCAGCTGGTTATTTTCTTTTGCAATAAGACACCATGAAGCCTACTATAGATTCACCCACTAGCTTCAAACTCATGTTCCTCACCGGATTCAAAATGAGATTAAGGATCACCCACCTTCCACGTGGTCAATGGTGAAGTTAGTGTTTTATTCCGCTTACAGTGCTGGTCTCTCTAACTGTCATTTATTTTGGCTAACTTCTGTCAGTGAGTTGCAAACCGCACACAAGGTCCAAACTGAAACTAACCTCTTGTGACAATTACTAGCTGCTTTCAAGGCAAAAAGCAGAACGTGGTGGTAAAGCGTAGTTATTCAGAGTGGCAGGAGGTGAGAAGTGGTGTTCCACAAGGATCAGTGTTGGGACCACTGCAGTTCACAATTTACCTCAATGATTAAGACTTTGTAATCAAAACACAACTTCAAAATTTGCAGGAAACACCAGAGGGAGGGGATTGTCATACTTTGAAGGGCTGTAACAAACTGCTGAAGGGCATTAATGAACTTGTTGGATGGGCAGATAATTAGCAAATGAAGTTTGGTAGGACTAATATGGAAGTCTCTTATTACTTAACGGATAGGGCTCTGTGTTGGGTAAAGCAACAAAGTGATATTATGAAGACAGATTTTTGTAGCAAACATCATTGAATAGCCCTGTTAGCCTGGGATATTTTGAAAATGAGGTCAAAAACATTAAAAGTAGAATCAACAAATATGTTGGTATCTTGGAGTGATCTGCAATTTTTTTTGTGGCGACGATCATCGTGGAGGCCATGCCCAGAATAATACAAGTTCAGATAATGCTTGACAAGATATCAGTCAATATTACTGAAGCTATAATTATCTACCTTGACTTTAATGGTCTCTCTCAAGGTGGAATCTGATGAATTACTGGTAATCAGCTGTGGTGAATTGAGAATTGGCACTGGGATGACATTAAGAAATTTTAAATTTAATAATGCCTAATGTGATCAGAAATTTACCCAGGTCTTAGGTGGTAACATTCCCCATGTTTATGAATAAGTTGAAATGGTAATTTCATGAGATATGTAAAATTGGATTAGTGGAAATGATTGAGGATACGAGATAGAACTTGAGAAATTACTTTATCAAATTTTTCTCTGAAGTGAATATTGGTGAATCTCAGGAACCCATACACGGTTTAGGAAATGAGTGACTCATTTCACCCGGACTTGACTCTTAAAAAGATTCCAATTTAATATCAACGTACTTTCTATTGAATGTCAGGGAAGTGTCGATGAGAACCATTGATTAGTAGGTTTCTTTTGGAGATGTTTGTACTTGCCTATTATTATGGGTTAGGGTTTACAGAACCCCAAAGTGTTTCATGGAGTTCAATCAACCCACAACTTGTAATAGATTGTGGTGTGGGAAGCACACGGCGTGCTCTCCAGGTGTGATACAGCAGAGATGGTCAAATGGTTTTTAAAACAAAACAATGTTTATTCTATGAACTCAAGTTAACCTTTTAAAAACAAACATTGAATATCTTAACACCCATTACTTCAAAGATAACCCCAAAAGACTACAACACTAAATAATCCTTCAAACTGTTCCTTTAAACATCCAAAAGTCTTCAAACCTTCAAAAGCCTTAAAAGCCCAAGAGTTGAGTATTGTATTTTGGGATACCAAACACAAGCAGGTAAGAAAATAAGAGCATGAACGTGCTCAATGCCAGTTGTTGCCCAGATTGTCCAGTTTTAAAGAATTACAAAATTATTTTTGACCAAGGGAATTTGAATTCAGTGCAATTGCGCAGATAATTTCAAATCTGGAAACCAAAAGGCAACAAAAACACAGCAGCAACTACACAAATGTAGGGAATAAGACATCTATTTTTACCTTATTTTTGTAAACCTCACTAAAGCAATCAACGCTATCAGCAAAGTAGGACTCTGCAAGATTTTGGAGAAAATTGGCCGTCCACAAAAGCTCCTCGGTTTCTTTCATGACAACATGCAATGAATTATATAGTTTGATGGCTCCACTTTAAATAGTTTCAGGGTGAAGAACGGAGTGAAACAGGGCTTTGTCCTGAACCCCGCTTCACTTATTATTTTCTTCTCCATGCTCCTGACCCCTGTATCTACTTGCACACAAGGTCAGATGACCAGACCTATAACTCATGCAGATCGAAACTGAAGACAAAAATACAGAATGCCTTGATCTGAGAAACCACAGCTGCTGAGGCTGTGCTAGCTGCCCACCTGGAAACTCAGCTACACAATCTCATGGGTTGTCTTGCCCATGCTTATAGCTTGTTCTCCTTTACTGTAAGGGTCAAGAAAACTGCAGTTATGGGACATGGTGTCACATCTTTGTCCTCAACCATACTAAACAACACTCTATTGGAATTGATGAGCAAATTATTCTGCTTTGGTTCCATGTGACAGACAATCTGACTCTTGATGCAGAACCCGATACAAGCACAAGGAAAGCACCTACAAACTTTGGCTGATTCATAAAAGGTGGATGGAAAAACAAGCTGACCCTTAGGACCGAGATGTTGTGCAGGAGGCCTGTGCTCTCAACACCTTTTATCATATAGCTGAGATACAGGGATGACTTACAGCTCATTAAGAAAGGAAGCTCAAGAACTTTTACCTTCAATGTCTGCGGTGCATTCTTGGCATCTCATGGAAAGCCAAAATCACGACTACTCTCAAAGCCAAATCTCCCAAATATGTTAGCACTTATTAAGCAGAGCCAACTTCGCTAGTTCAAGATATTTGCCGGATGGAAACAGACGCATTCTCAAGCTATTACCATAAGACATAGGAGCGGAAGTAAGGCCATTCGGCCCATCGAGTCCACTCCACCATTCAATCATGGCTGATTTCAACTCCATTTACCCGCTCTCTCTCCATAGCCCTTAATTCCTCGAGAAATCAAGAATTTATCAACTTCTGTCTTAAAGACACTCAACGTCCCGGCCTCCACCGCCCTCTGTGGCAATGAATTCCACAGACCCACCACTCTCTGGCTGAAGAAATTTCTCCTCATCTCTGTTCTAAAGTGACTCCCTTTTATTCTAAGGCTGTGCCCCCGGGTCCTAGTCTCCCCTGCTAATGGAAACAACTTCCCTACGTCCACCCTATCTAAGCCATTCATTATCTTGTAAGTTTCTATTAGATCTCCCCTCAACCTCCTAAACTCCAATGAATATAATCCCAGGATCCTCAGACGTTCATCGTATGTTAGGCCTACCATTCCTGGGATCATCCCATGCTATTATGTAAGCATGAGGTAATTTGATCCAAAAGACCAGTCGGATGCCCAAGCTCTGCTTTGAGGATGCTTGTTAAGTACGACATGAAGCCCCTAAACTTTGATTTTCACATGTGAGAGACACTAGCCAACAACAGAGGCAAATAGTGAAGTTGTCATAGTGCTGCACAGCATTCCAGACGTAATTAGTGGATACAGCAGCTTGATAGCATGGACCAACATGTAAAACAAAACCTTGCAACGACACCTGATAACATCTACATATGCAGAAGCTGTGGAACACATGACAAATTTTCCTCTCATTGATTGATCTTTTCAGCTATTAGCAAAAGTGCACCACATGAAACTATTCCATCGCCAATGGATTTGCTGCACTTCCATCTTCTCGTGCAGATTGAAAGGTAATGATGAGGAATTGTTCTATCATAGGTTCTATCTTCTTGAATATAACTGAGTGGCTTTCTTCATTTCAAAGGGCAGCTATCATTCAACTGCATTGTCTCAGATCCGGATTCACACATGGTGCAGGATAGGTGAGGATGAAGAGTTCCTTCCCAAAGTACATTATGTTGAACTCAATGGATTTTTAATGTCAATCCGGTAGTTTCATGGTCACTGTTAATAATGTAAGCTTTTTATTCTGGATCTAGCTAATTTCTTGAATTTAAATCCCTCAACTGCTGTGGTGGGATTTAAATTCTTGTCTTTAGATCATTAATCCAAGCCTCTGGATTACTAGCCCAGGAACATAGCCACTGTGCTACAATACCTCTAGTTCTGTTTCTAGCTTCTCACCATTTAGACAATTCTCTGATCAATTTTACAGAGGTCATGAACAGAGTGGAAATTGCTTGTGTTGGATTCACAGCTAGTATGGAGGAGGGGGGGGGGGGGGGTGTGGAGGTCATTGTCATTGTGAAGCCTATAGAAGTCTTTCTGGATTTTAAAGAATTCTTTGAAGAAGTAACAGTTTCCGTGGCCAAAGGGAAACAGGTGGATAAACTAGACTTGGATTTCCAAAAGACATTGAATAAAGTGCCTCATCAAAGATTATTGTCGAAAATAAAAGCTCATGGTGTAGAAGGTAACATACTGGCATGGATAGAAGATTGGCTAGCTGACAGGAAACAGAGCGGGCATGAATGGGTAATTTTCTGGTTGGCAGTATGCAACCAGTGGTATGTCACAGGGATCAATGCTGGAGCTTCAACTCTTTGCAATTTGTATAAATGATCTGAATTAAGGGACCAATGGTATGGTTACTAAATTTGCTGTGGGCACATAGACAGGTAGAAAAGTAAGTTGTGAAGAGGTCATTAGGAGTGTACAAAAGGAGATAGATAGATTAAAGGTGAGCAAGCCAAGATCTCGAAAAAGGAGCATAATGTGGGAATATGTGAGGTTGTCCATTTTGGCATGATGAATAAAAATGAGGCATGTAAATGGTGAGAAATTGCAGAGCTCCGAGATGTAGAGGGATCTGGGTGTCCCAGTGTATGAGTTTATAAACGGTTAGTATGCAGGTGCAGCAAGTAACTAGCTAAGCCAATAGAATGCTATTGCTTATTTCAAGAGGAATTGAACACAAGGTTATGCTTAATTTGTACATTAATTAGACCACAATTGGAGTACTGTGTACAGTATTGGTCTTCTTATTTAAGTAAGGATGCAAATACTTCGGAAGCAGTTCAGAGAACGTTTATTAGATTGATATCTGGGATTGGCAGTATGTCTTATGAGGAAAGGTTGGACAGGCTAGGCTTGTATCTGTTGGAGTTTAGAAGAGTAAGAGGTGACGTGATTGAAAGAGCCTGAGAGAATCCAGGATTTTAAAAGGGCCCGAGAGGATCCGGGAGGTTAAAAGGGCCCGAGAGGATCCGGGAGTTTAAAAGAGCACGGGAGGAGGCGGGAGGGTAAAAGGGCCCGAGAGGAGCCGGGAGCTAAAAGAGTGAGAGGAGCCGGGAGTTTAAAAGAGCGAGAGGAGCCGGGTGTTTAAAAGAGCGAGAGGAGCCGGGAATTTAAAAGGGCCCAAGAGGAGCCGGGAGTTTAAAAGAGCGAGAGGAGCCGGGAGTTTAAAAGAGCGAGAGGAGCCGGGAGTTTAAAAGAGCGAGAGGAGCCAAGAATTTAAAAGAGCGAGAGGAGCCGGGAGTTTAAAAGGGCCCAAGAGGAGCCGGGTGCTAAAAGAGCGAGAGGAGCAGGGAGTAACTCTTACCAACGTTTACCGATGCACCATAGAAAGCATCCTATCTGGCTGCATCACAGCCTGGTGTGGCAACTGCTCGGCCCAGGACCATAAGAAACTTCAGAGAGTCATGAACACAGCCCAGTCCATCACACAAACCTGTCTCCCATCCATTGACTCCATCTACACCGCCCACTGCCTGGGGAAAGTGGGCAGCATAATCAAAGATCCCTCCCACCCGGCTTACTCACTCTTCCAACTTCTTCCATCAGGCAGGCGATACAGAAGTCTAAGAACACGCACAAACAGACTCAAAAACAGCTTCTTCCCCTCTGTTACCAGACTCCTAAATGACCCTCTTATGGACTGACCTCATTAACACTACACCCTTGTGAAGTGATCTGCACATCTGTACATACACCAGGGACTACAGACAGACGTAACAGCCACAGCAGTACTAGAGGGCAGCATCAGAGACGGGTCCAGCCCAAGGGAGGATCCTCCTCTTTCAGAAGCACAGGGCTGGTGAGCAGCAGCAGACAGAGACAGCTCAGCATAGGCAGTTTACTTTAGCTTCACTGGTCATACCTTGTGACTGTATTATATCTAGTTAAGCTCTGGAAACAGAACAAACCCATTGAATAAAGTATTTGTGTTAACTGGAAGTCTACAATCTTTATTCAGACTTAGAGAATAACGTATGATACCAGGAGTGATTTCAGAAAGCTAGCTAGACACTAGCAAGAGAAGAAAAACTTAAACCGGATATTCGACTGTGGAAGACTTCACAGCAAATGGATCCTCGACGACTAACTGATTCGATGGAACTTGTTGGAACGCCATGGCAGCTGGAAACAACCGGTAATTTAAGCTATAACTGGAAAATGTTTGAACAGCTGTTCCAAATATTTATCACGGCTAACGATTTAAGCACTGCCTCTGATGCAATGAAAATAGGCCTACTACTAGGGCATGAAGCGAGAGAAATCTATAATTGCTTTAATTACTTAGAAGGTGAGGACAGCACATAAGTAGACGTTATACTCAAAAAATTTGCTGAACGCTGTAACAGTCAATCTGGTGAGATGCTGGAAAGATTTAACTCTTGTCAGAGAAACGGAGGGCCCATCTCTGATTTCATTACAAATCTCAAGTTAATACCACAAGGCTGTGATTATGCTGATTTCAGAGACACTGTGATAATGCATCAATTAATTTCTGGACTATCTGATAAAAATCTGAGGGAAGAACTTTCACAAAATAAGTATCTAACTCTAGACATCGCTATACAAAAATGCTTTGCTTATGAACAAAAACGAAATCAATACTTTGAGTCTCTAGAAACACAGAATCATCATTTAGAAAACAAAATCGGTAAAAAATGGTGCGAACACTCACCACGAGGCGGAGGCAGGGTTGAATCGGAGAAGGACGGAGGTTCAGGGCGGCAGCCATCTTGAGAAAGGAGCCGCACATGCTCAGTTGTGAAAAGAGGGCACAGTACAGGAAACTCGGTGTGCGCATGGGCAATCGAGTCCTACACATGACGTCATGACGTCAGAGGACCAGGACCATGCCCACTTAAAAGGGAAATGCACGAAAATGAACAAAAATAAATTTAAAGCTGCAAAACCCAATTTTCTTGCTTCAAAAGACAGAACAATGCCCGAACTTACACCAGCAGTTGAAAATAACTTTCACAACACCCTGGAACAAGCAGTTAGCACTGCCTTAGAAGATGATATGGTTCTTGTGGACTACGACTCAGACGAAGATTTCATCTTGGGAGATGGCTACCCCAGTACCAAATCCGAACCGCAACTAGAGGTGTTGTACCGTGAAGACCCCGACGATGAGTTCTTCGGAATGGGGAATCTTCAGCCAGCATATATGACATCTCGACTCGAGAGTACAGGATTATGCTACGGCCTGACGCCACGAAACAGAGAGTGGTCCACGCACCATGAAGGGTCCCAGCCTCCACACAAGAAGATGCTTTGTTCATTGAACATGAAGAGAACGATCACAACTCTGAAACAAAAAGCGTTGATTTGTCCAACAAACAATACACACAATACTTCTCAGACATGGCTGAGTTATTCGGAGATCCTGATCACAGCATCAGCAACACGGTTGAAAAGCTCAATATGACTCTTCTTATGGTAGATGAATCCAATACCATGGTGCCATGGCAGATCATCGGTACATTGGATGATAGCAATACCCAAGACGAAGACGACGCCACACAGAGCACAGAACGACTGTACAGCGAGAACACTGCACGACTCCACGAAGAGAGCGATGACAGACTCCAGAGAGAGAGCGATGAAGGACTCCACACAAAGAGCGATGACAAACTCCACAGAGAGAGCGATGAAGGACTCCACAGAGAGCGCGATGAAGGACTCCACAAAGAGAGCGGCGCAAGCCTCCACAAAGAGAGTGAAGCAAGCCTCCACAGACAGCTCGGTGACAGACTCAAAAATGGAAGCAAGCAAATACTCCATAGCGAACGCCATGCATGTACAAGACAATGAAGATCTATCAAGCTTATTTGAGCTACCAGAACAAGACACTGAATGTCTACCCACTGTATGTGAGACAAGTGACGAAGAAATCACAATTCCCAAACAGGATGTGCAGGATCACAGCGAGACTGACATATCTCAGCTCGTCTGCACAGAAGCACTCAATAATCAGAGGACGGCCACCCATGAGTCCAGAGAGACCATGTCAATTGAAATCTTGAAGATTTTGACTCCAGAAGAGGAGAACCAAGAGTCCACGTCAATAGACATCCTGAAGATTTTGACTCCAGAAGAGGAGCACCAAGAGTCCAGAGAGACCACATAAATAGAAAACTTGAAGATTTGGACTCCACAAAAGGAGCACTACAACCCACAACAAAATGAAATCGTGAAGATTTTGACTCCAGAAAAAGAGCACAAAGAGATCACAGATAATTCAAGTGAACCTGAAATGACTCCAAAAGAGGAGCACCTAGAAATCAATGATGATTCAAGTGAACCAGAAATGAGTCTGGAAGAGGAGTACCAAGTAAGAAAAGAAGAGGAATCAAATCCACCACAAATGACTGATGTCACCAACATCAATGCAACATCAGATCATTCTCACAATTCTCAAGAAGAAACGCTCAATGTAGCAGATACCACAAAGGACACTGACACCAATAACTGTGACAATGACTCAAATCATCCACATGGCACACTTATTGAGCGCAACAAGAACAAAAACCACAAGAAGCACAGCAGAAACACGAATAATAACAGCAACAAAAACAGCATGCAGCGCAACAAGAACGACAAAAGCAACAAGAAGCATTCCAGAAACAACAAGCACAACAAGAAAAAGAAGAATAAAAGCGAAAACAACTAAAACAGAATCAACTAGCGCGACAAAAAGAACAAGAACGACAACGACAAGAACGCCAACGAAAACAACAAAGTCAGAAACGGCAGAAACAACAACAATGAAACAACGACCTGTACAAAATGGTACAACTATGCACGTGAAGGACAATGCCACAGCACACTGCGAAACAATAACAAGATTACAAATATGCCATGGCATGATAAAGAATCTCACAAATTCACATCTGCTCCAGAACAAACAAGCAAAACAGCTTTCCCGAACGATGACATACAGAACACAGAAAAAAGTTGAGGTCAGACAATGGTGAACACAGAATCGCTACCCACAATCAAATGGAACAGGGGACAAATGTGTCCACGTCATTAAGCGACACATCAGCAAAGCAGCCGAGTCACGTTTCGACATCAACCTTGCTCTGTTCTCGTACCGAGCAACCCCATTGAGCTCAGGACTGCCGCCAGCGCAAATGCTCTTTGGCAGAGACATTCGGACAACCCTACCGGCAAAGCATTCCGAGACCCCGGCAACGCACTGGTTCTCGACGACATGCGGGCACTCCGCTCCAAACAAAAACTATACTACGATCAACATGCGATCCCACTCAAGCCACTGACAATAGGTGACACCATCAAAATCAGGGACCCAGAAGGCGGATGGTCTGAATCAACTACGGTGATCAGGCAGGAGGCACTACCGTCCTACATTGTCTGCGGGAGTACTTTTTCGCCGTAACCGCTGGGATCTATTAGAGATTCGACCTACAACGCCAGTATTTCCCACACTGGACTTGACCGACTCCATTTGTCCACAGGACATTCCTTGCCACACAACGCCAGACAGTACTCTTGATGACATCAAACCATCATCCCTACTACCACCGTTATGACTCTCCAGCAGAAGCCGTAAGGCACCCGACCGCTAGATTTGTAACAACATTTCAACACACGCACAAGACGAATATGGACATTTCTCACGATGGATTCACAACTCAGTTAATTGTTTCTGTATTACTTTTATCATTTTCACAGTGTGTAGATTTGCATATTCTCACCACTTGTTATGTACAGTTTTCTTGAGGCCAGTCTAAAAAACTTGTCCAATAAAAGGGGGGGGGGGAATGTAGTGATCTGTACATCTGTACATACATCTGCACATACACCAGGGACTACAGACAGACTTAACAGCCACAGCATCACTAGAGGGCAGCATCAGAGACGGGTCCAGCCCAAGGGAGGATCCGCCTCTTTCAGAAGCGCAGGACTGGTGAGCAGCAGCAGACAGAGACAGCTCAGCATAGGCAGTTTACTTTAGCTTCGCTGGTCATACCGCTTGACTGTATTATATCTAGTTAAGCTCTGGAAACAGAACAAACCCATTGAATAAAATATCTGTGTTAACTGGAAGTCTACAATCTTTATTCAGACTTAGAAAATAACATATCCTGTATGCTTCATCCGATGCCAGTGCTTATATAGTTACATTGTGTACCTTGTGATGCCCTATTATGTATTTTCTTTTCTTCCCTTTTCTTCCCATGTACTGAATGAACTGTTGAGCTGCTCGCAGAAAAATACTTTTCACTGTACCTCGGTACACGTGACAATAAACAAATCCAATCCAATCCAACTAAAGGATGAGGGCCTGCAAGCTGAGTACAGGAAGTTAGGAGGTGAACTAAAATGCAGGACATCAAATGTAGTAATCTCAGGATTACTCCGAGTTCCAAGAGGGAGAGCAGGAATAAGAGGATAGATCAGATGAATGTGTGACTGGAGAGATGGTGTAGGCGGGAGGGTTTCAGATTCTTGAGGCACTGGGACCAGTTCTGGGGAAGGCGGGACCTGTACAAACTGGACAGGTTGCACCTAGGCAGAGCTGGGACAAAGTCCTTGCGGGGGCTTTTGTAGTTAGTTCTGTTGGGGAGTATTTAAACTAGTGTGGCAGAGGGGATGGGATGCCAGGATGCTGGATCAGATAGGTCAAATTCAGATCAGGAAAATGGAGGTAGAACATTAGCTAGTGATGTAGTGATAGACTTGGAATTACAGGAGAAGCAAAGTTTAAAAAGTGTCCAGCAAGGGAAAATGGTGGGGCTAAACTGTTCATATTTCAATGCAAGGAGTATTACAGACAAGGTAGATGAGTTAAGGACACAGGTAGACACATGGCAGCAGGATGTCATTGCTGTAACAGAAACTTGGCTCAAGAAGGGGCAACATTGGCAGCTCAAATATCCCTGGTTATAGAGTCTTCAGGCAAGATAGAGCGGATCCTCCCTTGGGCTGGACCTCCGGTTGTCTCGAGGAATACAGGGGAAGATTAAACAGAAAAATAAAGAATAGGACAGGCACAAAGAACTAAGCACTGCAGAAAGTCGAGACAAGTATAGGACAAGCAGGGACCAAGTCAAAAAAGAAATACAGAAATCAAAGTGAGAGCACAAAAAAAGATTAGCAAGTAAATTAAATAAAACCCAAAGATGTTTTACCAATATATTAATGATAAAAGGTTAGTTTGGAAAATGTGGGTCCTATCAGAGATGAAGAGGGGAACTTGTGTGGAGATGCAAATGCTGTGGGAAGGATTTTAAATGAATATTTTGTCTCAGTGTTTACAAAGGAAATGGATGATGTAGATATAGTAGTCCAGGAGGAACATTGAGATATTGGATAAGATAAGCATAAAGACAGAGGGAGTACTCAAAGGGTTGGAATCCTTGAAAGTTCATAAGTCGTCAGGGCCAGATGGACTGTTTCTGAGGCTATTGAAGGAGGTCAGGAAGGAGATAGCAGATGCTCCTAGGATGATTTTCCAATCCTCACTAGATGCAGGGGAGGTACGGGAGGGCTGGAGAAATGCAAACGTGGTTCCATTGTTCAAAAAGGGATCGAAGCAGGCAGCACGATGGTGCAGTGGATAGCCCTGCTGCCTCACTGCGCCGAGGTCTCAGGTTCGATCCCGGTTCTGGGTCACTGTCCGTGTGGAGTTTGCACATTCTCCCCATGTTTACATGGGTTTCACCCCCACAACCCAAAGATGTGCAGGGTAGGTGGATTGGCCACGCTAAATTGCCCCTTAATTGGAAAAAATGAATTGAGTTTATTAAAAAAAAGGATCGAAGGAAATGTCAAACAATTATAGTCAAGTTAGTCTTATGTCGGTGGTGGGCAAATCGGTAGAATAAATCCTGAGAGATAGGATTAACAGAAACATTGAAAGCAATGGACTAGTCAAGGATAGCCAGGATTTGTTAAGGAAGATCTTTCCTCACAAATTTGATTGAATTCTTTGAGGAAGTGACAAGAAGGGTATAAAGGTCATGGATGTTGTGTACATGGATTTTAGCAAGGTGTTTGACGAAGTCCCAAATGGCAGATTGGTCAAGAAAGTGAAAACCCATGGGATACAGCAATATGGCAAACTGGATAGAAAGTTGGCTCAATAAAATAAAGTGTAATGGTTGATGGCTGCCCTTGCAAATGAAAAGTTGTTCCACAGGGCTCGGTGTTGGAATCCTTACTGTTTGTGTTATATATTAATGATTTGGTCGGGAACATGGGGAGCACGATTGAGAAATTTGCAGACGTCACAAAGATTGGCCGAGTGGTGGACAGTGTAGAGGATAGCTATAATCTCCAAAACGATATACATGGGTTGGTGGAGTGGGCGATAAAGTGGAATTTAACACAGAGAAGTGTGAGGTCATGCATTTAGGGAAGTCAAACAGTTGTAGGGAGTACACAATAAATGGGAATGTACTAAGAGGGATAGATGTAGCGAGAGAACTTGGCATACAAGTACACAGGTCCCTAAAGGCAGCATTCAAGTAGACAAGGTTGTAAAGAAAGCACATGGAATGGTATCCTTCATTGGCAGGTGTATGGAATATCATAGAACTATAGAATCCCTGCAGTGCAGAAGGAGGCCTTATAAAAGTAGGGATATAATATTGGAATTGTAAAAAACACTGGTGAGGCCACAACTGGAATATTATCTGCAATTCTGGTTGCTACATTATAGGAAGGAAGTAATTGCTCTGAAGAGAGTGCAGAAGAGGTTCACAAGAATGTTGCCAGCGCTAGAAAAGTGTAGCTAAGAGGAGAGATTGGATAGGTTGGGGTTATTTTCCTTGAAACAAAGAATTGAGGTGTACAAAATTATGAGGGAAAGAGATAATGGACAGGATAAAATTGTTTCCCTTGATGGGGAATTCTAGAACCAAGCGACATAGATTCAAGACAAGTGACAGAAGGTCACTTGACAGAAGGGGACACGAGGAAGAACTTTTTTCATGCAGAGCGGAGTGGGAGTCTGGAATTTGCTGCCCGAGTTGGTGGTGGAGGCAGAGACCCTACTCTATTAAAAAGTACCTGGATCTGCACCTTAAGTGCTGCAAGCTATGGGCCGGAAGGTGGGATTAGAAAGGGCACCTGGGTGTCAGGCTGGCATGGACAAGATGGGCCGAATGGCCTCATCTGTGCTGTAACTTTTCTATGATACGAGGTCTTGAGGGAACTTCACAGGCTGGATGTGGAAAGGATGTTTCCGCTTGCGCAAGAATCTGGAACTATGGGCCATTGTTTTTTAAAAATGGATCACCCATTTAAGACAGCGATGAGGAAAATCTTTTTCTCTTAAGAGGTTTGAGAGATTTTGGAATTCTCTTCTTAAAAAGGTGGTTGAGGAAGGAAGAGTCTTTGAATATCTTTAAGGCAGAAATGGATAGATTCTTGATAAGAAAGGGGATGAAAGGTTACCGGAGGTAGGCAGAAAAGTTGCGGTTTAAATTCGATCAATCATCTTATTGAATGGCGGAGCAGACTCGAAAAGCCGAGTGGACTGCTCTTGCTCCTAATTTGTATGTTCTACACAAGGTTCTGTGTTAGGTCCGAATATTACTACATAGCAGCAAATTATTAGTGCTGTTTCTTCAAACCTGTACATTTTTTCAACCGGTTTACAAAGGAGGACTTCTAATCTTTTGAGGAAACTTGAACAGCTTCTCCTGAACACCCACAGGAAGACTTGGGAAATGTTACTTCATGTATCCTTTGAACAAGATACCTTGTGCACTAGGACATGCCTCTACATCAAGGCCATTCAATAAGAATCATTAAACTATAGATTCACTGTAAAATATTATGCAACAGAAGAAAAATGTTATTGCTTACTAGGGTTTGGGTCTTCTTGGTAATCCATAATGGTATAGTCAATTGGATGAATGATTCAAGTTTGTTGGATTCCTCCTCAAGGCAGAGCAACCAACTTGGATCTTGTCAGCTTTCCAAGCACTGGCCCCTTCGAATTATTTCCAGAACCTCCTGGCACAAGTTGCATAATTCTAACTGGTATCCATTTACTTTCCTGCATTTACAGTAGATTATAATGCCTGGCATAAATCAACAATGTTTTGACAAAAGTTTGAATTGAAATTCTGAACCTGTTTTGCTGAAAATAATTGGAGCCACAGGTCAACAATTTAGAGAAAATATTTAACTCAGGCTTGGAGTAACAGAAACACAATTCACTGCAGCCATCAAAAGAAGATGAAGTAAACATAACTACATCATATTTTGTGAAGACCACTGAATGGGGAAAACCATCACCTAGTGTAGGATTTAATCTGTTGAAGAAAACATATGTCTCTCGTTCAGTTACAGCCGCTTGTCTATTTTGTGAAGAATAACAAGTGACAAAATAAATGCCTTCTCAATTATAGCAGTGAATTAGTTTTACAAATTACATAGATGAGCTCATGAAACTAATTGTTCGCAGAACACCAACAGGAATAACAATAAGGATAGTTGGTTCTGTTCTTGTGCTGCTAATTGTTTAATATTTTCAGTGTGGAAAATAATCATAAGTGGCTGTTGCAAGGTGACACGACAAGGGATTCTCCTAATTTTGAACAGTTGTTAAATAGGTTTGCAGAAAAGAAGTTATGAACTCCATTTTAATTACTACAGTGCATCTTTGTTAATTCAGAGATCACAAAATAAATGACATTCAATTAAGCCTTTGGGATAAGAAGGATGTATAAAATGTTGTAGGTGTACGATATTTTGCTTCACCTTGCAGCAATAATGCAAGAAATGCTCATTTTCATATATGGTCCATTTTTAAGTATGTTATATATGTCACAACAATGTGTCATGGGAGATGTGAAATATTAATCTTTAACTTCATCGGCTGGTGAGATCTATATTGAAGTTCTTTAAAAAGATTTTTAAGGAATCAAAGACACTGGCCTGGACTTCCGGTGGTGGCAATGAGTGAGTGAGCCGCACATTCGGCGGCTCTCACTCCGGCGGGATTTGAGGACCTGGTTCCCCGGTTTTGCGGGGAAAAGCGCTGGAAAGATGGCCACCGAAGGCAGAGCTGCATGGAACCGCGGGAGAGCAGAAAGCAGCGAAAACGGGAGAAGAAGGGACAAAGGCAAGGTGCAGGGGAAGCTGACTCGGGAGCAAAGATGGCGGACCTACGGACCCGGCGATCCAGCAGGCGCTGGAAAACATGCTGCATGTGATAAAAAGCAGTTTTGAATCGTTGAAGCGGGATAACTTGGACCCACTTCAGAAGGCAGTGGATCAATTGAACCAGAGATTGGATGCCCAGGACGGAAAAGTTAAGGAGCTGGGGGAGGCGGTGGAGGAGCAGGCGGACGCGCAGACGATGGCAGCGCTAGAAGTCGATGGGTTGAAGGAGAGACAGAGAAGACTGCTGGGCAGAGTGGAGGAGCTAGAAAATAGAGCCCGCAGACAAAATCTGAGGATCATCGGCCTCCCGGAGGGGGCTGAGGGAGCAGATGCCACAGCGCTTGTGGCTGGCCTGTTGATGCAGCTGATGCCTTTCCGCGACCGCCGGAGCTGGAGGGGACACATAGAGTACAGGTGTGGCAGATCCCCCCCCCCCAGCCGATGGTGATTAGGTTCCACAGGTTAGTGGAGAAGGAGCGGGTATTGCAGTGGGTAAAAAGCACCAAGAGCAGCACGTGGAATAACAGTGTTCTTCGCATTTATCAGGACCTAAGCCAGGAGGTGGCCAGGCATCGAGCAGCCTTTAAACAAGTTAAGGAGGTGTTATTTAAAAAGCACGTCAAGTTTGGTCTGCTCTTCCCGGCTTGCCTTTGAGTCATGCATCAGGGCCAACACCACTACTTCTCAGAGTCTGAAGAAGCGATGGACTTCGCGGGGGATCAGGGGCTGGTCCCGAAAAAAGGACCCACGGATGCAAGCTAGGGTCCGAAAGTTATCATTTGGCTGGATGCCTACTGTGCCTGGACCGATGGTCGACTGTTTACGGCTTTAAAGGTGCCATAGTGTTGTATTTTTGGCAGCTTTTGCCTACGGGGGGTGCGGGGGGAATCCCCCTCTCGTATGCTCTTTTTTTTCTCTTTTTTCTGCTGTTGTTGGTACCTTTCGTCGTGTTCTCTGGGTGTGCTGGAGCCTTCATTGTAACATAAAAGTGGCCGGTAAGCAATGGGTGTTAAAGATGTTGGTTGTTTTTTTTTTTAATGTCCATGGTTTGTTTCGGGTGGGGGATGTACGGGTACTGTGTTACTGTGTTGCTATTTTATTAATGCTCAGAAAGGGATGTGGGTTAACACTTATCTGTGTACACAGCTGGAACTGTATTGTACCTGGAGCAGCCTCACGGTGCTGTTTGATGTTTCCATCTTGTTTGATCGTTCCCATTTTAGTGAGGCTGCTCCAGTGGGTCGGAGTGGGGGATGGTGTGTTGATGAGTGGGGAGATGAGGTCGGGGAAGCAATGGGAGTGAGACAAGGGGGCGCCGGAGCGATGAGTCACCGGGCTAGCAGATTGGCTAGTCAAGGGAGTCAGGTGGGGTGTGTGAATACAGCCAGTAGATGGCAGGGGTGGGGCTTTCGGGAGATGTTGCTGGGGGGGGGAGGGAGTTATTCCGCTGACGTGCGGGGGCGGGGGATCTGAAATAGGTAATGGAGAGGAGGTCGGGGGTGGAGGCGGCCAAGAGCGAGCCAAAAGCGGCGCGGCGCATGGGCCGGGGGCAGGCCCAAGAAAGGTTATGGCTGATCGGCATGGGGGCGGTGTGCCCCCCAACAAGGCTGATCACCTGGAATGTCAGAGGACTAAATGGGCCAGTCAAAAGGGCACCTGTGTTCGCGCACTTGCAGACTCTAAAGGCAGACTAGGCTAAGGAAGGGCTGATCAGCCAGGTCTTCCACTCGGGCTTGGACTCTAAGTCCAGGAGGGTAGCAATTATGATAAATAAGCAGGTTCAATTTGAGGCGGAGGGCGTAATCGCAGACGGCGGGGCAGATTTCTTATGGTAAGGGGCAAGTTGGAAGGGAGGAGAGTGGTGCTGGTAAACATATGTGCTCCAAATTGGGACAACGCTGACTTTATTAAAAGAGTGCTGGGGAAGATCCCAGACCTAGACTCACGCAAGTTGATGATGGGGGGGGGGGGGGGGGGGGAACTTTAATACGGCCCTCGACCCGGGGCTAGGCCGGTCATGTCCCAGAACGGGTAGGCTCCCAGCAATGGCAAGGGAGCTGAAAGAGTTCATGGAGCAAATGGGTGCGGTGGACCCATGGAGAGCCAGACAGCCGACGGGAAGGGGTTACTCATATGCTCATAAAGTATATTCTCGGATTGATTTCTTTATCGTGAGCAGGGACTGTGTGGGGAGGTAAAGAATACGGAATACTCGGCAATCACTATTTCGGACCATGCCCCGCACTGGGTGGACCTGCAGGTCGGTGGGGCAAATTACCAACGCCCACAATGGAGGTTAGACGTAGGATTGTTGTCGGAGGAGGGGATATGAGAGACACTTCGGAAGTGTATACAAAATTACTTGCAGGTGAACGATACGGGGGAGGTTTCAGCAGCGACCCTGTGGGAGGCGCTGAAGGCAGTAGTGAGGGGGGAGCTGATCTCAATTCGGGCTCACAGGGATAGGGCGGACAGAGCAGAAATGGACAGATTGGTTAGGGAAATTCACCGGATGGACGAGGAGCATGCGGGGTCCCCGGGGTAGGACCTACTCAGGGTAAGATGGAGGCTGCAGGCGGAACTGGGGGTGCTATCCACGAGTAGGGCCGTGGAACAACTTAAGAAGGCAAGGGGAGTGGTGTATGAGCATGGGGAGAAGGCCAGCAGATTGCTAGCGCAGCAACTCAGGAAGAGGGAGGCGGCCAGGGAAATAAGTAGAGTGGTGGACGGGAAGGGGAGCAGAGTGGAGGACCCGTCAGGACTGAATAAGGTATTTCGTGACTTTTATAGTGAGCTTTACACTTCAGACCCCCCGGAGGTGCCGGAGGAGATGAAACGGTTCCTGGACGGACTAACCTTCCCAAAAGTAGGCGGGGGACTAGTGGACGGGCTGGGGGCCCCGATTAGAGTGGAGGAGGTACTGGGGGGCCTAAAGGCCATGCAGTCAGGGAAAGCCCCGGGACCGGATGGATACCCAGTAGAGTTTTACAAAAAGTTCTCGGAGATAGTGGGACCGGTCCTGACAAGGGTTTTTAATGAGGCGAGGGACAGAGGGACCCTGCCTCTGATGATGTCGCAAGCCACCATCTCGCTGGTATTAAAGCGGGACAAGGACCCGGAATCCTATGGGCCATACAGAGAAATTCAAGTTCAGTGCCTTCATTATTTTTTCATAGAGGTTACAGTGCAGACGGAGGCCATTCGGCCCATCGAGTCTGCACCGGCTCTTGGAGAGAGCACCCTATCCAAGCCCACACCTATCCCCATAACCCAGTAACCCCACCCAACACTCAGGGCAATTTTGGACGCTAAGGGCAATTTAGAATGGCCAATCCACCTAACCTGCCCATCTTTGGACTTGTGGGAGGAAACCGGAGCACCCGGAGGAAACCCACGCACACACGGGGAGAATGTGAAAACTCCGCACAGACAGTGATCCAAGCCGGGAATCGAAACTGGGACCCTGGAGCTGTGAAGCAATTGTGCTAACCACTATGCTACCGTGCTGCCCTGATCTCCCTGATCAATGTGGACGCCAATCTCCCTGATCAATGTGGACGCCAAGCTCCTGGCGATTAGAATTGACGATTGCGTACCGGAGGTGATTGGGGACGAACAAACAGGGTTTGTCAAAGGCAGGCAGCTGACAGCCAACTTGAGAAGATTGCTTAATGTGATTATGATGCCCCCGACGGGCAAGGAGGTGGAGGTAGTGGCGGCAATGGATGCTGAGAAGGCCTTCGACCGGGTGGAGTGGGACTATTTGTGGGAGGTACACAAACGGTTTGGGGAGGGACTGGTTAATTGGGTCAGACTATTGTCCCAGGCCCCAAAAGCTAGAGTAAGGGTGAACAGGATAATGTCAGATTACTTCAGACTGCATCGCAGGACCAGACAGGGGTGCCCACTCTACCCGTTGCTGTTCGCGCTGGCCATAGAACCGTTGGCGATTGCACTGAGAGCTGCAAAGGGGTGGAAGGGAATGACTGGGGGGGGGGGGGGGGGGGTTGGAGCACAGGGTCTCTCTCTATGCGGATGACCTGCTCCTGTACATGTCGGACCCACTGGCCGGGATGGAAAATATACTGGAAACATTGAGGAAGTTTGGCCGGTTCTCAGGGTACAAATTAAATATGGCCAAGAGTGAGATGTTTGTGGTGCAGGCAAGGGGCCAGGAGAATAGACTGAAGGAGCTGCCATTTAGGCTGGTGGAGGAAAGTGTCCGGTACTTGGGGATACAGGTGGCACTAGACTGGGGCAGGTTACAAAAGTTAAATTTGTCTACAGTGGTGGAACAAATGAAGAGGGAGTTTTGGAGATGGGATGCACTCCCGCTGTCACTTGCGGGGAGGGTGCAGACGGTAAAGATGACAATCCTCCCTAGATTCCTGTTAATCTTCCAGTGCCTCCTGATCGTTATCCCACGGTCCTTCTTCAAAAGGACCGGCAAAATCATCATGAGCTTTGTCTGGGCGGGAAAATCCGCGGGTGAGGAAGGCGATGCTTGAAAGGAACCTCAGCATTGCCGAATCTGATCAACTACAACTGGGCGGCTAACATAGCCATGATAAGGAAGTGGATGGTGGGTACGGGGTCTATCTGGAACCGGGTGGAGGCGGTTTCGTGCAGGGGCACCAATTTGGCAGACCTGATCATGGCTCCCCTACCGCTTGCGCCGGCCAGGTACTCCACCAGCCTGGTAGTGGGGGCGGCCCTGCGGATTTGGGGCCAGTGGAGAAAGGATGCAGGGGAGGTGAGTGCGTCGGTCAGGGCTCCAATTTTTTATAACCATCGATTCGCCCCCGGTAACATGGATGGAGGGTTTCGAACATGGCGGCAGGCGGGGGTGAGGAGGGTGGGCGATATGTTCCTGGAGGGGAACTTTGCGAGTTTGAGGGAGTTGGAGGAGAAAGTTCGGCTGGAAAGGGGAAATGACTTTAGGTACTTACAGGTGCGGGACTTTGTACGCAGACAGGTCCCATCCTTCCCACGCCTCCCGCCAATAGGGATCCAGGACAGAATAGTCTCTAGAGGAGAAGGAGGAGAAGGTAGAGTCTCGGATATTTACGAGGTGCTCAGGAAGGGAGAAGAGTCCCAGACGGAGGAACTGAAACTCAAATGGGAGGAGGAGCTCGGCGGGGAGATAGAGGACGGGGTATGGGCGGAAGCCCTGAGTAGGGTAAACTCAACCGCAACATGTGCCAGGCTCAGCCTGATTCAGTTTAAGGTCGTTCACCGGGCCCACATGACGGTGGCTCGGATGAGCAAATTCTTTGGGGTAGAGGACACGGGACACGCTAGATGCGCGGGAGGACCAGCGAACCACGTTCACATGTTTTGGGCATGTCCTAAGCTTAGGGGGTACTGGGAGGGATTTGCGGGGGTCATGTCCCGGGTGCTGAAAACAAGGGTGGTGGTGAGGCCAGGGGTGGCAATTTTCGGGGTTTCGGAAGACCCGGGAGTCCAGGGGAAGAAAGGGGCCGATGTTCTGGCCTTTGCTTCCCTGATAGCCCGGCGCCGAATACTGCTGGCATGGAGGGACTCAAAACCCCCGAAGACCGAACTATGGCTTTCGGACATGTCAAGTTTTCTGGGTATGGAGAAAATCAGGTTCGCCTTGAGGGGATCTGTTTTAGGGTTCGCCCGAAGGTGGCAAGCATTCATCGACTTCTTCGCGGGAGAGTGAATGTCAGCAGGGAAAGGGGGGTCGAGGGGGGGAGGGGGTAGATTAGAGTAGAGTAGGAGCGATAAATAGGCGGGTAGTGTCTATGGGAGAGGAACGGGTATGTGCTTTATAGTTTGGTTGAAGTGTTGGTTTTTCGTTGATGTTTGCATATTTCTGTAATCTATAACTATTTACAATGCCAAAAAATACCTCAATAAAATTGTTTGTTAAAAAAAAGACACTGGCCTGAATCTTCCAGTCTCACCCACAGCAGGAATTGTCATGGGGGTGTGGGGATTGAATTCAGCAGACAGACAATAGGTTTGTTGATTTTGGGCAGGAATTTCTGACCCGCAGAGGTTGGGGGGGGGCGGGGGGGCGGGGAGAAGAGACATAAAATCCCACCCACTGACTTTAAAATTGCTGCAAATTTGCATTTGTGAAAGTCACATTCCCTTCATGGGAAGTCATCAAGTCTGCAGAACCCTTAGACAGACAATGGTTTCCCTTGAAGATGCAAAACCCTCTTTCTACATTATCAAAGGGAAAATGGGCTATTCGATAAGTTAATAACTAAGACTTTACTAAGTAGCCAATTAATTTTTTTCCAATTAAGGGTCAATTTAGCGTGGCAAATCCACCTACCCTGCACATCTTTGCATTGTGGGGGTGAGACCAATGCAGACACAGGGAGAATGTGCAAGCTCCACACGGACAGTGACACAGGGCCAGAATCAAACCCGGATCGTGAGTGCTAACCACTGTGCCACCGAGACATTAATATTCAATCACTCTGACAGTCATAATGGTTAACATGATACAATGAATAAATTGTCTGTCCTTTTGGAGGCCACTATTGAGTGTCTAGCAACAGATGAGAAAGAATCCAACTGCCAGAGAGGACAATGATATGGACATGCCACGTTGGACTGGGATGGGCACAGTAAGAAGTCTTACAACACCAGGTTAAAGTCCAACAGGTTTGTTTTGAATCACTAGCTTTCGGAGCACAGTTCCTTCCTCAGGTCAATGGAGGGGGCAATGACAGTGCAGCTTGAAAGGCAGTCACATGACAACATCCATCTTTACTGTTTAGAGGAGGAAGAGTCTGCAGCAAGGACTAGTTACATCATTTATCTCTCTCGCTGCTATTCTCAAGGTTGATGCCCCACCACTGTTACATTTTGGAATACATCACAGAGGTAGAAAATTTAAATTGAAAAGAACTTCAAGTGCCATAACACCCACTTTGAAAAAAGATGGATTACAGTTTAAAACAGATCGTCTCCAGAAAAATAACCAACTTATTTCCGACGCAACACCTGCAAGACCAGCAGAGGAACATTGAAACGTATACAACGTTCTTACGGAAGATTCTCTTTTATCAATTCCACCTCTCCACCCGGCACTGGAGTGTGACCTTGAAAGTAGTGCTGGAGTTTGGCGACTTGAGGGAATCTTATATAGCTTTCTAAAATTCTAATATTTTTCCTATTTAAAATGTACCTGAAAGTACGATTTGAATTCTAAATCTCATCCAGGAACCCCAACGGGAAGGTAGAGGGCATGATTTAATGGAAAAGTTTCCAAGTGTCATTTTGGGCACATTTGGCAGGGTGCTTCTCGATGACTGGGTTGGTTAGATCGTGGCCTGTATTTAATGCACTTAGTACTGAAAATGTGCGCCCATGAGCTTCTCACGATTACTGGTTGTCTCGCCGTCTGATTTGCCAAGAGGCCTTTGCACCAGCTTCAGGTTTTAAAAAAGGAGTACCAAAGGACCCCCACATGATTTCTCGCTGAGGAGTCGGCTACTTCCCGAGTGGCTGCTGCGTTCAAATTCAATCTCATTAATGAGATTGCAATGACCCAAATGAGAGTTAATAATAGGCTCCCGATTTTTGGATGAGATCTGGAACTCGCCACCGGGAGCAGGCTGGGTAAATTGCAAACATGTTTGTGCCCGGTGCAAATCTAGATTTTGGCCTTTCACGCTATTTACCTGGCATCCCCAGATCCGCACCGGGCACAACACAGTGGTTAAATCGCACCCAGAAGATATCCATTGGGGAGCAGCTGTCGGTAATTAATTAAGAAAACTGGATTCTGCTAGTCCCTTTAGTTTAATAACATATAAATTCAGACATTTCTGAATTGCGACCTAGCACTCAAGTGCAACCTTGAACATAGTGGAGTTTGATGAGTTGAGGGAGCTGGGTAAGGAGGTGTTCCTTTGCTTTTTCTAAGTTTTTCATTCTGTAAGAAATGGTTCTTACTCTCTTCCAGGGAAGAAGCTAACTCTTTGGTGAGTATCTGCTGTGTGGCGAAGGTCTATTCTATTCTTAAGGTTTAAAACAGTACATGAATTTGTGGCAAGATTAATAGGATACATGAAATAAAACAATTAATAGAATTAAATAATTAAGCAGTTAAAGCACATAAGAATGGCAAGAGAGGTGATGTGCCATAGTTGTAGCATGTGGGAGCTCCTAGTGGCCAGTGATTCAAGGCAAACACATCTGCAGTAAGTGTGTGCGGCTTGAGGAGCTTGAACTCATTGAGCTGGTGGCCAAACTGTGGGCACTGCAACACATCAGGAGGAGTAGAGTTACTTGGACATTTTGTACCAGGAGGTGCTCACGCCTATTTGGATAGGGTCTTCTGATTTGTTTGGTAAGGTACAGGACAGTGTGAATGCAGCAGAGGCAGGTAAGGGGACCCAGAGCGCAGGAGTACAGTAGCGTGAGCCTCTGCAATTATCCAAATCCAAAGATGTGCGGGTTAGGTGGATTGGCCATAGTAAAATTGCCCCGAGGGTAGGTGGGGTTGCTGGGTTACGGGAATAGGGTGGAGGTGCGGGCGTAAGTAGGGTGCTCTTTCCAAGAGCTGGTGCAGACCCGATGGGCCAAATGGCCTCCTTCTGCACTGTAAATTCTATGATTCTATAAGGGGTTTGAGGTTCTTTCATCTTCTTTTGATGAAAGTGGGGGCTGCAGGGTGAATGAGCTGACTGGCCATGGCACTGTGATACAGGAAACCAATCAAGTGGGGGGAGAAAAAGGAATGTAGTGGTAATAGGGGACATTATAGTGAGGGGGATTGGAACTGTTCTCTGCAGCAAAGAGCAAGAGTCCAGATTACTGTGTTGCTTGCCTGGTGTGCATCTGTGCACGTGTGTTCTCCTGTCTATGTGCGTGTGTGTGCACGCATGTGGGTGGTGAGATTCAGATGTGTTTTTATCTTTTTAATATGTTTTATATTTTACCAGATTGAGTTTTTAAACAATAAACCAAACTCTTTACTTATTAACTCAAGAGAGCTATCTGGTTTATTTCTTCATATAGTTTTACATGTAGTCAAGTATATATTGAATTGTAAAATCATAATATCTATATCATATAAATTCTGATTTAGCCAGCCTCAGGGGTGGAAAAGAGGGGAGTTAATTCTCTCCTTTTGACCTTTTTGTACCACATTTTAAAAATTGTGCCTTTTGCAATAATTTGGATATTTATATCTGGGGGGCGATTCTCCAAAATGAAGCCCAAGTGTTCGTGCCGTCGTGAAAGCCGTCGCGTTTCACAATGGCGCGAAACGGGCACGGAGACGACCGATTCTGTCCTACAGGGGGCCAGAATGGCGCTGGAGCGGTTCACGCCGCTCCAGCCTCCCTTCCCGGCGCCAAATGGCCAGCCTGCGCATGTGCGGGGGGGCTTCATCAGCGCGCCGGCCCCCACTCAACATGGCGTCGGTGTTCAGGGGCCGGCCGCGCAGGAAAGTAAGCCCAGGCCGGAGGGGGTTGGGGGGGGGGGGGGGGAGAAAGAGGCCGGCCCGCCGATTGGTGGGCCCCGATCGCGGGCCAAACTCCATCGAAGGCCCCCCCCCCCGGTGAAGCATCGCTTTTCCCCACCCCACCAGCCGCCCCCGACCCTTCGCGCAGAGTTCCCGTCGGTAACGACCAGGGGTAAACGGCGCCGGTGGGACTCTGTCGTATCCGCACGGCCGCTCGGCCCATCCGGGCCAGAGAATCGGCGGCCCCGCCAATTCCAGTGGCCCGCAGCTGGCGCCGCATCAAACGCGCCGGCGCAAATGGCGCTGATTCTCTGCACCTCGGAGAATCGCGCGCCGGCGTCGTGGCGCGGTTGTGGCGATTCTCCGGCCTGGCACGGGGCTCGGAGAATCGTCCCCCTGGTTTTTTTGTAAAGCGCAATGAACAGTTGCTGGATCAACTTTCACTTCAAGTACTTCTGAAATAATTTTCTAGTCTTTGTCATGTCAGAAAAATAATTTAGCAAGATGATCATGTGTGTAATATGAACTGGCCACCACTTTGTGTTGTTGACAATCATTGTGCAGTTATAAAGTACAGAACATCTGCAATAATTCCTCCTTCTAAAAGGTAATTAATTTATTTCACCAATCAAGTAGCACACTAGGGAAGGGCTTTAATACACCGTCAAACTTTAGTGTCTTACAAACAGCTGCAAAGTAGTTCTATTCAATGATGACAACACAGGCAGAAAAAAATTCCCCTCAATTTAGCTTGATCTCTGCAGTTATTCCCTCGTGCATTGTCTGGATGCAAGTTATGTCATTATGTCATAACTTGTGACAATAAGCGATTTTCATTTCATTTCATTTTCATGTTTTTACCAAAATCAAATTTGCAAGTATGTAGCATTTTTCATGACCTCAATACTTCTCAAAGCACTTTCCACCCAACTTTTGTAGTTAATGTTGTAATGCAGGAAATGCAGCAGCCAATTTACACACAGCGTGCTCCCACAAACAGCAGAATAATAATGAGCAGATAATCTGTTTGTGGAGCATTGATCAAAGGATAAATATTGGCCAGGACACTGGAAATAACTCTCCGATCTTCATCTACATAATTGTCATGATATCAAACTCTAAACTGTTGAATTTTTCTAAAGAGACCACGGTTGAAAATGAAATTGTAAATCAACTTTTGGCAAAACTGATGAGATTCCAATTTGGCTCAATTGTAGAAGGAGTACTTAGACATATGTAGGCTTAGTTATAATGTAATTTAGAAAACAACTATTAGTAGAACTTGACATTGAAGGCACCTGACGGTGACTTGAGAATTGTGGTTAGATAAGCATTTCTAGATGAGAGGAGAAATTTGCAAAGAATGGTTTTGGTGTAGGAAAACAAATTCCAGTGCAAACCACTTACTACTAGCTGAAATACAAAATATCATGTTGGAGGCGGGAATCAGGATGCAGGACGAATCCTCCCGTCATGATCATGCCTTTGTGCTGAGACTGCCAGCAGGCAAGATCTTCTGGAAGTTGAGGTTCTAAGTAGCCTGGAAGTGGGCCTGTCGGAAGTGGGAATGGAGGCAGCTGAATCCAGAGTGGGCAGGTTAAAAGGCCTGCCTCCGTTCCAAGAAAACCTAGGTTTAGTGCTTCTGAAGTCATCCGAAGCTCAGCCATACAAAGTTGAACATTTTGCCACTTTAAACCCCCACTCTTACTCATTGTGTAGCCATCTGGGATGGCCACTTCCCGATTACAAAATGGACACTTTGCAAACATGGCAGGGAAAATGGACAATACTGAGAAAACAAGCAGGTTCAGGGTTTGTCTGCATATTGGAGCCACAGCACCCAGACAAGACCAAAACTGTAGGCCTATTAGCATACTAATGGCCCATCTCCGGGAACAAAAGAGTAAAATTTGAGTAACCGATGCTGAGGCAGACACCCCGGCGCAGAGGAGACTAGAACAAAGCAGGCCAATGGCCACCTAGGACACGCCCAGCCAGCAGGGCACCCACCCCTTTAGTGGATGAAATCGATCGGAATGATCGCGAAACGGCCCAATTGATTGGGGCCAAGTTCACGGCCCGCTCAAAAGGGCACGAAGCCCCTTTAGGTATAAGAAGGAGCCCCCAAGAGAGAATCGTTCTCTTGGACCCGGCTCTCACCGAGGAGAGACCCGTCCACCAGCTGCACTAGAAGCAAGTAAGTCCAAGGTCAACGCACGCTACCAGACAGACGACCTTAGCTGTTATCCCGTACCAGTTCCACCCCAGCAGCCTCAGAACCGAACAACGGCCATTGTTCCTCTGACTGAGTGGGCGCCCGAAGCTAAGTATAGGCTTTAGCAGTAGTGATGGTTTAGTCTGTAGAGTTCCGTGAATGAGTATATTTAACTGTGTGTGTAAATAAATAAGCATTTGACTTTGAACTAACTAACTGGTGTATCGAGTCTTTGATCAGTATTCGGTTTGAATCTTGTGGCAGTATCGAAAGATACTTGGCGACTCTAGAGCAAACGTAATTAGAATTAAGGAAGGCGACCATATTGACCGCCATATTCAGAGCCGATGAAAGAGAGCAACATTTAGCAATAATTGCCCACATTGTGAACAGAACTCTCAAGCTCTATTATAATTGTCATGAGCCATTGAATAGTCCATAAAACCCACTGAGTAAACACACAGACTCTTCAAAGCAGCTGTATAAATGCCAAGCACTTGTAATCTAATTAGCCAACTGGATTGTAGCAAGAACCAATAAATAGACTTCAGTACTGCTTTCTCAAAATAATAAAAACGGGAAAAGATCGAAAAATGCAGAAATATCAAGAAAACAGAAGGAAAAATGTACAACTAAATTTGGCTTTAGTGAAATCGCTGCTACGGCAGCACAGGTGGCTAGCACTGTGGCTTCACAGCGCCAGGGTCCCAGGTTCCATTCCCCGCTGGGTCACTGTCTGTGAGGAGTCTGCACGTTCTTCCCATGTCTGTGTGGGTTTCTTCCGGGTGGTGAACACGATCGTGGTGGTCAAGCTGCCAAGACCCTCGGGCACGGAGTTGCCGGTCGGTGCTGCGATAGGTGGATTGGCCATGCTAAATTGCCTTTAGTGTCCAAAAAATGGTTAAGATGGGTTATTGGTTTACGGGCATAGGGTGGAAGTGAGGGCTTAAGTGGGTTGGTGCAGACTCAATGGGCCAAATGGCCTCCATCTGCACTGTATGTTCCATGTTCTATGTACCTCAGTGTGGAGGAAAGGACAGACCACAGTATGGAAGGTTTATCTATCTAGAGCACTGTACAGTCTGCCCATAACTTCCCCTGACTTTTATTCTGGTATTTTTGGCTGTGTAGTTTGATATCATTTTGACTTTCTTGATTGCTGTTCTGTTCTGCATTGATTGGTTCTGTTGAATATTCAGTCTATAAAGACGCTCAGGTCTTTTTCCATTCATTCTCATTATATCAACCATTTCCTGCCTAAGGAACTCACCAAGGTTACTTGGGCAGAAGTTTCCAAACCCACGAGCAGTACCATCTATAAGCACAAGAGCAGCAGATATCTGGGAACCCCACTACCTGGAGGTTCCCCTCCAAGCCACTCACCACTTGACTTGGAAATATATCACCGTTGCTTCACTGTGGCTGGGGCAAAATCCTGGAACTCCCTTCCTCACCTACACCTCAAGGACTGCAGCGGTTCAAGAAGGCAACTCACCACCACTACCTTATGAAGGGCAACGAGGGATGGGCAATAAATGCTGACCTAACCAGTGACGCCCAAATCCCATAAATGAATAAAAATATATAACTAATTCCTGAATTCCATTTGTCATCCATTTTTCCTTTCTAAATACAGTGTGTGTGGAATTCTCCAGCCTTTCTCCCCGGTGGGAACCTCTGGTCCTGCCCATAGGTTTCCCAGCGACGTCACGGACGAGGAATGTAAATTGTCACCGACTTCAGCGGGACCGGAGTATCCTGCCAGCGGCCAATGACGAGCTACATTTGCTGTGGGAAACCTGTCGCAGAGGAGTGGAGAATTCTTCCCAGTAGTTTCTTATCTCATTTTTGAACAACTCAAAAGTACTTTTGCAAACATTCACTCCCATTTAGTCTCAGCAATTTAAATTTCTAAATGGCTGAGGAAGAAACAGGAGGCTGGAATAGAGGCCGTCCCATTTGGCAGCCATTTCTTTCCAGTTCCACCTCCATTTGGCCCCCATCCAATCCATGAAAATCCAACTTTAAGTTTTATAATATCACCAATGATTGGATGTAAAAATGGAAAATGTACCAATTTTACTGAAAAAGACAGAAATATTGGGAAAACTGAAGGAAAAATGTAAAATCAAATTTGGCTTCAGTGAAATTACTGCTACCTCAGTTTGTGAATCAGAATGTACAGTGCAGATGGAGGCTACTTGTCCCACCTAGTCCACACCGGCCTTGGAAAGAGCACCCTACCCAAGCCCACACCTCCACCCTATCCCCATAACCCAACCCCATCTTTTTGGTCACTGAGGGCAATTTATCATGGCCAATCCACCTAACCTGCACATCTTTGGACTGTGGGAGGAAACTGGAGTACCCGGAGGAAACCCACGCAGACACGGGGAGGACATGCAGACTCCACACAGACAGTGACCCAAGCCGGGAATCGAACCTGGGACCCAGGAGCTGTGAAGCAACTGTGCTAACCACTGTGCCGCGGTGCTACCCCATCCAGGACAATAGGCCCAAGTCCAAATAAATTGCCATCTGAACTGTGAATCAGAAAAATAACAAGGACCCAAAAATAAGAAGCTGGCTGGATCAGCACAAGGCAAACACTGGAATATTAATAGCTGTAACGTGATGACTGGCTTATCAAGCAATACATACAAATTAGGAGCAGGAGTAGGCCACTCGGTCCCTTGAAACTACTTCACAATTCAATAAGACCATGGCTGATCTGATTGTAACTTCAACCCCTCATTCCTGATTCCCCCGATAAACTGGAATGTTTTACTACATTAAAGGTATTACACAAAGGTATTTCGTTGATTATTTAAAAGTAACAAAATTAGTTGCCTATGAATGGCAATATGAAACATTTTGAACTTATCATTACTCTTCAATGGCATTTGTGTTATTATTCTTGAATCCAATTTAAATGGATGGAAAATTAAGACGCGTGTAGCTCCCTGCCTGATGTTGCTCTATGTTTTGTGCCTTGGTGAACAAATTCACAAGAAAATATGTCCTAACATGTGCTAACAGTTTAAACGTTCTAAAAACATAACTAAAATGTTATGTTGTCATTTGCCCCCAAAAATACCTTGATTGAGAATTGATGTAAACTCACCCCTCCAATTTAATCTTTGTACATTAATTTGGAAGATAAAGTTGTTGAAGGACCCTGAAAATGCCAAAATAAAGGCCATGCATAAAATTACCTTCTGTGGCAGCAGTTGCAAATTATGAATATGAGAGAGTGAGGCACACACATTTGCGTTAATCAACTGGTGTTATTGCACCAATCTTAAAGTAACAGCAACAAAAACTGCGGATGCACATCAATCTTCGTAGAATCATAGAATCCCTACAGTGCAGAAGGAGGCAATTTGTCCCATCAAGTCTGCACCAATCCTCTGAAAGAGCACCCAATCTCGGCACTCGCCCCCACCCTATCCCGTAACCGGGTAACCCCAACTAATCTATGGGCGACAATTTAGCATGGTCAATCCACCTAACCTGTATATTTTTGGACTGTGGGAGGAAACCCAAGCAGACATGGGGAGAACATCTAAATTCCACACAGACAGACACCCCAGGCTGGAATGGAACCCGGGTCCCTGCCGCTAATGTGCAAACTCCACACAGACACCCCAGCCTGGAATTGAACACGTGTCCCTGCCGCTGAGGCAGCAGTGCTAACCACTGTGTCACCCCTAAGTTAGAATTAATATTCTGGGTTGGTTCTTCAAACTCCACACAAGTCGAATATTAAGGTAAGAGAATAGAAAGCTGCGAAAACTTGATGAGGATGCAACAGTACAAACAAATCGAAATTGTGTAATCCTATTGTGTACTGTGTCTCCCCACTTCATTGCACTATTTGACTATTCTACTTCAGTTGACATGCACCAAATGAAAATCAGCATGTGTTCTAAAAGTATCAATGATGTTAGGGAAGAATCCACAATAAATCTTTCCTTTTTATATTAAGTAAAGGTAAAAGAATGTATAACTGATCACAAGGTGCTTTCCATTATTTTGTCTCTCATGTGCCGTATTGTGCGACATAATGGTACAGGTGATAGTTATACTACATTGCCTACACTAATCAGATTAGTAAGAAGTCTTGAATGCCCTTGACTGCTGAAGTGTTCCCTGACTGGAAGAGAACATTCCTGCCTGATGACAGTCGCACGATGTCCGTTCATTCGTTGTCGCAGCTTCTGCATGGTCTCGCCAATGTATCACGCATCGGGACATCCATTCCTGCAGCATATGAGATAGACAACATTGGCCGAGTCGCGTGAGTATGTACCGCGTACCTGGTGGGTGGTGTTCTCACGTGTAATGGTGGTACCCATGTCGATGATCTGGCACGTCTTGCAGAGGTTGCCATGGCAGGGTTGTGTGGTGTTGTGATCGCTGTTCTCCTGAAGGCTGGGTAGTTTGCTGCAAACAATGGTCTGTTTGACGTTGTGCGGTTGTTTGAAGGCAAGTAGTGGGGGTGTGGGGATGGCCTTGGCAAGATGTTCATCTTTATCGATGACGTGTTGAAGGTTGCGAAGATGTTGTAGTTTCTCTGGTCCAGGGAAGTACTGGACGACGAAGGATACTCTGTCGGTTGTGTCTCGTTTTTGTCTTCTGCAGAGGTCGGTGCGGGTTTTTGCTGTGGCGCGTTGGAACAATCGATCGATGAGTCGAACGCCATGTCCCATTCGTACGGGGGCATCGCGAGACAACGTGACGCCAGGCAGGAATGTTCCTTTCGAGTCGGAGAACACTTCAGCAGTTAACGGCATTCAGCCTCTGATCTTCGAGTAAGCGTTTTCTAAGGCAGCCTTCAGGATGCACGACAACGCAGAATCGCCAAGCAGAAACTGATAGCCAAGTTTCGCACACATGAGTACGGCCTCAACCGGGACCTTAGATTCATGTCGTATTACATTCACCCCCCACCAACTGGCCTAGGCTTGCGAAATCCTACCAACTGTCCTGGCTTGAGACAATTCACACCTCTTTAACCTGTGGTTATCCCTCTCTCCAGTTGCTCGCCTGGACCTGTAAAGAGTTAATTACCTGCAAAGACTCGCATTCAAAGTATTGTCTTGCATCATTGACTTTGTCTATATATATATATATATGTTTCTGGAACCCACCTCTTCACTCACCTGAGGAAGGAGCAGTTCTCCGAAAGCTAGTGATTCGAAACAAACCTGTTGGACTTTAACCTGGTGTTAAGACTTCTTACTGTGCTCACCCCAGTCCAACGCCGGCATCTCCACATCATAATCAGATTAGCACTCACTGTCTGTTGTTATTACATTTGATTTCAAGTAACTTAAAAAATATATTCGAATCTTCGATACTGTCATCACTCATGACAACTCATTTAAAGCAACAAATCCTGCTAGGTTACTTACGATATTATGTATGCTTCACAGCTAATTCATTTGTAAATTTATTTACAGTAAGTATCTCTTTGGATCACCTGAGGCCACAGCATTATTTGTCAGATTAGAACTTTGAATGAAGTTTCAATATTTAAAAAAAGCAAAACTAACCAAGTGATGATGCTGTGTAGAACTTTAAAGTATAACAGTGTGATTGAACATTTTATCTTATAACTAACCCCAGTAGAAATTATGGAGAGGCTGAGAGCAATGAAGAGCTGATCATTTAACCACAAATGTTTACAACATTATTATTTTTATAAATCAGAGCCCTCAAATGAATTATAACTACTCATCTCCAACCTGGCAGTGTTTTATACTCAAGGTATTACCTTGCGTGGACCTAATTACGGTGGCCCAGGAATTTCTGGACTGCTTGCGGTGAATGTGTATTTTTTTCCTCAGTCTTAGAATTTTAGTGCTATAAACAAATGGAAATGTGAGTGAATAATAGAGCGATGATGTCAACGTGGCATCTGGAACCTCGTGGATGTCGGGTCCAATGACATTCCCTGTAAACAATTAAATTCAAGAACCATAAATCAGGTCATTATCTTGGCCCAGATGACGTGAAATACCTTCTCTAAATGTTCGTGGGAAGATTAATTTACCTTTGTGGCACAAGTCCTGCAATTTCTTGACTCTAACGAGGCGATTAATGGCAAGCTCTCGTTTGCTGGTGGAGTGATATTGCCAACTCGCAGCAAATCTCTTCCTCACCACAAAATGCTGGGGGGTGGAGCAGGGTTTACCTCACTCATAATGGCAGCTATCACAAAACATGCAAGATTCTGAAGGAATTTGATATGCTAGGCAATGAGAAATTGTTTCTTCTGATCGGGGAATTTAGAACATAGGGAGTGGTCTTTGGATAAAGGGCTGATCCTTTAGGGTCGAGAACAGGAGAAATTTCTTCACTCCAAGGTTTATGCATCTATGGAATTCCCTACCTCAGGAGGTACTTGGACGATACTTTGTTGAAAATATTTGTGTCGGTGAGGGAGAGATTTTTGGGCCAAACTAGTAAATTTTTTCATGGCACTGTTTTTTTCCTGACTAATTCTTTCACCTTCCCTGCTTTGATTCCTTGATTTTTCCTGATTCCTTGGTCGCTGACTAATCCCCAGTACCTCAAATATCATTCATTATTGATGAGTTCTCCAACATTGGAGGATTGGACAGTGTCCCTCATTATGCATCCCTCTCTAATTTCCCATCCTTAATCAAGTGTGATGTTACAGTCTTGGTAGAGACCAATATCTTTTTCTTGAACAAAATAAATTAAATCTGAAATCCCAATTATGTGCTAAAAGAATAACCCTATTAGATTCCATGGTTTATAGCAGATATTTTATTTTATTTTAACAGAGCCAACAAAGCAAACACGAAATATTATCTATCCTCTGCTCAAACATTCAGAATTAATACTAGTTAAACATGAATTAACAGGCAAAATGTGATTAAATATAAACTATAAAATACACGTTAATAACAAAGACATATTATGAATTGGATCAGCAGTCCACTCAGATTTTCGTGATCAGAATGAGCCACAAAGTCCTTCAAATTCTGTCTTCCTCATAATTTTAGCTCATCTATTTCAAGGAGCTAGATGATCCATAGCTGACTGCAGCACACAAAACAACAGATGGGCAGCACAAGTGGCTAGCACTGTGGCTTCACAGCGCCAGGATTCCAGGTTCTATTCCCCACTGGGACACTGTCTGTGCAGAGTCTGCTCGTCCTCCTCGTGTCTGCGTGGGTTTCCTCCGGGAGCTCCGGATTCCTCCCACAGTCCAAAGACATGCAGGTTAGGTGGATTAGCCATGCTCAATTGCCTTTCGTGTCCAAAAAGGTTAGGAGGGGTTATTGGGTTACGGGGAGGGAGGAAGCGAGGGCTTAAGTGGGTCGGTGCAGACTCGATGGGCCGAATGGCCTCCTTCTGCACTGTACGTTCTATGTTCCATGTGACTAACCAGAGTTCCACAGACATGGTCTTCACCATAATTGGCACAAATATACAGAACCTTATCTACCAGTAGCAGAGGCAACTGCAGCAACTTACTCTGAGCTTTTGGATCTGGATTATCAGGCTTGCTTGTACTGCTTCAGTGGAGTCCACAACTATTACTGCTGGTTGGACTGATCTGTGTCCTTTTATATCTTTCAAAAAAGTTTTAGGTTGTTAGTTTATGGTTTCCATAGAAACCATGTGCGCGATCTAACCAAAATAAATCAAAGCGACGTTCTGGGCAAGATTAGCAGTGTTCCACTATTTCTCGGCACTCTCTCTCGTTTTCGTGCCCTGACCTCATGACCCCCTAGACCTCTCCAATGCCCCAAATCACCTGTCGAGGGGTTCTCAGGCCCTCCGAACCCGACCACATACAGGCAGGCAATGCCAGGCTGGCACCCAGGTGGCACTGCAGGGTGTTGGGCTGGCAGTGCCAGGATTCCACCCTGGCCGGAGGCTGATCACCGGGGATATTTGATCGCCTGGGAGACACCTCCAGGCGCTGTTCCGCCTGGTCCCAGTTTGTGGGGCCCAGTACTGAACAGTGCCCAGCTGGGGTCTCCTCGAAGCGGTCGGTTAGATGACGGGTGGACGTTCGATCCCGCGAAGGCAGAAGTAAGTCAGCTTTCTAAGCCGACTGAACTCTGCAAGACTGGATTCCACTCCTTGTGGCGTAATGGCTGTCGGGAAACCCTGGGGAGGCCTCACCCGGCCGTGTCCTGACCCGTGAAACGCGGCCATTAGATTGTGCCCTGTGAAGTTTTAGTTTAATTTGTTGGTTTACCTTTTCTTCTTCCCTTTCAGTTTAATTTCTCATTTCAGTTTCTGTTTTGAGGTAGGGTTTTCGTCAAAATCTTATAAATTAAATTTAAAAATATAGATTCTCTCACAGTGCCAAGAACAACTGCACCATCATTGCCTTTTCCTGAACTGGAACAAGATACCATCGCAGAAGCCAGCAATGACATTGGGACCTCTGTGGTTCAGAGATAGAAATTACTTCTGAGCTATTGAAATGGCTTTTATGACATTTATAATTGGAAAGCTTGGTGTAGCAATTCTCAAGAGAAAAGGAAACATTGGGACATGGGGAATACGAGCTCCCCCGTTAGTGGGCGGAGGCCCATCAGCTGGGACTTATAGAAATCGCCTGATAAAAAGCGGGCCCAACTGGAACTGACTAGAACGGAAGTCTCATTTGGAACTGACTAGAACGGAAGTCTCATTTGGAACTGGAGCTGTAAGCCGTGTTACGACCATTACTTTAATTGTCAAATTAAACATCTTTTGGATTGATCTACTTGGACCTCATGAGCTTTTATATTTTGTAAATTTTCTTTGCAAGTCTGAAGTTAAAAGTAGTATTAAGTCCTGTAGCTGAGTTTTGGAGTTACTTGGGCTAACAATAAAATGATTATGCCCTGGGCCCTGGAAGTTTTCAGTAAGCTGTGCTCACTTTGTCAATGCTGTAATCACAGAATCTGTGATTTTTAATAATAGAATCCCTACCGTGCAGAAGAAGGCCATTCGGCCCATCGAGTCTGCATTGAACCTCTGTAGGAGCACCCTACCCAGGTCCACTCTCCCAAACCCCTTAAACCGACCTAACCCGCACACCCCTGGATACTATGGAACAATTTAGCATGGCCATTCCTCCTAACCTACACATCTTTCAACTGTGGGAGGAAACTGGAGCACTCAGAGGAAAGCACACAGACACAGGAGAAAGTGCAAACTTCATACTCGCAGTCACCCAAGGCCCGAATTGAACCTGGGTCCCTAGCGTGGCCATCTAAAATAGCCTCCCGTAAAGAATGCTGGGAAAAATGGTCAAAGTCAGGGACAGACAGGCTGCAGCTTGCAGAAACACAAAAGTTGCAGCTCAGACGTTTTTAACAGCCCAGGAAAAAGACAATCTCCGGGCAGCCCAGGAACAATGGAACTACCTGTCAATCGCACTGTTTACCAGTCACAGCGGCACGCAAGCCCCTGCCCCCAACACTTCCAGGCATGGCCACCAAGTGCGACCCCAAGGTCGATGTGGCAGCCCCAGATTGGACTTGATCGATCAGGGTGATGGAGCCCTGATCAATTGATTGACAATGACTCAGAGACCGCCTACAAAAGGGCATAAAAATCCAAGCAGGATAAAAGGTAGCCCACCACTCGCTCTCTCGACTGCAGCCTTCCAGACTACAGCATGGGCAGCCAACAACAATGGTGAACCCATCACCAGACAAGAAGAGGACCATCCATGCCATCCAGAGAGGGACTAGAAGAGAGAACACAGACGACCAGCAGGAACTCCAGCACTGCCAGACTACCAGATCACAGATAAGGCAATACAGCTCCGTACTTGCCAGTCACCTGGAAGTTAAGTTAAGGTTGTTTTAAGTATATTAGTTTCTTGTCCAATATGCATGAATGTGCGATTGATTAAGTATTTAACTTTGTGTGTATTAATTAACAATTATTGTACTGAACAACTTGTATGATCATTTGGCCACTGAAAACGGGTTAAACACACACTGGTTTATAAAGGCACAATACTGGTGCTGTGAGGCAACAGTGCTAAACAGTCTGCCACCATGTCGCCCATGCTCAAGTATCTGTCTAATCTTATTAGAATATGCCAGAGCTCAACATGGATGTAAATTAGCATCAACCAGCTGTGTATTTGCTTCTTTTGAGTTTTAACCTTCAAAATTTCAATTTATTTAACAATCATTTATGCACACCGGACATATTTCCAAGCATCTAACACCAGGTATCATTTTACTGTTAATATGACCTACATATTTTAATAAAACTGCACTAACTGAAGCATAAGAGAGGTGTCGATAAGGACACATTAAAAAAATGCTCAAAAATTGTGAACAGGAAACAAGAAAAATGACCGTTTCCTGCAGTGCCTGATTATCTGCACGTAATATTGAAATTGAAAAAGAATGCCCTTGTCAATTTTGTGGGCAGTGATTCATTTGGATGGAAGACTTGATGACTGGAAATAATAGTTCGAGGAGACTGGGGTAGGTTGTAGTAATGCACACAACTCACATGTGCCCAAAGTTCTATGATCTGTTAACCATGTAATTGGATTACACCCACATTGTCCATATACCTGGACATTAATGTGGGAAAAATACCAAGTCCATAAGATTGCGTGCTTTTGTAGCTTTTCGGTCTGCACAGCAACACATGTTAATTTGGTGATAATGTTGCCTGCACTTTTTTAATTCAATAATTGCCAAAGTAGAAATATTTTAAAAGGTGGAAGCTATTTAGCAGCATCATGGATAATCAAAATTTACAAATCAGGGGCGGGATTCTCCGACCCCCCGCTGAGTCGGAGAATCGCTGGGAGCTGGCGTGAATCCCGCCCCCACCGGTTGCCGACTTCTCCGGGCCGAAGTCCCGCTGCTGTCTTGCCTGTCCCGCCGGCTAGAATCAAACCACCTCTCTTACCAGCGGGACTAGGCGGCGCGGGCGGGCTCCGGGGTCCTGGAGGGGGGCGTGGGGTAATCTGGCCCTGGGGGGTGCTGCCACGGTGGCCTGGTCCGAAATCGGGGCCCAACGATCCGCGGGCGGGCCTGTGCCGTGGGGGCACACTTTTCCCTCCGCCTCGGCCACAGCCTCCGCGATGGCCGAAGTGCAAGAGGCAGCCCCCTCTGTGCATGCGCGGGGATGATGTCAGCGGCTGCTGACGCTCCCGCGCATGCGCGGACATCCGCCGCCCGGCAAAGTCCTTTCGGCGCCGGCTGGCGTGGCCCAAAAGGCCTTCCATGCCAGCCGGTGGAAAGGAAACCACTCTGGCGCGGGCCTAGTCCCTCACGGTGAGTGCTTGGCCCCTGAAGGTACGGAGAAATCCGCACCTTTGGGGCGGTCAGACGCCGGAGTGGTTCACGCCACTCCATCTCGCCGGGACATCCCGCCCCGCCAGGAAGGGTAGAATCCCGGCCCAGGTGCCTGACTGGGGTATTAAAATCATCTGCCATATTTATTTTCACCAAAAGAACACTGTTATTGCATTTTGATTAAGAATTTATATTTTCCTACATAAAGCCAGCTGTTTGTGGAAAAGCACTTGACCTTGCAAATTACTATAAAGCATTGCTTAAGTAAATACAACTCTATGGAACACAGGCAACGGAAATTAATTTCAACCCAATTCATAAAGTTACAAACAATGGACTGAATTTTTCACTCCCACCAGCAGCCGTTGGGAATCGTGGCAGGCAGGTCACAAAAATCTTTGGGCTGGATTCTCCATCCCGCTGCGGCAGATTTCTGGTTCAGCACGCCGAAGGGATGCCCCATTTCGCCGGCTGGTCAATGGGGTTTCCCATTGTGGCTCATCCCCCTCCCCCCACCCCGGAGGAGAGCACCAGACGGCCTACCAGCCAGGTCCCGCCATGTGAGACCACGTCCAATCCACGCCGGTGGGACTGGCCAGAAAGCGACGGCCACTCGGCCCATCGGGGCCCGGAGAATTGCTAGGGGGGCCGCTGCCAACAGCTCCCGACCGGCGTGGCGTGTCCCCGCCCCCGCCCGAAAACCGGAGAATACGGCAGCCGGTGTCAGAGCGGCGGGCGGGATTCGCGCCCCCCCCCCCGGGGATTCTCCGCTCCGGCAGGGGGTCGGAGAATCCCGCGGCTTGCCTTGAATAAAGACAGATGGATTGACTGTGTGCACTATGGATAGGTAAAGCATTTCAGAAACATGCCTGACTGTTGAGCCCTCTCCAGTAAGGGATTGAGACACCATTTGTGTGGGATATGAGATGAGATGGCAAGCTTAAAATGGCTGGCAGACTTGCACTGCTGATGTCTCATTTGCTGGTAGCCTGAGACATTTCTGTGAATTCTAACCCTTAGACTGACTGATGCCCTTACGAGAGTGAGAGTTTAGAGTGAGTAGAAGTTTCACTTACCTTGGTAGAGCACATCAGATCATTCATTTCTTTCCTGCACTGCAGGGTGGTCGTTTTCTGTAGGCCATGGGCATCAAATGAATGATTGTGCAGGTGCCATTCAAATATGGTGCCAGGTCCTTCAACCCAATGAGGTAACAGTGGAGTAGACAGATCCCTGCCCACCCTGCCACAACATTCGATCAGCTCCTCATTTATGCATAATTAATGAGCTGAAAACCAGAAAATTGGGTGGATAATGATGGGAATTACGTCGACTTTCCTGCCCAGCACTGCGCTATGTCTCTAGAGTGGAAAACTCTGCCCAATGTCTTTTCTATCTGACACTAGAAAGACTAAATATTATGGAAAAAAAATGGATGAGTGTTTGAAGACTCTGGCATTGCTATCATAATGATGTTATTCAACTATAGTCTGCAACCAATAAAGTAGTCAAATGAAAAGAGTTAACATAGTGGACAGAAGCAATAATTTGTTTTATTTTAAAATATCTGGTTCTACATTATTCATTTATTTTTAAATGAATTAAATACATTGTTGACATCAGTGAGACACGTACTAGACTTAAAAGCAATAGGGTGTAATTCCAGTTCTAATAAAAAATTGTAAGTATGCTCATTTATTCTCTATATGCACTGAGCAACCTATTAATTAAATTGCAGCAGCATGCAGCTTTTGAAACCTGTGACTTCTTAAAATGTAACTTTGTTGACTGGTTGTTAATTACACAGAAAAATCTTCCTTCACCTGAAGAGAAATTTCACTCCCCTAGAATTTAAATGCATGAGCGGTCCTGAACTTCCATGAGATTCTCCCAATTATTTGCTGCAAATTCAGCAGAAATCCTTCTGAAATTATTTATATGACCACTTTTAGGCATTTTTACACTGTTTCTCCAGGGGGTAGGCTGACCTGACAACCCTGTGGATGTTCCAGGTGAATAGAATTTTCATATTTCAAGAATCGGCATTATGATGAGTCAATTTTCACCAAAGCAATTTTGCCAACTGCAATAAAAATGTCAAACCTGTTAAGTAAAAGAGATTTAAAGGGTTTGTAAACAGGCAACGGCCACTACATTGAAATTCAAAAACACAAGAGTCATCAGCAGGAGTAGGCCATATGTCCTGTCACGCCTGCTCTGCCATTCAATACGATCATGACTGTTCTCGGGCTTCAACTCTACTTTCCTGCCCACTTCCGTGGATTCCCTGAGAAACCAAAAATCTGTCTATCCTGGCCTTAAATATATTCAATGTTGGAGCATCCACAACCCTCTGGGGTGTGCACAGTGTATACCACGGTAGCACAGTGGTTAGCACTGTTGCTTCACAGCACCAGGTTCGATTCCCAGCTTGGGTCACTGTCTGTGTGAAGTCCGCACGTTCTCTCTGTGTCTGTGTGAGTTTCCTCCGGGTGCTCCGGCTTCCTCCCACAAGTCCCGAAATATGTGCTGTTGGGTAATTTGAACATTCTGAATTCTCCCGGTGTACCCAAACAGGCGCCGGAATGTGGCGACTAGGGGCTTTTCACTATCACTTCATTGCAGTGTTAAAGTAAGCTTACTTGTGCCAATAAAGATTATTATTATTATGGGCGTTCCAAAGATACACAATGCCATGATTAAAGTAACTTTCTCCTCATCTCAGTCTGAAATGATTGGCCCCCTTATCGTGAGACTGTGTCCCCGTGGAAGCAATCTCTCAGGGTCCTGATGTTTGCAGCTTCAGGTCAGATTCTTAGCTATTTGAATTATTTGCATTCAGGCAATGAAAAAGAGTCAACGTATTTTATCAAAACATTATGCGCATTAAGGGAGAGAGAAGAAAAATAACTTACATTTATATAGCACCTCATTACAACTATTATTTCCCTAAAGTAATGTAAAATCTCTGAATATTTATCCACCCTCACGTCCCGTTTCAGCCTGACCTCCACACCCAACAATCCTACACTACAAGTTATGTCTGTTATTACAAATCTTACTTTACTATTATCTAATCGACACCTGTGCTTGGTACTCACAAACCAGTGTTAGTGTGATATGTTTATGAATGTGCCTCCACTGCCCAATATCAGCCTATACAATAGAAAAATCCAAGAATATAACAATAATTAAGGCCCTCTTGTAATCAGAACAAAATAGTGATCTCTTTCAGACATACCCCCTATATACCTTTACAATCTTTTCAAATGCAAATAGCAAAAACATGTGGAACAATCATGCCAGAAACAAATGATTAAACTACTTTATTTCACAGCCGGTGAACACACAGAGCAATATTTCTAACTGGACTCATTTAATTCAATCTTTTTTTTTTATTACACGCGCACGATTCTAAATAAAACTTTATAGCAGTGCAATAAATAAATCTAATAATTAATTCAGGAAAAACAACTATACCCAGTGAGTGGAATCATAGAATCCCCACAATGCAGAAGGAGGCCATTCAGCCCATCAAATCTGCACCGACCCTCTGAAAGAGTACTTCACCCAAATTCACTTCCCCGCCCTATCCCATTAACCCTTTAATGTAACCGACACATATTTTTGGACACCAAGGGGCAATTTAGCATGGCCAATCCCCCTAACCTGCACATTTTTGGACTGTGGGATGAATCCGAAACACCCGTAGGAAACATGGGGAGAAAGTGCAAACTCCACACAGTCACCCAAGGCCGAATTGAACCCGGGTCCTTGGCGCTGTGAGGCAGCAGTGCTAATAACTGTGCCACAAACTTGCAAGCATATGGGCTAGTTGAGGTGAATAACAAAGAAGCCATTAAGAATAAGCTGGATAACTATGTAAAGGGTAAAGAGATAGAAGGATATGCTGGTAGCATAGGGTGAAATAGAGTGGGAGGCGGTTCTTGCGAAGCATAAACATCAGCAACGACAAGCTGGGTCTTTTGTTGGGTGTATATTCAATGTTTATATTTATCACCTCCCGTTTTTCTCCTACACAAGTGAAAACACATGCCTAGCACCTACCTATTAAAAATGTCCACAGATTTAAAGACTGCTATCAGATCACCCCTATCCTTCACTTTTCAAACAAACCATGGCCCCCCCCCCACCCCCCCCGCCAGTTCTGGTTCATGGTTGCAATCTTTTTTTCACCCACTCCAGTTCCAATACATATTTTTTTATGATGAGAACCAGAACTTCTTACAGAATGTGGTCCAACAGTGGTTTGATAACGAGTTTAGCAATAGCTTCTTTGTTTCTCAATTCTATCCCTCAGCAAATAAACCTGAATGCCTGGTTTACTTTTTTTTTTAAATGGCCTTATTAACCTGCACCACTACCTTTAGTGACTTGTATTTCCAGATCGATGTAATTCTGGCAGCTATTCTTTATGGAAATAGGAACAGCAAGAGTGTGCTACAGCAATACGATATGTCATCGTTTGTAGTCAAATAAACAACTGCTGATTGCAGCCATCTATTATGTACTGGCTTATACTATTACTCAGTTTAACATCAATTAGATTTTAAAAAATATATAAATATTTTTATTCTCCTCCTTTTTCACATTTTCTCCCGCATTTACACCCACCAACAATAAACAATATTCAGCAACAGATATGTCAATCCCCATAACAGTAACAACGCTCTCATCCTCCCACCAACCCCCAAATATCAGCCCGCATGTTTACATAAACAAATGACAAAAAGGAATCCGGGATTACCCATAGTCACCCTTAATCTACACAGCCGCCCACCCCCTCCCAAACCTCCCCCCCTCCCAATCCTCCCCCCCCCCCCCAAACTAATGTTCGATGTTATCCAGTTCTTGAAAGTGCATAATAAATAGTGCCCATGACTTGTAGAACCCCTCCGAGCTTCCCCTCAGTTCGAACTTAACCTTCCCAAGGGTCAAGTATTCCAACAGGTCCCCCCACCACGCCAGGGCACTAGGTGGAGAGGCTGCTCTCCATCCCAGCAAGATCCACCTTCGGGCGATCAATGAGGTGAAGGCTATATCTGCCTCTGCACCCGTTTCCAACCCTGGCTGGTCCGACACCCCGAATATGGCCTCCCGGAGACCCGGGTCCAGTTTCACACGCACCACCTTGGAAATTACCCTAAACACCTCCTTCCAGTACTCCCCTAGCTTTGGACAGTACCAAAACATGATTGTGATTAGCGGGTCCCCCCCCGCAAAGCTCACACACATCCTCTACTCCTTCAAAAAAATCGGCTCATCCTCGCTCTCGTGAGGTGCACTCTATATAACACCTTCAGCTGTATCAGCCCCAACCTCGCACATGAGGTGGAGGCATTCACTCTCTGGAGCACCTCACACCAGACCCCCTCCACTATAACCTCTCCCAGCTCTTCCTCCCACTTTGCTTTGATCCCTTCCAGTGGTGCCTTATCCTCTTCCAAAATAGCTCTGTACACTGCTGACACTGCCCCCTTCTCCAGTCCCCTTGTCGTCAGCACCTCCTCCAGCAATGTGGAGGCCGGTTCCTCTGGGAAGCTCTGTATCTCCTTCCTGGCAAAATCCCGAACCTGCATGTACCTAAACACTTCTCCCTGCTCCAGCCCATACTTCGCTTCCAGCTCCCTCAATCCTGCAAACCGACCCCGAAGAAACAAATCTTTTAGCGTCTTAATCGCCCTCTCTTCCCATTTCCGAAAACTTCCATCCCACCTCCCTGGCTCAAATCTGTGGTTCCCCCAAATTGGCATTTCCCTTGACCCTGCCCCCAACCCGAAGTGTTGGCGAAACTGCCTCCAGATTTTCAATGAAGCTATTATTACTGGACTCCGTGAGTACTTCCCCGGGGCTATCGGGAGCTGCGCTGTTGCTAGTGCCTTCAGCCCCGACCCCCTGGACAAACTCTCCCCCATTCTGACCCACTGGGAATCAACCCCTCTGACCCAGCTCCGCACCTTCTCCACATTCACCGCCCAGTAGTAGTGCAACAGGTTCGGGAGACCCAAACCTCCTGCCTGCCTTCCCCTCTGTAGCAGCACGTTTCTAACTCTGGCCACCTTCCCTCCCCATATGAACGAGGTAATCCTTCCCTCAATCTCCCTGAAAAAAGACTTTGGCAGGAAAATCAGTAGGCATTGAAAAATAAACAGAAATCGCGGCAACACATTAATTTTAACCACCCGTACCCGATCCGCCAGTGACAGAGGAAGGCCATCCCACCTTGCCAGATCGGCTTTCACTCTCCCCACCAAACTAGTGATGTTGTACCTGCGAAGCCTCCCCCACTCCCGGGTAAACTGCACCCCCAGACACCTAAAGTGAGTCCCTGTCCTACGGAATGGCAGCCCCCCCAGCCCTGCCCCCACCTCCGGCCGAGACACAACAAAATACTCACTCTTGTCCAGGTTCAGCTTGTACCCAGAGAAAGACCCAAATACCCGCAGTAGCTCCAATATTCCTCCTATCGATGCACTCAGTTCCGACACTTATGCAAGTCATCGGCATAAAAGGACACTCAATGCTCTATCCCCCCGCCCCCCCCCCCCGCACTATTCCTTTCCATGCTCCCGAACTTCTCAATGCGATGGCCAACGGCTCAGTCGCAAGTGTAAACAGCGGGGGGGGGGGGGGGGGGGGGACATAGGACATCCCTGCCTCGTCCCATGGTGGAGAGAAAAGTATCTCAAACTGATATTTTTTGTGCGGACACTCGCCTTCGGCTCCTTATATAATAGCTTTACCCAGTTCACAAACCTTGGTCCAATCCCAAACCGCTCCAGCACTGCCATCAGGTACCCCCATTCTACCTGATCAAACGCCTTCTCGGCGTCCAATGCCACAACCACCTCTGTTTCCTTTCCTTCCGCCGGTGCCATAACGATGTCCAAACCCTCCTAATATTCGAAAACAGTCGCCTCCCTTTCACGAACCTCGTCTGATCCTCCCCCATCACCTTCGGGAAGCACTCCTCCAGCCTACCCGCCAGTACCTTCGCCAATACTTTTGCGTCCACATTCAGAAGTGATATGGGCCGATACGACCCGCACTCCGTCGGATCCTTATCTTTATTTCGCAACAGGGAAATCGATGCCTGCCCCAAGGTTTGCGGCAACACCCTCTTCCCTATCGCCTCTTCAAACATCCCCACCATCAGGGGTGCCAGCCTATCCTTGAATTTTTCATAATATTCCACCGGAAACCCATCCGGCCCTGCCACCTTCCCTGACTGCATCCTCCCAATCGCATCCTTTATCTCCTGCTCCACTATTGCTCCTTCTAATGTAGCCCCGTCCCCCTCCCCTAGCCTCGGGTACTCCAACCCATCTAGAAATTCCTGCATCTCATGGTCTCCCCGGGTGGCTCTGGCTTGTACAACCTCTCATAAAACTCCTCAAAAACCTTGTTAATCAGCACTGGAGCCACCACCAACTTACCTGCCCTATCCCTCAACTGAAGAATTTGCCTTGCCGCTGCCTCCCTCCGGAGCGGATCTGCTATCTCCATGTTCAAAAACTGCACCCCTTGCTCATCTCAGTTGGCGCACCGCCTTCCTGGTGGACAGTCGGTCGAAGCTCATCTGTAGTTCCTTCCTCTTTTCCAGCTTCACTGGGTCCCCATCTTCTGCATACCTCCTATCTACCTCCAACATCTCATCTATTACCCTCTGCCGCTCCAACCTCTCCTCTTTGACATCAATTAGATTTTGGTTAATATGCTGTACTCTGAATTTCTGAGGCGCTTTTTCAATTCCTGCTAATATGATCCCAATATTTCAAGCACGGATTTCCTCAGAGCTTCCACCACTTTACCTACACAACTTTGGTGGAAACCTCATTTACATGTGTAAATGGAGTTTCTGACCGTTACTAGAGTGGAAGAAGCCCTGGGCAAATTCGACCACTTTAAAGTTTGAGTGAAAATCTAGGAATATTAGGGTATGGATCACAAGTTAGTAGAATATGGTGCTTGTGGCAAATTGCATTAAAAGGATTGTATATAATAATTCAGGAAATATTTAAATTCCAGCCACCAGGTTTGGGTGAGGCAGAATGTTACCCGTTACAGCCTCCCCGAACAGGCGCCGGAATGTGGTGACTAGGGGCTTTTCACAGTAACTTCATGAAGCCTACTTGTGACAATAAGCGATTTTCATTTCATTTTATTTCATGTTGACATTTTTCTGCATATTCAATATAAACAGATTAATTAAAATAGGAATTGAATGCAAATGTGTTAATCAGTATGCAAAATATGGCTCAGCGTCACTACAATAAATTAAGATAAGTTAAGATAAACAGTTTATTGAGGTTGCCTTTGCACATGAGAGACAGACATGAAGAGAGAAATGTTAGGTTGGGAGGACATATAATTGATACTGTTATGATCTCGAGGGAGATAATTAAGTTTTAAATAAAATCTAAAATTCCCAGTTATTAACCAAAAGAATTATGCCATAAGATTCCACTTTTAAACAAAAATAACTTTTACTATACAAGCGTTAAACAATGTAAGTACTACTAAATTAACACCATAATTGGTGTTAGTCTTATTTTTTTTTTAAAGTCTGAACATCTCCACAGGACACTCCTCATTCTTTTTTTATTTCCACCCAAGCATTCCTTTATACGCTACTTGATGGTTCTTTCACTTTTACTGGGACCAAACCAAGGAGAGCCTCAGCTTTCAAGAATTCATTGTGATTCTCCTCAATGTTCCCGCTGTTCTCTGAGCCATGAAATTTCTTGGGACCTTCCATTAGCATCCAGCTAAACGATTTCCAACTCTCCTTAAGCACCTTAAGATTGTGAACACGTCAGCTTAAACTTGGGCTTCACTGCAACCTTGCTTAGTGACTCTAATGAAGAAATACACCTGATGCCAGATTGCCCTTTACTTCTGGTCTACAGCTTGTAGCAGGTTTCTCTCTCTACTTGACTCAAAGATGCTTTAAAAAGAAAACACCTAGGGATAGGCCAAAAACAAAAGGGTACCTCCCTGTGTAACTTATAGCCATAGTAATGTGGTGCATTTCATAGAATTTACAGTTCAGGAGGCCAATCGGCCCATCGAGTTTTCACCTGCCCTTGCAAAAAGCACCCTACCTAAGCCCGTAACTCTACCCCATCCCCGTAACCCCACCTACCATTTTTGGACACTAGGGCCAATTTTAGCTTAGTCAATCCACCTAACCTGCACATCTTTGGACTGTGGGAGGAAACCGGAGCACCCGGAGGGAACCCACACAGTCATGGGGAGAACATGCAGACTCCGCACAGACAGTGGCCCATGCCGGGAATCGAACCTGGGACCCTGGAGCTGTGAACCAACTGTGCTACTGTGCTGCCCAACAACTGGGATGTTCCAGACAGAAATTTAAACCTGCCCATTGATCTGAAAATTATATCGATACTCTAAGATCTTCCCTTGTTTCTCTGTTGCTTTCGAACCTTTTTTTGATCTGGGACCCACATGAATAATTTAAACCCCTTATGAAGGCAACTATAAACATCTTGACTCGACCAAGAAACTCAAAAAACCTCCGTTTTCCCACTTCCAACCCGGACCTTGTTAAATAAACACAATTTGACCTGCCATTACTTCAGGTTTTGTTTATCAGCTTTTCACCAATGGTTTTCATTTATCTTACATATGGAAATCTCAATCCCAAAACTTAAAGTTATACTTTTTGAGGGGTGCCACTTGATGCACGTGCAGGAATAGCAGCTTTTCCATGGGCTCCGGTGCCACTCATTTTATAATTCATCTTTTATCCTTATTTCCCAGCACATACTCACCTAATCCGAGATTTAACACTTGGTAGTATGTCCCTGCAAGACTTTTGGATAAATATTGGAGAGAAAATGCTGAAGAACGTAAAGAAATATGGCGATAAAAGGCACAGTTGGATTCGACGGGGGTGGTGCCGCCTTTTTAATATGCCGACTTGATCCTCGAGTGGTCTCTCAACCTGGCACTTCTGAGGTGCTGCAAACATTATCTGAATAATAGATAAGAGACTCGGCTTGCTGATTCAAAATTTAAGCACTCACGAGGACGTACTATTAGAGGCTCGATGAAGAGGAGGAAAGAATCCTGAGCATCGTAAATGTTGCTTCCTCAGCTAAAGCTCATATTCAATTCTTGGAAAACCAACTTTGTGGCATATCAGAAATGCTGGAAGATTTGGAGAACCGAGGCTGGAGAAAGAATGTCCAGGTCGTCAGTCTGCCAAAAGGAGTGGAGGGTAAGTCCACTGTTAAGTTCTTTGAAAACTGGTTGCTAGGCTTTCTTGGACATAGTCCTGTCACATGAGACTCACTTGGATGACAAGAAGCACTTAAATTAAAGCGAGAATGGATGGGGCAGATCTTTATTGCTTCTTTCTCAATGAGCAGCAGGGGTGTGGCAATTGAGGTCAACAAAAATGTCCCTTTCAAGGTGGAGAAGTGTTTAAGGATCAGGGAGGCAGGTATGGGATTGTTATGGGGTTAGTACACAGAGAAATCGCTCAATAATGAATGTTTATGGCCCACCAAATTACTCACTGGGGTTTATCACTAGGCTTTTCTGGACTTTGCAGAGTTGACCTCGGCTAATTCTTTTGTGGTTGGAGACTTTAATTGCCATCTGAAACTCTTTTTATAAATTTAGACTACCCAACTCATTTTTTCCAATTAAGGGGCAATTTAGCGTGGCCAATCCACTTAGCCTGCACAATGTTGGGTTGTGGGGGCGAAACCCACGCAAACACGGGGAGAATGTGCAAATTCCACACGGACAGTGACCCAGAACCGGGATCGAACCTGGGACCACGGTGCCGTGAGCCATCTGAAACTCTTTATGGACAAGCTCACAGTTATTGGAAATTCCCCCACCCTGCAGGCTAGAACGCTCACCTCGCGACATGTGAGGAAGTGGGATAGCTGGAAGTGTGGAGGACTTTGCATCTTGGCGATAAAGGCTTTACTTTTTTCTCAGCCCCTCATCAGTGCCACACTAGAATTGGCTACTTTTTTTATGATGTGGAGATGCTGGAGTTGGACTGGGGTGAGCACAGTAAGAAGTCTTACAACACCAGGTTAAAGTCCAACAGGTTTGTTTCGAATCACCAGCTTTCAAAGCACTGCTCCTTCTTCAGGTGAATGAAGAGGTGGGTTCCAGAAACATATATACAGACAAAGTCAAAAATGCACGACGATACTTTGAATGCGAGTCTTTGCAGGTAATTAAGTCTTTACAGGTCCAGATGGAGCAGGTTAAAGAGGTGTGAATTGTCTCAAGCCAGGACAGTTGGTAGGATTTTGCAAGCCTAGGCCAGATGGTGAGGGTTGAATGTAATGCGACATGAATCCAAGGTCCCGGTTGAGGCCGTACTCATGTGTGCGGAACTTGGCTATAAGTTTCTACTCGGCGATTCTGCGTTGTCGTGTGTCCTGAAGGCAGCCTTGGAGAACGCTTACCTGAAGAACAGAGGGTGAATTCCTTTGACTGCTGAAGTGTTCCCTGACTGGAAGGGAACATTCCTGCCTGGCAATTGTTGTGCGATGTCCGTTCATCCGTTGTTGCAGCGTCTGCATGGTCTCGCCAATGCACCACGCTTCGGGACATCCTTTCCTGCAGCGTATGAGGAAGACAATGTTGGCTGTGTCGCACGAGTATGTACCACGTACCTGGTGGATGATGTTCCCACGTGTAATGGCGGTGCCCATGTCGGTGATCTGGCACGTCTTGCAGAGATTGCCATGGCAGGGTGAGCTTCCATAAAGTGTTGGACCCGTATTTCAAATTCATAGGCTCTACCTTGTCTGATCTACTCCTGTTAGGTTTCTCTTGAGCCACATTGATCTCGCAATACATAAAGGTATGTGGCCTGAGATGTTATCCTATCTTATTTATATGGTTTTATTCTCTTTCTCCCCAATTGTTTTTTTGATTGACCCACTGTTAAAACCGGAGTCACTAGTTCACAAAGTCTGTTATTTTAAAGTCACCCTGTCCGGTTTATTCTTATATTTACAATAATCCTTCTTATGTTTACAATAATCCTTGTCCTGTGCTCTACCTGTTTTCCATTGAAAATTAATTGTAAAAATAAAAAAATCTAATAAATATTAAAAAGTTATACTTTCAAAATATATGTAGCATAAAAGTAGACACTTCCACATCAATATAATTCAGGAATAGTTTGCAGAAGTAAATATATAGGGGATTAAATGGATAACCTCCAAAATGAGCATAGAAATCACGATGCACAATTAATCCGTGCCTGTTCAATGTCACACAGGCAACATGCCAACTTCATGCTACCTGCCCACCCCAATGATTTCAGAATGCAGCCAGTGCTAACTGCGTTGTTCATTGGTTGCACACATCAGCAGGGGACCCAAAATCAATACTTATTAGGAGCAGCTATAGTTAAACAATTGAAGCTAGTCTGCATCTTTTAATAGGCAAGTGCGCTATGATTACAGTAGATGCTGGCAGTCATGCAGGGAGTGAATCTTACCTTGGAAATGGTGAAGAATAACACATTACAGATGAGGGTGGGTTGTATGGTTTTCATTGGAGACCTTGGTGGAGAAGGTGGAGGGGAGGACAGAGGTCCTGTATCTGCAGGAGGCCAGAAAGACTCTAGACATACATTCAAAAAGCAATGGGACCAGATAACCATGGAGCTCACCGCTAGGAGTCTTTCCCTGAGGAGCTTGATGCATTGCCATTAAAAGGTCAATGAGCTCAGACAAGTGGTCAGTGTATGCCTCTTCAAATGCCATTATTTACCAATTGAATTCCTAGCCTTATTATTAGTGCCGGTGCAGACTCGATAGGCCGAATGGACTCGTTCTGCACTGTAGGGATTCAATGATTCTATTTACTGCTCAAATCACTACATTCCCATCAATCATCCACCAACAATCCATATCAATCAGGCTACATGCTTCACCTCACCTTCACATGCCCTGCACTGCTGCACACCTCATAGCCATATCTCACAGCTTACACATTCTACCAGCTATTCAATTATAACAATCGCATGAGCCAAACAGATTGCACCACACACTCACTAACACACTTCTCCCTCTCTTGCAGGTTCAGGTGGTGAACAACCAGGGAACGTATAAGCTAACTGGAATGGGATGACCATGTCCAATTGCTCTAACCTTCACAAAGTAGATGGTGCTGTTCATTATTGTGTTGCCAATTTCTGAGGCTGTGGTCAGCAGCATGGTTGAAATCATAGAAGATGATGGTCTTCTCATACATAATCCTCTTTCTCGCATCCTACAAGCTGCAGATGTTATAAGCAAGTAGCTCTTATTTTCCCCAACCAGCACGACTCCCGCAACATTCTGCTCTCTGTACCACAACCTTACACTTGTGTCTTTTTTCTTTCAAGTATCTAATTTGCATAACCTGGCAGTGGAGGAACAGCAAGAACAGAGTGATTGTGAAACCATTGAACTGGCACTTGATTTAACATTTGCTCCCATAAAGCAGCAGGGGTTTGTAGAAAGAGGACCCAAAGAGCAGAGAGAGAGGCGGGTGTTTACAGATAAAATCTAAAGTGACTTCACAAGAATTCCATAATTTGACAGATTGGTAAGTATAGACTTTTCCTGACTCAGCGCAGAGGAGAGAGGCGATTGATAAGTGACAGGAGGATTATTACATTATGTTATACATTGTTGTAAAAAACACTTTATATAAAGTTTAAGGTATGTCATTGCAGTTTGGCCATGTGGAATGTACACCCTGTGGGATGTGGGAAGTCATTCAGGCAAAAAAGTGCCCTCAATGACGAGATTTGCAGGAGGTGTCACCATAAGACCATAAGACATAGGAGCAGAATTAGGCCACTTGGCCCATTGCTCCACCATTCAATCCTGGCTGATATTTTTCTCATCCCCATTCTCCTGCTTTCTCCGCATAACCCCTGGTCCCCTTATTGATAAAAAACCTATCTATCTCTGTTTTAAAGACACTCAGTGATTTGGCCTCCACAGCCTTCTGCGGCAAAGAGTTCCACAGATTCAACACCCTCTGGCTGACAAAATTCCTCCTCATCTCTATTTTAAAGGATCGTCTCTTTAGCCTGAATAACCATTCCTCATACGACAAGCTCTTCATTCCAGGGATCATTCTTATGTACCTCCTCTGGACCCTTTCCAAGGCCAGCACATCCTTCCTTAGATACGGGGCCCAAAACTGCTCACAATACTCCAAATGGGGTCTGACCAGAGCCTTAAATAGCCTCAGAAGAACATCCCTGGTCTTGTAATCTAGCCCTCTCGACATGAATGCTAACATTGCATTTGCCTTCTTAACTGCCAACTGAACCTGCATGTTAACTTGAGAATCGTGAACAAGGACTCCCAAGTCCCTTTGTGCTTTTGATTTCCTAAGCATCTTCCCATTTAGAAAATAGTCTATACCTCCATTTCTCCTTCCAAAGTGCATAACCCCACACTTTTCCACATTGTATTCCATGTGCCACTTCTTTGCCCACTCTCCTAGCCTGGCCAAGTCCTTCTGCAGCCCGCCTGCTTCCTCAATACTACCTGCCCCTCTACAGATCTTTGTATCATCTGCAAACTTAGCAACTGTGCCTTCAGTTCCTTCCTCCAGATCATTAATGTATATTGTGAAATGTTATTGTGGTCCCAGCAGCGACCCGAGGTACACCACTAGTCACCGGCTGCCATCCTGAGAAAGACCCCTTTATCCCCATTCTCTGCCTTCTGCCAGTCAGCCAATCCTCTATCCATGCCAGGATGTTACCCTTAACACCATGAGCTCTTAACTTATTTAACAGTCTCCTATGCGGCACCTTGTCAAAGGCCTTCTGGAAATCTAAATAAATCACGTCCACTGGTTCTCCTTTGTCTAACTTCCTTGTTCCCCCTCAAAGAAGTCTAACAGATTTGTCAGACATGTCCTCCCCTTGACGAAGTCGTGCTGACTCAGTCCTATTTTATCATGCACTTCCAAGTACTCCGCGATCTCATTATTAATAATGGACTCTAAAATCTTACCAATGACCGAAGTCAGGCTAACCAGCAGATAATTTCCTGTCTTCTGCCTCCCTCCCTTCTTAAACAGTGGTGTTACATTAGACACTTTCCAGTCCTCTGGGACTCTTTCTGCCTCCAGTGATTCCCGAAAGATCATCACCAATGCCTCCACAATCTCCTCAGCTATCTCTTTTAGGACCCTGGGGTGTAGTCCATCCGGTCCAGGTGGTTTATCCACCTTCAGACTATTCAGTTTCCCCAGAACCTTCTCCTTAGTAATGGTCACTGCACTCACCTCTGCCCCCTGGAGCTCTGGCATCCCACTGGTGTCTTGCACAGTGAAGACTGATGCAAAGTAACTATTTAGTTTGTCTACCATTTCTTTGTTTCCTATTATTACTTCTCCAGCCACATTTTCCAGTGGTCCAATGTCACCAGCTGCAGAAACGAGCTTCAGGTTTCAGAACTCAAGCTGGAATCACTGTGGTAGACCCGCAAGGCCGAGCGTTATGTGGATAGCACATTTAGAGAAAAGTGGCCAAGACGTACACAGACAGAGAGGGAAAGTGTGACCACGAGAGTATTGAAGAGAAACAAGCAGGTAGTGCAGCAATCCTGAGGCTATGTAGCTCTCCAGCTTTTACATTTTGAATACTGGTGAGCGAAATGGTTCCTCAGAGGCCTGGAGCAAGAGTCATGCTTGACGCACCTGGGGTGGCTCAGCTAGACAAGAGAACGAATGGACGTGTTATAATGCTAGGGATTCCATAGTTAGGGGAGCAGACAGGCGTTTATGCAGCTATAGACGTGACTCAAGGATGGTATGTGGCTCCCCTTGTGCCAGGGTCAAGGATGTCAGAGAGCGGCTGCAGGATTTGTTTTTTGTGGGAGGGTGAACGGCTAGAGGTCATTGCCCATTATGGGACGGATGCCATAGGTAGAAAAAGGGATGGGGACCTGAAAGCAGATTTTAGGGAGTTAGAAAGATAATTAAAAAGCAGGACCTCAAGAGCAGTAATGAGGGTTATCCCAGTGCTAAATGCTAGTGAGCACAAGAATAGGCAGATGGAGCAGCTCAACACATGGCTGGAGAAATGGGGTACGAGCGAGTCCTTTAGATTTCTGAGACTTCAGGGCTAGTTCTGGGGCAGATAGGACCAGTACAAGAAGTAAAGGTAACACATCTGAACAGATCTGGGACTAATATCCGCGCAGTTAGGTTTGCTAGTGCTGATGGGAATGGTTTTAACTAGATTGGTTGGTGGATGGCAACCCAAGGGGCAATTTAGAGTGGAGAGGAAGAAAACTGGCAGTGAGAAGTATTAACTGATAAGGAGAATATATGCTTTGTATCCTTCGGAGGTAGTATCAAGGTAAATAGAATAGATGTCAGAGGTAGACTCTTTACACAGAGAGTGGTGGGTGTGTGGAATGCACTGCCAGCGGAGGTGGTGGAGTCAGAGTCATTAGGGACATTTAAGCGATTCTTAGACAGGCACATGGACAGCAGTAAATTGAAGGGGTGTAGGTTAGGTTGATCTTAGATTAGGATAAATGGTCGGCACAACATCATGGGCCAAAGGGCCTGTACTGTGCTGTACTGTTCGATGTTCTATGTCCTAATATTTGGAGAGTTCGATAGAATTAGAGTAGGCAATAGTTTTTAAAAATAAATTTAGAGCACCCAATTAATTTTTTTCCAATTAAGGGGCAATTTAGCGTGACCAATTTAGCTGGAAGGAGCTCAGCGGCTGGGGCATGATGTCGAGGCCCTCAGCCATGGTCGTCACAGACTGAGCCATGCCTTGGACACCACCACTCAAGACGTTGACCTCGTGCTGTAGGCTTTCCACTGCAGTCGACATCTTAGCAGTCTTGACCTCATCTCCTTCGCCGGTAGCCTTTGGGCCTCCTCCATTCGGCCTAGCACTCACTGGAAATTCCCTCCTGAATCTCACAGCCGTGTCTTAGCATCTACATCAGCTCTGGGAAAACCTTGTCCAGAGGTTCGGCATTTGACTTGGACTGAGCAGAGTCCTGGGATCTAGCAGTCCTCCAACTGCTGACTCCTTTGGACGCTCCTGCCTCTACCTCATGTGCATCAGCAACTGTGGTGCTCACAGAAGCCTGTCCATTAATGTTGCCCATCAACGTGTGTGTTTCTGCACTGGTGGAAGGTGAGGGTAATCCGTCACACTTCGATGGTGGTCTCCACGGAGATTTCCTCCGACATGTCTTTTGGGTGGCGGGGGTACGACTCCGGATGGCCCGGCCCCATCTGATGGAGATCCTGCGAGAGAATGGACATGTGATCAGTGAGAGGAAAGGATCATTCTGTCTGACATGAACTCACTTCAGACAGGCCATCTGGGTGAAGGAGCAGTGGATCCTCACCTCTGCGGCGGTGACCCTCATAGGGGGTGAGGACTCAGATATTTGATACTCTGCCCCCACGTCTTGACACTTTCCCGCTTATTATGGGCTATCTTGTCCTGCAGGGACAAAGTGGGCTAGTGATCCGCGCACTTGATGGATTAGGGGGTTCTATAGTAGGCGGCATGTGTGGACCCCACAACTGGACTTGAAGGGGTTGTGCTGGCGGGTGCCAGGGGTGCTGAGGAACAGGCACGAAGATTGGATATGGGGAGGTTGTGAGGTGTCAGTCAGTGATTTGTGAAGGAAGGGGTTTGGGAATTTGAGGGGTGGGAGGCAGAACTGATGCCAGGATTGAGGTGGTACCTTACCCTGGCAACTCTGTGGAGGCCGTTTGTCTTCTTCAGCCATTGGACGCTGGTCCTCCTACCTGCACTGACAGCCGTTGCCACTACCTCCCAGGTGCTATTGGTGAACCTCCTGCTGGTCCTCTGACGCAATTGGGGGAAAAGGATTTCCCATCTCGCATCAACAGCATTTAGAATCCTGTCCAGGTCGGCATCCCCAAAGCGAGGAACAGGTCTGCGTGCTGCCATTGTTATATGTTCACTGGGATTGAGTGGTGAGGGAGCATTTAAAAACAGCTCCCCCCCTTTTTCTTTCTCTAAATTTTTTTGTTCTCCCCCTTTTTCACATTTTCTCCCACATTTACATCCATCAACAATAAGCAATGATCAGCAAGATATGTCAGTCCCCATAATAACAATGATCCCATCTACCATAAGACCATAAGACATAGGAGTGGAAGTAAGGCCATTCGGCCCATCGAGTCCACTCCACCATTCAACCATGGCTGATTTCAACTCCATTTACCCGCTCTCCCTCCATAGCCCTTAATTCCTCGAGAAATCAAGAATTTATCAACTTCTGTCTTAAAGACACTCAACGTCCTGGCCTCCACCACCCTCTGTGGCAATGAATTCCACAGACCCACCACTCTCTGGCTGAAGAAATTTCTCCTCATCTCTGTTCTAAAGTGACTCCCTTTTATTCTAAGGCTGTGCCCCCGGGTCCTAGTCTCCCCTGCTAATGGAACCAACTTCCCTACATCCACCCTATCTAAGCCATTCATTATCTTGTAAGTTTCTATTAGATCTCCCCTCAACCTCCTAAACTCCAATGAATATAATCCCAGGATCCTCAGACGTTCATCGTATGTTAGGCCTACCATTCCTGGGATCATCAGTGTGAATCCCCACTGGACCCGCTCCAGTGCCAGTATGTCCTTCCTGAGGTGTGGGGCCCAAAATTGCTCACAGTATTCTAAATGGGGCCTAACTTATGCTTTATAAAGCTTCAGAAGTACATCCCTGCTTTTATATTCCAAGATGTGGAGATGCCGGCGTTGGACTGGGGTGAGCACAGTACGAAGTCTTACAACACCAGGTTAAAGTCCAACAGGTTTGTTTCGATGTCACTAGCTTTCGGAGCGCTGCTCCTTCCTCAGGTGAATATTTGTATTCCAAGCCTCTTGAGATGAATGACAACATTGCATTTGCTTTCTTAATTACGGACTCAACCTGCAAGTTTACCTTTAGAGAATCCTGGACTAGGACTCCCAAGTCCCTTTGCGCTTCAGCATTATGAATTTTGTCACCGTTTAGAAAATAGTCCATGCCTCTATTCTTTTTTCCAAAGTGCAAGACCTCGCACTTGCCCACGTTGAATTTCATCAGCCATTTCTTGGACGACTCTCCTAAACTGTCTAAATCTTTCTGCAGCCTCCCCACCTCCTCCATACTACCTGCCCCTCCACCTATCTTTGTATCATCGGCAAACTTAGCCAGAATGCCCCCAGTCCCGTCATCTAGATCGTTAATATATAAAGAGAACAGCTGTGGCACCAACACTGAACCCTGCGGGACACCACTCGTCACCGGTTGCCATTCCGAAAAAGAACCTTTTATCCCAACTCTCTGCCTTACAGCCAATCGTCAATCCATGTTAGTACCTTGCCTCGAATACCATGGGCCCTTATTTTACTCAGCAGTCTCCTGTGGGGCACCTTATCAAAGGCCTTTTGGAAGTCAAGATAGATAACATCCATTGGCTCTCCTTGGTCTAACCTATTTGTTATCTCTTCAAAAAATTCAAACAGGTTTGTCAGGCACGACCTCCCCTTACTAAATCCATGCTGACTTGTCCTAATCTGACCCTGCACTTCCAAGAATTTAGAAATCTCATCCTTAACAATGGATTCTAGAATCTTGCCAACAACCGAGGTTAGGCTAATTGGCCTATCATTTTCCATCTTTTTCCTTGTTCCCTTCTTGAACAGGGGGGCTACAACTGCGATTTTCCAATCCTCTGGGACTTTCCCTGACTCCAGTGACTTTTGAAAGATCATAACTAACGCCTCCACTATTTCTTCAGCTATCTCCTTTAGAACTCTAGGATGTAGTCCATCTGGGCTCGGAGATTTATCAATTTTTAGACCTCTTAGTTTCTCTAGCACTTTCTCCTTTGTGATGGCTACCATATTCAACTCTGCCCCCTGACTCTCCCGGAATTGTTGGGATATTACTCATGTCTTCTACTGTGAAGACTGACGCAAAGTACTTATTTAGTTCCTCAGCTATTTCCTTGTCTCCCATCACAAAATTACCAGCGTCATTTTGGAGCGGCCCAATGTCAACTTTTGCCTCCTGTTTGTTTTTAATGTATTTAAAGAAACTTTTACTATCATTTCTAATGTTACTGGCTAGCCTACCTTCATATTTGATCCTCTCTTTCCTTATTTCTCTCTTTGTTATCCTCTGTTTGTTTTTGTAGCCTTCCCAATCTTCTGACTTCCCACTACTCTTTGTCACATTGTAGGCTTTCTCTTTTGCTTTGATGCATTCCCTAACTTCCTTTGTCAGCCATGGCTGCCTAATCCCCCCTCTGATAACCTTTCTTTTCTTTGGGATGAACCTCTGTACTGTGTCCTCAATTACTCCCAGAAACTCCTGCCATTGCTGTTCTACTGTCTTTCCCACTAGGTTCTGCTCCCAGTCGATTTTCGTCAGTTCCTCCCTCATGCCCCTGTAGTTACCTTTATTTAACTGGAACACCTTTACATCTGATTCTACCTTCTTTCTTTCAAATTGGAGATTGAATTCTACCATATTATGATCACTGCCTCCTAAGTGCTCCCTTACTTTAAGATCCTTAATCAAGTCTGGCTCATTACATAACACTAAGTCCAGAATGGCCTGTTCCCTCGTGGGCTCTATCACAAGCTGTTCCAAAAAGCCCTCCTGTAAACATTCAATGAATTCCCTTTCCTTGGGTCCACTGGCGGCATTATTTACCCAGTCCACCTGCATATTGAAGTCCCCCATGATCACTGTGACCTTGTCTTTCTGACATGCCCTTTCTATTTCGTGGTGCATTTTGTGCCCCCGGTCCTGACCACTGTTAGGAGGCCTGTACATAACTCCCATTATGGCTTTTTTGCCTTTGTGGTTCCTCATCTCTACCCACACAGACTACACATCATCTGACCCTATGTCGTTTAGTGCTAATTAACAAGGCAACCCCGCCCCCTCTGCCCACCTCTCTGTCTTTTCGATAGGTTGTGAATCCCTGGATGTTTAAACGCCAGTCCTGAACCCCCTGCAACCACGTCTCTGTGATGCCTACCACATCATACCTGCCAGTCACAATCTGGGCCACAAGCTCATCTACCTTGTTCCGTACACTGCGCACATTTAAATATAGCACCTTTAATTCTCTATTGACCGTCCCTTTTTGTTTTCTTAGTGTGGTGGACCTTGGTTTACTGAGCCTTTCCATACACTGTCATATTTTGTGGGATGGGGACTATCGTAACCTCTCCTGAGTTTTGTCTATCGTGCTTTTTTGTATTCCTAAGCAGCTACGCTTCCCACTGATTACTTCACCTCTTGGTTCCCTGACTTTCCCTTCCCCCCCAATCTTTAGTTTAAAGTCCTATTGACCACCCTATTTATTCTTTTCGCCAGAACACTGGTCCCAGCTCGGTTCAGGTGGAGACCATCCCAATGGTCTAGGCCCCCCTGTCCCAAAACTGATGCCAGTGTCTCATGAAAACGAACCCCTCTTTCCCACACCACTCTTTCAGCCACATGTTAACTTCCCTTATTCTTGCCTCCCTATGCCAATTTGCACGTGGCTCGGGCAGTAATCCGGAGATTATGACCCTTGAGGACCTGTTTTTTAATTTGAATCCTAGCTCTTTATAATCTCTAAACGGGTCCTCTTTCCTAGACTTGCCTATGTTGTTGGTACTGACATGGACCACAACAACTGGATCCTCCCCCTCCCTCTCCAGTATCCTTTCATGCCGGTCAGAGATGTCCCGCACCCTAGCACCGGGCAGGCAACATACCACGCGGGACTCTTTATCCTGCTCACAAAGGATACTATCTATCCCCCTGATAATAGAATCCCCTACAACTACAACTTGCCTATTTATTCCCTCCCCTTGAATGGCCTGCTGAACCATGGTGCCTTGGTCAGCTGACTCGTCCTTCCTGCAGCCCTGTTCGCCATCCACACAGGGAGCAAGTGCCTCATACCTGTTGGACAGAGTCAAGGGCTGAGGCTCCTGAGTTCCTGACTGCTGGTTCCCTTTACCTGCCTGACTTGCAGTCACACCCTGCTGTCTCTGGCCACTGGCAGGATTTAAACTACTTACTCTGACAGGTGTGACTGCCTCCTGAAACAGTGTCCAGGTAAGTCTCCCCCTCCCGGATGTGCCTCAGTGTTTGAAGCTCTGACTCCAGCTCATCAACTCTGAGTCGGAGCTCTTCGAGCAGCCAACACTTACTGCAGATGTGGTCGCTGCAGCTCGCAATGGGATCTGCCAGCTCCCACATCAAGCAGCTCAAGCACATCACCTGACCAGCCATCACTAATTAATTAGTTTAATTTAAGTTTCTGAGTTTAGCTGTGTTTTTTAAAAAAATTGGGGCAGATCAACCACTCAGATCACAGCTTCCCTCTGATGTCACTTTTGAAAAAAAAAACCTGGAAAACAGGAAGTTACCGTTAGGTTTTTATACTCACAGAGACTGCTCCTCCTCTTCCGAACGGCTCTCGAAATTAGGCCCGAAGAAAGAGAGAGAACAAACCCACCAACCCCCAAACCTCAACCCGCATGTTTACATAAACAAATGACAAAAAGGAATCAGGGATTACCCGTAGTCACCCTTAATCTTACACAGCTCTCCCCCCCCCCCAGGTCTCCAGCTCCTCCCGTCCACTGCCTCTTGTAAAACTCCTCCTCCCAACCTCGGTTCCTTCCCCCCAACTTTCCATCCCGGCTAGACCACTCGGACCCTGTTCTACCAGGCTCCGATGGCCGCAGCCCCTCCCCCCACCTCACTCCCGTTCACTGGCCGGCTTAAACCGGCCAGCGTGGAGGCCCCCGCCCAGGTCCCTTTCCCACCGGCCCGGCCCTAGGAAAGCCCAAAGATCCCCTTTTAGCACACAAACCCCGCATATCCACCTACACCCCAAAAAACCCTCATTTCGAGTGAAAGTCCTGTCCCTTCCCTTGTCCAAATATATACCACATTGGTTCCTTTAGTCTCTACACCCGCGTGCAGTGATACAAAAAAGAAGAAAATACAGTCATGAGGTTACATCGGCACATGGCCATTCCTCAATTTGTCAGTTCTGCCACAGTCCTTCTGCTTTCGCAAACTCCGCCGCTGCTTCCGCCGTTCCAAAATAAAACTCCCTGAGCGTGTAAGTCACCCTCAGCTTCGCTGGATATACAATGCCGCACTGCACCTTGCTAATGTACAGTGCCCTCTTCACCCGGTTGAAGGCAGCCGGCCTCTCTGCCAGCTCCACCGTAAAGTCCTGGTATACACGTATACCAGCTCCAGCCCACTGCACCACCCGCTTCTGCTTGGCCCAGCTCAGGACCTTCTCCTTCACACTGTACCTACGGAAGCACAGAGTCACTGCCCTTGGCGGCTCACTCGCCTTTGGTACAGGCCTCCACGACCAATGAGCCTGATCCAGTTCATATCGGGAGGGATCCTCCCCCTCCCCCAATAGTTTTGCCAGCATCGCGGCAAAATACTCAGTCGGCTTCGGTCCTTCAGGCAGCCGCGCAATCCTCAAATTCTGTCGCCTGGATCTGTTTTCCAGGTCTTCCATTTTTCCTCGCAGATCCTTGTTATCAATATTTTGGAGATTGTATTCAAGGTTTTCAATTTTTCCATGAAAATTGTGAAGCAATATTTCGATTTTTAGTAATGGAGTAAAAATTTAATTTCCTTCAGATTTTCCCTTCGTTGAGGAGAACATTGAACTTGAATTACCATCAACAAACTCTGCATAATGATGACTCATCAACATTGAAGTTAATGAAAATATTAGTTACTTGATAGATCCAGTGAAAAGTTAAAAGCTAAACGAGCCCCCATAATGTAATGTAGGAAGTAACTCTAGACAAGAGATTGTTGGCCTAGAATCTCCTGCATCATTCCAATGGCACATTTACATCAAAAGCTCCATCTGAAAGGGCAAAAAGAAGAATGTGGCACGAGTGACATGTACCACTATGAATGCCGCCTCATAATTTCCTATGACCTCTTGTGCTGCTGCACCAATAATGAGAGGTGTGTATATCATAACTCCTCCCCATTAAAATCAATGGCAATCACAAATTTCCTGAAATAGCTCTACTTTTTCGCCACATTCATCTAGACTGTAAAATATCGGCACTGCTGAGCCCTTGGGAACTTGGAAAACATTGCGATTCTGGGCTTCAAGGATCCATCAACAGTTCAACTCCCTTTTTCCTGGCTGCCCTCTCCCCAACCCCCATGTGAAACTGTAGGAAATTATCTAGACTGCTTGTTGGGATACCCGACAAGGATATCAGTTTGTAAAATCACAAAATTGTTCACCATATTTAAAATTTCAAAGTTATATTAGAAAAACAAATTTAAACTATTGCTTTATGATTTCTGCTCAATGTGTATGAACCATGTTGCGAAATGAAACCAAAAAAACATGTTAAAATATTCTTGCACATGCCACTTTTCTGTATATCAGCTGTGTGCAACTTTTCCTTTTAGAACACCGATTTCCGGTTAGTTCTCGTAGCTTCAGATTCTTGTATTTCCCCAAATTTTCCTGGACTGTTAATTCAACAGTTGCGTATTTTTCCAAGCAATCTAAACAGAAGCTTGATAATGGGCTCTTTACCATAATATAAACAGGAAACATATTTGTTTGCCTATTGCTCTATAGGAGGTAATGTGTTCAGTTTTGGAAAACACTCCAGCATGTTTTATATTCATGGCTTCAAACCACTTCTTCACTTACTGCACAGGAAAAAGCATCAGTTGTATGATAGTGCAGATTTTCTTTTTGTGGACTAAGAATTCGATAGCCAGATTTCTGGACTTAGGAGTTGTTATTCACGACCTGCCAAACAAGTAAAACGCTGTAGAATCTGCACCCACCTGACTTTCAGGATTGGAGCATGACCTCAAGTGGCTACCCTGCTGCATTATTCTTTGTCACACTGCTCGAGGTCTCTGACTCACATTCTGAGCTCGAGAACTCACATTCTGAGCTAACAACATGCTCCAGGCAGCCTTCCCTTCTCAAAAGCAGAGTCCCTTAGAACAGGAAAGGTGCAGTAATGTACTGCAGGCTGCTGGACACTCGCTTTGAAACACTCACTCACCATACCATGTAAAGGGCTCCCTGCATCAGTGATGCTACCTCTGAGGAATAATCAAATAGATGGAGGCCAAGCAAGAAACCACATTTCTGCTTGGACCAAGAGGCCCTCTAGAGACAGCTTTAAAAAGGAACAGGAGAACGTGTCAAGGGAAGTTAATGTACTGAGTCCGGCACCCAGGAGATGGCAAATGTGACGGATGCACATCACATCTCAGACTTACCCCACAAGTACCTGGATCGTAGTGAACTGTTGCCTTCTGCACCTTCTTCACCCCTGTTTTCCTCTTGCCCCCTTTACCCCGTCCCTACCTTTCCCTTATATTTTATGTGTTTTCAGGTAGTTATGAGCTGCTGCCTTGTTAGCCATTGCAACCTCAAAGAAAGGATGAGAGCAACATCAGACCTCTGAGGAAGAATCACCATCACTTGAGCTTACGTGCACAGCCACTAGTTCAGCTACTGACAGAGCGTACCTTAGAGGTATGGAGTCACAATCTGCACACGGTGAGTCACTGGACATGAGGGAGTTGCTGCCAGGCTGTGGGATAGTCAGCTTGTGTATGAACTCTCTGGAGGGCGAGGTTTCACACACTAGTTCTTCTGCAGGAGGATCCGATAAAGATCTCGTTGGTTTGCATACAGGAGAACGCTATGCACACTGAAATGCTCATTGACAGGTGTGTCAGTCTCCAGTTCCTGGCTCGGAACATTGTCGTAATCTCTCCTCCGGATAAGAGGTCAAAGCCCCTTCTTCAGTACACTGCCTGTGTAAGGCAGTTATGCATGGAAAACTACAATGTGTTGCTGATGTTGTCCATTCCACTGGAAAGATCTAAATAGAAGCCCAGCGTGACCTTTTTGGCCATCCTCATCCCGTTTGGTGTGAAGGAGGTAAAGCAATTTGTGACAACCTTCTTTGTGAAGCCTAGCATCCTAAGGCATTTCTTCTGGTTCATTTTGCTGGCTGGTTTAGCACAATTGGCTAAACAGCTGGCTTGTAATGCAGAACAATGCCATCAGCGCGGGTTCAATTCCCGTACCAGCCTCCCGAGCAGGCGCCAGAATGTGGCGTCTGGGGGCTTTTCACAGTAACTTCACTGAAGCCTACTTATGACAATAAGTGATTATTATTATTATTGTTATTGCCATGTAGGAGTGTTGCTCCCAGAAGACCTTGGGCTGGATTCTCTGCAGCCCCGCGCCAAAATCGCGTTTGGCGCGGGGGCGGAGAATCCACTTTTATGCCCGAAACAGGCCCCGCGGCTGGAGGGCCATTGCCAGAGGCCCTCCCAGCGATGCTCCGGTCCCGAACGGCCGAGTTCCGACCACGTCTGGCCGGTCGAGACTCAGTCCGCGGCCGCCCTGGTGGGAGCGGGGGGATCAAGAACCGGGGGTTGCCTTATAGGCAGCCGGGCGGCAATTGGGCGGGTTACATGGAGCGGCGCGGGGCAGATCGTTGATTTTTGATTTGATTTGATTTATTATTGTCACGTATTAGTATACAGTGAAAAGTATTGTTTCTTGCATGCTGTACAAACAATGTATACCGTAGATAGGGAAGGAGAGACTGCAGAATATAATGTTAAAGTAAGGTGTAGAGAAAAGATCAACTTAACATTGTTAGAGAGTTTAAAAGAGTTAGAATGAAGTTTTAGAAGCATAGAACAAGAGTAAAAGATAGAATTGGAGGCACAGCTTGTAAGAAGTCGCCTCCCTCCGTTGCCATCTTGGCAAAAAGAGTGTCTTTTTGGGACCTTCCTTGTTGGTCCAGGTCCGCCGGCCGAGTCCGCCATCGGGTTTGGCTCGGCCATTGGAGGCCGCCGTCCTACGCATGCGCGGACTAGGCACCGGCACCAGCCAAAGCTGCGAGAAGCACTCCGGGGCCCTGCCAGCCCCCTGAAGTTGGTGAATAGGTCTTAATTTTTTAAAAAGAAAAGCCTGGCGTGAAACGCCAGCGGTTTCACGCCGGCATGGGGACATAGCCCCATTTTTGGAGTCTCCAGCCCCCTAGGCCTGCAAGAGACACTGCTGCTACTGTCCCCTTATCTATGTATCCATCCCTTTCTGTGGTCAGCAAAAAAACTCTAATGTGCTCCTGCAACTCAGCAGTCATCGACAAACATTTCCTCAGCAGAAGTAAGTCAAAAGCACCTCAGCTGCAACTTGTTGAGTGGCTCTTTAACTAGTCCGAGAATAAGGCCCATTAGGATAAGACAATGAAGATAAGGTCCAAACATTAAAATGCTAGCTGTTTCAGGAGTGGCTAACAACAGTGCCTGCACAAACCTACTGGTGGGCAATGGGGGGGGGTAGTTCCACACTGGGCGGGGTCGAGGGATTGGCGGGAGTGGCCGGGGTCAGCAGGAGTCGGCTGACTTATGGGAGTGCAATGGGGGGGAGCAATGCAGCTAGGGCGGGACCTAGCTTGGGGGAGGGGGACCGGGTTGCTGCTGGAATGGCCAAGGGGGAGCTGGAGTTGGCGGAGGAGGTCGGGGCGGGGGTCTGCCGCTTTGGGGAATGGGCCGTGCGGGGTGCACGGGCACGTGGCTGGCCGAGGAGAGGAAATGGCTAGTCGGAGGGCGAGTGGGGGGGGGGGTAGCCCCCTAATTTGGCTGATAACCTGGAACGTAAGGGGACTGAACGGGCCTGTCAAACGGGCCCGGGTGTTCACGCACCTGAAGGGGCTGAAGGCAGATATGGCCATGCTTCAGGAGACGGACCTGAGGGTGGCGGATCAGGTAAGGTTGAGAAAGGGGTGGGGAGGCCATGTGTTTCATTCGGGGTTGGATGCAAAAAATCGGGGGGGTGGCGATCTTGGTGGGGAAGAGAGTGTCGTTCGAGGTGTTGAGCATCGTGGCAGACAATATTGGCAGGTATGTGATGGTCAGTGGCAAGCTGCAGGGGGAGCGGGTGGTGTTGGTCAATGTATACGCCCCGAATTGGGACGATGCGGGCTTCATGCGGCGTATGTTGGGCCGGATTCCGGACCTGGAGACAGGGGCCTGATAATGGGGGTGGGATTTCAATATGGTGCTGGACCCGACACTAAATCGCTCGAGGTCTAGAACGGGTAGGAGGCCGGTGGCGGCCAAGGTGCTGAGGGGGTTCATAGAGGTTTGCGAGGCCAGGGGTCAGGGAATTCTCATTCTTCTCCCATGTCCACAAGGCCTATTCCCGGATTGACTTCTTTGTTATGAGTAGGGAGAGTGGAAGATACTGAGTACTCGGCGATAGCCATTTCGGATCACGCTCCGCATTGGGTAGACCTCGAGCTGGGGGAGGAGAGGGACCAGTACCCGCTGTGGCGCTTAGTGGTGGGGTTGCTGGCAGACAAGGAGGTGAGCGGGCGGGTTCGAGGGTGCATAGAGAGGTACCTGGAGGCTAATAACAATGGGGAGGTCCAAGTGGGGGCGGTCTGGGAGGTGCTGAAGGCGGTGGTCAGGGGAGAGCTGATCTCCATGAGGGCCCATAAGGAGAGGAGGGAGAAGAGAGAGAGGGAGAGGCTGGTGGGGGAGATGGTGAGGGTAGACAGGAGGTACGCTGAAGTCTCGGAGGATGGATTGCTTAGGGAGCCGAATTTGATCTGTTGACCACCAGGAAGGCGGCGACGCAGTGGAGGAAAGCGCAGGGGGCGGTATATGAATATGGAGAAAAGGCGAGCCGGATGCTGGCACACCAGCTTCGGAAGCGAGAGGCAGCTAGGGAGATCGGGGAGTTAAGGATGGGGGAGGGAGCTGTGGTGAATGGAACTACTGTTAATTCACCAGTGCACTGTGATATCATGTTACTGCTGTATCGTGTTACGTTGTGTGTTTAACCCTGTGGGCTCCACCTATGGGCCATTGTACGCCTTCACCCACAGGGGGATATGTCGGGGCATGTACGAGCTCGCCCCTGGCTCCACCCCTTACTGGAAGTAAAAGGCAGCTGACCTGCGGGGCCGCATTCATTTGTTGTACCGGTCACAGGCAGGCTCAGTTGTAAGCTGATTAAAACCACGGTTTACTTCTCAACGTGTCTCTCAGTGAATTGATGGTTGCATCAGGAGCATGGTGCGAAGTGGGGTGGGTATCAATGGGGTCTTCAGGGACTCCTACGATGAACTGTATCAGTCCGAGCCCCCACTGGAGGAGGGAGGGATGGGTCACTTTCTGGGCCGGTTGAGATTCCCGAGGGTGGAGGAGGGGTGGGTGACGGGGCTGGAAGCGTTGGTTGGGTTGGAGGAGTTGGTCAAAGAGATAGAAAGCATGCAGGCAGGCAAGGCACCGGGGCCAGATGGGTTCCCGGTCGAAATTTATAAGAGGTATGCGGACCTGCTGGGCCCTCTGTTGGTAAGGACCTTTAACGAGGCAAGGGAAGAAGGGGCTTTGCCCCCGACGATGTCTCGGGCGCTGATCTCCTTGATCCTGAAGTGGGACAAGGATCCCCTACAATGTGGGTCATACAGGCCGATCTCACTCCTAAATGTAGATGCAAAGTTGTTGGCAAAGATTTTAGCCACGAGGATAGAGGACTGTGTGCCGCAGGTCAGTCACGAGGATCAGACGGGGTTAGTGAAAGGGAGACAGCTGAATACGAATGTACGGAGGTTCCTGAATGTTGTAATGATGCCGGCGGTGGAAGGGGAGGCGGAGATAGTGGCGGCAATGGATGCGGAGAAGGCCTTTGATAGGGTAGAGTGGGGGTACCTGTGGGAGGTGCTGAAAAGGTTCGGGTTTGGGGAAGGGTTTGTCAAGTGGGTTAAGTTGCTGTATGAGACCCCAGTGGCGAGTGTGGCCACGAACAGAAGGAGGTCAGAGTATTTTTGGTTACACCGGGGGACGGGGCAGGGGTGTCCCCTGTCCCCCCTGCTCTTTGCGCTGGCGATTGAGCCCCTGGCCATGGCATTGAGGAAGTCGAGGAATTGGAGGGGTTGGTGCGGGGTGGGAGGAACATCGGATGTCGCTCTATGCGGACGATTTGCTGTTATATGTGGTGGACCCCCGGTAGGGGGAATGCCAGAGGTGATGAGGGTTCTCAGGGAGTTTGGGGATTTCTCTGGCTTTAAGCTCAATATGGGGAAGAGCGAGTTGTTCGTTGTTCACCCAGGGGACCAGGAGAGGGGGATTGGTGAGCTCCCACTAAAAAGGGCAGAGAGGAGTTTCAGGCATCTGGGGTCCAGGTGGTTAGGGGTTGGGGGGCCCTACATAAGTTTAACTTCCCGAGACTGGTGGAGCAAATGGAGGAGGAGTTTAAGAGGTGGGACATGCTGTCACTCTTCCTGGCGGGTAGGGTGCAGTCAGTTAAAATGACGGTGCTCCCGAGATTTTTGTTCCTGTTCCAGTGCCTCCCCATCCTGATCCCTAGGGCCTTCTTCAGACGGGTTAATAGGAGCATTATGGGGTTTGTGTGGGCGCAGAAGACCCCGAGGGTGAGCAGGGTGTTCCTGGATCGGTGCAGGGATAGGGGGGGCTGGCGCTGCCTAACCTCTGGGGGTATTATTGGGCGATGGTGCGTAAGTGGGTGATGGAGGGGAATGGGGCGGCATGGAAGAGGCTGGAGATGGCGATCTGTGTGGGCACGAGCCTGAAGGCACTGGTGACGGCGCCGCTGCCGCTTCCTCCAACGAGGTATACCACAAGCCCAATGGTGGCGGCTACCCTCAAAATTTGGGGGCAATGGAGACGTCACAGGGGGAAGGTGGGGGGCCTCTGTGCGGTCCCCGATTCGGGGGAACCACCGGTTTGTCCCGGGGAGGATGGACGGAGGGTTCCTGAGCTGGCACAGGGCAGGTATTAGAAGGATGGGGGATCTGTTTGTGGACGGGAAGTTCGCGAGCCTGGATGAGCTGGAGGAGAAGTTAGGGGTCCCCCTGGGGAACACCTTCAGATATATGCAGGTAAGGGTGTTTGTTCGCCGGCAGGTGGTAGAATTCCCACTGATGCCACCACGCAGGGTCCAGGACAGGGCGCTGTCGGGGGTGTGAGTTTAGAGGGGAGGATCTTGGCAACGTATCAGGTGATGCAGGAGGAGGCCTCAGTGGAGGAGCTAAAGGGTAAGTGGGAGGAGGAGTTGGGTGAGGAGATTAACGAGGGGACGTGCGAGGAGAGAGAACTCTTCTTCCTCTTGCGCGAGGCTCATACAATTTAAGGTGCTGCATAGGGCTCACATGACCGGGGCAAGGATAAGTCGGCTCTTTGGGTGAGAGGACAGGTGAGTTAGGTGCTCAGGGAGCCCAGCGAACCACATCCACATGTTCTGGGCGTGCCCAGCGCTGGAGGACTTTTGGAAGGGTGTAGCGAGGACTGTGTCGAGGGTGGTAGGTTCCAGGGTCAAGCCGGGCTGAGGGCTCACAATATTTGGGGTTGCAGAGGAGCCGGGAGTGCAGGAGGCGAAAGAGGCCAGTATTCTGGCCTTTGCGTCCCTGGTAGCCCGGCAAAGGAATCTTCTTCAGTGGAAGGATGCAAGGCCCCCAAGCGTGGAATCCTGGATCAACGATATGGCGGGGTTCATTAAATTGGAGAGGGTGAAATTTGCCTTAAGGGGATCGGTGCAAGGGTTCTTTAGGTGGTGGCAACAGTTCCTAGACTTCCTGGCAGGACGTTAGAATATGGTCAGCAGTAGCAGCAAGGTCAAAGAGACACAGCCTGAGTGAGTGAGACACATCCAGAGTGGGGAATTTGAAACTTGGTAATTTGGTGCAGTGAGGTAACCAGGAAAGTTTCGGGAGCTGTTCGGAGGAGGAGGAGGAGTCTCTGTGCGAGTATAAAATCCTAACGGTAACTTCCTGTTTTCCACTTTTTTTTTCCAAAAGTGATGTCAGAGGGAAGCTGTGATCTGATTGGTTGATAGCAAATCTGCCCCAAATTTAAAGAAACACACAGCTAAACTCGTAAACTTAAATTAAACTAATTAATTAATTAGAGATGGCTGGTCAGGTGATGTGCTTGAGCTGCTTGATGTGGGAGCTGGCAGATCCCATTGTGAGCTGCAGCGACCACATCTGCAGTAAGTGTTGGCTGCTCGAAGAGCTCCGGCTCAGAGTTGATGAGCTGGAGTCAGAGCTTCAAACACTGAGGCACATCCGGGAGGGGGAGACTTACCTGGACACTGTTTCAGGAGGCAGTCACACCTGTCAGAGTAAGTAGTTTAAATCCTGCCAATGGCCAGGGACAGCAGGGTGTGACTGCAAGTCAGGCAGGTAAAGGGAACCAGCAGTCAGGAACTCAGGAGCCTCAGCCCTTGACCCTGTCCAACAGGTACGAGGCACTTGCTCCCTGTGTGGATGGCGAACAGGGCTGCAGGAAGGATGAATCAGCTGACCAAGGCACCATGGTTCAGCAGGCCATTCAAGGGGAGGGAGTAAATAGGCAAGTTGTAGTTGTAGGGGATTCTATTATCAGGGGGATAGATAGTATCCTTTGTGAGCAGGATAAAGAGTCCCGCATGGTATGTTGCCTGCCCGGTGCTGGGGTGCGGGACATCTCTGACCGGCTTGAAAGGATACTGGAGAGGGAGGGGGAGGATCCAGTTGTTGTGGTCCATGTCAGTACCAACAACATAGGCAAGTCTAGGAAAGAGGACCCGTTTAGAGATTATAAAGAGCTAGGATTCAAATTAAAAAACAGGTCCTCAAGGGTCATAATCTCTGGATTACTGCCCGAGCCACGTGCAAATTGGCATAGGGAGGCAAGAATAAGGGAAGTTAACACGTGGCTGAAAGAGTGGTGTGGGAAAGAGGGGTTCCTTTTCATGGGACACTGGCATCAGTTTTGGGACAGGGGGGCCTAGACCATTGGGATGGTCTCCACCTGAACCGAGCTGGGACCAGAGTTCTGGCGAAAAGAGTAAATAGGGTGGTCAATAGGACTTTAAACTAGAGATTGGGGGGGAAGGGAAAGTCAGGGAATCAAGAGGTGAAGTAATCAGTGGGAAGCGTAGTTGCTTAGGAATACAAAAAAGCACGAAAAGACAGAACTCAGAGGAGAGGTTACGATAGTCCCCATCCCACAAAATATGACACAGTATGGAAAGGCTCAGTAAACCAAGGTCCAGCACACTAAGAAAACAAAAAGGGATGGTCAATAGAGAATTAATGGTGCTATATTTAAATGCGCGCAGTGTATGGAACAAGATAGATGAGCTTGTGGCCCAGATTGTGGCTGGCAGGTATGATGTGGTAGGCATCACAGAGACGTGGTTGCAGGGGGTTCAGGACTGGCGTTTAAACATCCAGGGATTCACAACCTATCGAAAAGACAGAGAGGTGGGCAGAGGGGGCGGGGTTGCCTTGTTAATTAGCACTAAACGACATAGGGTCAGATGATGTGTAGTCTGTGTGGGTAGAGTTGAGGAATCACAAAGGCAAAAAAACCATAATGGGAGTTATGTACAGGATCAGGGGCACAAAATGCACCACGAAATAGAAAGGGCATGTCAGAAAGGCAAGGTCACAGTGATCATCGGGGACTTCAATATGCAGGTGGACTGGGTAAATAATGTTGCCAGTGGACCCAAAGAAAGGGAATTCATTGAATGTTTACAGGAGGGCTTTTTGGAACAGCTTGTGATGGAGCCCACGAGGGGACAGGCCATTCTGGACTTAGTGTTATGTAATGAGCCAGACTTGATTAAGGATCTTAAAGTAAGGGAACACTTAGGAGGCAGTGATCATAATATGGTAGAATTCAGTCTGCAATTTGAAAGAAAGAAGGGAGAATCAGATGTAAAGGTGTTACAGTTAAATAAAGGTAACTACAGGGGCATGAGGGAGGAACTGACGAAAATCGACTGGGAGCAGAGCCTAGTGGGAAAGACAGTAGAACAGCAATGGCAGGAGTTTCTGGGAGTAATTGAGGACACAGTACAGAGGTTCATCCCAAAGAAAAGAAAGGTTATCAGAGGGGGGATTAGGCAGCAATGGCTGACAAAGGAAGTCAGGGAATGCATCAAAGCAAAAGAGAAAGCCTATAATGTGACAAAGAGTAGTGGGAAGTCAGAAGATTGGGAAGGCTACAAAAACAAACAGAGGATAACAAAGAGAGAAATAAGGAAAGAGAGGATCAAATATGAAGGTAGGCTAGCCAGTAACATTAGGAATGATAGTAAAAGTTTCTTTAAATACATTAAAAACATACAGGAGGCAAAAGTAGACATTGGGCCGCTCCAAAATGACGCTGGTAATCTAGTGATGGGAGACAAGGAAATAGATGAGGAACTAAATAAGTACTTTGCGTCAGTCTTCACAGTAGAAGACATGAGTGGTATCCCAACAATTCAGGAGAGTCAGGGGGCAGAATTGAATATGGTAGCCATCACAAAGGAGAAAGTGCTAGAGAAACTAAGAGGTCTAAAAATTGATAAATCTCCAGGCCCAGATGGGCTACATCCTCGAGTTCTAAAGGAGATAGCTGAAGAAATAGTGGAGGCGTTAGTTATGATCTTTCAAAAGTCACTGGAGTCAGGGAAAGTCCCAGAGGATTGGAAAATCGCAGTTGTAACCCCCCTGTTCAAGAAGGGAACAAGAAAAAAAGATGGAATATTATAGGCCAATTAGCCTAACCTCGGTTGTTGACAAGATTCTAGAATCCATCGTTAAGGATGAGATTTCTAAATTCTTGGAAGTGCAGGGTCGGATTAGGACAAGTCAGCATGGATTTAGTAAGAGGAGGTCGTGCCTGACAAACCTGTTTGAGTTTTTTGAAGAGATAACAAATAGGTTAGACCAAGGAGAGCCAATGGATGTTATCTATCTTGACTTCTAAAAGGCCTTTGATAAGGTGCCTCACGGGAGACTGTGGAGTAAAATAAGGGCCCATGGTATTCGAGGCAAGGTACTAACATGGATTGACGATTGGCTGTCAGGCAGAAGGCAGAGAGTTGGGATAAAAGGATCTTTTTTGGAATGGCAACCGGTGACGAGTGGTGTCCCGCAGGGTTCAGTGTTGGGGCCACAGCTGATCTCTTTATATATTAACTATCTAGGTGACGGGACTGGGGGCATTCTGGCTAAGTTTGCCGATGATACAAAGATAGGTGGAGGGGCAGGTAGTATTGAGGAGGTGGGGAGGCTGCAGAAAGATTTAGACAGTTTAGGAGAGTGGTCCAAGAAATGGCTGATGAAATTCAACGTGGGCAAGTGCGAGGTCTTGCACTTTGGAAAAAAGAATAGAGGCATGGACTATTTTCTAAACGGTGACAAAATTCATAATGCTGAAGTGCAAAGGGACTTGGGAGTCCTAGTCCAGGATTCTCTAAAGGTAAACTTGCAGGTTGAGTCCGTAATTAATAAAGCAAATGCAATGTTGTCATTTATCTCAAGAGGCTGGGAATATAAAAGCAGGGATGTACTTCTGAAGCTTTATAAAGCACTAGTTAGGCCCCATTTAGAATACTGTGAGCAATTTTGGGCCCCACACCTCAGGAAGGGCATACTGGCACTGGAGCGGGTCCAACGGAGATTCACACGGATGATCCCAGGAATGGTAGGCCTAACATACGATGAACGTCTGAGGATCCTGGGATTATATTCATTGGAGTTTAGGAGGTTGAGGGGAGATCTAATAGAAACTTACAAGATAATGAATGGCTTAGATAGGGTGGATGTAGGGAAGTTGTTTCCATTAGCAGGGAAGACTAGGACCCGGGGGCACAGCCTTAGAATAAAAGGGAGTCACTTTAGAACCGAGATGAGGAGAAATTTCTTCAGCCAGAGAGTGGTGGGTCTGTGGAATTCATTGCCACAGAGGGCGGTGGGGGCCGGGATGTTGAGTGTCTTTAAGACAGAAGTTGATAAATTCTTGATTTCTCGAGGAATTAAGGGCTATGGAGAGAGAGAGCGGGTAAATGGAGTTGAAATCAGCCATGGTTGAATGGTGGAGTGGACTCGATGGGCCGAATGGCCTTACTTCCGCTCTTATGTTCTTGTGGTCCAACCCGGTGGGGGGGGGGGGGGGGTTTGGTTCATATTTCTTGAGTGGGCGTGTATATTTGCTTTTGTGTTGATGAAGGCTGTTAATTTATTATTTATGTATAGGAGGGGAGGGGGGGGGGGGTCTTTTCGTTCTGTATTTTGTTGTTGATATTTTGTGAAAATTTGAATAATTTAATGTTGACGAAATTTAGAATTCTCATATTACAAGCCCCAGTCAGGCAATTGACATCATGGGCTGGATTCTCCAAAAATGGGGCTATGTTATGCTGGCGTTTCACAGCAGACTTTCCTTAAAAACATTTGTAGCTCAGGCAGCATGGTGGCGCAGTGGGTTAGCCCTGTTGCCTCACGGCGTCGAGGTCCCAGGTTCGATCCCGGCTCTGGGTGCACATTCTCCCAGTGTTTGTGTGGGTTTCGCCCCACAACCCAAAGATGTGCAAGATAGGTAGATTGAACACGCTAAAATTGCTCCTTAATTGGAAAAAAAAGAATTGGTTACACTAAATTTATTTTTTAAAAATAAAAAATTTGTAGCTATACACCTACCTTGAAAGGGCTGGCAGGGCCCTGGAGTGTTTCTCGCAGCTTCAGCTGTGGATACAGGCCCCCGCACGTCCGGTTGCGAGTCCACGCATGCGCACGGCGACCTGCAGTGGCCGCGCCAAATGTGATAGCAGACTCAGCCGGCGGACCTGGACCAACAAAGACGATCTCTATCAACCCCCCCCCCCCAGGTACTTGATCTCCCTCCCGCCCTCCCACCAGGGCGGCCGCGGACTCGCAAGTCCCGACCGACCAGACGTGGTTAGAACCACGCTGTCGGGAATTCGGCTGGTCGGGACCGGAGCATCGCTGGGAGGGCCTCTGGCAATGGCCCCCCAGCCGCGCCACGTAATTTGGGAGCGGCGCCGGGTCCGATCCTGTCGTAAACGTGGATTCTCCGCCCCCCCGCACCAAACGCATTTCTGAGCGGGGCTGTGGAGAATCCAGCCTGATATCTTTGGGTCCACGCAAGGAATGCACCTCAATGCATCACTCCAATTCATTCACACAACACTGGAAGTGGCTAGCAGCACACCTCGTACATGGAAACAAGCAGTAGGTCTCCATAGTGCCACTAGAAGCAACTGAATTTTGAGTCCATGGATTTTTACAAAAAAATCTAATAACTTATTTGGCCTATCAAAAATTGATATTCAAGAATGTGGCTGGTGCAAATAGACACACTTGTTTTCAGATTTATGTCACCTTATTGGCCGATGTGAAGACCAGTGCTATTAGGAGTGCACTGTATTGCTTTGTTTTACCATCTAAACACATTTTCTAAAGGATTTATTTTTTTGCAATTCAATTTTGATTCTGGATCTTGCATATGGAAGACTGTGCAAGCTGATTCCATGAAAGACCAAGTGACATGCATGGGCACAAAAAATAGTAACCAAGGCTTCTGTTATGTGTGTCACTGCAGGAGACAGAACTGTTTGACAAATAGACAGAATTAACTCTCAGTGTATTGAAATCTGTCTTTGGTTTCGCAGCCAAATCCAAGGGGAAATGAGCTGCTGCTTTGGACTACCTTGTAGATGGATAATCATACAAGTAAAGAGGAATTGCAGGTAAAACCATGACGAAGACAAATCGAGATGCTTCCAAATTTAGATTTGTTACCAAATAACAATGATTATTTTCTCTGAACTAACACAAAGCATGTTTTTGGCACTGGCCTCTGCATTCACTTTCATGACCACCTCTCATTATTGTCGGTATAAAACGTTTCTTAGAAGCTTGGCATTGGCTGGTCTGCTTCTGTATCACCACCATGACTACTGTGGCACAGTCACATTGCGTTTGTAAGAACTACTGGAGGAAATGCACAACAGTGAGATTGGCACACAAAATGGTGAAATTCACAATATAATTGGCCAATTGTGTCAATTCCACTATGTTTACATCAAATATTTTCCATGTCGATTTAATTTTACAGAAATTTATGAACAGAAAATGGGCAGGTTAAATTCACATGGAAACACTTTTAACAATTGGTTTGAAAAATATGAGCAGAAGAGTCCCAATTCCTTTCTCATAAATGCCACCACGTGGAAAAAAACAATTCTGAAGCCCAACATAAAATTAATTCCTATAAATGTCCCCATTTGGAAAGAATGTCAACTCACCATTACTGGCATTTCCTGCCAACATTCTTTCTCTATAATGGGTGACATGGGTGCCAGTACAATACAACAGTGTTCCTTAAAACAGATGGATTCCAACAACTCCGCTCCCCCACAAACTCCTCTCCCACTGCTGTCACGCACCACTTGCTGCTTCTTGACAGACAAATGATGGAGCTTACTTATATTTATTAAGTGCAGATTTCTACATGCCGTAACAGATGAATGGAGAATTCGAGCCACTTTGTTTAAAAAAAATGTTCTAAAGGAAAATTGTTTATGGAGCTTTGTTAGAAGTTGATAAATGGGAATCAGGGGCGGGATTCTCCGACCCCCCCGCAGGGTCAGAGAATCGCGGGGGAGTGGCGTGAATCCCGCCCCCGCCGGCGGCCGAATTCTCCGGCACCAGAGATTCGGTGGGGGCGGGAATCGCATCGAGCCGGTCGGCGGCCCCACCCCGGCGATGGGCCGAAGTCCCGCTGCTGGAATGCCTGTCCCGCCGGCGTGAATCAAACCACCTCCCTTACCGGCGGGACCAGGCGGCACATGCAGGCTCCGGGGGGATGGGGATGCTGGGAGATCTGGCCCCAGGGGGGGTGCCCCCACGGTGGCCTGGCCCGCGATCGGGGCCCACCGATCCGCGGGCGAGCCTGTGCCGTGGGGGCATTCTTTTCCCTCCACGTCGGCCGTAGCCTCCGCGATGGCCGACGCGGAGGTGACCCCACCCCTAGCATTCGCGGGGACGACGTCAGCAGCCACTGATGTTCCCACGCATGCGCAGACTTCGTGGCACCAAAGGCCTTCCACACCAGCCGGCGGGATGGCAACCACTCCGGTGCGGGCCCAGCCCCTAAAAGGTGAGGGCCTGGCCCCTAAAGGTGCGGAGAAATCCCACCTTTGGGGTGGCCCGACGCAGGACTGGTTCACGCCACTCCATCCCGCCGGAACCCCCCGCCCCGCCAGATAGGGGAGAATCCCACCCCAGGTCACTGAAGGTGGCAGGACGGGCGAAGTGAGCAGTTAATGAAGCATATAGTATTCTGGGCTTAATTAATAGTGGCCTGGTACAAGAGCAGGGAGGTTACACTGAACTTACAAAAGACACTAGTTAAGACCTCAGCTGGAATATTGTGGACAGTTCTGGACACCACACTATAGGAAGGATATGAATGCATTGGAGAGAGTGCAGAAGAGGTTCGCAAGAATGGTTTCAGTGATGAGAAACTTCAGTTCTGAGGACAAATTGGAGATGTTGTGGGCTATTCTTCTTGGAGTGAAGAAGGCGAAGAGGAGATTTGAAAGAGATGTTGTTCCCACTTGTAAAAGGATGGAGATCGAGAGGGCACATATTTAAAGCGATTTGCCAAAAAAGCAAACGTGATATGCGAAAAGCTATTTCACACAGCGAGTGGTTCGGGTATGGAATGCACTGCCTGGAAGTGTGGTGGAGGCAGGTTCAATTGAGGCATTTAAGAAGGCAGTAGATGATTACTTGAATAGAAATAATGTGCAGGGGTACGGGGAAAAGGCAGGGTAATAGTACTAAGCCATAATGCTCATTTGGAGAGCCAATGCAAACGCAATGGGCCAAATGGCCTCCTTCTGTGCCATAATATCTTTCAACAATGTTGATGAGTGGCTGCTGTTCTTAACAAGTTAGTAAAAACCATGACTCTCAAAAACACTTGAGGTCAAGTAATTTCACTGACGAAGCATCAAATTCACAAGCCACTTTCTATACAAGTGGAGTAAGCTATATATTTAACAACGCATTGTGCAGCATTTAGTTACACTCATCTAGAAATTACTGTCAGTGACAAGTGTTTGTACAACATTCTTTTGTCCATCATATAACCAAGTTAAACCAGTTAAGAAACAAATTAATAGTTGTACTAAAATGGTAAATACAAGAACGTAGTATGAATGTGTCAAGTAGTGACAGTCTATTATTGTCAACAGTAATCTTTGGATTCCATGGCTATATTAGAGTTACATCAGAACTAAAGAAAGGTTTCCAATCCGAAACATTAACTGATTCTCTCTACACAGATGCTACCAGCCCTACTGAGTATTTTCAGCCGTTTCGGTTTTTATTCACATTATTTATTCACAACAAACTAACCCACAGTGCCAATCTGCTTATTTACAAGGCCTGTATCCTCACCACTGTTGTATGGCAGTGAAACCTGGACAATTTAAATCTGCCAGGGGCCAAAACTCAGGGCAGGATTCTCCGGCCTCACCGGATATTCCCGCAAGAGGTCAACGGGCCTTTACATGATCTGCGTCCCACTCGTGGCGGTCTTGCGAATGGCGGGGTGGAAGAATCCAGCCCTCAGTAACTTGCATTGCCAATGTCTACGCGCATCCTCAGCATCACATGGAAAGACATAGAAATGTTTTCATTGAATTCATTTGTGGCGATGTTCCCCCGTCGGCTCTGCTGGCATGTTTCCCACCGCCAGTCTCGGTTTAGCACATACTGAGAATATTTTCCAGCACTGGGGAGCTTAACTCAGAATTCGGGCCGCCATTTTGAAAGGATGCCACGATCTCTAAGTGAGCTTGTTACCCCCATCCATGTGAAATGTCACCCCCAACACATAAGTACACCATGCTATGGAGTCACTTAGGGCCACCCCCGTTTCTTCAGGCCCTCTTCCAGGACCGGCACAAGTCAAACCCCCACCCCCCATCCTCCCACCGGCCTCGTTATGCTTTTGCTCGAGCGCAATGCAGCCGCTGGATCTCGCCAAAAGTCATCAATTAATCTGTTCTTTTTGGGTCAAACTTGGAAAGCGTGCTAGTGCCAATCAAGCAGAGATGATTTTATCTATCTTGGGGTTGTGCACAGGATGGAGGATGAGAAAAGGCGACCTAAGCCCCAATTCAAGAATGCTGTCAAAAGAGATAATGAAAACCGTCAACATCATTCATGGCAAGTGGGAAATCCGAGCTGATGACCAGTGCAAGTGGCGACGGTACCACATGTGTGCAGGAGTTTGCCACCACAACGACAGTTTCAGAAATTCTGAAGCAGATGCGAGTTTTGCATAAAAGAGGCATGATGCTGTCAAAAGGGAGTCCCCTAGTGAGCACATTTAGCCGCGTGTTGCACAGTGTTTGCAGTGCCGAGAAGCGCATGGCTATTCAATGCGACTCACGTTCTATAAGGGGCTTGAACGGAAAGCATGTTGCCGCACATAGCCCCGTTTTGTACAGTGTAGCGAGAGATCGGGAGGCCGATCTCTTCCCCCCCCCCCCCCACCAGCCTGAACACACTAGGGGAGGGCCCTGGTGCCCTGTCACACATGCCGGGCATCCTGGCCCGATCGTACGCTCAAATGCCAGCTTGGCACCATGACAGTTCCCATTCCAGCTGGCAGTTCCACCTGGGCACCTCAACAGTGCCAGGCTGGTATCCAGGTGGCATTGCAGAGGTACCAGGCTGATAGTGCCATGGTGCCCAAGTGGCACCAGTGCCAGACCACCACCCTGCCCAAAAGGCATGCAGCTGGGGGCCTCTGATCCCATGGGAGACCCCTACAAGTGCCGTCTGGTCCCCGTTTGTGTGGACCAATGCTGAACACCGCTCGCCGAAGGTCTCCAAGGCGAAGAGGATGAATCCCAAAGCCTCAGGTACCTCGGAAATCTGCACATTAGAGTGAGGCTAGCTGTTTCACTTTAATATACAGATTTGCCAAAAAGTGATCCCACCCACAATGTGCAGGATTAATATCACAATGTCTTGCGAGATTGTGTTGGATTTCATAAGGCGTAGCGAGCAGGGTAGGTCCCAGGAGCGAGGCCTCCCAGCTTTCACTGAATCTGCTTTCGACATCCTTTCAGGCACTATATTCCAGAGCACAATAATTTGTTTCATATTATTATTTCCCTCAGATCATCGGTGTTTCTTTTGTCAAATTTGTATCTTAGGGTTACTGACACTTTTGTCACTGTTTCTAATTACTTACTCTTTTGAAACATTTCATGATTTTGAAAACTGCTATCAACGATCCTCTTGACCTTTTCCACTCTTTAAAGAGGAAAAACTGCAGCTTCTCCACATAACTAATTCATCTAATGTCATAGGAAACTCAGCAAAAAGCAGAATTATATTTTTCCAGCTGCCAGTGGATGCCGGGAAAATAGTTCTGGTCAGGTTGTTACCTCACACACATGCATGTAATTCCATGTTCCAGATAGGAGATGGCAATAATTTATAATATGGGTGCCATACATAACTTGTTTATTGAAGATACAGGACATTTCTTCAGCAACAGATGGGAGCTATTAAATTATTCACAATGTGTATTTTTGGTGCTGCATTGAAAAAAAGCAGTTCATTAGGCAGTGAAATTATTGTTTCTGATCACAAAATAAACATTAAGGTATTGATATAGCAAATTTCTAGGATAAACTGTTTACAGGGACACAGTTGGATTCAGTAATGATTCTCATGCCCATTTTCATAAGAAATCCAGAAGCAAAAGAATTGCAAATTTCCTGAAAAGTCACAAAAGTTTTTCTTCAAGTAATTGAGATGACAATTCAGTGTAAATGGAATCCAGGCAGAGGCCGATATACAATGAAACACACCGTGCCTATCACAACACCCTAACCAATGGGGAGGCCTTGTGCCGGGCCGGTGGACTAGGCATCCAATCAGATGCTGATTACTCTGGTTTTGCTCATAGGCTCAAGCAGCAAATGCCGGGCGAATTCAGACTCCAAAAAGGTGAGGCTGAAAGGGTGGGAAAACTGGTAACGAATGGTTAATTGAAGCCTGCGTGAAAGGCTCCAAAGGTCTGCAAATCAAGTCACGTGGAGCTGGCGAGCAGAGGAGAGGATCTAGGCTAGTAACAAGTGCGCAACATAGCCCTGAGTGATGGAGAGGTGCAGGCTGCGACCTCAGACAAGCGAGTTGAGTGAGATTGTGAGAATTGGAGAGTGTGAAGGGGGAGGGGAGGGAAAGAGTGTGAGGGTGCGGCAAGATGAGTGTGTGGGAGGGGGTTGGGTTGCAGGCTTTCAGGGAGGGAATATGTGCGAGGGTTGGGTTCCATTATGGAAGAAGGGAGAGTTTGTAATGGGGTTGGGGGTCCATGGGAAGGGAGAGTTTGTAATGGGATTGGGGATCCATGGGAAGGGAGAGTTTGTGAAGGGAATAGGCAAGAGGAGAGAATTGTGAGCGTTGTTTGAAATTCATGATCAGAATCCAGACTTCATAGTTTAAAGATGAATCCAATTTGCGCAGAGCTGACCAGATAAAAATGTGGGATTGACTGTGCAAATACCTACAGTTTCAGACATTTTATTAGATGCCTAAAATGTTTCTTTCGCAATAAGAAGCAACATTATCAATCTGGCAGAGAAAAGTGCAAAATATTGAAGGTGAGTCAAGGGGACGAAGCTAGGCAAAAAGACAGTTTGTCATTTCACTTTAAAAAGTTAGACGTATGGGGGCACGGTGGCGCAGTGATTAGCACTGCTGCCTCACGGCACAGGGGACCTTTGTTGGATCCCGGCCCCGGCTCACTATCCGTGTGGAGTTTACACAGTCTCCCATGTCTGCATGGGTCTCACCCCCTCAACCCAAAGATTTGCAGGCTAGGTGGACTGGCCATGTTAAATTGCCCATTAGTTGGGAAAATTAAAAATAAGTTAGTCATATTAAACAGTGCACATTCATTCTGATCCAAATGAATGGGTGAATTATCGGACTTAAACTTGACAATTTCCGTAGATACTACATCGCCCGAAAAAGTGAACAAGTAGCGGACTCTGAAATGACAATAGGAATACAAGATACTGCTGATTCTTTTGTTGAAGTGAGGGAAGAAAGACATTTTTCTTATGGCCAAATCTATTCCATTGGATATGGTAGAATGTTTTGTACTAAATAAACCAGAAAACATAGGTAATATGGAAAACTTGAGAAAAGGGTTTGAGGTTGGAAGCTGAAAGCAGGTTAGAAGTCTTCATAAATCCCATTTCCTGAGGGTGAAGAGAAACAGGATGAGGGAAATTGTTTGATTGTATCAGAAACCTCTCAGGCAGTCCACTGTTATGTTTGCAAATTATTTCCTGACCCTAGTGAAGGGAAACAAGCATTTGTTTGGAAGGAATGTTGGAAGAGATAGTGCTGATCATGAAACTTCCAAAGCTCATGTTAAAGCTACGTGTACATTCATTCAAAGATGTGAATTATTTAGAAGAATTGATAGTGTTGTCAGCTCAGTTTGAAAAGGAGTCTTGAATGCTGAGACGTGTTGTTGCCACAGTCAAACAGTCTTTGTTACAATGTTGTTGTAAAACCGTTTGTCTGTGCCATGGCCCCCTTTTTATCCCTGTCCTGCTGCCTGCCTTGATCTACAGTCTTCTGGTTAGTTGCTACAATCTTACTGCGCCATTTGGGATTTCTGTTAAGCTACAGATGTTAGGGAGAGTTGGAACACCCCTGTCCTGTTGGGCCAGGTCACGACGAACCTCACAGTTCTATGGCTGAACCTGTAATGTCGTTTGATAGACTTGACATGTAGCCAATCAGTGTATGTGGGATTCTCATCCAGCTCCTATCGTTCCCTGTGGTTGGTGAGGCCAGGCAGAAAATTTCAGAAAGAAGGTGGATCTTCTGGAGAGTTCCATCTATTGTTCAGTTCGATGAAGAAACCCAGCTAGTAGGGATCTTTAGGAATCACTCTCTCCTTCTTTCTCTCTGCCAGACGATTTTAAGAGAATTCTAGCCAAATCTGTGAAGACAGCCATCAAAACTGGGAAAGAGATCTTGAATGTGAAAGTGCAAGGTGTTTTCCCATAGGTCAGTAACCTTTGAAATGTCCAGGGGCTGGGACGAACTCAAAATTGAAGCTTAAACAGAGAATATTCCTCAAAGTGCGGCTAGAGTTCCAGTGTAGAGTTCAGGCGAAGGAGAAGAAAAGCCTATGTACCCAATAAGGGAGCGGTAGTAATCCCACAGAGAGGTAAATGCTCCACCTGGTGGTAGAAGAGCAGAGTACACTGATCTGAACATCCTGTGTACAGCACCATCTGGTGGCCAGTGGCAAGAATTGCACCGAGCTGAACACCCTGTACCTAGCTCCATCTGGTGGTAGAAGGGTGGAATTGCACCAATCTGGAACTCTTGGGCAAATCACCCAAGATTTGCGTGGTCGAAGGACAGAATTGCGCCAAGCTGAACCACAACCACAGCAGACGTATCTCAAATCCTGGGCAGGGTTCGCCCATCCCGCGGCAAAGGGTCCACACCGTCGTAAACGCCGTGAACGGGCCACTGCCAGGTGTAATTCTGGCCCCCACAGGGGGCCGCTGGAGCAGTTTGCGCCACTCCAGCTGCCAATCCCGGTGCGAACTGGGATCCGCGCATGCGCAGTGGCACTAGCACCAATGCGCGCATGTGCAGTGGTGCCAATGCGCGCATGCGCGGTGGCCTCCTTCAACACACCGGCCCCGACGCAACATGGTGCAGGGGCCGGCGCGTAGGAAAAGAGGCCGGGCGATAGAGAGTCCGGTCCGCTGATCGGTGGGCCCCGATCGTGAGTCAGGCCGCATCGGAAGCCCCCCCGCCCCCGGGATCGGAGCCCCCTCCCTCCCCCACAGGCCGCCACCTGACTCTTGCACGCAGAGTTCCCGCTGGCTGAGAGCAGTTGTGGATGGCGCCGGCGGGACTATTTTTTTTGTTTTTCATGGCCTCTCGGCCCATTCGGGCTGGAGAATCAGCGGGCCGGGCGCGTAGAGCGGATACGACCGGCCCGCGCTAACCACGTTCTGCAGAGATTCGCGTGCCAGCATGGCCCGGTCGCGGAGATTCTCCGGCCCAGCACAGGGCTGGGCGAATCCCACCCCCTACCTCTGATCCCCATTTTCTATCCCCACAACCCTTACCTTGTGACTGTCTTGTATGTGTCTGGATAGAGGGTGGGATGGGATTTTGGAATTAGGTAGACTGATAGACCATTGTTCTGTTATTTCTTTATATATATTCATCTTTTTCTTTTTATTAATAACAGTTTGTTAATGTTTTACATACAAGTCTGTATCCTTGTCAACTGAAGCAGACAAGAATTAAAGATCGTCGTAAAATACAAATTATTGGTTAATTCACTTCTGTTGGGACTCTGGGGTCTGTGGGGCTGGACTGGACCACACACTCGCCCAGGGTGTCATAATATTGATTAAGTCGATTTCGGCGTGAGAACAGCTGGTGAGTCAGTTTCAGCGGGAGCATTGCGGAAGTGGCTGCTGGGAGGTAAGTCAACCTTTAAAAGCACTTGTCTTTGCAGGGGCAGGCCAGTCGATTTCGGCGGGAGAATCAGCTGGTGAGTCAGTTTCAGCGGGAGCATTGCAGAAGTGGTTGCTGGGAGGTAGGTCTGTCCTTTAAAAGCACTTGTCTTTGCAGGGGCAGGCCAGTCGAGTTCGGTGTGAGAACAGCTGGTGAGTCAGTTTCAGCGGGAGCATTGCGGAAGTGGCTGCTGGGAGGTAAGTCAACCTTTAAAAGCACTTGTCTTTGCAGGGGCAGGCCAGTCGATTTCGGCGGGAGAATCAGCTGGTGAGTCAGTTTCAGCGGGAGCATTGCGGAAGTGGTTGCTGGGAGGTAAGTCAACTTTAAAAGCACTTGTCTTTGCAGGGGCAGGCCAGTCGATTTCGGCGTGAGAACAGCTGGTGAGTCAGTTTCAGCGGGAGCATTGCGGAAGTGGTTGCTGGGAGGTAAGTCTGTCCTTTAAAAGCACTTGTCTTTGCAGGGGCAGGCCAGTCGATTTCGGCGGGAGTGGAGCTGGCTGGTTAGTCAATTTCAGCAGGAGCTGAGAATTTTTCTTTTTTTTTTTTTTAAATTAGTTTTTTAGGCGGGAACAGGAAGTCGACCCGCGGACGTCTGGGAAGACCCTCACCAATAAATTCTGGTGGAGAGGAAACCCGAGACACTACACGTGTAGTGTCTCCCACCCGCCCTCCTCCTCTAACCTAATAATAAAACCCATTGGTCTGAGGTAAGTACCATATTTTATTATATTATTATTATTTTTTATAAAAATTTAATTTAGTTGTTATCTCTGGGTTGTTGCCCGTGCCACGTGATAGTGAGATGAGGAATAGGGAGAGAGAGCATTTAAACACGTGGCTACAGGGATGGTGCAGGCGGGAGGGATTCAGATTTCTGGATAACTGGGGCTCTTTCTGGGAAAGGTGGGACCTCTACAGACAGGATGGTCTACATCTGAACCTGAGGGGCACAAATATCCTGGGGGGGAGATTTGTTAGTGCTCTTTGGGGGGGTTTAAACTAATGCAGCAGGGGCATGGGAACCTGGGTTGTAGTTTTAGGGTAAGGGAGAATGAGAGTATAGAGGTCAGGAGCACAGATTTGACGTCGCAGGAGGGGGCCAGTGTTCAGGTAGGTGGTTTGAAGTGTGTCTACTTCAATGCCAGGAGTATACGAAACAAGGTAGGGGAACTGGCAGCATGGGTTGGTACCTGGGACTTTGATGTTGTGGCCATTTCGGAGACATGGATAGAGCAGGGACAGGAATGGATTTTGAAGGTTCCGGGGTTTAGGTGTTTTAGTAAGCTCAGAGAAGGAGGCAAAAGAGGGGGAGGTGTGGCGCTGCTAGTCAAGAGCAGTATTACGGTGGCGGAGAGGATGCTAGATGGGGACTCTTCTTCCGAGGTAGTATGGGCTGAAGTTAGAAACAGGAAAGGAGAGGTCACCCTGTTGGGAGTTTTTTTATAGGCCTCCTAATAGTTCTAGGGATGTAGAGGACAGGATGGCGAAGATGATTCTGGATATGAGCGAAAGTAACAGGGTAGTTATTATGGGAGACTTTAACTTTCCAAATATTGACTGGAAAAGATATAGTTTGAGTACAATATATGGGTCGTTTTTTGTACAGTGTGTGCAGGAGGGTTTCCTGAAACAATATGTTGACAGGCCAACAAGAGGCGAGGCCACGTTGGATTTGGTTTTGGGTAATGAACCAGGCCAGGTGTTGGATTTGGAGGTAGGAGAGCACTTTGGGGACAGTGACCATAATTCGGTGACGTTTACGTTAATGATGGAAAGGGATAAGTATACACCGCAGGGCAAGAGTTATAGCTGGGGGAAGGGCAATTATGATGCCATTAGACGTGACTTGGGGGGGATAAGGTGGAGAAGTAGGCTGCAAGTGTTGGGCACACTGGATAAGTGGGGCTTGTTCAAGGATCAGCTACTGCGTGTTCTTGATAAGTATGTACCGGTCAGACAGGGAGGAAGGCGTCGAGCGAGGGAACCGTGGTTTACCAAGGAAGTGGAATCTCTTGTTAAGAGGAAGAAGGAGGCCTATGTGAAGATGAAGTGTGAAGTTTCGGTTGGGGCGATGGATAGTTACAAGGTAGCAAGGAAGGATCTAAAGAGAGAGCTAAGACGAGCAAGGAGGGGACATGAGAAGTATTTGGCAGGAAGGATCAAGGAAAACCCAAAAGCTTTCTATAGGTATGTCAGGAATAAGCGAATGACTAGGGAAAGAGTAGGACCAGTCAAGGACAGGGATGGGAAATTGTGTGTGGAGTCTGAAGAGATAGGCGAGATACTAAATGAATATTTTTCGTCAGTATTCACTCAGGAAAAAGATAATGTTGTGGAGGAGAATGCTGAGCCCCAGGCTAATAGAATAAATGGCATTGAGGTACGTAGGGAAGAGGTGTTGGCAAGTCTGGACAGGCTGAAAATAGATTCGTCCCCGGGACCTGATGGGATTTATCCTAGGATTCTCTGGGAGGCCAGGGAAGAGATTGCTGGACCTTTGGCTTTGATTTTTATGTCATCATTGGCTACAGGAATAGTGCCAGAGGACTGGAGGACAGCAAATGTGGTCCCTTTGTTCAAAAAGGGGAGCAGAGACAACCCCGGCAACTATAGACCGGTGAGCCTCACGTCTGTAGTGGGTAAAGTCTTGGAGGGGATTATAAAAGACAAGATTTATAATCATCTAGATAGGAATAATATGATCAGGGATAGTCAGCATGGCTTTGTGAAGGGTAGGTCATGCCTCACAAACCTTATTGAGTTCTTTGAGAAGGTGACTGAACAGGTAGATGAGGGTAGAGCAGTTGATGTGGTGTATATGGATTTCAGCAAAGCGTTTGATAAGGTTCCCCACGGTAGGCTATTGCAGAAAATACGGAGGCTGGGGATTGAGGGTGATTTAGAGATGTGGATCAGAAATTGGCTAGCTGAAAGAAGACAGAGGGTAGTGGTTGATGGGAAATGTTCAGAATGGAATACAGTCACAAGTGGAGTACCACAAGGATCTGTTCTGGGGCCGTTGCTGTTTGTCATTTTTATCAATGACCTAGAGGAAGGCGCAGAAGGGTGGGTGAGTAAATTTGCAGACGATACTAAAGTCGGTGGTGTTGTCGATAGTGTGGAAGGATGTAGCAGGTTCCAGAGGGATATAGATAAGCTGCAGAGCTGGGCTGAGAGGTGGCAAATGGAGTTTAATGTAGAGAAGTGTGAGGTGATTCACTTTGGAAGGAATAACAGGAATGCGGAATATTTGGCTAATGGTAAAGTTCTTGAAAGTGTGGATGAGCAGAGGGATCTAGGTGTCCATGTACATAGATCCCTGAAAGTTGCCACCCAGGTTGATAGGGTTGTGAAGAAGGCCTATGGAGTGTTGGCCTTTATTGGTAGAGGGATTGAGTTCCGGAGTCGGGAGGTCATGTTGCAGCTGTACAGAACTCTGGTACGGCCGCATTTGGAGTATTGCGTACAGTTCTGGTCACCGCATTATAGGAAGGACGTGGAGGCTTTGGAGCGGGTGCAGAGGAGATTTACCAGGATGTTGCCTGGTATGGAGGGAAAATCTTATGAGGAAAGGCTGATGGACTTGAGGTTGTTTTCGTTGGAGAGAAGAAGGTTAAGAGGAGACTTAATAGAGGCATACAAAATGATCAGGGGGTTGGATAGGGTGGACAGTGAGAGCCTTCTCCCGCGGATGGAAATGGCTGGCACGAGGGGACATAGCTTTAAACTGAGGGGTAATAGATATAGGACAGAGGTCAGAGGTAGGTTCTTTACGCAAAGAGTAGTGAGGCCGTGGAATGCCCTACCTGCTACAGTAGTGAACTCGCCAACATTGATAGCATTTAAAAGTTTATTGGATAAACATATGGATGATAATGGCATAGTGTAGGTTAGATGGCTTTTGTTTCGGTGCAACATCGTGGGCCGAAGGGCCTGTACTGCGCTGTATTGTTCTATGTTCTATATCTTCCTTGGGACTACTTCTAAGAGGACACGATGAGTCATCCTTTATAAATCGAAGAAGTAATTTTTTAGCCTGCCTTGAAAACCTCAGTGAATTTGATGAGCTTCTCAACGAGCATTTGTAAAGTAATCAATATTGTGGCTCAGGGAAGACCAACTTTTTAAATGCACAGAACCTACGACGACGTCATCTTATAATTGCAGAGCGGCTCAGAAACCAATTCACTAGCAAAAGTTGGCAAATGCTATTCTATAGTAGTTGATTCAACACCAGATGTAAGGCATGTGGATCAATTAACATTAATTATAAGATCCGTGACCAGTGATGATGAAATTGCAAATTGTAAATTCTTTGTTTTGTCCAATACATTCCAATTGTCTGGACAATCAGACAACGGTTTTGAATATCATTGCAAATTTAGGTTTGGACATCAAAAGTTATCGTGGGCAGAGCTCTGATAATGCTGCAAATATGGCAGGAAAATATTCAGGTCTACAAGCAAGACTGAACAATGCAAGCCCCTATGCATTATTCATCCCATGTTGCAGTCACTCCTTGAATTTAATCTGCAATGCTGCAGCTAAATCCAGCGAGGGAGCTGCATGATTTTTTGACCGTGCTCAAAACATGTATGTCTTTTTTTTCAGCTTCTACGCATTGGTGGAATATGTTGTAGTTATGCTTGGAGCTTTAACAGTCAAAAGAATTTGTGACACCACATGGTCCGCAGATACTATTTTGGCTTTGAAAATGAACTTTGCGAATATAAAGGAAATATTAGACATAGCTGCATTAAATTCAGAAAAACCACGTGTGAAAGCGGAAGCAAAATCCTTAGCAGAATGCAATATTGCTGTTTTTACTCTTCTGTGGAACCGTTCATTTCAAAGAATTAATGCCATCAACTTTGTTGAATGCTGCACAATTGTTAGCCTGGGTGAAAAGCTTTGTCATGGAAGTTCAAGATGGAAGCAAAGGCACTAATATTAACAAAAAATATAGGTTGAGCTGATATGAAAAGCAGACAAGATGTTGGAAGTTATATTTTGATGAAACTAAAGACAATGAAATGATGTTAAAAGGAAAAAGAGATGGGTAGCACAGTGGCGCAGTGGTTAACACTGCTGCCTCATGACGCAGAGGACACGGGTTCGATTCATGTGGAGTTTGCACATTCTTCAACAAACCAAAGATGTGCACAGTAGGTGGATTGGCCACGATAAATTGCCCCTTAATTGGAAAAAAAAATTAAAAATTAAATTAAAAAAGGAAAAGAGATCATCGTTAAGACTGGCAATGTTACTTGTGACACAATAATGGTGCAAAGAAGAAGTGAATCTCTGGAAAAAACTGTTGATTTATTTTGTGTGCTTTTTAATAGAAGTTTGGAAGAAAATGTTAAAAAACACCGCAGTATGAAATTAAGTAAAACCGACTGGAAGGACAATCTTTTTGAAGGGGAAGCGAAACAATTCACTCATTTAATCAATAATGATGAGCTCTGTGCTTTGGGATCACCAGCTGATTTGTACAGACTTGTAAGTGATGGTTTACAGACAACCTTTTTCAATGGTGGAAACCATTATGAAAATATCTTTAACAATACTTGTCACAAATGTTGGAGTTTCAAAAATTTGGAGAAGTTCGATGAGTCAGTAATATTTGACAAGTTCAGCAACATTGACAGTTGAAAGTGGGTCTTTACAAGATTTTACCTATGATGATCTAATTGATGATTTTGTAAAGAAAAATATTTATAAAACAGCTTCACCCCTTGTTGGCATGGTAATGACATCTTAAACATCTGTCCCCCCTCAGATTCTCTTGTTTAACTTATGTTTTTCAAGATTGCATTCGTTTCGAGCAGGAAACCAACAAACCTCGTCAACTGTCCCAAAGTGCCACGGACGCACCTATACCTACAGTCACAGCCTCCGAAGTCAGAACGGCCATCTTGAAAGTGAACGCTTAGAAAGCAAAAAGGTTCCATGACAAAATGGAGTCCCTGGTCCTGCACTAAGATCTTGTGCAAACCAACTGACGGATGTGTTCACAGACATCTTCAACCTCTCCCTACTCGGTTTCGAGGTTCTCACCTGTTTCAAGGTGACCACCATCATACTGCTGCTAAAAAAGCACCCTACATTCCTCAACAATTACTGTCTGGTGGCCTTGATATCTATCATTATGAAGTGCTTCGAGGGGTTGGTCATGAGACACATCAACTCCATACTCCCAGAATGCCTTGATCCACTGCAATTCGCATACTGCCACAACTGGTCCACAGCAGATGCCATCTTCCAGGCCCTACATTCATCCCTGGAGCATCTCGACAACAAGGACTCCTTTGTCAGACTCCTATTCATTGATCACAGCTCCGCCTTCAACAATACAATCCCAGCCAAGCCCATATCAAATCTCCAAAAATACCAAGACCTAGGACTTGGCTCTTCCCTCTGCAACTGGAACCTCAACTTCCTGATCCTCAGACCACCATCAGTAAGGTTAAACAATGACACCTCCTCCACGATAGTCCTCAATACTAGGGCCCCGCAAGGCTGCATACTTAGCCCCCTACTATACTCCCTATACACACACACATGACTGTGTGGCAAAATCTGGCTCCAATTCCATTTACAATTTTGCTGATGACACGACCGTAGTGGGTCGGAGCTCAAACAACGATGAGTCAGATTACAGGAGGGAGATAGAGAACCTAGTGGCGTGGTGTAACAACAACAATCTCTCCCTCAACCTCAGCAAAATTAAGTCAATCATTGACTTCAGGAAGCAAAGTATTGTACCCACTCCTGTCCCCGTCGAAGGTGCCAAGGTGGAGATGGTTGACAGCTTTAAATTCCTAGGTGTGCACATCACCAACGACCAAGAAAGCACAACAGTGCCTATACTTTCTCAGGACATTTGGCATGTCCACATGTCCAATTCTTACAGATGAACCATGGAAAGCATCCTGTCTGGCTGCATCACAGCTTGGTATGTAACTGCTCGGTCCAAGACTGGAATAAACTACAGAGTCGTGAACACAGCCCAGCCCATCATCCGAAACCGACTCCCATCCATTGACTCTGTCTACACCTCCCGCTGCCTTGGGAAAGCGGGCAGCATAATCAAAGATCCTCCCATCCAAGTTATTCTCTCTTCCAATCTCCTCCATCGGGCAGGAGATACAAAAGTCGAACACGCACTAACAGATTCAAAAATGGCTTCTTGCTCCAGTTACCAGACTCCTGAATGACCATGCATCTTCTCTACTGAGTAGCACTACACTCCGTATGCTTCATCCAATGTCTATGTCTATGTATTTACATTGTATATTTATCGTATGTCCTATATTTTTTCATGTATAGAATGATCTGCCTGGACTGTACACAGAACAATACTTTTCACTGTACCTTGGTATACATGACAATAAATCCAAATCCATTGCTTGTCTGATATAATGGCAACAGCTGGTCACATGCTGTAGTTCTAACAATCAGCGCTCTCACGACTGGTCTTTCGAAAGTCTCTGAAACAAAAAAATGGAACCCAGCTGGACAAAGCCACTATTATTGGACTTGGACTCACTGAACACTCCACTGATGTGAATTTATGGCAGTAATTTATTTGATTTTAAGTGAGGAAGTAAGAAAGCTAACTTTTATTTTTGAAACTGAATGAAATATACAGAATGGTATCATAGGCATCTTGTTAATTGGAGTGTTTGCTCCTGCTCTGGACTGGCTCATTCTGTCCTGCACTGCAGTGATGTCATCGGCTGATTTTTGTCATCATGATGCTCATTAGCAAGTTCCATGTTTGCTCACCTCAAGACACTCAAATCGCAATATTGACCAGCTTTACCGTTATTCTGACAAGAAGGCAGTTTGGATTTCAATTCAGCAATTATTTATACATGTCTGTCTTTACAAGTTAAAGAGCAGTGATCAATGTATGTATTTTTATGGCTTCCGTCTTTCTGCTCTGTGGGGTCAGGAGTGACAGGAGGTAAGGGGGGGGGGTGGGGGGGAAAGAGAGAAGAAATGAGCGCGGAGCCCTACTAACTGTAAATCCACTTCTTGAGTCTAGGGACATGTCCTAGAAGAATTTCACAGAATCACAGAAAACAGTGCCTTTGGCCTATCGAGTCTGCATCGGCACATGAAAGACATGACCTACCTACCTAATCGCACTTGGCCTTGAATTTTATGACGTGTCTTCTCTGCTCCAGCAAAAACAACCCAAGCCTATCCAAGCTCTCTTCATAACTTAAATGTTCCATCCCAGGCAACATCCTCTTGAATCTCCTCTGCACCCCCTCCAGTGCATTCACACCCTTCCTATAATGTGGCAGCCAGAATTGCACACAGTACTCCAGCTGTGGCTTCATTAAAGTTCTATACAACTCCAACATTAGCTCCCTGCTTTTGCAATATGCCTTTTTTAACCACCCTATTAATCTGTTCTTCTGCCTTCAGAAATCTATGGACAAACACGCCAAGGTCCCTTTGTTCCTCAGAACTTTTCAGTGTCCATCGAATTCCTACAGTGGCCATTTGGCCCATTGAGTCTGCACAAACCCTCTGAAAGAACACCCTACCTAGGCTCACTTCCCGCCTTCTCCCCGAAACCCCATCTATCTTGCACATCTTCGGACTCTAAGGGGCAATTTAACATGTTCAATTCACCTAACCTGCACTTCTTTGGAGCACCTGGAGGAACCCACGTAGAGACGAGGAGAGTGTGCAAACGCCACATTGGCAGTCACCCAAGGTCGGAATTGAAACCAAGTCCCACCGTTCATTGAATACTTCCTTGTCAAATTTCTCTTTCCATAGTGCATCAACTCATATTTTTCTGGGTTAAATTCTATCTGCCCTTTGACCATCCCGTCTGTCTCTTCCTATAAACCAGGACACACAACCTCACTTTTAACCACCTTGCCAATCTTACTGATCCTACGCCCCACATAGTCATCTATGTTGTTTATATAAATGAGGAATAATAGGGGCCCAGCACAGATCCCTTTGGTACGCCACTGGCTTCCAGTCACTAAAGCAGCCGTCTGTCACCACCTTCTACAACTAAGCCAATTTTGAATTCACCTTATCAAATTACCCTGCATTCCATGTGCATTTGCCTTCTTTACATGTCTCCCATGCAAGACCTTGTCAAAGGCTTTGCTTAAATCCATCTAAACTACATCAACTGCACTATCCTCATCAACACACCTGGTCACCTGCTCAAAAAAAATAAATCAAATTTGTTAGGCATGACCTTCCTCTGACAAAATGAACAAGTGCCTTTTAAATTAGAGCAGACAGCATGATGCAGCATCAAATTAGATCAAACATAGTTATGTTTTTTTTGTTTTTCTGAAGAAAGTTGTTCCCCCATATATTTTGTTCCTGTCTCTGAAGAATCAGTTTTGGAGGGCCATAACAGCGGAAGAGGATATGGAAATGGAGAGGGGTGTATGATGGAATTTAAATGCGAGAACTAGAATTAAAAAAATTGAGGCACTAGAGGGTGTAGACCAAGGTCAACAAGGACAGGGATGATGGACAAGTGGATGTGACAAGTAGACTATGAATAGCAGAGTTCTGGATGAACATAAGTTTACAGAAGTGGAGTTTTTAAGGCTGATCAGTAGGGAAAATAATCAAATCTAAAGGTGAAAAAAAGGGATGTCAATAATAATCTTTATTATTGTCACAAGTAGGCTTACATTAACACTGCAATGATGTTACTGTGTAAATCCCCTAGTCGCCACACTCTGGGGCACGTTCAGGTACAATGAGGGAGAATTCATAATGTCCAATTCACCTAACAAGCACGTCTTTCGGGATTTGTGGGAGGAAACCGGAACACCCTATGCAGACATGGGGAAAACGTGCAGACTCTGCACAGTGGCCCATTTTGGGAATTGAACCTGGATCCCTGGCACTGTGAAGTAACTGTCACATCATGGGCCGCCAAGAGTCTAAAACCTCATTCATCATCAACTTCTAAGCATTGAGAAATAACATATTTCCCTTCACCTAATTTCAACGATTTGCATACAGCAATGTAGATTGAGAAAAAATTGAACATTTAATCATTGTTACAAAAGAAAATTTTATCTTCTGTTTTAAATAACTCTGCTCTGCTACGCTCATTATAAAGAATTTAAGGATGCAATGATATTTATTAAGGCTTTTACTTCCTAACTGAAGTTCAGCTGACATTAACAATATCTGGAATAATATATTACAAGTGAAACATTTCATAACAAAGCTACTTGTTCAGCAGTGTTGTATTTTTGTTTAGTTGCCATGAAATACACTGATCCTACAGCTAATTTGCTTTATTGATGCATATTCATCATCTTTATTCTTATCTCAAAATCAAGTCTGAGGCTGGATGTATTGTTGCGTTTGGACAGTTAACCCCTTTCCTCCCTGAGCCCAATGAGAAGTGACAGTGTCACATTACCAGTTAACAAGATCAGAGTAGCAAATATCATCAGAACATCAATCATTGTATAACAGGGATAATCTAGTTTTAGACTATAGCCTGCTGAAAGTTAGTTTTCTATTGATTTCATTCTCAGAATTTTCATGAATATATCATCCAACAATAAAGTGGCTATTTATATAATAATTTAAATGCTTCCAAATAACAACAGACTATTTACATAATTATTTAGATGGCTCAAAATGACAAAAATGCTGAATATATATTCATTATAATTGTTATTTGGAACCATTTAAATGATTACGTAAATAGCCACGTTATCAGTGGGTGCTAAGTTGCAAAGAAAGTGTGCAAAGTCTAAGCTTGTATTTACTGGTGGAGGGGGAAGATGCTTGTTTAAAGGGCTGGGTGGAGTTTGGGGTTGAAATTTACTTCATGACATACTGAATTTCATAAGATAAAAGTTACAATTATTAAGTATGGAAACAAATCTGGACTATACAATGTTAACCATCGACAAAGCTGTATTTCAAACATTTTCCTTTGTCTTTCGACAATATACTTTGGATTTAGTATTGGAAAATGTTTTGCAAATTATCCAATCCAAAATAGGATTTTGGTTTTGTGGTTAAGTACCTGAACAACAAATATACCTATAAGCATAAACGTTTAGAAAACATTGTACAAATGTGTTTACGCTCATTGGTGGAGTGGAGATAATTCTGTTCACTGATCACTTATTTTAATTTTCTCAGCTGATGAATAAGTGAAAAGCCTAGGCCCATGCTACAGAATACCACCAAAGCTCAGAAACAGTGAGCAAAGATAGCAAAATAGTGAGAAAAGATGGCAAAATGGTGATTAAATAAGAACTATGGGCTTTAAAAGTCTGTGATGGTAGATATGAGGGAAGGATTGTGGGAGTATAGTGTTCTACAGCTCTGAGTCACTCAAACAATAAGTCAGGTTGGAAGATGATTGTGCTGCAATTCCTGTGAAGTTGCAACTGAGATTCACTACACATGCAGGAAGATGGAGAAAAATAAGGATGGATGAATTTAGAGAAACAGAAAGGCAATTTTCATAGAGGCAATAGACTGAAGAGTGTTGATATAGTAGAGCTCCAATGTAGAAAGCAAGAGATTGCAAGAGAAAAAGGGAAGAAGAAAAGTAAAGGAAGATAAGAAAAAGAGGAGTTAAGGGGGAAAGGTTACCTGCCAACTTATCTAGAGGTTTCTTGCAATTAAGTTTTAGCCAAGTTATAATTCACATATAAAGGAAAAATATTTAGAATAGTTTCAGTAGCAAATTATTGTTCGAGCATAAGCAAGACATCCCAAAGTTGCAAGACTACAAATAAATGCTTAGGAAGTAATCTACCCTCAACATTTTCTGCTGGTGAAAAGTACTCCGTTCTTTTTAATGCTGGAGAATGGCATTTTTGTCAAAGGAGCTTTATCTCTTCCTCAAGGATTGGTGAAAAACTCTACAGTTAGAACCCAATCACTTCCCTAGGAGGGTCTTTTCAGTTCAGTGTCACTGTGTGTACTTAATGCATAGTTTCTTCTTCGGTATTTGAGAGTAAACCGATAGAATTCCTTCTTTACAATGTTGGGTCCTTGATCTTGTGTGTTTTACCCTGGGGAGAGAATCTTTACAAGCAGATATGCTGCTAAAAGAAATACTGCAATATCTTATCAGCAAATACCGAAATTACACAATAATACCTTAGATACATAAACTGGTTCTGAATGTGCAAATTGTATAAATGTAACATAATGCCAGACTGTGGAAATATGCAATAACTTGCCGAAACAAGGATGACTTATGATCATTTCCATGCATGCCCTTGTTCTGAGACTGTCCTTATCCTACTTGGCTTTTTTAATCTTTTGTAAATAAGATAGTTAAATTTTGCTTAAAAAGACCCATTTAATACTGTATCAATGATAACAAAATGTTTTGCTTTAACTCACCATATATTTTCATATTTCCAATTTTCTTTGCATAAAGCTTTGCAGCACATCATATTTACATTTTAGCTAATGCCAATGTCAGGACACCCTGGGCTAGTGCGCGGTCACTTCCCGCCCCACAGACCCCGGAGTCCCAACAGTGAATTAACCAATAATTTGTATGTAGTTTCTGAGATCTTTGGCCCTTGATTGTTCCAATGATTTCCAGGCACCAGATTTGTAAGTGAAACACGACTGTTTATTTGTAACAAAAATAGAGATAAGATACAAAATTCTTATAATAGAATAACGGCCAGCTCATCTACTAATACCCCGTTTTTACTGTCCCACTCTGTACCCAAACACACCCAAGACAGACACACACAGAAGAAGGGAAATGAGCAAAACGATATGGATTAAAATGGAAAAAAGAGAGCTGAGTGTCATTGTTTCCAATATTGAAGTTGTTGTAGCGAGGTACCCTCTTCAGATGCGGAGTATTTCATTGGATTGCTAATGTGGATCCTCTAGCAGATGCATTCAAGTCAGAACGTTTAGGTTGTAGGATTTCCTTTGGGGAGTCATTTCACTTTTATTAACCTGGGCCTTCACTCAAAGATCTTTAGTTTGATTATTTAGACAGAGACCATCAGGTAAGAGAGCGAAAGATCTGGGCTTTGACCCTCTAGCTTCTAATCAAAATAGTACAAAGCCAAATGAAGCCTTTCTGCCTTGGCAGAACATTCCAGAATGGTCTGCACCAATCAGCATAGATCAGTGAAAAGCCTGACAATGTAAACAGCTCATTGGCCACCAGATAAGTCTAGCAAGATGCATCATTACTGGTGTCAGACCTAACAGCGCATCCTGCTGGAGGTTTTTTAAAAAAAATTAAAGATTTAAGTCCATCTTAACTGTCCAGGTACAAAAATTGAAATAAGAGAACAGAAATTAAAAGGAAAGAAGAGATAGGAGCTGGAGTCACATGTAGGCCAGACCAGGGAAGGGCGACAGATTTCCTTCCCTAAAAGGACATTAGTGAACCAGATGAGGTTTTATGACCATCGACAACCAGATGCGTTTTTATGACCATCAACAATGGCTTCATGGTCACCTTCAGACTTTTAATTCCAGATTTTTTAAATTGAATTCAAATTTCACTATTTGTCATGGTGGGATTTGAACCCAGGGCCCCAGAACATGATTCTGAATCTCTAGATTAGTAGCCCAGCAACAATACCACTACATTACTGCCTCAGTACATTATCAGGTCAGACAAGGTAGATCAAGTCTCACCCTTGAAGAATGAACTTATAACTGGTACAGGTTTCAAGAGGAGTAAAAAATCTTTAGCTAAGTGACAGCATTAATACCATTAAGTCAAAAGGTGTAGTGTTCACTGTGTTAAAATATTTCAAGGTGTACGAACATGTAGTATGTGGTGCTCTCTCATCCTTTACATGCATGCACCCAATTAAAAGGGAACAACACGTGTTATGCAACTGTTTGGTTGCTATGTCATTAACCCCCACTAAGGTCGGTTGCAGACTCCTAAGTTTGCTGCATGTCATGGGAACTGAAACACACGTTCAGTCTTTTTCAGCTCAAAATGAAAGATTGCTTGCACATGGCAAGCCACACCAACCTCCACACTCTCATTGTATACAGTATACAAAAGCAAATTTTGAGCTTCAATGGAGTAAACTCTGGTTGCATTCTACAAAAGGCAGGATATAAAGTCTGTCAAATAATAACCCAGGCAGCAAAGACAAAAGTGTACCTTTCTCTCTTTCCAAGAGTTTCCCAAAGGAGCTGCACAAACTAACATTGGACCATTAAATGGTTAGCACAATTGTATAAAGTATAAAACACTAATTGTGCTTTATTTTACCTCACATATGGCATAACCTGTATGAAACATTTTATTTGCAGGAAATCTGGAAAGTAGTTTAACATCTATAAAACAATGTAGCATAATGGATATCTTGTTTGCTCAATGGATTGAATGGCAATCTATGCATTACACAATAAACAATTTACTATGATTGTGGCTAATTGTTAGACCTGGGTTCTACGAAGTCAGCGCAGCACACAGTAAACAATATTGAGTGTATGTCAACCTCAGAGAATGGAGAATGTCAATGGAGAATTAGGCAGAGTATTATTAGGCAGAAAATACACAGTCAACCAATCTGATTCTGTTAGTTGCTTGTCAGGCAAGTGGGTTACACTGACCTCCTTGGCTTATCACTAGGTCTGCAATCAAACCATTTTCATAGAAAAAGGTGTTGTCAAATTGAGTTACAGTATTCCATTAAGTCTAGCCCACTGGAACATCCAAAGATGTGCTGATTAGGTAGATTGGCGATGACAGATTTCCCCTTGGTGTCCAGGTAAGGTTATGGGGGAGGGGAGAGGGACACAGAGGTTAGCACTGCTGCCTCACAGTGCTGAGGACCCAGTTTCAATCGTGGCCCCAGGTCACTGTACGTGTGGATTTTGCACATTCTCCTAGTGTCTGTGTGGGTCTCACCCCCACAACCCAAAGATGTGCAGGATAGGTAGATTGGCCACGCTAAATTGCCCCTTAATTGGTGAAGAAAGAGTTGGGCTGACTGAATTTAAAAAAAGAATTTGGTTATGGGGTTAAGGGGAGGGCAAGGTGGATGGGGAGTGGATGTGGCTGGAGTGCTGTTTCGAAGGGTCAGTGCAGACTGTATGGGCCAAATGGCCTCCTTCTGCATATAGGGATTCTATGAACGCTTCCGGTCATATAGAACTTACACTTCCCCATTACATCTGTCATGATATTCAAACACACACATCATGATGGACACACTAACAGGCAAATCAGAGTACACAACACCACAACCAATCACAGACAAGAACACCAACCACATAAAAAGCACGAGCACGACACCTGGAGGTCAGTAGGTCTGGGGAGAAGGAAGCATGAAAGAGCTGTTGAAACACCACAAGCAGGGAGCCCCCCACGTGCAGAGTGCAAAGACCAAGTTGTAAATAGTGAGTTTAAATAAACAAGTGTTGTACCATATGCAACTGTGTTGGCTCTTCTGTGTGTTAGAACACCCAACACCACATGGTACAGGAGTGGATCGATACCTGCCTACCAACCTGCCATTCTGGACATGGACCACACCGGCAAACCGCAGCCGATGCAAGTCACGGGGAACCTAGGCACCAACTGGAAGCTCTACAGGCAGCGATTTGACCTGTACATCCGTGCCACCGAAAAACAGAATGTCTCGGATGATTCGAAGATTGCAATGCTCCTCTTCTACGCAGGCCCCCACCCAAATGATGTCTTTAATTCACTGGTGTTCGAGGAAGGCGAAAACCAGGCCAAATATGACACGGTCATCCTCAAAATGGACCAGCACTTTCAAACTGAAGTAAACGAAACTTTCGAAAGATACATCTTTCAGCAACGCCTGCAAGGTAAGGAGGAGCTTTTTCAACCCTTTTTGACGCACCTCCGGATTCTAGCGCAGTCCTGCGGTTACGGCACCACCACAGAGTCCATGATCAGGGACCAGATTGTTTTTGGCGTTGCCTCCAGTGGCCTACGCCAGCAGCTTCTTAAAATAAAGAGCCTCACCTTAGCGTCTGCTGTGGAAGCCTGTGTCCTCCATGAAAATGCGACCTGCCGTTTTGCCCGATTTCAGGCGTCCGAGTTGGCACGGAGGGGGTCCCCAGCCGTCGAATCGGCAAGCCAGGCCGCCCACGACGTTGAACGCATCCAGGCCGTCGATTTCTTCCCGCCCCACGGCCCGGACGACAGCGGCCGCTTCCCGCGCTTTTCGCGGTCTCCCGCGCAGGTGCGCGCCAAGAATAACGGCCACAACGAGGGACGCACTGCGCAGGCGCGCCCACCGCAAGATCGCACTGCGCATGCGCAGTGGCGCAACGAACGCCGTGACGTCATGACGTGCAGCAAGTGTGGAGGTCTACACTTAAAAGGGCAATGTCCTGCAAAATACCAACAGTGCAACAGATGTGCCATGATAGGCCACTACGCAGCCCGCTGTCGTGCGGCTCAACCCATGGATCCGGCGCATCCTCGACAACCTCGCACACGAGTCAGGACCGTCCAGCCCACGCATCAAGACTTCCAGTTAAGTGATGCAGATGACCAGGATGACTTCAGAGTTGCCGTCATTGATGTCAACAAGGTCAATGCCATCAATCCAGACGATGAGTGGTGTGCCACCCTGACGGTCAACCGATCGCGCGTCGCCTTCCGTCTGGACACCGGCGCATCCGCCAACCTGATTGCTTACTCTGCAGTCCAGGCCATGAAGGTCAAACCACTCATCACACCATCCCGGCTTAAGATGGTTGACTATAACGGGAACGTTATCCCGTCCGTAGGATCTTGCCAGCTACAGGTGACTCACAAGAGGTACACGGCCACACTCCCCTTCGAAGTTGTGGGCTCATCAAAGGACTCGTTACTGGGCGCACAAGCGTGTAAGGTCCTTCACCTGGTACAGCGCATCATGTCTCTCTCTCCAGATGAGATATCCGACTTCCCGGATGCTGAGTTCCACGCGAATCTCCATTCCCTCCTCGCTCACAACCAGGAGGTTTTTGAAGGCATGGGGACATTGCCACACACGTACAAGATTCGACTCAGACCGGACGCCATCCCTGTCGTTCACGCACCTCGCAGGGTTCCTGCGCCTCTCAAAGACCGCCTCAAGGCACAACTGCAGATTCTTCAGGACCAAGGGGTCCTATCCAAGGTCACGGAGCCCACGCCATGGGTCAGCTCCATGGTCTGTGTAAAGAAGCCCTCTGGCGAGCTCCGTATATGTATAGATCCAAAAGATCTGAACAACAACATCATGCGGGAACACTATCCCATCCCAAAACGAGAAGACCTCACCAGCGAGATGGCGCGAGCCAACATATTCACTAAATTGGATGCGTCCAAAGGATTCTGGCAGATCCAACTGGACCCGGCCAGCCGAAGACTATGCACATTCAACACCCCTTTTGGCAGATTCTGCTACAACCGGATGCCATTCGGCATCATTTCGGCATCTGAAGTATTCCACCGCATTATGGAGCAGATGATGGAAGGCATCGAAGGGGTACGTGTATATGTGGACGATATCATCATTTGGTCCACCACTCCGCAGGAACACATGCATCGTCTTCGACGTGTCTTCACCCGCATACGGCAAAATGGCCTGCGTCTCAACCGTGCGAAGTGTGCTTTCGGCCAGACGGAGCTGAAATTCCTCGGGGACCACATCTCAAGGTCCGGGGTCCGTCCCGATGCAGACAAGGTTAGCGCCATCACAGCCATGCCACGACCGGCTGACAAGAAGGCTGTCTTAAGATTCCTGGGCATGGTCAACTTCCTTGGGAAGTTCATTCCCAACCTGGCTTCTCATACAACAAACATGCGCCATCTCGTAAAAAAATCGACGGAATTCAACTGGCACCAGTCGCATCAGCAGGAATGGGAGGAGCTCAAGCACAAACTGGTCACGGCACCAGTGCTGGCCTTCTTTGACGCGACTCGCCCTACAAAGATCTCAACAGACGCCAGCCAATCTGGTATTGGAGCGGTACTCCTGCAAAAAGACAGCACGTCATCATGGGCCCCGGTTGCGTATGCCTCACGAGCCATGACCCCTACCGAACAGCGCTACGCGCAAATCGAAAAAGAATGCCTGGGCTTGTTAACTGGACTGGACAAGTTCCACGACTATGTGTATGGCCTGCCACGATTCACGGTCGAAACTGACCACCGCCCCCTGGTCAACATCATTAACAAAGACCTGAACGACATGACTCCTCGCCTCCAGCGCATCTTACTCAAACTCAGGAGGTACGATTTTGAACTGATCTACACTCCGGGGAAGGAACTCATAGTGGCGGACACTCTTTCCCGAGCAGTGAGCACACCACCAGATGCGGAGGGGTTCGTGCGTCAAATTGAGGCACACGTGACTCTGACAGCAGCAAATATGCCAGCTGATGATCCTTGTCTGGCCCACATACGCGCAGAGACGGCGACTGACCCTCTGCTGCAGCGAGTGATGCGCCACATGACGGAAGGGTGGCTAAAAGGGCAGTGCCCCCAGTTTTACAATGTGCGAGATGATCTCACCAATATAGACGGGGTCCTTATGAAATCGCATAGGATCGTCATTCCACACAGTGTGCGCCAGATGATTCTTCGTCAACTACACGAAGGCCACTTGGGTGTCGAAAAATGCAGACGAAGGGCCCGGGCGGCGGTATATTGGCCGGGTATTAATGAAGACATAGCCAACATGGTGCTCAACTGCACAACCTGTCAGAGGTTTCAGCCGGCGCAACCTCCGGAAACACTTCTACCACACGAGATGGTGACGTCCCCCTGGGCGAAGGTGGGTGTTGACCTATTTCACGCGCTCGGCAGAGATTACATTGTTATTATAGACTACTTCTCAAACTACCCGGAAGTCATGCCTCTCCATGATCTGACGTCGTCCGCAGTCATTGGGGCCTGCAAGGAAACGTTTGCTCGCCATGGCATTCCAAGGACTGTCATGTCAGACAATGGACCTTGTTTTGCCAGCCGTGAATGGTCGTCCTTTGCCGCAGCATATGGTTTCACTCATGTGACATCCAGCCCTCTGCATCCACAATCGAACGGGAAGGCTGAAAAGGGTGTCCACATCGCAAAGCGGCTCCTGTGCAAGGCGGCTGATGCCGGATCGGACTTTAACCTTGCCTTGCTGGCCTATCGATCGGCCCCGTTATCCACGGGCCTCTCGCCAGCGCAGCTACTAATGGGTCGCTCCCTCAGGACGACGGTACCTTCCGTCCTGGCACCGACAACAGACCATGAGGCGGTTCTTCGGGACATGCAACTGCAGCGTGATCGCCAGAAAGGTCGGTACGACACACGAGCGACGGACCTGCCCCCCCTGTCCTCCGGAGACAAAGTACGCGTCCATCAACCGTATGGTGGCTGGTCAGCACCGGCCGAAGTCCTCCGACAAGTGGCTCCCCGCTCGTTCCTGGTTCGCATGCCGGATGGTTCCGTGCGTCGCCGCAATCGGCGCGCCCTTCGCCGACTTCCACGTTCACAGCCACACAACACGCCAGATCCTCAACAGGCTTCCGAGGATGACTTTGTGGAGCTGCCGCACATCACGCCCTTTCCATCGCCACCCATGGCCATGCCTGCACAGCAGCCGGTGGTTCTTGATCCACCCTTAAGGCGGTCAACCCGAATTCGTCGCAAACCCATTAGAATGGACTTATAATACAGTTCATATGTTTAATAAGTTGGACAATTTTACATGATAACCTGTTGTTGTTTATCGTTCCAGATGTCGTCTGACTGGACAACTGTTCAAAATTTTTTTTTCTTCTTCTCTCGTTCGCATTTCTGTTATGTTATGGTACAACTGGATTCATGTGACGCACTCGACATCGCCCCATGTACATAGTTCCGTCATAGACACATGCTGCACACGACACACACACACTCTTAGATGCACTCACGTCACGATCATATTTATTACCACGTAGGCACATATCTTTGTAAAAAGGGGGGATGTCATGATATTCAAACACACACATCATGATGGACACACTAACAGGCAAATCAGAGTACACAACACCACAACCAATCACAGACAAGAACACCAACCACATAAAAAGCACGAGCACGACACCTGGAGGTCAGTAGGTCTGGGGAGAAGGAAGCATGAAAGAGCTGTTGAAACACCACAAGCAGGGAGCCCCCCACGTGCAGAGTGCAAAGACCAAGTTGTAAATAGTGAGTTTAAATAAACAAGTGTTGTACCATATGCAACTGTGTTGGCTCTTCTGTGTGTTAGAACACCCAACACCACAACATCATCTAGCTCTTCCTTAAATAGATCTCTGGTTTTTCATTCTTATTTGGAAGCCCTTCCTGCATATTGGCCACTCTGCATGATATTGGGGTGGTGAAGGGAAATATTGACAATCATTAGAATTTAACTGAATTCAGGATTGTAAGGATATTTGACTCATCAGCTAATAGAATTATTTTTTATTGAAGTCTCAATTGTTATAGTTCGCCGGCTAGGTTTCTATTCCAATCCTTAGCAATAAACTATACTTCACAATACTAGCTTAGAAACAGCAAAATGATGTTCAATCTTATACAATTATTTTACTATGAATAACAACTAAACGGGAACTAATTTTAAAACTCAGTGAACTAAATTATTATCGTGCTTCAAGTAAATTGCAATTTTTCAATTTCTTTTATGGCACATTTGATTTCTCTCTTCTGTTGACTTTAATCCAGCTGACTTGGATTAAAATCCCTCCCTGTATCTTTCAGTGCAAAATTTGCTGAGTTAGCTTAGCCTAAGTCCCTGTTAGCAACACAAAGAAAGACTGCCAATCATAATGTTAGGTTAAGATCAGTTTAGATTTGGAAGAGGAGGAACAGTCTGACACTTGAAGAGAATTAAAAATCAACCTACAGCTATTAAAAAGCTTAGTTTCTTTCAGTGGGTATCAAAATTAAATTACATTGATTACATCCACCCAAGAGGGTAGACTGTGTCTCTGTTTAATTTCTTATTAGGCCAGAACTTCAGAGCTCCCCAGCCTCGTATTGGAGGGTGGTACCCCAAAGATTCACTGGGGAATCTTCTTCAGATGTTCCCAGGTAAGGTTTGCATGGCAATTGCCCAGAAGTGGAAACTTCCCCTGGCCAACTACGGTGCTCTGGAAACCATTCCAAACTGCAACTTAAATCACAAACATCAGAATTACACCAATAGTCACCCAGAAAATGTTAGAAGGGTTAAAACCTCTTCTAACTTCTGGACAACTATTGTACAGATTCAGACGGATGCCCTACAGGACTCCTCCCACATTCACAACCCCCAGTGGACTACCCCCATGCCCCGACTACCCCACCCACAGGACTCTCCCCAAACCGCCAATTCCCCCCACAGGACTCCCAGCCCTGACTACCACTCTTTTAGACTCCACCCCCACCACCCCAACAGGCCCAACTCTCACCCACAAGCTTGACCCCCCTCCCACCCCCCGCAGACCCACCCTAATCCGACGTTGGTTGCTACTCCGAGTAAGTTCAAGTCCATTATAGTATGCAATTCAAAAGACAATGTCTCCAACGGTGCAGCACTCTTTCAGCATGCACTGGAATCTCTGCCTGGATGACGTGTTCAGGTTCCTGGAGTAAGATTGAAATTCTGACTCTTCAACCAACTGAAACTCACTGTCAAATGTGAGGAGAAGGCCTGAAAGCCCAGAGAAATTAGGAATTGGTAATAAATATGTCCTTGCCAGAGTTGTCCATGTTCAGGGATCAGATGAAAACATTCCATCAGTATATTCGGCTGGCAAAACTATTGTAAATAAGTGGAGTCAAATGCACATGCTTGTTTCAACTATCAAGCTGAAATTCAAACTACGTTAACTGACATTGTTTACCTTTGAAACCATTCAGAAGTACATTTCATTCTTGGTGCCACAATTGCCGAAAACGAAAATAACTGACCAGTAAAATGAATCATTTCTTCAATATAGTAAATTTATATAGAAATCTCAAATCCATTTAATATTTCTGCAGGAGTCATAACATATGGAGAAATAATTTTTAGTCCAAAGTGCCAAATGCTGAAATGGACTTTCATTTGAAAGAATAACCAAGCATTCCAGTTCTCATTTTCACCTTCACTCTTCGGAATTTTATACTCTGTGACCCCAACATTTAGAGTCATTTAGAGTCTCCACATTGTGTGTGCTGAAGTTCCACTTGAGAGGTGGAAAAGTAGAAATAGACAACAAGAGATCTGAAAATAAAGCAATCAAGGCAACATGAAAGAAAGTGACATCTAGATAATGACTGGCAACTCATACCTACCTCCTCCAAGGCTATCAGAGTGCCGAATAAGCTTTAGTGCCTCAACATGACCAACAACATTCAAGTCCATATTTCCATTTGTAATTCATGCATAATTTGTACTTTTCAGACAGCAGACTGATATTTGCCCTACAGATGCATTCAGAAATCTTTGCATTACATGATCTGCAGTGACACTACACATGGTCAACTTCAATTCTTTTTCAGCAATCACTCTCTAATGTGCACCTCAAAAATCTGTCACTGGTCATGGGTTCTGTGGATCCTTGCCTGATGAGCCCGACTTTAGAGCTACATCTCTGACCGCACACTTGGCAGGTGTTTCCGTAATGTGGGATTGGTCCTTGGGCTCGAATCCATTGGTATTCTTCCCTAAGGCTCCTTTCCCAGACCTCTTCTTGCCTTTGGGTGTTCTGGAAGAATTATGTGCCTTCAATCAGGAGGTTCCTCCAAATAGGTCTCTTTTGATCAAGGGCCGCCCAGGCACTGATGTCTATGTTGCATTTCTTGAGGTAAGCCTTCAGGGTGTCTTGAAGTGCTCCCTTTGTCCTCCTCTTGTTCTGGAGCAATCCTCGAGATAGACAGATTTGCTTTGGCAGTCAGGACTCCGGTATTCTAAGCACGTGGCTGGACCAGCAGAGCTGGTTTCGGAAAATCAAGGCCTCCTTCAAGGACACTCAAAGTTAGTAATCCTGTCCTCAGCTGGTGTGGAGAATCCATTTCACATAGCATTGATGTTTCCTCTCCAGGGCCTCGAGGTGGCATCCGAATGCAATCCAGGTTTTTGAGCCACATAGAAGTGGGAGGGCAATTGCCTTGTACGCAAGGATCATAGTATCAACACTGATGTCACCATAATCCAAGACTCGTCCTTGGGGGTCTGAGGTGGTGCTTGCGGATTGAATACAATGTTAGACTTGGAGGAGAGGTAGCTCTTGAAGTAGGGGAAATGGTCCATGTTTAGAAGGATTTCGCCATTGATCTTAATGGAGGAATCTTGCCCCGAGGCGGAATGTTAAAGGACTTGAATCGTACGGAGGTCGAGGCCAATTCTTCTGAATGCCCATGTAATGGTGTCATTAAAAAAAAAAATGTTTGTGTACCCCATTCATTTTTTCCAATTAAGGGGCAATTTAGCGTGGCCAATCCACCTAGCCTGCACATCTTTGGGGGCGAAACCCACGCAAACACCGGGGGGGGGGGGGGGGGGGATGTGCAAACTCCACACGGACAGTGACCCAGAGTCGGGATTGAACCTGGGACCTCGGTGCCATGAGGCTGCAGGACTAACCCACTGCGCCACCATGCTGCCCTTGTAATGGTGTCATGCATGGCTTGGAGATTCTCTTCTGAGAGAGTGGAGATGGCGGTGTTATTCACACACTGAAGTTCCAGGAATGATATCAGTGCCGTTTTCTTCATGCATTTCAACCGGTTGAGGTTGAAAAGTTTTCCGTCTATCCTGTAGACAATGTCCACTCCACTGGGAAGCTTGTTCTTGACAAGGTGAAGGATGCTGGCGATGAAAATGGAGGAAAGGGTGGGGGCGATGACACATCCCTACTTGACCCCAAAGTTTTCTGCTTTATTCCGGTCTGTAAGGACTGACGCTGCCATCTTATCATGGAGTCGGAGGATGTTGATAAACTTCTATGGATAACCGGCCTTTGACAGGGTCATCCACAGAACTGACTGAGTCAAAAGCCTTGGTCCGATCGATGAAGATATGTAGAGCAATTGATGTTGTTTCTGGCATTTCTCTTGAAGTTATCGAGAAGTGAAAATCATATCCATTGTTCCATGGTTTGGTTGGAAGGTACACTGGCGTTCCAGAAGGATTTCTTCAGAGACTGGGAGAAGGTGGATTGCAAGGATTCAGGCGATGATCTTCCCGATAATGGAGAGTAGGGAGATTCCTTACTGGTTCCCACACTCCGCTTTGTCTCCTTTCTTGAAGGTGGTGGTGATGACTGCATTATGGAGGTTGGCAGGAATTTCTTCTCTGTCCCAGATTTTCAGTAACAGCTGATGGAGATGAAAGGTACTCTCTTCTCTTCCAAGTTTGAAAATCTTCGCTGGAATACCATCACTCCTACGGCTTTTCCATTCTCATGTGTTTAATGGCGGGTTCGACCTTCATCTATGTTTGGTGGGAGACCAAGATCATCTTTGAAGGAGAGTTGGGGGATTTCCTCAAACACGTTCTCATCTATGATCAGGTTACATCATGGTTTATAAGTTCTTTGGCATGTTCTCTTCATCAAATGCTGATGATTTCTGTGTCTTAGAAGGGTTCCTTCCTTACTCTGCACTAGTTTGGGGCCTAAGGTGTTGGGTCCATGTATTGCCTTAGTGGCACTGAAGAAGAACGGGTGTTGTGCGCGTCAGCGAGGACTGAAGCTCCTTAGCTTTCTTTGTCCACCATTGCTTCTCAATTTTCCCTAGTTCTTCTTTGTACCTACGCCGTTGCTCTTTGAGTTCTCCTCTCTGCCTTACTGGTGATGTCATTTTACCAGGTGCGGAGAGCTTTACTTTTCTCATCGATGAGGTCTTGGATGGTGTGGCCGTTTTTGTCAAACCAGTCTTGGTGTTTCCTCGTCTTGTAGCCGATGGTTTCCTCACAGCTTGGGATGATGGCTGTCTTCAGAACTTAGTTTGGAACAAATGGGTGTAAAATTTGTATATTCGTCTCAAATTGAGAATGCCTCGTCCCTGCTCTGGGGATAAACTTGTGTCACATCATATTATTGGAATTTAGGGACCATTGAATTTTAACTTTTAAGTGGCATTGTCATCAAAATCTAATTCAAAATAAAATGTTTTTCAGTTCCTGATTTTAACACAAAGACCATTAAGAAACCAACGTTAGCTATTTAGACCAAAGAGAAAATGCTGGAAAATCTCAGCAGGTCTGGCAGCATCTGCAGGGAGAGAAAAGAGCTAATGTTTCAAGTCCAGATGACCCCTTGTCAAAGCTCTTTGGACTCGAAACGTTAGCTCTTTTCTCTCCCTACAGATGCTGCCAGACCTGTTGAGATATTCCAGCATTTTCTCTTAGGTTTCAGATTCCAGCATTCACAGTAATTTGCTTTTATTTAGTTATTTAGATGTAAACAGTGAAATTACTCTGCATACAAATATTTAATGCATCCCTAATGGGCATTCCTTTTGAATTGAGGCCTTTGCTAACAGAAGCGTCAACACGTTTACAATAAATAAATAGGTTAATTCCTCCATTTAAAATGGTAAATAAAAGAAATGATACAAAGTAGAATTTATACAGGGATAAAAGAAAATTACTGCAGATGCTGGAATCTGAAACTAAAACAGAAAATACTGAACAATCGCAGCAGGTCTGACAGCATCTGTGGAGAGAGAGAAGAGAGCTAACGCTTAGAGTTTGGATGACTCTTGGGATTGTCCAGTATTTTCAGAATTTGTACAGGTGTGGCTTGCAATTTTCTGAAATAGCATACGGCGAAGTTAAATAAAAAAGTAAATTGATCTTCCAGTCAAGTAGTGCAGAAAATTCCTTAATCAAATTCTCCCGTGTCAAAATGTAACAGCCAACTTAATGCAAGAAGGAATCAGTATAAATTGTATTATGAAAATATGAACCAGTGTATAATACAGGAAAATATCTCATAACATAGCCCACCTTAGAAGCTGTTGTTGTGGAAGGAACAGAGCTGCCCATTAAATTGGTCATCATCTCATTGCTTGCTGTGGTGCAGACAGGTGTGACTGGAGTTAAAAGACGAGAGGGAACAATTGGCAGTGGCAGAAGACCAGGTCTGTTAGTGATGTTGTTACTGTTGGCAATGCCACTGCTGCAGTTGGTATTATTTACATTGCTACAGTTGGTGCCTCGTTCCCGCCAGTCCCACCCGATGCGATAATCTCTCTCATACCGGCTGTGATGCCGTGACATCTCTTCTTTTCAGAGGAAGTTAACAGGATCTGTAATTTAAATATTTTAATATTAATAGGCGGTAACATTGAAATTCTTTTGTTTGCAAATTAGTTTGTAGCTTCTATAGCTTGCCAATGTACAAATGATAAAGCCAGAACAATTGAGTTATATTACATTTGCTGCTAACACATCATGCAGTGAAAACCGTCATAATTCTACGACTGCTCATTTCAATGATATGCCATTTCAAATTTACAGGGTAGTTTTAATGTGACATTAGTGTAAATTATACAAATGAGCAGATTTCCACCTGGCTGAGTAAATGAGAGGCAGAACACGTTTATAGGAGTAGCTTTTTTGAATTCTGCTAAAGTTGCATATTATGAACAATATATTCAGCAAAAGAAAATTCACTTCTGCAGCAAAAACCACTACCTTTGAGCAACACTAAATGCACAAGTTAAATGTATCTGAATTCATAATCTTAACAGTATATTGTGATATGCGTTGCATATAATTTCTCAAATATGCTCAGGCAATTATTTACATATCTTTCATCAAGAGCATCACCCCAGATTAAAAATAACTGTTATAAGCCACCAATAAAACAGATTACAACAAAATAACAGCCTAAGGTTTGGCTAATGAATTGTTTGGGGAAATAGAAAAGTTTAAGTAACACAGAAAATGTATTTTTCGGATACAAAATCACTTCAATTCTTTTTCTCTTGGAACACATAACCATTTGCAGCTGACAGATCTCAGGCTTTAACCAAAATCACCGCTGCATAACAGCTAAAGGCTAATACAGAACAGCATGAGCAGACTTGGCTAGTAATTTGCTGCTTTGCTACGATTAACTTATTTTCTTTCACACTACCACATCCAGCACTGCATATAAACATAAATAAATGTGTAAAAGGCTTGCAAAGATGGAATTCAGTGCACCACAACACCTTTTAACTTGAACTGTTTAAGTCAATGGGAGGAATTATCCTAAAGAAACATAGAAAATAGGAGCCGGAGAAGGCCCTTCGAGCCTGCTCCACCATTCATTAAGTTCATGGCTGATCATTCAACTCTATAGTCTAATCTGGCTTTCCCTCCCATTTCCATTGATCCCTTTGACCTCAGAGGCTGCAGAAAGATTTAGACAGTTTAGGAGAGTGGTCCAAGAAATGGCTGATGAAATTCAACGTGGGCAAGTGCGAGGTCTTGCACTTTGGAAAAAAGAATAGAGGCATGGACTATTTTCTAAACGGTGACAAAATTCATAATGCTGAAGTGCAAAGGGACTTGGGAGTCCTAGTCCAGGATTCTCTAAAGGTAAACTTGCAGGTTGAGTCTGTAATTAAGAAAGCAAATGCAATGTTGTCATTCATCTCAAGAGGCTTGGAATATAAAAGCAGGGATGTACTTCTGAAGCTTTATAAAGCATTAGTTAGGCCCCATTTAGAATACTGTGAGCAATTTTGGGCCCCACACCTCAGGAAGGACATACTGGCACTGGAGTGGGTCCAGCGGAGATTCACACGGATGATCCCAGGAATGGTAGGCCTAACATACGATGAACATCTGAGGATCCTGGGATTATATTCATTGGAGTTTAGGAGGTTGAGGGGAGATCTAATAGAAACTTACAAGATAATGAATGGCTCAGATAGGGTGGATGTAGGGAAGTTGTTTCCATTAGCAGGGGAGACTAGGACCCGGGGCACATCCTTAGAATAAAAGGGAGTCACTTTAGAACAGAGATGAGGAGAAATTTCTTCAGCCAGAGAGTGGTGGGTCTGTGGAATTCATTGCCACAGAGGGCGGTGGAGGCCGGGACGTTGAGTGTCTTTAAGACAGAAGTTGATAAATTCTTGATTTCTCGAGGAATTAAGGGCTATGGAGAGAGAGCAGGTAAATGGAGTTGAAATCAGCCATGATTGAATGGCGGAGTGGACTCGATGGGCCGAATGGCCTTACTTCCGCTCCGATGTCTTATGGTCTTATGGTATATCTAACTGCTTCTTAAAAACTACTCAACTACTTCCTGTAGTAATGAATTCCACAGGCTGACCACTCTCTGGGTGAAGAAATTTCCCCCCATCTCTGTCCTAAATGGTGTACCCCAGACTGTGACCCCTGGCTCTGGACACATCCACCATCAGGAACATCCTTCCTGCATTTACCCTGTCCAGACCTTCCTCTGAGCTCCAGTGAATACAATCCAAGCTGATTCAATCTCTTTTCATATGTTAGTCCTGCTATCCCAGGAATCAGCCTGGTAAACCTTCACTGCACTCCCTCTAAAGCAGTAATATCCTTCCTCAGATAAGGAGACCAAAACTGCACAAAATCTGACACTAAGTCATGTGGTGGGGGTAGAATCAGAAATTGGTTTGCGCTGCAAGAGAGCAGTCAACCTTTCCTAACTCCGGAGGAAGCATCAGGTTGGATATTGAAAACGGGTTTGGGAATCTGAACCGGAATGAATTGCATGTCCCAACACTATATGTAAGCTGCGTCGTTCCTATGGCATGATCCTCAAATGAGCTTGGTGCCCAATTAGAGTTGCTGAGCACCTTGTGGAGGCAGGATCGGCTGACCTGTTTTCAGCAGTAAAGGCAGATATCAGTCATACTGGGAGCTTCCCGCGCCTTTCTGATTTGGGCAGGTAGCTCCTCAGAGGTCCATGAGGTCAAACAAGGTGGACAGCAGCCTTGCACAAGGCTAGGGCCAGTGCATTTGTCACTATTAGTTTGATTTTTGACAAACATGACATTGTGAAACACGCAAAAGACTTTTCAGTGTTGCCGGGACAAATTTTGAAAATTTAATTCAGTTCTGGACAGGCACTTCAACAAGCTCCTTAAGAAACTTAAAAGGACTGCTAATTGAATGCCTTCCTCATTCGCTCATCACCAACTGCCCATTGAAGCGGTCAATGTCCAAATGAAACAAGACCTGGACAATATCCAGGCTGAGAAATAGCAAGTAAGCTTTGCGCCAGAGAAGTATCAGGCAATGACCATCTCTAACAAAAGAGAATCTAACCAATCGCCCCCTTTACATTCAATGGTATTGCCATCGCTGATTCCCCGACTATCAACATTTTGGGGTTTCCATTGACCAGAAGCTGAACTGGACCAGTCAGATACTGTGGCGACAATAGCAGGTCAAAGGTTAGGAATCCTGCGACAAGGAACTCAACTGCTGACTTTCCAAAGCCTGTTCACAGGTCATGAGTGTAATGGAATACTCTCCCCTTACCTAGATGTGTGCCGCACCAACAACTCTCAAAGAGCTTGACAACAGTCAGGACAATTGCCTACTTGATTGGCACCACTTCCAAACATTCATTCTCTCCACCCCCAACACACAGCAGCAGCGCTGTGTACCATCTACAAGATGAATGACAGGAAGTCACCAAGGCTCCTTAGGCAGCATGTTCTAAACATACAACTGCTACCATCTGTTATATTACTAAATTGTAATGTAAATATTACTCATTTTGTCTTGCCAAGTTGTATTGAATTCTGATTAGAAATAATCAAAGTCAGGGCAGCACGGTGGCGCAGTGGCAGCACTGCAGTCTCACGGCGCCGAGGTCCCAGGTTCGATCCCGGCTCTGGGTCACTGTCCGTGTGGAGTTTGCACATTCTCCCCGTGTTTGCGTGGGTTTTGCCCCCACAAATGAAAGATGTGCAAGGTAGGTGGATTGAACATGCTAAATTGCCCCTTGATTGGGAAAAAATTAATTGGGTACTCTAATTTAAAAAAAAAAATAATCAAAGTCTTCCAGATGATGACAAAATATTTATCGAGTAATATATAATAAACCAGTGAGTTCTTTCACTTCAATACTAAACTAGTAAAACAAGTAAGTTGAGATTAAACTAACAATTATAATAATACACTACACTCTGATCTTATCACATCTTCACTCTAGAGTTTTCACACACTAATGAAAGAAAGAGCAGGAAACTACTTTTATAGCTCCTGTTAGTGTTGCCATCTAGTGATCATCCATCTGTACTTATTTTACATGAACTGAACATGTATCAACACATACAGAGATCACTACATCTCCCTTTTTTTGTGTTACATTTTCTATTTACAAATAAAAAAAGAAAATTGTACAGGAGAAATGCAGCATTCTGGAATGCATAGTACAGCAAATTAATAATCACTTAAAAGTTCATAAATTCATACGAATTGGTTTTCTTCTATGTCGTGTAGATCTTCTCAGTTTGATCGGAGAGGTAGAAACTTTACTGTTCTGTTGCTCTGGTTGAACAGATTGTTGTTTTTGAACATGTCTCTTGACAGATTGATTTAAGTTCAGATCTGGAAAAATTGGTTTGTGAACTTGAACTTTTAAATGATCACATTCATTTCTTCCAATCAGTCCTTGTTCAGAAATTTTGATCAGATAGGATCTATTTGAGATTTGACATAGCAGTGTCAGACCAACCTCCATCAGGAAGTCGGATTCTTATAACATCATCTGCTACAAGAGGTTTTAGCATTTTTGCATGTTGGTCGTAGTAATTTCTTTGTTTCTCATGTTTGTGATCTGATGCAGGAAATGTCTCTCTGAATAGTTGTAAATGAGCTTCTATATTATTTATTGATTCCATCAGTCCAAAATCTGTGTTGATAGATCTCAAATTGTGTCTGCAATAAGTAAATTTTTACCAGGAGTATAGATTAGAGTGAAATCGTATCTCCTTAATTTCATCATCATCCTTTGTAGTCTGGGGGTCATATCATTGAGATTTTTATCAATGATACTTACGAGAGGTTGATGGTCAGTTTCAACTGTAAATTTAGGCAGATCATAAACATAACCATGAAATTTAGAAATACCAGTTACGAGTCCTAAGCATTCTTTTTCGATTTGCGTATATCTGCACTCTGTTGTTGTCATGGCTCTTGATGCATACGCAATGGGTATCCAGTTATTGTGGCCGTCTTGCTAGAGTAGAACTGCACTTCTGCCTTCTTGACTAGCATCAAGTTCAAACTTGGAGCTTGTATGAGTTGTTGTTTGAGGTCCAGCCATTCTGCATTGTGACGTGGGGTCCACTCAAAGTCAATGTTTTTCTTTATTAATTGACGTAGCGCAATAGTTCTGGAAGATAGATTGGATATGAACTTCCCTTGGAAATTGTCAAAACCAAGAAACCTTCGTACAGCTTTCTTGTCTTTCGGTTGCTGCATTTTCTTCATGGCTGCAATCTTCTCTTCATTTGCTTTGATACCATTGGCTGTGATGTTATCACCAAGAAATTTTAATGATGTAGTTGCAAATGTGTACTTTGACTGGTTTAACTTTAAACCATACTGATGTATGCGTTTAAATACTTTCCTGAGCCTTGCAATGTGCTCTACTTCAGTGGTATACCAGATAATGATGTCGTCTACATTGACTCGAAAACCACCTATGTTCTCGGTCATCTGCTCCATAATTCAATGAAAAGTCTCTGAGGCAGAGATGATCCCGAAGGGCATTCATATGTTGACTTTATGAGGAACCTTCTTTGTTGCATGGAGATCGGTCTTTGTTGCATGGAGATCTGTCTTTGTTGCTGGGTCAAAATCTAGGAACTCCCTCCCTAACAGCACTCTGGGTGTACCTACACCACAGGGACTACATGAAGGCAGCTCACTGCCACTTTCTCAAGGGCAATTAGGGACGGGCAATAAATGCTGTTGTAGTCAGCAAAGGCCTCGTCCCATGAATGAATGAATAAAATTCAGAATTCTCCCAGAAGCATCAGGATGCCAATAAGACTTTCAGGACTGTAACTTTCAAATCCCTCCTTCCCTGGGTCCGGATCACTCCGCTCTTTGAAAATCCCATCCCTGGGGCATGGTTTAATCATCGAGTTGCGCCCGGCGCGGATCTGGGCACACCGGTTAAATAGCGGAAAAGGTCCACTCCTGATGGCGAATTCCGGTTCACACCCAAAATATGGCGTGCATATCAATCTGCACTAATTTCCATACCATTAGCGAGATTGAAGTCAAAAGTAACTACTTCCCAGGAATGAATCGGCTCCCCAGCGAGAAATCACGTGGGCATAGTTTAGTACTCCTTTTTAAAAACGTGAAGTTGGCACAATGGCTGCTGAGGGGAATGGAGGAGGTGAGTAGCTATTTCCATTTTCTGGCATTCAGCTCAAGGGGACTGGAGTTGCTGCTCCAGTGCGCGGTCAGGGGGCTGAAGTGTACCAGGTCGCGAGTCTCCCCTGGGCCAGGGAAGGGATGTTTCTGAGGGGCTTTTAGTCTTTAAAGCCACCAGGTCATCTTTAAATATTGTGGATACCCATTACAGAGGCAACTACAGCTGCTGCCTGTTTGGCCTGCCAAACACTTCCAGGACAGAGCCCTGTTCTTGGTTATATGCTGAAGGTCACTTTAACTCCCTTTGACTGCGAGCAAACTGTAGCTTCACAGCTGAAGTCTGTTGCTAATAAGGAATTGACCTTGTTGGTTGTGAGAGCACTTCACAGCTGCAGGTTGTGTTTGCTGCTTTCTCCTGCTGGTGGCTGCAGATGCCTGGAGGCTGCGGCTACTGTTTCCTTCCTTTTCTGTAGCCGGAAAGAAGGACAATTTTTTCTAAGATACCTGGGTGCTGGAACACTACGTTCAGGGGGGGGCATACAAATCCATAAGGCAATCCGATTTGAAGCAAGACGTGGAGGGTGGAGGGACCTTGTGCACGACATTGATCCAAATGGGCCAACTGATGACGTCAATGAAGAAATGCTTTCGCAGATTGCTGATGCTTTTGTTGCTGGTGAGGGGAGTGCTGCACGTAACTGGCATATCACTGTGGGTTAAACATGCTGGAAGTCAAGTATGTTCAACTGCACCTTGACCGCCAGTGCAATCGGTGAATGCCAGGATTTGGTTCAGATGAGATTGGGCCGTGTGGGAGAGCCTGCACAACTGCAGCTCCTGGATGGGGAATGGCACTGATACGTGGAACAAATCACACATTGATGGACAGATCATTTCTGATAACAAATTCTCAGGTTTGTTCTCTATTTCTGTTGAGGAAACTGAGGGGTGGTACAAGGGTGGGATTCTGTCGGCCGACACCGGAATTGGGAAACGCGATTAGGCGGAGAATCGGGTGCCGATTTCACACCAAATTGCAATTCCCCATCACCTTGACAGCAGTGCCAATGCATTCCAGAATGCATGTACAGTAAACGCCATAGGCATATCATTAGCGGGGCTTCTCCAGAGCCTCCAGGATTCTCCGCCACCAATGGGCCAAAGTCCTTCTGAGGAAGGATGTTCTTGCTAATGGAGGGAGTGCAGCAAAGTTTAGAAGGCTGATTCATGGAATGACGGGACTGTCCTATGAGGAGAGATTACGTCAGTTAGGATTATATTCATTGGAGTTAAGAAGAGTGAGAGGAGATCTCATAGAAATCTACAAAATTCTAACAGGATTAGACAGGGTAGATTCAGAAAGAATGTTCCCGATGGTGGGGAGTCCAGAACTAGAGGTAACAGTTTGAGGATATGGGGTAAACCTTTTAAGACTAAGGCGAGGAGAAATTTCTTCACCCAGAGAGTGGTGAATCTGTGGAATTCAATGCACAGAAAGTAGCTGTGGCCACGTTGTGTACTTTCAATAAGGAATTAGATATAGCTCTTGGGGCTAAAGTGATCAACGAACATGGGGAGGAAATCGGGATCAGAGTATTGAACTTGACGATTAGCCATGATCGTAATGAATGGCGGAGCAGGTTCGAAGGGCCGAATGGCCTCCTCCTGCTTCTATCATTGTACAGTGATCCTTCTGTTCATGCTGCCTGCACTGACAGCCGCTGCCACTGCCTCCCAGGCTGTAATGGTGGCCTTACTGCTGGTTCTCCAGGCCCCGCGGGGGAACAGGATGTCCGATCTCGTCTCCACAGCATCCAGAAGACTGGCAAAGTCGGCATAGCCAAAGTGAGGAGCAGGTCTGCGTGGTGTCATGCTTGTGTGTTGACTGGGAGTGAATGGTGAGGGAGCGTTTAAAAGCAGCTGCCCCTTTTTATGGCAAGACACCAAGGTGCGAGTCTGGCGAATCGGACGGCAAGACCGGTAATGGCGAGAAGATCGTGGGGGCTCATTTCTGGCACTAAGTGCCGTGATCTTGTCAACGCAGCCATCGAGAAACACCCCGCCAATGCCCAAAATGGCACTGTTTCTGTTAAATCCTGCCCTTGGTCTCTACTGTGACTTTTCCACAATGACCCCAACTTTGATTAGTAATTCAATATATAGAAAGTGAGACAAATCTTTTATCCAATTGCATCAAGTAAGAAGCTTCAACACAGTTTACATTAAGGTCCTTCATGAGGATTCAAGAGCAATTTTTATCCAAGGCAAGCTTAAATTTTCACCTTTAGCGACTTCCAAATGATGTTTCTTATTGATTAACAAAGCTCAAAGGCATGCTGGGCGGGATTCTCCCGAATCCCCCGATGCTGGCGTAAAAAAATAGCATGAACCACTTCGGCCTCGGGCCAACCAGAAGTTGCGGAATCCTCCAAACTTCCGGGGGCTGGGCCGGCGGCGGAGGGGTTGGCGCCACGCCAACAGGCGCCCAAGAGCCGGCGCGAGTTAGCGCATGCGCAGAACCGCCAGCGTGGTTCCGCCCATGCGCAAACCGGCATCTTCTCCGCCGCGGCATGGCGGAGCCCTACAGAGGCTAGCGCGGAAGGAAGGAGTGCCCCCACGGCTCAGGCCCGCCCGCAGATTGGTGGGCCCCGATCACGGGCCAGACCAGCGTGGGACCCCCCCCCCCCCCAGGGGCCGGATCCTGCCGCGTGCCCCCCCCCCCCCCCAGGACCGCACCAGCGGCCTACCAGCCAGGTCCCGCTGTGTGGGACCATGTCCATTTCATGCCGGCGAGACTGGCCAAAAACCGGCTTGGCCCATTGGGGCCCGGAGAATTGCCGGGGGAGCCGCTGTCAACGGCCCCCTACCGGCGCTGCGTGGTCCCCGCCCCCGCCTGAAAACCGGTGGTGGAGAATACGGCAGCTGGCGTCGGAGCGGGATTCACGCCGCTCCCGGGGATTCTCCGACCCAGCCGGGGGGGGGGGGGGGGGGGGGTCCGGAGAATATCGCCCGCTGTGTTTAGAATTACAGTTGATGCAAGTACAGATCTGTGCAGATATCATACTCAATTACTGGCATTTTGGTGCACAATATAACATAAGATTTCTGTACCACGCGCACCTCCATTTTGCATACAAATTAATCCTGGCATTACACCCTCAATACCAGCAGCAATATTGTGATACCTTTGGAGCCACCAGCATATAGCAGAACAAAAATTAAGGATCCCTTACCCGAAGGTGAGAACTGGACACTATGAGACATCTTTTCTTGTTCAAGCTCTACAACATCCCTTCCCTCTGTTTATTCTGGGTACTCTATTAGAGGCCTTCTTTCAGAGTTTTAGCAGACAAGTTATTTATTGGGCAACTAATCACATTTTATACTTAATTTTTCAATGCCACTGGGAGCTGTCACAGCTGCAGTGCTATGATTTGTAGCTTCACAAAATACATTTTGTAGACATCACTGTCAAATTTAGTATTAATGAAACAGTTGGATCCTGCCTCCACAATGGATAGCATTGTCAGCAACAGAAAGCGATTAGGCTCTGCTAAAATATGCTCTTCACCATAATTAATTACCTTTCTACTCTCTCCAAAAGGATAACAATTCTCAGTGTTGTTATTCCTTGGCATCTGGTAGCAGCAAATTAAGTTAGTATCAGGTATAGGCATATTGGGCCACATACCGCAGCAGGGCCACATTTGCAAATTGTAACCCGCCTGTCATACAGTTGATGACTGGTGGCAGTTTCTTCATCTACTGCTGAGAGTGCCACTGAAGATAAATAGAATTTTAAGAGCCTTGTAAAATTTGGTTCTCTACCATTTGACCATTGGAAAGCCTTCATTTACTGCAAAGCCTTCATTTATACCAATAATAAAGAAACATCTCAGGAGAAAAAGAAAGTCCATTTGGAGCCATTAGCCAGACCCATTCAATAAGATGGAACAGAAACTAAGATTTAAACGTTTAAAAATAAAGAGGGGAAATGTTGGGTAAAGCTGGAAAACGAGCACTGGCATTTATGATGTACAACCTTTGCCCCTTCATAGTGATGTGGGCAGCATGTAATGCAGCCTGCAAATTTGGCGGCACTGAGTGTGCGGCTGAGTGGCTGCACGTCTCAGAATGGGGCCTAATGGGGCAAAGCTTGCACACTTCAACGCAAACCTGTATTACCTAGAGTAGATGACACCATACAGCATGGGGAAATTCAAATGAGACAACGTAGAAGTTCCATCTGGTTCAGAAAGAACAGAATAAGCTCTACTCCCCCAAGCATAGAGTACCGTCACGTCTCTGATAGTGAACGGGGAGCTAATACGGATGTCATCTGTTCCAGCTGGAATCATCCCGGCACAAAGAAATTCAGGGTCATAGACACCGTTTGCCTCTGGCAGCACCACTGTTGCCCTCATCTGAGTTTGCAGGTCTGGTTGTAAGATGAGCAGCTCCTTTGTAACGTGCAGAATTCATACATTCCTACCTTGGTTGAGGGCAAGGGAAATAATGTTCACAGAAGATCTGGGGTATATTAGGCCTGCTTCTGAAAGCCTCTCTTCCCCTTCCTTCTCCTCTTTCTGCAAACAACTTGCTCTCCTCTTTGATGCCTTTGCTCCATGACCCCTCATGTTGCTGATGAAGAGAAATGGTAACTCCAGAACCAATACTAGGAGTAAGTGGCTTGACTACAAATCTTTAAGAACCCATGTTCTTCACATGCATCACCATCCCTGCTAACTTCGCGAACTTTAACCAATTCTACAAATTACCCAGGATTTCTACAAACTCAAGCAAGACAATAGAAAGTAACTTGAAAATTGTTGATGATCCCTTTAAATAGCATTGGTTGGTCTTTCTTGTTCCTGAACGCATGTTCATTTGTGCATGTTTCAGGCGGGGCAATAGTTGGAAGCAGCAAGGTCAAAAATGGCAGATCTGCAGTACGCACTGACTGACACTGCGATCAACCAACTCTGCACACCTAAAACACATGCACCTAACACCCATCCAATGCCCTCACTAACATGGTGTCAGATGTGCATTATAGACAGCATTTTGGTAGTACAATGATACCAATGGCACTGAAGCTGTAGTACCACAGAGCTCAAAATTTCAGCCACATAGTCATAAAAAGAACAAAATATTTGGGAAAGCTTCTGTGATTATGTTAACTGTAAAATGTCAATTTTAGATGTAGATTTTCACCTGATCTGGTACATACATGGTAGCTAACCATCTGGCTGTTATGTCAGTGACATCCAAATTACTCTAAAATATTTGAAGGTACGTGCAATACATTAATGTTGGACTCACACCAAACCTACCAAAAGTATGACACTGCACTATTCCTCCAAAATCGTGTAAGGGGCCTAGGGGTGGATATTCATTGATACTCTAATTTTAGCAGAAACATGGATTTGATTATAAAACAGGCAGAGTTGTCCACCTCATTCAATCAGTTAATTTTGCTGTCTAAAAAGAAAGGGACAGAGGAAATTATGCCCGAGTGACAGATGGTCAAGTATACGAATTTACACCTAGATCATACAATCATTTCTGTCAATCATTCTATCTGCACTCTGGGATGAGATTTTTTTCTTTTTAATAACTCTCTGCACCATCAAGAAAAGAACAGAAAATTAGATTGCCCGTGTTGTTTAATGACTGCAGGCAATTATTGCACACTGAAAAAGCAATGAAAAACCTGTCACTCAGACACTTCAGCTTACTATTTCAGGTCAAGATGGCAGTCATAGGACTTTCTGCATTTCTGGTCTATTTGGAGGCTGTTACCTGTACAATATTTATGACCAATATATCAGAGATAGAAACATCAGTGCAAGACATAAATAGAATGGTTGGTAGGAATGAATCATTCGCCTTTAATCTTGCTCGATATTTTATTGAGTACAGCTCAGAATGATACCAAGCTTTCAAAAATGAATCGTAATTACTTTACAATCAAGATGACATTGGATGCTAGAGTTGAAAAAAAATGGTTGTTCCTCACAAGCATTTCAAAATCTGTACCAATTCTGAATTCCAAGGGAGATTTCAATTACCATCACACAACTGCATTATGACAATCGTGATTAAGTAATCTCTGAAAAGGTTGTCGTACCATCTATTATTGGCAAAGTTTGGATGATTCAACTGATATTTTACATTCTACTACCACACAATGTTCCATTTCCTGTAGCTACTCTGGTAGAAATGCCGAATAACTACATGATATGCTGCAATAGTCCATCAAACAAAAGTTCCACATCCGTTCAAGAGGACGGATTCCACTTGTTCCAGTCTTCCCTCAACCTCATCACTAATCTCGTTCCACCATACACCATGGTGCAGATTTTGCACTGGGAACGATAAGGTTACCAGCATTATGTCGGAAATCAGACAGCAACATCCAGAGTTTGCACATTTGCTGTTAAACATGATAATCCTTAAGATGCTGTCCTGGTTACCTGGCAATTCTCAAGCTGTGCTGTGAAAGTACCTCATAAAAAAAAAAATCTAATTGAGGGGCAATTTAGCGGGCCAATCCACCTACCCTATACATCTTTGGTTTGTGAGGGTGAGATCCACACAGACACAGGGAGAATGTGCAAACTCCACACGGACAGTGACCCGAGGCCAGGATCGAACCCGGATCCTCGACGCTGTGAAAGAGTACCCCAGGCATTGAAACAAATGTAAAAGGTCTGAAGTTTTGATCTTTACTCATATGTTAAGCACGAAACATGACAGGAAAAGTTAAAGCTGCTGCCTTTTTAACAGCAGAAATCATAATGACTGCCAAACTATCTTTCAGGCCCTGAAAATTTAATTTAACAAACATCTTCAGAATTTTAGTAGCATTGGAGATATAAAGAACATTTTTTATTAAGCTTTACCTGTTTGCCCCTTTTGTCCAGTATTTCATTCCCAATCTTTATTTTGTACGTGATTTAAATGATTTATATTTTGTGGTTTAGACTCGCATATCTCAGTGAGAATTCTTCAATATGACTGATTGAAGAGCTACATCATTACTTATTCTGTTCACAGATGCTACAGATCCTCCATTCTGAATAAGACACTCGATGACAGCAAGTCTTTTCTCAAAAGCCAGTGAAAACTCTGTAGTCGGTTGTCAGTGAAGTGACTAACAACCACTGTACCTTCCTCACCGGCTGTAAAATCCGGGCCTGTGTCATGTTCACGATTTTCATATTTTGTGGAAATGACAAAATTATAATCTATTCACAAACTCTGTCAGCTGAAAGTTCTTTTGCACAGAATGTTAAAAATATACCTTCCTCTGCTATCACAAGGTAGTAACCCAATTAGTAATTGCATTGCCAATAGTTGACAATAGCTAAATTTAAACTTTTTCATGCACACAGATGGCTGCTTTCTTAATTATATCACACGAGTGGTGCCATGTCATTGCCCAGTAAAACAAAATTAAATTAGCAAAAGTTCAAAAGGAAAACACACCAAAAATTAGCATGGAGGAATGATTCAAAATGGACTCGGTTAGATTTCAGCAATTTATTGGTTTTAAAAATAATTTAAAATGTACCTAAACACCTAAATTTAAAGATCGACAGCCTCTTCTATTTCAGGAAACTCTCAGTAGCTTTGGTCAGCTGATCCAGACAGCTGCTAAGCCTCACTGAAGTGTGTCTAATTTATGTTGAGTGCAGCGGTGGTTCAACTCCAGAAAAGTCAGCCACACTCAAACATTGGTTCTCACTTTGACGTTGAAACCTAGAAGTCACTGGTGTTTTGGCATATGGATTGCGGGAGACATGCAGAAGAACTACAAAACTTGGCGAAAGGCAATTACATGTGTTAAAACTGCCTGCACCTAGATTTCCATGCAAAAGAAAAGTTGTCACCATTATTCTAGCTTGATATGCATTCTGGAGATTGTTGTGTTGTGTTATGCTTCTTCATGTAGCACATGTTGCTTCCTTATATTCTGACAAAGGAAGGTTCAGACTTGGAGATAGGTTTAACACATTTATTGAACAGTTAACAATTCTCCTACTGGAGTTCGACTCTCCTGCTGATCTTGCTATAGTAACTCAGTCTAACTAACCAGTCTGCTCTAATCCATGCGGTGGGTATGATGCTTCCGATCTGCACCTGTGTCTCACTAAGTGTCACCTGTGGAAAAGAGAGAGCATGTGTGCCCTGTCCTTTTATATGGGTTGCCCCCCTGTGGTAGTGTCACCTCTGGGTGTCTTGACTGCCCATTGGTCGTGTCCTATTCTATGTGTTCATTAGCTGTATGTCTGCATGTCATGATGTCTCTGGTGCTCCCTCTAGTGTTTACTCAGTCCTAGTGTATTTACATTAACCCCTTGTGTATTTACAGTGATGCATATCACCACAGAGATGATACAGAAGTTCACCCCACACCAGCTTTACTTTTCTGAATTTCAAAACACCTATGTTCTGTACCTGCGTACATGAAAAGGCCGCAAATAAATGGTTAGGAAGAAATACAGATCACAGAGAAGGACCTCCAAATTGGGGCTATAGGCCACCGGGTGAGTGGGAAAGGTGAAATTGAAGCTAAGGGGTGCGTCTTAACTAAATGCGAACAAAGTTCCATAGCGAGCGCATTTAGCCGCTTGTTTCCAGGCGCTTGCAGCACTGAGAAAAAAAGGCTATAAAACGCGACTCGCATTTGATAAGGGGCCTCAATGGAGAACAGGCGACTGCGTCACTCAGTCCCATTTTATACACTGAGGTGTCCCAATCTCCAAGGTCCCTGAAGCGACCCCCGACAAAGCATCAACGCATGATGGGAAGGTCGCCAGCACCCCAACACCTGCGCAGGGCACCCCCTGGCCCGATCGCACCTACGCAAAAAAATGCCAGCTTGGCACCATGGCAATGCCAACCCAGCAGTGCCGCTGTGCACCTGGACAGTTCCAGGATAGCACCCAGGTGGCACTGCCAGGGTGCCCGGGTGGCATCAGCATTGCCAGTGTACCACCCTGACCAAAGGACATGCACCTGGGGGCCACTGATCCCTTGGGGGACCCCGAGTGCCGTTCCGTCTGGTCCCCATTTGTGGAGAGCAGTACTGAACGGCGCTCGCCCGAGTCTCAGGGGCAAAGGGGATAGATCCTACGCCTTCGGTAACTCCAGATCGATCTGCACATTAAAGTGAGATTAGCTGTCTTGCTCTAATGTGCAGATTTGCGAAAAGGTGAACCTGCCCACAACGTGTGGGATTCACAACGCAACGTCTCGCAAGATGGTATTAGAACTCGCAAGGCTTTGCGAGCCAGGTAGATTTCTTGAGCAGGGTCTCCCAGCTTTTAATCGGCCATGCTGCGCTGCAGCGAGCTGCTTTTCAGGTGCAGCATGGCCATTAAGCCACGCCCAAAATTGGGGTTAGGATCATCCTTTTCTTATTTCCCTCCCTCTATTTCATAGAATCATAGAATTTATAGTACAGGAGGCCATTCGGCCCATCGAGTCTGCACCGGCCCTTGTAAAGAACACCACACCCAAGCCCACAACCCCACCCTATCCCGTTAACCCAGTAACCCCACCCCACCTTTTTGGACACTAAAGGCAATTTAACATCCAATCCATCTAACATGCGCACCTTTGGACTGTGGGCTGAAATCAGAGCACCCAGAGGAAACCCACGCAGACACGGGGAGAATGTGCGGACTCCGCACAGATAGTGACCCAAGCTGGGAATCAAACCTGGGACCCTGGAGCTGTGAAGCAACTGTGCTAACCACTGTGCAACCGTGCTGCCCTATTTCTTCACTCACTGACCTACAAGTGCACACTGCAGTCTATAGATGATTCTCTGGAGAAGAACTGATCAGTACTCTGTCCCCAGAAGCTCATAATAATATGCATCCACACATCAGGTTGCACAGACATATCCTATCTGGGGGTTGTGTTTGTGAGTAGCAGGACGAAGTACTAGATAAATCGTTGAACTGAGCGAAGAGAAACAGGTTAACAAGTAGAGTTGGCATGGAAGCAGAAAGTAGTTGGCTGGATGACCTGCTCCAGTCCCTGAGCTGCGAAGCCCAAGGATTCTGACTTCTTCTTGATGGTCACCAAGGTTCAGAAAGTTAGGGTGCGATTCTCCCCAAAATTTCTAAGTTCATTTGTGGGGAGATTCCAGCATGTTCCCCATCATTATTCAATGACGCTTAATGATTTGTTTGGTCCCTGGGGAGTTTGTCACCCGTTTAGCCCACACTTAGAATTTTGTTTAGCACAGAGGAGCTGAACATCGGGCCACCATTTTGAAAGGGTACCCCAATCTCTTAGTGAGCTTGTGGATCCCCCACACCTCTCACCCATGGGCAATACCCCACCCACCCTCCCCCCACCACGCAAGTAAGGACACCCCTCTATGGGGTCCCTGGGGGTCCTCTCCCTTCAGACCCCCCACGCCTACTTATAGGTGCCTCCCCTTCCAGGACCCCCACCTGTTGCCCCCCTCCAACCTCCCAGAGGCACCTACTTTCCTGCCTTGCGAACCCCCCCCCTTCCACCCTCCTTTCATGGGCATGCCCCCCCCCCCCTCGGGCCTGGACCCTCAGCAATGCCACCCCGGCACCAGGGCATCCGTGCACTGCTACTCTGACACCCGGGCACTGCTCCTGCTAACTTGGCAGGACCAGGGTTGCAGTACCAACGTGCCAGCTGGGCAGTGCCAAGGTGTCCATGTTCCAGGGGGAGGGCCAGGGAGCCACCCTGCACTATCGCTGACCATCTTTTTGTCTCTGATAGCCCGGGAGACACCCTGGGTGCCATTCCACCTGGTCCACGTGCCCGGCTGCTGCCTCGCTGGGGAGGCCGGTTGATCCCGCGAGGTTGATGGATTCCAGGCAAGTTCGCTGAAGTCAATTTAAAACCGATACTATTTTCTTCTGACTGTTTTGCGGCTGGTGAATGACCAGTGTGTAACATGCACGCCCTTCCCCACTGAGGTCTGGCTCCCCATTATAAATGGGGGATGAAAATCAGATTTTATCCCAGTTGCCATTTTTGTCTGAGAGTGTGATGTTTTAGAAGCCCAGGTTGGTATGTTTTGTGACCTTGCCGTTGTAATGATGCACACAGAACATCTGGTGACTTAACCAGAACAATGATTTATTGATCAACACATGGAAAGATAACAAACATAATACTATACAGAGTAGTATTTGAGCTGGAACTACTCTATGTGCGACTGTCCTGTTGTATGCCTTACTACCAACTGACGAGTGCCTCACATCACATAACCGATGTCTGATGCCACCAGCTGGTTGGAGGTCGCATTGTTAACTATATACAATACTATTCACAGGCATATCACCATACAGGTTAGACAGTTTATGAAGAAATGAAAAGCCCACTGAGAAAGCTGGAACAGCCTGAAAGGTAAGTGTAAAACGTTTTTAGCCTTCATGTAACTGTGTTTTTAATGCAGTATTCATCATCATGATCTGTCTTTAAAAGCTAAGTCGTTCCTTATGTTGGCTAACCTTGTGTATTTGTTCACATGCATTAGTGCTTTTCCAATTTAAAAAAAGCATCAAAATGCCATGAAAAATGTATGAAAATGTCCTGTCAGCTTTTGCTATCACCTTTTCTGCTATGATTTAAATGGCTCTGGCTGAAAAAAGGCTTAGTTTTAACACTTGACAAAAGTCTAACCATCTGCTTCCTTACACTGGTTGACAGGTATTCTGCTTTGAGATTAAAATTAGAACCTTCTGTTCTTTTCTTCCAGAGAGCAGTGGCTGTGGCTTTTATCAATGCTTCTACAATGCACAAAATATTGAAGAGATAGAGCTGGGTCATGAGGGAGCATATTATGCCAACAGTTCATTTGCTCCTGCAATAACTAGGGGTCCCCTCATCCTCAGCTGAAACAATGGGGAGAGCCCCTCAATATCAAGAGCTAAGGATTGAGAAATAGTCAGCCAAGCTCCAGAAATGTACTTTCACAGAGCCGGTAGTATGTTCCACAATTCTCTAAAACATGACCAGAGGAAATAGTTGAGCAACAATCTTAATGAGTAATCACAGGTTAAACATCACTCCATCCGCCCAACTAACTATTAGCACCTTGCTGCAGTCTATGTTTGAATATTACTAGAGATCATATCTGTAATAAAGAGGAGGGAATACAATGGGGGCGGGGGGGGGGGGGGGGGGGGAGAAGAAGTAGTGAAATTTAAATTTCACTTATGACAGTCGTCGTAACTCTCGGGTTTGTTGCATGAGTATTTTCAAGGAACCTTGGAAATGTAAGTCTTATCCCTCAAATCCTCAACATGAAACCTTTACATCTACTGCAGCAGTCCAGCTGAAACTCTGCAGATGAGATCATTTTGAATTGCTGTTGAGTTGGTGTATGAACTTTCAAAACTTTCAGTTTGAATCAAAAACATGTTTACAGCACTGAATTACCTCATGCTGCATTTTAATTATTCTACAGGGTTGCGATGTACGGGGTACAGACTGGACTACCATCACTTTCAGATTATCCTGCATCCAGAAACTTTGAATTAGGATTTATATTATCAAGGGTGCCAGCAAGCGGCTATTAGCAACCAGCTAATAAAATACCATACTGTTGACAAAAACAAGGCACAATTTTCCTCATCATGAAGAAACCTACATCATTTCTTTAAAGAAAACGGCATGGCTATTCATCAGAGCTTTCATGTTGACTTTTTTCAATAATTCATAACAGCTGCTTCATCGACTGACAAAACTTATTCCTTGAACAATTTTGAATATATTTGTATTAAAATAAACTTGTCATTTTCCATTACAATATAAATGAAACTTTGGATTTTTGGTAGACTCAAAGCGCCTAATGGTTATTTTCAATATTCCTTCTTCTTTTAAAAAAAAATCCTGGTGGGCAAATAGGCTCAGAAATTTGGGCATGCTCATTTTCAGGCAAATTACAGTACTTGGGGCTGGGGGGAGCTGAGGAGTAACCACTGCCTGAGAATGGGGAGGGCCAAGGCATCTCTGATAGTGGGTCGTGCATCTTATTTCCATCAAGGGGGCAGCATGCAGGTGAAGTGAAATCGGAAATCAGCTAATGTTACCATTGCTGATGTGCTCAGGGAAGTGATAAATGGATCACCAGGGCTAAAGGGTATTGGTGATAATTCAGAGCACGGGGTTGGTGAGGGGAGTCATAGCACCAACTGCCAGTGGTCCACACTTCATTTGATTACTGAGTCAGGAGGAGCACTGACCTCTGCAAAAGTGAAGGATTTGCTGTAGAACAAGCAAAAGTACCATTTTGAGATTAAGGAATCAGTGCTGTACAATGTAGGTGTTTAGTCCTAAATCTAGCATCAGCAATATGCGGTTGCCTCACCATGAGCAATGTGACCTGCTTCACATAGATCATGAGGTTCCAGATGACCCTCCAGTGAGAGGCGGCTCATCAACATTATGGGCACATAAAAGGCCTGAGACATCCAGTCTAAGCTACCTGATAGCAAAGTGATTGAGCCAAATATTTTTCCATTAGTTACCTACTGATTCCTCAAACTGTTGTTGCAATTTTCGGCTTCAAGTGTTCATTCTTTTTAAAAGCTGTACTCAAATTTCCATGCACAGCAACACATTGCTCTCATTTTAGAATGGTTTTAAACCATTTGATACTTCAATGGAAATGCAAATCAGCTGAACCTTAAAATTATTGAGTAAACACTGCACCTTTCTCAACAGCTGCCTTAGAATAAATTCTGTAAGCCCGGTGGCGCTCAGCTAATATCTCCCGCTTTGTCCCTTATTGGACCTTTTGCTATCCACTTACAACGTAACTCCCACAAGAATTTTGCATTCCCATTGCTGTTAGCTGCCATTCTATTTTCATACACTCTCTTCACTTCACTTTCCCACTCAACTTACTGTATTTGATCTGGTTCTTGTTTGACGAATTCATCTGGCATGCTTCATACACTCTGGGCACGATTTAACGCAAATGTTTCCAAGTGTCATTTTGGGCGGGTTTGGCTGGGTATTTCCCGCTGGATTTGTGGGTGAGATCCACATCGCTATTTAACCACACATAGCCATTAGTCATTTTTTTGGGCCCCATTTTTTTGCCCCCCTCCCCCTCCTCACCCACCTGCACCCGCCCCCCCCTTCCTGGTCTAGCTAACAGAAATGTTTCAACAATGGGGAGCTGAAATCACTGACTAGACGGTCTTCTCAGAGATCAGGCCGCCATTTTGCAAGGGTACCCTGAACTCCAAGTGAACTCGAGGGTCCCCCACACAGCCCCTGGCATTAACCCCCACACACCCACATCACCCTCCCCCCGCACACATGCTCATTATCCCACACCTCCCTCCATCCCCCCCAGGTGAGGACACCTCCCTCCCTTTACCACCCCCTCCAAGTGAGGACACCATGCTATAGGATCACTGTGGGCCCCTTTTTCAGGCCCCACTTTCAGAATGCCCACTCTTCAACAGTCCCACTCCCAACGTTTTGGAAGACCCTTCATACCTCCCTCACCCCCCTTTCATGGGCATGGCCCCCCTCAGGCCATGGCCACGGTCAGAGCCATCCTAGTACCTGGGCAGTGCCAACCAGGAAGTGCCCCTGTCAGCCTGGCTGTACCAAGGGAGCCAGGGTGCCATCCTGTCCTGTCCCTGACCACCCAGGGGTCTCCAATGGCCTGGGAAACCACCCAGGTGCCTTTGCGCCTGGTCCACATGTGTGGACCAGTACTAAACAGTGTCCACCTGGGTCTCCTCCGTGATGCCGGTAGATCCTGGGAGCTGGTTAGATCCGGCCTGGGCATAGTTAAGTGAGCTGTTAAGTGAGTTGTTAAGCTCACTTAACAATGCGAACAGGGTCAGAATCCTGCCCATTGTGGGCGGGACCCAGGTCACAACGTCTCATGAGATCTCGTGGGATGTCACGCCCATTGGGAATCCCGGAAGAGGCTTCTCACAGCATTTATCAGCCATGTCCCGTCCCGATTCTGGTGGGATGCAGCCGGTAAATCGTGACATCTCTTTTTTTTAAAATCATATTCTCTATCTCCCTCATGATCCAAGGAGGCTTTGTTTTGGTTCACCAACCTTTCCGTCTTGTGAGTGTCTACTTAGTCTGCACCTAAAAAAAAAATCTGGTGCTGTTTTTCCTGTTAGCCTAGCCTTTGGTTCTATTTTACCATCGCAGGCTAGATTCTCTCTCATCTCATGTAGTTAGCTCTCTTCCAATTTAGAAATTCTACTCTCCAAAACCTTACGATATAATGATTACTCTTAGCAAAATGTTCCCTCACAGACACCTCTGCTAGGTGCACCTCATTCCCCAGCATCAGCCCCAGCAATGCCTGCTCAGTTGGACCAAGAACATATTCGTCAAGGAAGCTCTCCTGAACACATTTCAGAAATTCCTCCGCATCCTTGCCCTTTACTCTAACTCTATCCCAATCAACATTTGAACAAAACCCTCCAATATCGCCCCCCTACATTTGTTACCTTTCTGATTTCCCTGTCGATTTGGTCCTCTATTGCTGTCACTATTTAAAGGCCTATTGACGAATACCTCAATAGTATGTCCGTTCAGTATTTTCTTCTCAATTGTAACTGAATGGATTCTCTCCTTGCACTCTCAGAGACAAACACTGTTTCCAATCCAGTAATGTCTTCTCTAATTAGTATTGCTACAACACCATCTTTATTCCTTTCTTCATCTTTTCTGAACACTTTGTATCCTTAAAATATTGAGCACCCGGTCCTCATCATTTTTAAGCCACATATCTATTATTGTGGCAACATCAGATTCTCACACAGCTATTTAGTAGCATGCTGAAAAATAAAACAACAGCATGGCAGAAAGAGACATGGCATATACCATAAGTTTGTGAATAGTGGTTTCATTGTCTGATTTGTCGGCTTTGAAAAACATCAGTACAATAAATAAAGACAATTTAATGTATAGCATAAGATAAATAGAACAAAGAGAAACAATATGAGATCTCAATTGTGATCATCTTGACATACAGTCTCTATGTGAATAGGGATTACTAGAGACTTTCAAGAAGCTTCTCTTGAACAACAGATGAGAAAACACACCAGGGAAAGGAAATACTGATTTTCTCCTAAATGAAAAGGATGAAATAAGTTAAATCGCGATACAGTAGCATTTGGAGTTTCAAAATGCTAGTGCTTTTAAGGTTGAAACCAGAACAGAGGAGATAACAAACATACAAAGTAGCAAAGATCAGTGGGAGACTAGAGGACTGGGAAATCTTTAGTGGGCACCAGAAAGCTACTAAAAAAGCTATAAAGAAGAGTAAGATAGATTATGAGAGTAAACTTGCTCAGAATATAAAAACATATGGTAAAAGTTTCTACTAATACATAAAACAAAAAAGAGTGGCTAAGGTAAATATTGGTCCTTTAGAGGATGAGAAGGGAGATTTAATAATGGGAGATGAGGAAATGTCTGAGGAACTGAACAGGTTTTTTGGGTCGGTCTTCACAGCGGAAGACACAAATAACATGCCAGTGACTGATGGAAATGAGGCTATGACAGGTGAGGACCTTGAGAGGATTGTTATCACCAAGGAGGTAGTGATGGGTAAGCTAATGGGGCTAAAGGTAGACAAGTCTCCTGGGCCTGATGGAATGCATCCCAGAGTGCTAAAAGAGATGGCGAGGGGAATTGCAAATGCACTAGTGATAATTTACCAAAGTTCACTAGACTCTGGGGTGGTCCCGGCGGATTGGAAATTAGCAAACGTGACACCACTGTTTAAAAAAGGAGGTAGGCAGAAAGCGGGTAATTATAGGCCAGTGAGCTTAACTTCGGTAGTAGGGAAGATGCTGGAATCTATCATCAAGGAAGAAATAGCAAGGCATCTGGATGGAAATTGTCCCATTGGGTAGACGCAGCATGGGTTCATAAAAGGGCAGGTCGTGCCTAACTAATTTAGTGGAATTTTGAGAGGACATTAACAGTGCGGTAGATAACGGGGAGCCAATGGATGTGGTATATCTGGATTTCCAGAAAACCTTTGACAAGGTGCCACACAAAAGGTTGTTGCATAAGATAAAGATGCATGGCATTAAGGGGAAAGTAGTATCATGGATAGAGGATTGGTTAATTAATAGAAAGCAAAGAGTGGGGATTAATGGGTGTTTCTCTGGTTGGCAATCAGTAGCTAGTGGTGTCCCTCAGGACAGCTTACAACACAGATCTCCACCATGTGCTGAGTGCATAGACTGGTTAGGACAGGCATAGGTCTTGAGTTTAATCTAACATCGTGTTAACCCACAGTGAAAGTATGTTCAACAGTTTCTAGCTTAATAAAATAGTGTTGTACTATAACAAGTGTTGGTAGCCTGTCTATGTTACTGCTAAGGTAAACAGTCAGAGTACCCAACACATCACCTCCCAACCCAAAGATGTGCAGGTTAAGTGGAATGGACATGCTAAATTGCCCAGTAGTGAGTCAGTTTCAGCAGGAGCAGTGCGGAAGTGGCTGCTGGGAGGTAAGTCTGTCCTTTAAAAGCACTTGTCTTTGCAGGGGCAGGCCAGTCGATTTCGGCGGGAGAACAGCTGGTGAGTCAGTTTCAGCGGGAGCAGTGCGGAAGTGGCTGCTGGGAGGGAAGTCTGTCCTTTAAAAGCACTTGTCTTTGCAGGGGCAGGCCAGTCAATTTCGGCGGGAGTGGAGCTGGCTGGTTAGTCAATTTCAGCAGGAGCTGAGAATTTTTTTTTAAAATTAGTGTTTTAGGCGGGAACAGGAAGTCGACCCGCGGACGTCTGGGAAGACCCTCACCAATAAATTCTGGTGGAGAGGAAACCCGAGACACTACACGTGTAGTGTCTCCCACCCGCCCTCCTCCTCTAACCTAATAATCAAACCCATTGGTCTGAGGTAAGTACCATATTTTATTATATTATTATTATTTTTTATAAAAAATGTAATTTAGTTGTTAGCCAGATCTTGGTAGAAAGTTAGAGGAATGGCAGGGAAGGGAGTGCAATGTTCCTCCTGCAGGATGTTTGAGGTGAGGGATGCAGTTAGTGTCCCTGCTGATTTTACCTGCAGGAAGTGCTGCCATCTCCAGCTCCTCCAAGACCGAGTTAGGGAACTGGAGCTGGAGTTGGAAGGACTTCGGATCATTCGGGAGGCAGAAGGGGTCATAGATAGCAGCTTCAGGGAATTAGTTACACCAAAGATTGGAGATAGGTGGGTAACTGTAAGAGGGACTGGGAAAAAGCAGTCAGTGCAGGGATCCCCTGCGGTCGTTCCCCTGAGAACCAAGTATACCGCTTTGGATACTTGTGGGGGGGACGACTTACCAGGGGTAAGCCATGGGGTACGGGCCTCTGGCACGGAGTCTGTCCCTGTTGCTCAGAAGGGAAGGGGGGAGAAGAGCAGAGCATTAGTAATTGGGGACTCTATAGTCAGGGGCACAGATAGGAGATTTTGTGGGAGCGTGAAAGACTCACGTTTGGTATGTTGCCTCCCAGGTGCAAGGGTACGTGATGTCTCGGATCGTGTTTTCCGGGTCCTTAGGGGAGAGGGGGAGCAGCCCCAAGTCGTGGTCCACATTGGCACTAACGACATAGGTAGGAAAGGGGACAAGGATGTCAGGCAGGCTTTCAGGGAGCTAGGATGGAAGCTCAGAACTAGAACAGAGTTGTTATCTCTGGGTTGTTGCCCGTGCCACGTGATAGTGAGATGAGGAATAGGGAGAGAGAGCATTTAAACACGTGGCTACAGGGATGGTGCAGGCGGGAGGGATTCAGATTTCTGGATAACTGGGGCTCTTTCTGGGGAAGGTGGGACCTCTACAGACAGGATGGTCTACATCTGAACCTGAGGGGCACAAATATCCTGGGGGGGAGATTTGTTAGTGCTCTTTGGGGGGGTTTAAACTAATGCAGCAGGGGCATGGGAACCTGGATTGTAGTTTTAGGGTAAGGGAGAATGAGAGTATAGAGGTCAGGAGCACAGATTTGACATCGCAGGAGGGGGCCAGTGTTCAGGTAGGTGGTTTGAAGTGTGTCTACTTCAATGCCAGGAGTATACGAAACAAGGTAGGGGAACTGGCTGCATGGGTTGGTACCTGGGACTTCGATGTTGTGGCCATTTCGGAGACATGGATAGAGCAGGGACAGGAATGGATGTTGCAGGTTCCGGGGTTTAGGTGTTTTAGTAAGCTCAGAGAAGGAGGCAAAAGAGGGGGAGGTGTGGCGCTGCTTGTCAAGAGCAGTATTACGGTGGCGGAGAGGATGCTAGATGGGGACTCTTCTTCCGAGGTAGTATGGGCTGAAGTTAGAAACAGGAAAGGAGAGGTCACCCTGTTGGGAGTTTTTTTTATAGGCCTCCTAATAGTTCTAGGGATGTAGAGGAAAGGATGGCGAAGATGATTCTGGATAAGAGCGAAAGTAACAGGGTAGTTATTATGGGAGACTTTAACTTTCCAAATATTGACTGGAAAAGATATAGTTCGAGTACAATAGATGGGTCGTTTTTTGTACAGTGTGTGCAGGAGGGTTTCGTGAAACAATATGTTGACAGGCCAACAAGAGGCGAGGCCACGTTGGATTTGGTTTTGGGTAATGAACCAGGCCAGGTGTTGGATTTGGAGGTAGGAGAGCACTTTGGGGACAGTGACCACAATTCGGTGACGTTTACGTTAATGATGGAAATGGATAAGTATACACCGCAGGGCAAGAGTTATAGCTGGGGGAAGGGCAATTATGATGCCATGAGACGTGACTTGGGGGGGATAAGGTGGAGAAGTGGGCTGCAAGTGTTGGGCACACTGGATGAGTGGGGCTTGTTCAAGGATCAGCTACTGCGTGTTCTTGATAAGTATGTACCGGTCAGGCAGGGAGGAAGGCGTCGAGCGCGGGAACCGTGGTTTACCAAGGAAGTGGAATCTCTTGTTAAGAGGAAGAAGGAGGCCTATGTGAAGATGAGGTGTGAAGTTTCAGTTGGGGAGATGGATAGTTACAAGGTAGCGAGGAAGGATCTAAAGAGAGAGCTAAGACGAGCAAGGAGGGGACATGAGAAGTATTTGGCAGGAAGGATCAAGGAAAACCCAAAAGCTTTCTATAGGTATGTCAGGAATAAGCGAATGACTAGGGAAAGAGTAGGACCAGTCAAGGACAGGGATGGGAAATTGTGTGTGGAGTCTGAAGAGATAGGAGAGATACTAAATGAATATTTTTCATCAGTATTCACTCAGGAAAAAGATAATGTTGTGGAGGAGAATGCTGAGCCCCAGGCGAATAGAATAGATGGCATTGAGGTACGTAGGGAAGAGGTGTTGGCAATTCTGGACAGGCTGAAAATAGATAAGTCCCCGGGACCTGATGGGATTTATCCTAGGATTCTCTGGGAGGCCAGGGAAGAGATTGCTGGACCTTTGGCTTTGATTTTTATGTCATCATTGGCTACAGGAATAGTGCCTGAGGACTGGAGGACAGCAAATGTGGTCCCTTTGTTCAAAAAGGGGAGCAGAGACAACCCCGGCAACTATAGACCGGTGAGCCTCACGTCTGTAGTGGATAAAGTCTTGGAGGGGATTATAAGAGACAAGATTTATAATCATCTAGATAGGAATAATATGATCAGGGATAGTCAGCATGGCTTTGTGAAGGGTAGGTCATGCCTCACAAACCTTATTGAGTTCTTTGAGAAGGTGACTGAACAGGTAGATGAGGGTAGAGCAGTTGATGTGGTGTATATGGATTTCAGCAAAGCGTTTGATAAGGTTCCCCACGGTAGGCTATTGCAGAAAATACGGAGGCTGGGGATTGAGGGTGATTTAGAGATGTGGATCAGAAATTGGCTAGCTGAAAGAAGACAGAGGGTGGTGGTTGATGGGAAATGTTCAGAATGGAGTACAGTCACAAGTGGAGTACCACAAGGATCTGTTCTGGGGCCGTTGCGGTTTGTCATTTTTATCAATGACCTAGAGGAAGGCGCAGAAGGGTGGGTGAGTAAATTTGCAGACGATACTAAAGTCGGTGGTGTTGTCGATAGTGTGGAAGGATGTAGCAGGTTACAGAGGGATATAGATAAGCTGCAGAGCTGGGCTGAGAGGTGGCAAATGGAGTTTAATGTAGAGAAGTGTGAGGTGATTCACTTTGGAAGGAATAACAGGAATGCGGAATATTTGGCTAATGGTAAAGTTCTTGAAAGTGTGGATGAGCAGAGGGATCTAGGTGTCCATGTACATAGATCCCTGAAAGTTGCCACCCAGGTTGATAGGGTTGTGAAGAAGGCCTATGGAGTGTTGGCCTTTATTGGTAGAGGGATTGAGTTCCGGAGTCGGGAGGTCATGTTGCAGCTGTACAGAACTCTGGTACGGCCGCATTTGGAGTATTGCGTACAGTTCTGGTCACCGCATTATAGGAAGGACGTGGAGGCTTTGGAGCGGGTGCAGAGGAGATTTACCAGGATGTTGCCTGGTATGGAGGGAAAATCTTATGAGGAAAGGCTGATGGACTTGAGGTTGTTTTCGTTGGAGAGAAGAAGGTTAAGAGGAGACTTAATAGAGGCATACAAAATGATCAGGGGGTTGGATAGGGTGGACAGTGAGAGCCTTCTCCCGCGGATGGAAATGGCTGGCACGAGGGGACATAGCTTTAAACTGAGGGGTAATAGATATAGGACAGAGGTCAGAGGTAGGTTCTTTACGCAAAGAGTAGTGAGGCCGTGGAATGCCCTACCTGCTACAGTAGTGAACTCGCCAACATTGAGGGCATTTAAAAGTTTATTGGATAAACATATGGATGATAATGGCATAGTGTAGGTTAGATGGCTTTTGTTTCGGTGCAACATCGTGGGCCGAAGGGCCTGTACTGCGCTGTATTGTTCTATGTTCTATGTTCTAACTGGAAAAAAAAAGTGTGATAACACTGACCAGTTGGCAGCTTTTAGATGAAATCAAACTTGAATGAGCACAGAATTGAGTACATGAACCAAACAATTTACAGGTCCAAAATCTTAACTTGCTTCCTGAAACCTCCCTCTACATTCCAAATAAGCAACCCAGATATTTTAAACACCACTGATGTATAAAATTGACAACCAGGTTTTCGTTGCTTATCTTGATGCAGTGTTCTTGAAGAGAGAAACCTATTTTTAGGACCAAGCTGAAAACCTTTGGCTCAGTCTGGAGCCCTGGAAGCAAATATCTTGTCTAGACATACCTGATCCCTCCCATTAGCTATAGCAGCTGCACTCAAAGCACACAGCATTCTTTTGTCTCTTGACGCAAGATGTGCCTGGATTTGTTTAGCCCGGCTCAAACGGTTACAACATTATGTTAGATCTCTTTCTGCAAACAGGTAAAATAGCTTTTAATGTCTATTAGCAAAATACATCCCCGCAAAAATCAGATTACTTCACTTTTAAATCACAACTGTAGCAGACATAGGGTACAATTTTGGGTACAATTCACCCAAAAAATGACTAAAGTGTCATTTTGGCCGAGTTTGGCGGGGTGTTTCCTGCCAGATTTCTGGACGAGATCCAGACCTGGATTCACCCACTTTCTCATTTTTTGGGGGGCTTGGGGTGTCTCTCACTGGTCTAGTCCACACTTGGAAATGTTTTCAGCACTGGAACGATGAACTTACTGGTGAGACCTGCTCCTCAGAGATCGAGGCGCCATTTTGAAAGGGTGCCCCCCATCTCCAAGAGAGCATGAGGGTCCCCCACACCCCTACCCACGAACAGTGCCACCCCTTGTAGACATGAGCATTACACTCCCCTCCCACGTGATATGAGGCTGCTGAAGGCCCTCTTTCAGGACCCCCGGCTTCACCATCCAACCTTATGATGCCTCTTAATACACCCCCTTTATGTCCCCTTTCGTGTGCATGGTCCCCTCAGGCCCTGACACGGCCAGGGTGTCAGGGGGAGTGCCAGGATACTGCCCTGCCCCTGACCACTTGGGGGGCAATAATGGCTTCCGAGACTCCTGAAGTGACCATCGCGTCAGGTTTCTGCTTGCGGAGACCAGTATTAATCAGCGGCCGGTTGAGGTCTTGCTGGTGCAGCCGGTGACTCCCAGGCGCTGAGAGAATGCAGCCACAAATAGGCCATGCATATTTAAATAAGCCTAATGGAACATTAAAATATGCTCACCCAGAGAGAACACGATCCATCTGGATCACGCCAACTGGGCAGCAATCTGTAAGCATTTTTACCTAGGTTTTAATAATATTACTGCAAATATACAAGTATGACAATTTATTATATCCATCTGTAGCCATTTAAAATGGCCACCTGCAAAGGACTATGGGAATTATGGTCAATTTGGGACACAGTCCAGTACACAGCCTCTGTGTATTGTGCAAAGAAACCAGACCTGGTAAGAAACCCCCAGTTCATTAAAGATCGATCACCATTTTCCCCAAGACAATAGCATTTGCATTAAGGACCATCAACGATAGCAGACTAACCGGCACCGCCCCCCCCCTCCCTTATTTGGAAAGGCCTACGTGCCTGGGACAATGATAGTTAGGACCCGCCCAGCGATCGAGGCATCCGCCACCTAATTGGGTAAGATCGATGAAGGTGATCGAAACCCTATCGATCCATTGGACCTGGAGTAAGGACTGCCCAAAAGGGCGCGAAAGAGACGAAGGATAAAAAGCCCTGAGCACCAGGGATCGGCCTGTTTTGGGACTGGCCTGTGCGCGACCAACTGTAGCAGAACCACCAAGTTCAAGGACCCGCGACCATTCCTGAAGGACGAGCCCAGCTGAGACGAACCAACAACCTCCAACCGACCACATGGACCCGGATAAAGGCCTTATCTCGCACAGTGCCGGTCACTCGAAATTAAGTGAAGATCATCTTAGTTGTTAGGTGTAGTTTAGTACGGAGCCACATATATTATTGCATAGCAAAACAAGTCCTTTGTTATTAATAAACTGTGTTTTTGAGCTAACATACTGCTTGTGTGGTCATTTGGTCAATATAAGAAACAGCTTGTGGTTCACCTAAAGGGCAAAGGCAACACATCGCAGGAGGCAGGTTCACTCAAAAGAGGGGGGGGGGGGGAAGGCGATTGCACAACAGGAGAATAACATTGGCATGGATTATTTTAAAATAATTAAAATTATGGGGGAATGAGGGGAAAAAAAGAAAGGTTGTGTAAAGCTGTAAAACCTACAGCAAAAGGAGAGATTTATGGTAAATTAACAGAATTAAGCAGAGGAGCATCAAAAAACTGATAACAGGCTCAAAGGGGGACCAGAACTGTATAATGACAGAAGGTATAAAAGGACACTGACAAAATGTTCTTTGAGCAAGAAAAGGTTGCAGAGAGGCATTGGGCAGGGACCAGGGGCAACTGGTAACTTGGGATAAAGACATAACAGAATTGTTAAATCATAGTAGAATTGCTAAAGGGTGACTGAGGAAGTTGCAAATCCACTGCAATCCTTTGTAATATGTTGAAATGGATAAACATCCCAATGGGATTGGAAAGCAGCTAATTTGACATTCATCACAATCCTGATTGTAAGACACATCTTTAGGACTTTAATTTGTGGATGGCATATTGGGCCAATGGAAGAATTTGTGGCTGAATCGAGAAATCTATCATGGTGTCATGTTGGATCAATTTACCAGATTTATTTTGGAATAGATAAGGTGGATAAAGGTGAGTCAGTGAAAGTTAGCAATATGAATTTTAAGATGGCATTTGATATGTTCCACACAAAGAACTGATACACAGAAGGCAGGTCAGGCTGAATTGGTGCATGTTTGGATGATAGACAGGAAAGTAATGCAATACACAGCTGCACAAGCGGAAATTCAGTCGTCGGTTTTGGAGGCAATGGTTTTCCTAATTTTTTAAATTAATGGCTTGGGGGTGTCCAATTTGTAAGTATCATTAAATTACATTTCATGATAAAGTATGCTAATAAATATGCAATAATCTAAAGAGATCAGAACAGACCTGGTCAATGATCATAGAAATGGAGGTCGACATAGATAAACATAAAACCATAAGATTAGGTGAATTATATGATAAACACAACATGTTAACGATATGTACCTGAGAAAAAAATAGATCAGGGCATGGAGTTAGGTAACGTTGATGAATAGGTAATTAAAAGTAGTATTCTGTGCTCACAGGCAGTCAGAAAGGCAAAGAGGGGGTACAGAGTTTCTCTGTCCAGCCATGCCAGATTTCTGGTTCAGCACGACGTCAGGAGTCTCCATTTCGCCAGCTGGTCAATGGGGTTTCCCATTGTGGGGCAACCCCATGCCGTCGGGAAACCTCGGGCTGCCGGCAAAATGGAGCAGCCTGATGGCAGAGAATCCAGCCCAAGATATATTAATTCATAGCAATAAGCACGATTTACAGTCCAGGGTGAAGTAAAAGGATGTGTTTGGTCTTAGACTAGATCTGAAGATTTGGAACTCTTACAGCATTTTCCAATAGAGGTAGTTATTAGGGGGGATACCCCCAAAAGTGCAATAGGGTTCATTCCTGAATTTATTGGGGCTGAGTTAGGAGGAAAGGTTGTGTATCCTGGGTCTTTTTCTCCAGAACATTTGGTTCAGACTAGCTTAGGAATCAAAGTACAAATCACGATTTATTCAGAGTGTTGATTTCGTGGTTGACAGGCCAATATCCTTGTAAAAATTATACTTCAGGGTAATTCGTAATAAGCAGCCAAAAAGTGATAACCGAACAGATCTACTTGGATAATAGGAGTAGATGTTAAAATGAGGAGGGCATTTTCAGTTTTACAGAACTCCCATTGTGCACCTCTTATGTTATTTATTCACTGCCCATGGTATGCAATCTACAGAATGTTGGTGTTCTGAACATTTGGAGGGAGAATCAAATTCAAACATGAATTGCCCTGTCAATGTTGATTCTGAATGGCAGTAATTTTCCAAATTTGGAACTAGGGCTAGGAAAAGGGTTGCAATGAAAGCAACATTTGCATTGTTTAACTGTGAGCATTTTAAGATTTGATTTAGCTGGATTGAAAGGTTTGGTGGTGAAATGAACAATATGGTTTCTTTAACATTTAGCACGTGTTCTCTTTACTGAACAGGGAGTTTAGAAACTGTGCAGTATAAATAGCTTCCTAAATAACTACCTTTCACTGCAAATGCTGAAAATTAACTGCCAGACAGTATACAATAAGAGGCTGTAACTGCAGAAACTGCTAATGTGGTCAGTTAGTCTCTGCCAATTTAGCCCATTAGATATAAAAGCAGAAATTCAACAAAGATTGCATACCATGGGCAGTGAATAAATAACACAAGAGATGTACAATGGGATTTCTAAGAATTTAGACAAAACAGAAAACAATGGCATATTTGTTCATCTTCAAAATACTTGAAAATTTGAAGAAATAATTTATATAAAAGTATAGTTCTTATGCAATCATCATTAACCAAGTCAAAATCAAGCAATTGGGAGGTTAAGCGGGTTAACATGATGGCCCTTTGTACCTGTGATTCCATATAGTGACTTTCCAGTCTCCACTGTGCAGTGCTGAACCTACAATGGAGTAAAACGGTCTCAAGGCACTTCAGAGGAATGTTATCAGGCCTAATTTGATACTGAGCCACCTAAAGTGACATTAGGACAGCTTGGTCAAAGAGATATATTTTGAGGGGGAGTGTGAGGTAAAGAGGTTCAAGGGAGGAAATTTCAGGGCCTCGAGCCTAGGAAGCTGAAAGCATGCCCTTGCATGATTGATGCAAATCATGGATGTTGAGAGGCCAAAATAGGAGGACATTGCCGTGTTATTCACCCTGAGGTAACACGGACTGCAACTGGATGCAGTTGTACTTGAAAGTAGACTCCACACTGTGATGTTGGTTCAATACGCTTTATTGAACTTGTTAAGCAGTGCACACAGTTCGCTGTGGGTTTGACACTCTACTAATCTAAGCGTGTTTGTTATAACTAGCTAGACCAGACTAGCTCTGAGCCACGTGTAGAAGGTGCTAACTGATATATACATCCTGACTTTCACTACAGTTGTCACCAGTGGAAAGAGGCAGAGTGTTGATGCCTCGTGTGTTTTATAGTGGGGGACCACCCTCTAGTGTTCTGCCTGGTGATTGGTTATGTTCTGTCCTGTGTGTTGATTGGCTGTACTGGGTGTCTGTCACTGCCTGTCTATATGTCATTATGTACATGAGTGCATATCATGACAGACATGACAGGTGGGTGGCACTGTAATATAGTGGTTAGCACTGTTGCTTCACAGCGCCAAGGTCCTAGGTTCGATTCCCGGCTTGGGTCACGGTCTGTGCGGAGTCTGCACGTTCTCCCAGTGTCTGCGTGGGCTTGCGCCGGGTGCTCTGATTTCCTCCCACAAGTACCGAAAGGCGCGCTTGTTAGGTGAATTGGACATTCTGAATTCTCCCTCAGTGTACCCGAACAGGTGCCGGAATGTGGCAAAGAGGGGATTTTCACAGTAACTTCATTGCAGTGTTAATGTAAGTTTACTTGTGACACCAATATAGGTTATTATAGAAATCAGAGGGTTGGAGGAAAGAACAGAGGGAGAAGTGGATGGCACCATGGAGAGATTTTGAACACAATGGTGAGAACCTTAAAATTACGGTGCTGCAAAATAGAGACTCAATAGGTCAGCAAACACGAGGGTGATGAATGAATGAGACTTAGCGCAAGTTAGGATATGGGCAGCAGAGTTTTGAATGAACGAAAGTTTACAGAGCATACAAGATGGGATGGCAGCAAGAAGAACATTGAAATGATCGAATATCAGTGGTTAGCACTGCTGCCTCACAGCTCCGAGAACCCGGGTCAGATCCCGACCCCAGATCACTGTCCGTGTGGAGTTTGCGCATTCTCCCAGTGTCTGTATGGGTCTCACCCCCCACAAACCAAAGATGGACAGGGTAGGTAGATTGGCCATACTAAATTGCCTTTTAATTGGAAAAATTTAAATAAAAAGAAATGGTTGAATATGGAATTAACAAAGGCATGGATAAGGGCTTTATTAGCAGATGAGTAGATGCAGACTTATTAGTGGTATTTATGGGGAGTCAGTTAGCCTCATGAATCTTCTTGCAGTCAGTAACAGAATATTGTTTGAGGATAAAATATTGCTTCCAGAGAAAATATATATCCCATTCTAAAATAAAATGCCCTTTATAAGCTCAAACTATTGCTTCTACATTCACATTTTGGGCATAATTGTTATCTTTAAAACTCTTGTAATCAGAAACATTTAACCAGCATTTATCCTCTTCATTCTAAGATTAAGTATTTCCAGTCAAAATTAAATTATTGTTATTTTTTGCTTTATGAAATAAATCTATACGTGTGTGCTATTTATACCAGCAAGTCAACCTGAAGCACACACTCTTCCTTCACTCCATGGTTGTAGCCATGTTTACATTCAATTTCACCACATGGTTCCAATTAAGTTTGAAAGAAGAATACTTCATTTGCACCAAGGCTGAAAATACAAATCTGCTCGAGCAACTTCAGGCTTCCCTACCCTTTCCCTTTCACAAACTAAAGGTGATGTCAAACTTGGGCTTGAAAGGTCAGCAAAATACAAAAGCAAGGTAGACTAAGGAGTAATACATTTAATGGTTCCATAAATTCTCATCTCAAACCTCTTTAGCTCACTCTCCTTTAATTCTTGCTCTTTAGCCAAGCTATTAGTTATTTGTCCTAATATTTCTTTAGGTGCCTTGGTGTTGTGGAAGAAAATGAGTAACATCATAAGTCAGAATGACTGTCCTAAATTTGAAAAACAATTTTTTAAACCTACCACCCTCCTGAAACCGGTATAAAATGCATCCATTAGGTAGTGATGAACCAATAAATATTCAAGGGGCCTTCACTAATGGGGAGGAAAAAAAAGTGATAAATGTAGGTGAGTGTGGTGGCCTTGCAGTAACAAGGCAGAGGATCTTCATGTAACTAAACTGAGTTTATTGATAACAAGGGAAAATAGTAACGTCCTGGAGCAGCAGCTCTGGGCTGTTCCAGTCCTTGCATGTTTCCTAGAAGGTTTCCAGATTATATACTGCTGGGAAGGAGACTCTACCCTCTGGGGTAATCACCCGCTCTCTGTCCCGCATTGGTCTCCGGAGCCAGCCACCTCTGCTGTGCTGTCTTCAAGAGACAGAATCTACAATCCAGTACAAGGTGGAAAACCATTCACTGCTATTTGACATAGCTCCTCACAGATAAAAACAACAAATGAATAAACATCAGAACAGATAGAAATGACTTGCATACCCTGTGCAAACAGAATAAGCAACACAAAGTTGTAATGGGTTTTGTGAGCATTAGGACAAAGCTTTAAACATCTGGGGCGGGATTGTCCCCTACCCGGCGGGGCGGGGGGGACCGGCGGGATGGAGTGGCGGGAATCACTCCGGCATCGGGCCGCCCCAAAGATGCGGATTTCTCCGCACCTTTACGGACCAAGCCCTCACCTTGAGGGGCTAGGCCCGCGCCGGAGTGGTTGGCGCGCCGCCGGCAAAGGCCTTTGGCGCCACGCCAGCCGGGGCCGAAAGGTCTTCGGCAGCCGGCGGAAGTCCACGCATGCGCAGGGGGGGGTCCCTTCCACATCGGCCATGGTGAAAACCTGTGGCTGAGGCGGAGGGAAAAGAGTGCCCCCATGGCACAGGCCCGCTGGCCGATCGGTGGGCCCCAATCGTGAGCCAAGCCACCGTGGGGGCACCCCCCCAGGGCCAGATCGCCCCGCGCCCCCCCCCCCCCCCCCCCCCCCAGGACCCCGGAGCCCGCTGCTGTTGGTAAGAAAAGGTGGCTTAATTCACGCCGGCGGGACAGGCATTCCAGTAGCGGGACTTCGGCCCATCGCGGACCGGAGAATTGCTGGGGGAGGGCCCGGCCGACCGGCACGGCGCGATTCCCGCCCCCGGCGAATATCCGATGCCGGAGAATTTGGCAACCGGCGGGGGCGGTATTCACGCCAGCCCCTGGCGATTCTCCGACCCGGCGGGTGGGGGGTCGGGGAATCCTGCCCCTGAAATTTCTAATGAACATTTGCGAGAAAAAAAACCTAATATTTATTTGTTAAGGCCATTCTGAAGCTGAACAGTCAAATTACAAAACAATCATTTATTCCAGGTCAGGCTTAGAATTAAAAAATTTTTTTTTAGAATATCCAATTATTTTTTTCCCAATCAGGGGCAATTTAGCGTGGCCAATCCACCTAACCTTCACATCTTTGGGTTGTGGGGTGAGACCCACACAGACACGGGGAGAATGTGCAAATTCCACACAGACTGTGACCTGGGGCCAGGATCGAACCCAGGTCCTCAGCGCCATATGCAGCAGTGCTAACCACTGTGCCACACCGCCTACTGGTCAGGCATAGAATGAAAAAACAGAAAATGTTGGCAATATTCAGCAGGTCAGCCAGCATTTGTGGAGAGAGGAGCATAATATTGGACTTGGAGATGGTAATGTTCTTAAATATCAAAGGAAAGTTGTTAGCTTTCGCTTGATGGGGTTAGACATTGCTTTGAGCTGGTGTGGCACGAATGTTACTTGCTACTTTGCCAGCTCAAGCCTAGGAATTGTGCAGAAGATGCTTTGAGGAGTAATGAATTGCGTCATTTTCTGCGAATGGAGCTAACATATGTGCACAGTCCAACTTCTGATCATATGTTGGGCGATGATGATAGGTAAAGATATTGGACTAGAGGACCATTTCCAGAGGAACCCTTCTTCTGATGTTTTGGGGCCGAGATAATAAACACAACAATCTTCCTTCATGCCAGGCATGACTTAAGCAAATGAAGAGTTACTCTCCTCCCCACCCTGATCCCCATTGACTTCAGTTTGACTATTGCTCTTTGGTTCAATAATCAGTCAAATGCTACCTTGATGCCAAGAGCAGCCACTCTTACGTGATCCCTGGAATTCTCCCCACGGTTGGGCCAGGACCATTAAAAAAAAAATGTATGGAGCCGAATGGTCCCGGTGGAACCCAAATTGAAGAGGTGAGCCTGTTATTGGTGAATAAGTGCCACTATCGATAGTTCCTTCCACCACTTTGTTGACAATTGGGAGGAGGAAGTGGTGTTTGAACTGCTTGCATTGATCTTGTTTTTTCTGGACAGGGCTTACCTGGATAATTTTCCACATGTCAGGTAGACACACTATTGCAACTAAACTGGAACAGCTTGCTTATATGCATGACTAGTTCTGGAAATCAGTCTTCAGTGTTGTGGGAGCCTATAGCCCTTGCTGTGCCCACTGCACTCAGCCTGTTCTTGAAATAACAAATCAGCTGAATATTGTCAGTTGTGATAGAGGAAATCTCTGGGTGAAGCAGAGAAGGATCATTCATTATGCAGTTTTAACTGAAGATGGTGATAAGTGTTTCAACACTGTTTTTTTGAACTCATGCTGGCTACCACAGCAATGACTGAAATGGGTAGTTTTTTTAACCTATTATAAACCTGGATTAGTGGCATTGGATTCTTATTAGGAATTCTCTCAGAAAATGAATGCAAGGCAACAGAATCAGCCACCTGTGCTGGAAAAATAAGTGCTCGAGGAGCCTCACGCTCACGTGGGAGATTGTGACTCAACTGTACAATCTGGCTGCAAGGCCAGTTCATCCTCAACTTTAGTATTAGGAGGCTCTCCAAAGCACTCACCTTGCACAGGTTCGATTTGGGCTACTTTCTTTGTTAATCAGATGCTTTCCTTTTCCCCACAATAAAAGAACCACCAACAGCAGGATATATTAAAAGCAAATTAAACCTGTTTAGTATTCCAATGCTCTGAGGAGCTGTGGTTACTTGAGAACGTTATTCTTGGGTTGATGAAATTCTCTCAAATCTTTTCGGTTTTAAAATAGGTGAGGAGCCGTCCTTTCTATGGGCTGCATTACATGCGTACATATGCAGTAGTCACTTGAAGCAAGAGTTCGACCGAATTGACCTGAACGCTCCTGATACGTTTAACTGGCATTCTTAATATCCAAGTGCAAGCTGTGCAGTTCCTGCAGTCATTATTGTTCAAATTACCTAGAATTGTAGTGAGCCATTAGATACATTTTCAATATATATTGCTCATAAAATTGCAGGCACAAGAACCAATAGCTTTCCGTACATCTGTTATGCAGGGTTGCTAGCAATTTCATGCCATGCATCACTCCATAAGAGACAGTTAAAAAGAAAAACGAGGGATCTATCAAAAGGTCAATCTGTATTGTCTCTTACAGAAAACTAAATTACTGTTTGCAATATGTTATACATTCTATTACCATTTCACTGGAACCTTATTTCATGAGTATATCAATAAAGGAGAACAGTATAATGGATTCTGGAGGTTACATCTTAGTTTATTATACCAGAGCAAATTTGGACAATAGCAACTCTTGGGTCATAGAGCTGTTGTATTTTAATTTGCAGCAGGTACGTCAGACAATAAATCAAATCTGGTTTATTTTTCCAGTATGCTTCCAGCAAGAATGTTTCCGTCCAAAGAGGTTTCTTACAAGATACAAGGCAGAACAATTACAAACTATTTGAAAAGCTTTGCAGAACAAAAAGATGAATTCGACATGCGTCAGAAATATGGGGCGGGATTCTCTCAGCCCGGGGCCGGGCTGGAGAACCCGGCGACCGGGCCATGCCGCCCTGACACATGATTCTCCGCTCTGCGGAGAATCAGCACCATAGGCGCCGGCGTGTTTGCCGCTGGTAGCAGGCCGCTCTATGCGGCCGGCCCGCCAATTCTCGGCCCGGGATGGGCCAAGCGGCCGCAGTTCAGACGCTGAATCCTGCTGGCTGCGAGCACGAACTCTGCATGCAAGGGTCGGGTGGCGGCCTGTGAGGTGGGGGGGGGGGGGGGGGGGGGGAGGGTGCTGTTGGGGGGGGGGGGGGGCTCCGATGCGGCCTGGCCTACGATCGGGGCCCACCGATCGGCGGGCCGGCCTCGCTGTCCCCCGGCTTCTTTTCCTACACGCCGGCCCCTGGAGTCCTGCACCATGTTGCGCGGGGCCGGCGCGTTGAAAGAGGCCATCGCGTATGCGCAGATCCCGCGGTGTCCAGTTCACGCTGGGATCGGCAGCTGGAGCGGCGTGATCCGCCCCAGCGCCGTGCTGGCCCCCTGTAGGGGCCAGAATTACTCCTGGCAGCGGCCCTCACGCCATCGTAAAACGCGACGGCGTTTACGACGGCGTGGACACTCTGCCGCGGGATGGGAGAATCCTGCCCATGATAATAAAAAGCACAGAAAACATGCAGGAACCGGAATACTTTCCTCCAGTAACAGCAGTACGGACAGATCTGCAAATTTACATATGATCCTTCTTCAATCAGCCCTGTATGCAACTTTTGATCTTAGTCATTGGTTGACAACGGGAAAATAAAAGCAGCAGAAGGCATGGTTGTTGGAGACTACCTGTTAGAGACATGACATTTCAGAGAAGGGACGGATAATATAATAAAACAAAATTTATAATTGTATGATTTCAAGCTATGTCTATATATAAAGTAAATTATATAGCAAGCTATAATACACAACTTTCCTCATCAATTTAATATAGTGATATATCCTTGCCACTAAAATGCACGCCCAAATTCTTTGCTTTTAGAATTCCCTTACTTCCATCTGCACACCCTTTCAAACAAACAATGACTTGTGATTTCTTAACTATTTTTGGATTACAAAACAACATGGCCGGGATTCTCCGACCCAATCACCGGCTCACCCCGCGCCACGCCGGCTCACCTATTCTCCGGCGCCGATTCTCGGGTGCCCACGGGATCGCCGCAGCGGCGGTCGGGGGCCATTGAAAGCGGCCCGCCCGCCGATTCTCCGGGGCCCAACAGGCCGCCGAGTTGGGCCGAGTCCCGCCGGCGTGGTTAATCAGGTCCCACACGGCGGGACCTGGAAGGTGTATCTGCGGGGGCCTGGAGATCCGACACCATGGCGGGCCTCCACGGTGGCCTGGCCCGCGATCGTGGCCTACCAATTGGCGGGCGGTCTGGTTCTGAGAGAGCCTATGTTCTTCTGCGTTGGGCCCCTGTAGGGCTCCGCCATATTGCCCGGGGGCCGGCGCAGAGACGGGAACCCACGCGCATGTGCGGAATCAATCCGGCTGTGCTGCGCCGGCTGGCGCTGCGGGGACCACTCCGGCACCAACCTAGCCCCCTAAGAAAGGGAGCATCCTGATTATCGAGGACCGTTAACGACGGAGTGGTTAGCGCCACTTTCACGCCGGCATCAGAACCTGGCCGCGGGATTGGAGAATCCTGGCCCATAGATTGCTTGCCAATCCTCTATGGTGTTGCACACAGGACGTGAACACCAGTACAGTATTTCGGAAGTGTTACCCGGCATAATTGGATATGAAAACAATGTGGTGGCGCAGTGTTTAGCACTGCTGCCTCACGGAGCCAAGGTCCCAGGTTCGATCCAGGCCTTGGGTCACTGTCCGTGTGGAGTTTGTACATTCTCCCCGAGTTTGCATGGCTTTTGCCCCCACAACCCAAAGATGTGCAGGCTAGGTGGATTGCCCACTCTAAAAGTGTCCCTCAATTGGAAAAAATTAATTGGGCCCACTAAAAATTTTTTAAAAATAAAATAAAATAATTGGATATGAGCGGGGCTGGAGGATAAGTGAGGTGAGGAGTTAGCAAATGTTGAGGGAAAGGATGTTAAAAGACAGAGAACGAGGGGTGATGATGGGGGGGGGGGGGAAAGAGTAGATGCATGGGGATAGAGAGAAGGAAATACAAGGCAATCAGAAGTCATCAGAAAAGTGAAGGGCAAGAGAAGATAGGGAGGAATATTACATCAGTGGGTGGACAGATTGCTTACCTCCACAATGGAAGTCATTTCCTTTCAGCAAAGTGGGGTAGTAATTTTGTTAACTTGTCTTTCTCCCTTATTTCCCTTTGTGCCCTCTCTGAACTCCTGGTATCATGTTCATCTTGCCAAGGTCGTCCCCACGCCCCCACTACTTGCCTTCAAACAATCGCGCAACCTCAAACAAACCATTGTTTGCAGCAAACTACCCAGCCTTCAGAACAGTGACCATGACACCACACAACCCTGCCATGGCAATCTCTGCAAGACGTGCCAGATCATCGACATTGATACCACCATTACACGTGAGAACACCACCCACCAAGTATGCGGCACATACTCGTGCGACTCGGCCAATGTTGTCTACCTCATACGCTGCAGGAAAGGATGTCCCGAAGCGTGGTACATTGGCGAGACCATGCAGATGCTGCGATAACGAATGAACGGACATCGTGCGACAATCACCAGGCAGGAATGTTCCCTTCCAGTCAGGGAACACTTCAGCAGTCAAGGGCATTCAGCCTCTGATCTCCGGGTAAACGTTCTTCAAGGCGGCCTTCAGGACGTGCGACAGAGCAGAATCGCCGAGCGGAAACTTATAGCCAAGTTCCGCACACGAGTGCAGCCTCAACCAGGACCTGGGATTCATGTCGCATTACATTCATCCCCCACCATCTGGCCTATGCTTGCAAATTCCTACCCAACTGTCCTGGCTTGAGACAATTCACACCTCTTTAACCTGGGGTTACCCCTATCTCTGGATCTGTAAACACTTAACTAACTCAAATGCTCACATTCAAAGCATTGTCTTGCATCTTTGAATTTGTCTATATATATGTTTCTGGAACATACCTCTTCATTCACCTGAGGAAGGAGCAGTACTCTGAAAGCTAGTGTTTGAAACAAACCTGTTGGGCTTCAACCTGGTGTTGTAAGACTTCTTACGGTGTATATTATGACATCCACCCTTTTATAAAAGAATGTATGTGTGTGGCAATAAATAATGTATGGTGAGAATGTTCCTAACTACGTGTGGGGTGCGAAGACATATTTACAGGACTACGTACACGAGAACTAAGCTATTTACATGGGAAGGTGCCTGGTACAGAGAAGCAGTATGCAACAAGAATAACGAGATCAACACTATATACAAACCATGGAAACGATCAAACAAAGCAACGAAACAATTCAGAGAGTCTCTAAGTCTGCAAAGTTCATAAATCAAGTCTCTGAGGTGGGCGATGAATTCTGGTTGACCGCCTCAAGGGTGAGTCGAGAGCCGCCAGTTCAGGAGCGGGCTGGACTGTGTCAGAGTCAGGGGGATGCAGAGTGACAGGGAGCTCTGCATAGTCCGTGGCAGGGTTAGCAGGAGGTTGAGGCGACAGTGGGGGATCACGTGGTGAGCGTGGAACGAGACGAAGGGCACGTCGATTGCGGCGCAGAATAGAGCCATCCGGTAGATGAACCAGGAACGAGCGGGGGGCCACCTGCTGAAGAACAACAGCGGTTGCAGACCAGCCCCCATCCGGAAGATGAACGCGGACGTTGTCATCTGGAGCCAGAGCAGGGAGATCAGCTGCACAGGAGTCATGAGCCGCATTGTGCCATGCACGAGACATCTGCATCCGGCGAAGGACCGGAACATGGTCGAGGTCTGGGACATGGATGGGCGGCACCGTCGTCCTCAGGGTACGGCCCATGAGCAACTGGGCTGGCGACAGGCCAGTGGACAGCGGGGCAGAGCAATAGGCCAGCAAGGCAAGGTAGAAATCGGATCCAGCATAGGCAGCCTCGCATAGGAGCTGTTTGACTATATGTACTCCCTTCTCCGCTCTGCCATTGGATTGGGGGTACGGGGACTGGATGTCACATGGGCAAAATTGTACTGCCTGGCAAAGTTGGACCATTCCTGGCTGGCGAAGCAGGGGCCATTGTCCTACATAACCGTGAGCGGGATGCTATGTCGAGCAAAGGTTTCTTTACATGCACGAATGACTGCAGACGAGGTGATGTCGTGCAACCGTATCACCTCCGGGTAATTCGAAAAGTAGTCCACGATCAGGACATAGTCTCTACCCAGCGCGTGGAACAGGTCGATGCCCACCTTGGTCCATGGTGACATGACCAACTCATGGGGCTGCAGGGTCTCATGTGGTTGGGCCGTCTGGAAGCGCTGACAAGTGGGGCAGTTGAGCACTGTGTTGGCTATGTCCTCATTAATGCCGGCCCAGTACACTGCCTCTCGGGCCCGTCGGCGGCACTTTTCCACGCCAAGGTGGCCCTCGTGTAGTTGTTCCAGGACAAGCTGGCGCATGCTATGCGGGATGACAATGCGGTCCAGTTTTAGAAGAACCCCGTCTACTACTGCCAGATCATCTCTGACATTATAGAATTGAGGGCATTGGCCCTTGACCCACCCGTCAGTTAGGTGGCGCATGGCACGCTGTAGCAAGGGGTCAGCTGCTGTCTCGCGGCGAATTTGGACGAGTGTTCATCCGTGGCAGGTAGATTGGAGGCCGCGAATGCCACATGGGCGTCAACCTGGCAGACAAATCCTGCTGGGTCATATGGAGTGTTGACTGCCCTGGAGAGAGCGTCCGCAATGATGAGGTCTTTGCCTGGGGTGTATACCAGCTGGAAGTCACATCGGCGGAGCTTGAGAAGAATACGCTGGAGGCGAGGCGTCATATTGTTCAAGTCTTTCTGTATCATATTGACCAGCGGGCGATGGTCGGTCTCGACGGTGAATTGAGGAAGTAAGTAGGCATAATCATGAAACTTAACCACACCGGTCAGAAGGCCCAGGCACTCCTTTTCTATCTGCGCGTAGCGCTGCTCCGTGGGGGTCATCGCACGTGACGCATATGCAACGGGGGCCCATGATGATGCCTCATCACGTTGAAGGTGCACTGCCCCAATGCCGGATTGTCTGGCATTGGTCGAAATTTTGGTCTCCTTTGCTGGATCAAAGAAAGCTAAGACCGGTGCCGTGGTTAGTTTTGTTTTGAGTTCTCTCCATTCGCGCTCATGGGCAGGGAGCCATTGGAAATCTGTCGTCTTCCTGACCAGGTTCCTGAGAGCCGTGGTATGAGAGGCGAGGTTAGGGATAAACTTCCCTAAAAAACTGACCATGCCCAGAAATCGGAGGTCCGCCTTCTTGTCCTCTGGTGTTTTCATAGCTATGATGGCAGCTACCTTGTCTGCATCCGGCTGCAAACCCAACTGGGAGATGTGGTCCCCGAGGAACTTGCGTTTCTTCTGACCAAAAGAGCATTTGGCCCTGTTGAGGCGGAGGCCATGCTCATGTATACGTCTGAATACGCACTGGAGGCGACTGACATGCTCCTGCGGGGTGTTGGACCAAATGATTATGTCATCGACATAGACGCGAACACCTTCAATGCCTTCCATCATTTGTTCCATAATCCTATGGAACGCTTCTGATGCAGATATGATCCCGAACGGCATCCTGTTGTAACAATATCTGCCAAAGGGGTTATTAAACGTGCACAGTTTCCTGCTAGATTTATCGAGCTGGCTTTGCCAGAATTCTTTTGAGGCGTCGCGTTTGGTGAAGTGCTTGGTGCAGGCCATCTCACATGTGAGCTCTTCGCGCTTGGGAATTGGACAATGTTCCCTCATGATATTGCGATTTAGATCTTTGGGATCAATGCAAATTCTCAATTCGCCGGAAGGCTTTTTTTACACATCCCATGGAACTGACCCAGTCGGTCGGTTCCGTGACTTTGGAAATCACTCCTTGGTTCTGGGGGTCCTGCAGCTGCTGCTTGAGGCGGTCCTTAAGGGGTGTTGGGACCCTGCGAGGTGCATGAACCACAGGCGTAGCATTCAGTTTTAATAAAATCTTGTAGGTGTACGGGAGCGTGCCCATGCCCGCGAAGATATCGTGGTACTGGTTGATAATGGTGTCTTGCTGCGCCCTGAAGTCGGAGTCCTGAAAGGCAGACGCGTCAGCAGAAGAGAGAGAGTGAACTCTCTGAACTAGGTTCAACGGCTTGCATGCGCGCCAAGCAGGGAGGCTTTCGAGGAGCCCACGATTTCAAAGGGAAGGATGGCTTTGCGTGACCTGTGCGTCACTTCAAGTTGTCACAAGCCGCTGGCAGCAATGGCATTGCCATTATAGTCTAATAGCTGGCAGGCTGATGGGAGGATGGCTGGTTTGACATGAAGGCTTTGGAAGTCAGACCGCTCAATGAGATTGGCGGAGGCACCAGTGTCCAGGCAGAATCGTATTTGGGGCCGGTTGACCGTAAGGGTGGCACAAGACTCATCGTCTGGATCGATGCAGTAAACGGACAGAGGCTGGATTCTTTGCTTTGGGGACACCCTGTTTTTTGTAACGATACCGCCTCGAAAAGGTGCCTTCGGGTCCTCTGTGTCAATATCGGGTAGTAGGTCCGCATCAGACTCGGTGACCGTGGGTTGAATGGCCCGGCCATTCCTGCGAGGCTGGCTGGATCGATACGAATTGGCAGGCTGAGCTGATCTGCATAAAGCAGCATAGTGGCCAAGTTTGCCACATCTCAGGCATTGTCGGGATTTGGCAGGGCATTGCCGCATTAAGTGGGCGGAGCCACAGTTGCATGTAGCGTCAGTACGTTCGCTGTGCACCGCGCATGCGCGGCTGTACGTGGTGTGCGCCTGCGCAGTACGTTCGTCGATGTCGCCGTCCCATCGTTCAGTGCGCACAAGCACGGGGGTCCCCGAAAAGCATGCGAAATGGCCGCCCTCATCCAGTCTGAGGCCCTGGAGTTGCTCGATTGCTTGGACCCGTTCTGCCTTGTGGGGACCTTGCTGCGCTGTTTCAGCCGCTTGGATGTGGGAATACCGGCTAGTGGTGTGTTCGTGTAGCACGCAGGTCTCGATGGCGGTCGCTAGTGTGAGCTGGTTTACCTTGAGGAGCTGTTGGCGTAGGGGGTCCGACTGAACACCGAAAACGATCTGGTCGCGTATCATGGAGTCGGAGGTGGGCCCGTAGCTACAGGACTGCGCAAGGATGTGGAGGTGAGTGAGAAAGGACTGGCAACGTTCATCCTTACACTGCAAACGCTGTTGGAATACATAGTGCTCAAAACTTTCATTCACCTCTATGTTGCAATGAGTATCAAACTTGAGGAGGACCGTCTTGAATTTTGATTGCTCTTCATCATCAGCAAAGGTGAGAGAATTGAAAACGTGGATGGCATGGTCCCCGGCCGTGGATAGGAAGAGAGCGATCTTCCTGGTGTCCGAGGCATCTTGCCGGTCTGTGGCTTCAAGGTAGAGCTGGAAGTGTTGTTTGAATATCTTCCAGTTGGCCCCTAGGTTACCGGTGATGCGGAGCGGCGGCGGCGGGCGGACGCTGTCCACTTTGCAGGATGACTGTCTGCTGATGGAAGGCAGATCACTTGCAGGGAGGTCTAAAAAGTTCTACCATCTCTCAACTCCTGGTATCATGATGTGTTGGGTGCTCTGGATCCGTGGAACACATACAGGCCACCAACACTTAAAATAGTGCAGCACTGTTTTATTGAGTTATTAACTGTTGAACATACTTTCACTGTGGGTTAACACGGTTAGATTAAACTAAAGACCTATGCCTGTCAGAACCAGTCTCTGCACTCAGCACATAGTGAGGATCTGTGCTGTAAGCTCTGTCCTTGTAGGAGGCTGTATCCCGAATGAGCGGGAACTCTGAGGCCCTCGGTCTATATAGTGAGTGTGCTCTAACTGGTGATTGGCTGCGGTGTTGTGTTTGTTGATTGGTCTTGCTGTGTGTCCATCAGTGTGTGTGTATCTGCACCATGATATACTGGTGTATATTATGACAAGACATACCACCTAATTCCTTGACTCCTTTCAGACCAAGCGGCCAACCAACAAACCTCCCTTCTTGATCCTCATGCTTGATGACATTTTGCATAATGCCTTCTCTCAGGTACAGCCTCCTCTCTTACAAAATGCTGGCATTAGGTGCATTTTCTGTTTGATTCCAGCTTTTTACTATTTGCATTATTTTCATTAAATTTACAAGCCAGCTGCTTATAGAACCCGGACTCTTTGAAGAGAAAGCGTAGCCATATCAGCAAACAGAACAGAAATTAACTGTCTCTCATTTTCTGTTTTTAGAAAAGCACAACTTTTTAAAAAAATAAATGTTTTATTAAAGTTTTTCCAATGAGCGTTTTTACATGACAAAAATAGAGATACAAATAGTAATAAAAAATAACAATAAACATAACCCAAAGCTTACAATGAAACTACTTACCCAACAGAACTTAATTTTTTTTTTTTTTAAAAACAGAACATGGTGGGTTTTGTCTCTATGTCCAACTCACATTATATCAACAGTAACCCCCCCCCCTCCCCCCTCCCCCAGTGTCAGTTGCTGTTGCTGACACTTACTGCTCCCCTAGAAAGTCAAGGAAAAGGTTGCCACCGCCGGGAGAACCCCATCAAGGACCCTCTCAAGGCAAACTTTATTCGCTCCAGGCTGAGGAACCCCGCCATGTCGCTAACCCAGGTCTCCACACTTGGGGGTTTCGAGTCCCTCCACATTAACAGAATCCGTCTCCGGGCTACCAGGGAGGCAAAGGCTAATACCTCAGCTCTTTCGCTTCCTGCACTCTCAGATCCTCCGCCACCCCAAATATCGCTACCGCTGGGCTCGCCTTCACCAGAGCGTCCAAAACTCTAGACATCTCCCTTGCAAACCTGCCAGAATCCTTTTAGAGCCAGGGATGCCCAAAACATATGGGCATGATTCGCCGGATTCCCCGCACACCTGGCCTCCACCTCAAAAAACCTACTCATTCTTGCCTCCGTTATATGCGCCCGATGCACCACCTTAAACTAGATTAATCCGAGCCTGGCACATGATGAGGAGGAGTTCACCCTGCCCAGGGCATCCGCCCACAGGCCCTCAACCAGCTCCTCGCCCAACTCCTCCTCCCACTTATCCTTCAATTCCCCCACTGAGGCTTTCTCTACCTCCTGCAGCTCCTGATATATGTCCGACACCTTCCCCTCCCCTACCAGACGCCAGACACCACCCCATCCTGGATCCTACATGGGGGCAGCCGCGGGAATGTCCCCATCTGTTTTCTAAGGAAGTCCCGAACCTGAAGGTACCTGAACGCATTCCCCGGGGGCAGGCCGTACCTCTCCTCCAGTGCCTGCATGCTGGGGAAAACCCCGTCTATAAACAGGTCCCCCATCCTCCTAATACCTGCCCTATACCAGTCTTGGTAACCCCCATCCAACCTACCCGGAGCAAATCTGTGGTTATTCCGTATCGGGGTCCACACCAAGGCCCCTCCTCTCCCCTGTGTCTCCTCCACTGCCCCCAGATCCTCAGTGCCGCCATCACCACCAGACTAGTGGTGTATCGCGCCGGCAAGAACGGCAGCAGAGCCGTAACAAGTGCCCCTAGACTGGTGCCTCTACACGCCGCCGCCTCCAACCGCCCTCACGCCGCCCCCTCCTCCATCATCCATTTCCTCATCATGGCCACGTTGGCCGCCCACTCCAAGAATACCCTTTTGACTCGCGGGGTTTTATTCACCCACACAAATCCTGTAACAATCCTATACACCCGATTAAAGAAGGACTTGGGGATGAAAATGGGGGGGCACTGAAATACGAAGAGGAACCTGGGGAGACCCGTCATCTTCACAGTCTGCACCCGTCCCGCCAAGGAAAGCGGGAGCATATCCCACCTTTTAAACTCTCCCTCCATCTGCTCCACTAGCCGGGTTAAGTTGAGCCTGTGCAGGGCATCCCAGTTCCTGGCCACTTGTATCCCCAAGTACCGAAAGCACCTCTCCACTATCCTGAGCGGGAGCTCCCACAGTCTCTCCTCCTGGCCCCTACCGTGGCACAACTTTTTAAAATACGGTTCTTGTTCAATGGCAAGTTTTAGATCTGTTCAGTTATGATTTGCCCGTTTCTTAACCATTTCAGACTTCGGAGAAGCCATTTGATTTCTTGTCAGGCTCATATTGCTCAGCATCCACCCTGAATCGCACATCGGGTTGACTAAACCAATCTTATTTGTTTTGCCTCACAAGTAGAAGGCTGTTTGGCATTTTTCCAGATAAATCAACCCAAGACCACACAGGAAATTGCAGCAGTGAACTCATATCTTGCTACTTTCGCATAGAGCAACATTAATAAATCAACATGCACAATCACATAGAAGTAATATTTATAATAATGGTACATAGTTTGAAACCTGACAAATTCCAGAATTCGGCATGTGTAAGAAAGCCAGGAAGTAATGCTAAACCTAGATTTAAGAAAAACACTAGCGTGGCCAGAGGTGGGATATACCATCCAATTATGGGCACCACACTTTCGAAAGGAAGTGAAAGTTTTGGAGAGTGTACAGCGTACCAAAGAGATTTACTAGTATGGTTTCAAAGGTGAGGAATTGCAGTTACGTGGATAGACTGGGGAAGCTGGGGTTGTTTTCCTTCGCGAATTGAAAGATAACAGAGGATTTGATGGTGTAAAATAATCAAGCATTTGGATAGCGTAAGTAAACATTTTTATTTGCGTAAGTAAACAAACTATTTCTAACGAGTTAAGGGTCAATAAAAAGAAAGCACAGATGCAAGGTGATTGGCAAAAGAATGAAAGGTAACAGAAGATTAAAAAATGTTTACACGACAAGTGCTTAAGATTTGGCATGCACTGCCTGATAGAGTGATGGATGAAAATTCAGTAGTATCCTTCCAGAGGGAAGTCAATAAATACGAAGGAAAAAGGAATTGCAGGGATATGGGAAAGAGCCCAGGTGTGAGATGAACTAGAATACTCTTCAAAAGACTTGATGGACTAAATGGTTTCCTTCTGTGATGTACGATGATTCATTAATTTCTACAAATTCTAAGTTGCTTTTTATGAACCTCCATTACGGCCAATAAGAACAAATTTAAATATATTGTCTTCTATTTGGGTATGTTTCTTAAATAGAAATTTTAAGAAACCTTTTTCTCTTAGTGATGTGTTATTTGGTGTCAAGAATTTTTATTAAGATATGCAAAGTAATGAATTCCCAAATGAGAATTATAGGATATTTTTCAAAATTAATGTAAGAGTAAATGGGGGTGCAGTTTACCCATCTCGGAGACATAGAATCATAGAATATACAGTGCAGAAGGGGGCCATTCGGCCCATCGCGTCTGCACCGGCCCTTGGAAAGAGCACCCCACCTAAGCCCACACCTCTACCCTATCCCCATAACTCCACTCAATCATTTTGGACACTAAGGGCAATTTAGCATGGCCAATCCACCTAACCTGCGCATCTTTGGACTGTGGGAGGAAACCAGAGCTCCCGGAGGAAATCCACGCAGACAGGGGGAGAACATGCAGACTCCGCACAGACAGTGACCCAAGCTGGTATTCAAACCTGGGACCCCGGAGCTGTGAAGCAACTCTGCTAACCACTGAGCTACCATGCTGCCCTTTTAGCATGTAATTCAGAATAACACCAACAGAGCATGGCACAATTCCCTTGCAGGCTGAAGTAGGCTTGGGGCCTGCCTCCTTGCCCTGTCCCATAGTAAATCATGGCATAAGGTGTGATTCGGCAATCCTCGAATAATCAAGAATGCTACTCCGAAAAGAGAAGGGGAGGTAGAGATAAACTATTTACTCTGGTAGAACAATCTAGAACTAGTGGGCATAACCTTAAAATAATAATTAGGTAATTTAAGAGTACAATAGTGAAAATGTGGGACTCACTTCTTCAAATGGCTGAAAGTACGAGACAAATTGAAATTTTCAGGGCTGCAATGAATAGAGTTTTGTTAAGTATCAACGGTAGTGAAGGAAAAGTGAGTAGATGGAGTTCAGGTTTAAATTGTCAATGATCTGATTCAATGGCGAAACAGACAAGAAGCTGATCAGCTTATCCCTGGTGTTATAAAATTATGCAATGGCCGATCGGCCTTGTCGCGCCTGACTCAGTGATGCAACTAGGCCTTAAATCTCGCGAGAGTCCTCCTGCGAGATTTGTGACGCCCAGAACGCCCCACGGTATCTCGCGAGACATTACAATCTGTATCTCGCCCTCGCTGGGCCAGATCCAGACATACATCTGTCGGTTTGAGGTCCAAGAACAAGCGTCTTCAGCTGGGAGATCGTACCATGGTACCGTTCACCGTTTAACACTGATCCACACAAACATGGACCAGGCGTAATGGCACCTGGGGTGGGGGGGGGGGGGGGGGGGGTCTGCAGGACATTGGAGATTCCTGCATGGTCAAGAACAAGGCAGGGTGGCATCCTGGCTCTCCCCCTCACAACCAGGCACCTTGCACTGCCAGGGTGCCACTGCCAAGGGCCGGGACCTGAGGGGGGGCATGCCCATGAAAGTGGGGGAATGAAGGGTGGCGGGGTGAAGGGCAGACATGAAGGGGCCTTCGAAAGGTTGGTGGGGAGTGAAGGGTGGGGCTCCTGAAAAGGGGCACCCCTCAGCGATCCCATAACTGGGTGTCCTCACTTAGAGGGATGTGGGTGTGCCCATGTGTGCAGGAGGTGACATTGCTCATTGATAGCGGGGAAGGGGGGGGGGGGGGGGTGGAAGTCCTCAAGATCACTTAGGGAACAGGGCACCCTTTCAAAATCACACCCCATTCTCGGAGGAGCTGGTCTCACTGGCAAATTCGCACTGAGAAACTCCCCCCAAAATTATTAAGTGTGGTAAATAATGGACAGCATGGTGGTGCAGTGGTTAGCACTGCAGTCTTACGGCGCTAAGGTCCCAGGTTCGATCCCGGCTCTGGGTCACTGTGTGGAGTTTGCACATTCTCCCTGTGTTTGTGTGGCTTTCGTTCCCACAACCCAAAGATGTGCAGGGTACGTGGATTTCCCATGGTATAATTTGCCCCTTAATTGGAAAAAATGAATTGGGTACTCAAAATTAAAAACATTTTTTTTTTTTTTTTAAGTGTGGGTAAATAATGGTGTGGATCTCATCAAAAAAGCCGCCAGGAAACATGCCGTAAAACTCACCCAAAATGACACTTAAATTGTTTCTGTTAAATAGCGGCCACAATCTCAAGATTTAGAATTTTTGCTTCTGAAATTGACAGCACTGTGCACCCTTGAGGCCGGAGGTTCATCTGTAACTTGAATTTAGACCTTATTTTAATAATTGCTGTGAGCTGCCTTTGTTTGGTGTGCCTCCAGGCTGAGTTCATTGTTGCTGGGAGGTGGGAGGGAATCCCTGTTAGAACCTGACAGTTATTGGTCTTCAGGTAAATTCAGGGGCAGCGGTGAGGGATGGTGTGGGAGAGAATGAGAGGGGGTGAGCATGGTCCAATGGTAATCTTCAGGAGTGTGGTGGGACTATAGTAGGAATAGAGCAATGCTCACTCTCTTCCTGATTTCTGTAGGTAAAATACTTAAAGAACTTGCCCAGTTTTACCCATTGCTTGACTGCTGGTAAGCCATAGCAAATTCTGGAAACTCTAATTGAAGACGATTCATAGTTGCAGAGTCAATACGGTTCAGTTTCTGCAAAGCCCTTTGTTAACACACAAAAGTGGCCCAGCACCTGTTTTAGGCAATCCAAATATTGTTTGGGACCAAGATGTTGGACGCATTTGAGAAATCCTTGGGGCATGGGAGACATAATTCAGCTCTGTGAAATGGATCAGTTGGTTATTCAGACTTACATCTACCTCTTGCCTCTCGTTTCCCCACCAACCTTTATGGGTAGGGCAGCATGATAGCACAATGGTTAGCACTGTTGCTTCACAGCTCCAGGGTCTCACGTTCGATTACCGGCTTGGGTCACTGTCTGCGTGGCGTCTGGACATTCTCCCAGTGTCTGTGTGGGTTTCCTCCGGGTGCTCCGATTTCCTCCCACATGTCCCGAAAGACGAGCTGTTAGGTAATTTGGACATTCTGAATTCTCCCCGTGTAGCTGAACAGGCGCCGCCGGAATGATTCTTAAATGTTGGATCCATGTACATGTCCAGCTTATTCCACAATCTGTTCCCACTGCACTTTGTGTGGCTACTTCTCATCATTGCAAGGTATTCTTGTAAGATTATATTTAAGCTTTTTGTTTCAGTTGTCAGTGTATTATTGAGATACAGCAGATTTTTGTTTAAAGCTTTTGACCAGTTTGTTTTTGATGTTGCCATTTATGGTTTGAATTTACTTCAGTTTTTTTAAAACTGGATGTCTTAAGATGTTAAGGGTTCAATTCCAACCTTGGCTGACTGACTGTGTGGAATTTGCACTTTCTTCCCGTGTCTGCATAGGTTTCCTCCGGGTGCTCTGGTTTCCTCCCACAGTGCAAAGATGTGCAAGTTAGGTGGATTGGCCATTCTAAATTGTCCCTTAGTGTCTGAAGGTTAGGTGGGTTTATGGGTTACAGAGATAGGCGGGGGGGGGAAGTGGGCCTAGGTAGGGTACTCTTTCAGAGAGTTGGTGTAGACCCGATGGGCTGAATGGCCTCCTTCTACATGATACACATAGCTCAAACCTAAAGTTGCTATAGTATTGACTAGAAACAAAAAGTAAATTAATACATTGCTTATTGACTGCAGTTGAGGGATTTAGTAGAAAATGGTTCATCTGGAATCAGGCAACTTTTGTAACTCAGGTGAACAAACAGAAAATGCTTGAAAAACCCAGCAGGTCTGGCAGCAACTGTGGAGAAAGAAAGAGTGTTAAAGTTTTGAGTCCATATGACTTTTCTTCAGTGCTAAAGAGAGAGAGAGAAATGTGATGAATTATATACTGTCAGAGAGGGGTATAGCCACTGGAACAAAATAGGTCAGTGATAGGTGGGAGCTTGGAGAGAGTGCAACAAAGATGTATAAGACACAAGAGCAAGGAAGCGTTAATGGCAGTTAAAATGTCAAGATGGATAAAGGTCAATCTCATCTTCCAATCAGGCACATTACAGCCCTCAGAACTCAACTCAACGCAGACGTCACCAACTTCTCCCAGTATCACACTCTGCTATCTGGTCTTTAATCCACTATTAGCGTCTTCGATAGTCCTTCATGCCTTTTTTCAATCTTCACATCTTTGTTTCAATCTCTCCTAGCTCCACCTATCACTGACCTTCTACTCTGTTCCACACCCTCCTTACACAGAACATAATCAATCACATTTTACCCTCTCTTCAGCTCTAAAGATTCATTGGAACTCAAAACGTTAACTGTTCTCTCTCCACAGATGCTGCCAGACCTGCTGTTTTTTTCTGGCATTTTCTGCTTTTATTTCAGATTTCCAGCATCCGCAGTATTTTATTTAACCTTCGTGATAATTTATGTTATTATACTGAGCATCACACTACGAGAAAGTCTCTACTCCAGATTTGTATCCTGTCGTATATCAAGTATCAACCTTTTTTTTCTTAAAATGCTTATTATTCAAACTAGATTGCAATTGCCAATTTGAACAGAAATCAGCTAAGTACTATATTTAGAATGTTTAGCAGCCATTTGTTTGCAGGTCATAATTCTTGGGAACTCCTGCTCAAGACATTTGTTTAATCATTTACAGCGTTAGCTCAAGTTAAACACGATGGATTGCCAAGTGGAAAATCCTCTATGAGGATCATTGAGACAAACGTACATTTTTCTTTTCATTAGTTCAAATATTTTCCACTTCCTTTATTTTCACAAGGCATAAGACAGGAATGTGAGATTCTTTGAGTAGCTAAGACAGACTTGGCCTTTGTGCTACCTATTTACAGTGCACTCATTCAATTTGGCCACAAATCTTTGGGCTGATCTAATCCATGTATAAATATATTGGGTGGGATTCTTCGAGCCACCGCGCCAAAATCGCGCTCAACGCTGGGGCAGAGAATAGGGTGCCAGACTCGCGATCGGGTCCGATGCCTTCCATTGATTCTCCGCGGACCGTAGAATCGCCGCCAGTCGCGCGCGCGGTCGATGCGGCGCTGGTTGGGGGCCATTGAAAGAGGCCCCTGCGGCGATTCTTCGCCAACAACTGGCCGAGTTCCCGCCAACAACGTTCCCTCATGGTTCCACTTGGCGGGCACTCGGAGTGCTGGCCTCCCTGGTGGGGGGAGCGGGGGTTCAGTCACCAGGGAGGGGGGGCCTCCAGGATGGCCAGGGTTCCTGCGGAACAGGACGGCACCGAGCAGCGGGCGTGCGCAGTCTGGAGGGGGGCCCTATATTGTTGGGGCCGGCCCGGTCCACCCTGTTGCGCAGGACCACCGTGCGCATGCACGGACCCGCGGCCGGAAGTGCAGGGCCCCGTATTGGCAGCCGGAGCTGTGTGGGGTGCTGCGGGGCCCTACAAGACCCCTTCAAAATGGAGAATCACTCTGGACTTTCTCAAGGATAGTCCAGAGTGATTTGATCCCGTTTTCCCGCGGGCGTGGGGACATAGCCCCATTATCAGAGAATTCCAGCCACTGTTCTTGGAATAATCAAACTAACTTGGACAACTACTGATATAGAATTGTTGGAACACATTTGATGCAATATAATAAGAAAACGTGTATGCTACCTACCTTGGGCCACAATGTCATTTTATTATTGCCTATTTCAGTGACAGATAATATGTCAGTCAGTAGTGATCATATTTCAATCTGTCATCATGATCATTCTGGCCAAATGTTGCATTATACATCAATATTGTACTCTTCCCTTAATCAGCTTTTGCAGCTAGGTGCCAAGCAACACTCTTCAGTTTTTTTTCTGTACTCAGCTGGACCCATTTCATCACCTTGTTAGAATACTATGAATATTTTTCAGCCATACAAGATAAGCCTCGCCAAATATTAGCCCTGGGCATGCAACCAATTGTTACAGTACATTTAAAATATAAAATCATATACCGTGCTTCACCGAGAATAAACAGATGTGGAGCATCAGTAGAAAGATTAGAAGCAATTGAAGATAGGATATGACCAAGCAGATGCATTGAAAGGCAGGGAGACGAAGAAGGTGTAGGGGTCTTTCTGAAAGGGTGAATCAAAGTACAGGGCCAAACTATCTGAACACCAATGGTGAAGCAAAAGCAAAGAGGCTGTGAAGAGCTTTCAACTGAAGAACCAAGAAGCCCAGGCTTGAGTGAGGTGGAGTAAAAGACAATGAGGCTGGAAGGAGATGGCTCTAGATGATGCAGAGATTTATATATAAAGACAAGTATGAAAACACTTGTAGGTGGCAGGCAAAGATAATGGCTGAATAGGACGTAGTAAAGGATGTAGGAAAGGACAGCATATGGGCAGTGGAGTACTGCACAAGTTGGGGTTCACACACAATGACGTTCAGGCGATCATAAGAGGATGGTATTGAGAAGTAGAGCAAAGAAGTAAACAAAAGCAGATAAGGGCTTCAGCTGCAACAGATAAGTTAAATAAGAGGAGGATTAACCTTATTAATTGGCGGAGAGGAGAGCAAGAAGGAATAGATATCAATATTGCAATTGCAAAAGGATGTTATTTTTTTAAAATTTAGAGTACCCAATTCATTTCTTTTTCCAATTAAGTGGCAACTCAGCATGGCCAATCCACCTACTCTGCACATCTTTTGGGCTGTGGAGGCGAAACCCACGCAAACATGGTACAAACTCCACACGGACAGTGACCCAGAGCCGGGATCGAACCTGGGACCTCGGCGCCATGAGGCACCAGTGCTAACCACTGCACCGTGCTGCCCGCAAAAGGATGTTATTGATGGTGATTACAATCAGCATAAAATAGCTCCTCTATTTTCCCATTCCTCATTTGACCACAACAGGCTTATTAAAAAAAAAAAAAGAATGTCGATTCAGTATGTGAACTGTTTATTGTACAGTTCTGTGACTGTAATAGATGTGCACAGATGGGTTTTCTGCATCTTTTAATAAAGAGAATAGTATTTATTATTCGTAAACCAGTTTAAGAAAAAACCCACTCCCTCTCCTCTCTCACCCCCGCTCCCTCTACTCTCTCACCCCTGCTCCCTCTACTCTCTCACCCCCGCTCCCTCTACTCTCACATCCCCGCTCCCTCTTCTCTCTTCACCGCCTGCTCCCTCCCTCATGAGGTGCTGGTCGTGAACAGTTCCTCGAAGAGGCTGGTGAATTGCATCCATATATTGTGGAAGCCTTCTTCCAATCCTTGAATGGCAAATTTTACTTTCCCCAATTTGAGGAATTCTGCCAAGTCAGAGTGCCAGGGTGGGATTCTGCAAACCTGCGGCAGAGTGTCCACGCGATTGTAACTGTCATCGCGTTTTACGACGGCGTGAACGGGCAGCTACCATGTCTAATTCTGGCTCCTAGAGGGGGCCAGCATGGCGCTGGAACAGTTCGCATCGCTCCAGCTGCAGATCCAGGCGCGAACTGTGCACCGCGGGATCCGCGCATGCGCAGTTGCGCCGGCGCCAACGAGGACATGCGCAGTGGCGCCGGCGGCAACACGCGCATGCGCAGTGGCCTCCTTCAACGTGCCGGCCCCGACGCAACACGGCACAGGGCTACAGGGGCCTGCGCGTAGGAAAGGCGGCCGCCAGCCACAGAGGCCGGCCCACCAATCGGTGGTCCCGATTGCAGGCCAGGCCACACTGGAGGTTAGCCCCGGGGTCGGGGACGGGGTAGGAGCCCCCCCCCACCCCAACAGGCCGCCACCCGACCCTTACACGCGGTGGTCCCGCCGGCCCACAGCAGGTTAGAACGGCAGCGGCGGGACTCGGCTCTTATCCTCCAGCTGCTCGGCCCATTCGGGCTGGAGAATCAGCGAGCCGGCCGCGTAGAGCGGCCCGCAACCAGCGCCACGCCAACCACCCCAGCGCCAATAGCACCGATTCTCTGCACTGTGGAGAATCGCGTGCCGGGGTTGGGGCAGCCTGGCCCGTTCGCGGGGATTTGCCGGCCCGGCGCAGGGCTGGGAGAATCCCGCCCCCAGTCTGCGGCCTTAGGTGGCACTGATCTCCAGCCAAGCAGGAGTGTCCAGTGGGCAATATGGGAGGCAAAGACTAGAAAGTCTGCCCCTCTCCCCGTAAAGAGCTCTGGTTATTCTGACACCTGCTGGCGGAACATTGCGGTTTCCTTGCGGAGGAAGTTCCTCAGTTGCAGGTACCGGAACTCTTTCCCTTTCGGGAGCTGGAGCTTTTCTGCTAGTTCCCCAGGGTCACCACTCTGTTGTCTACGTACCCCTTCGTCCTGTCTCCACGTTTTAATGGAGGTATCTATTGTCACCAGGATAAATTTATGGTTGTTGCAGATGGTGCAATGTCCACTAACCCCCAAGACTAAAGTGGTGCTTGAGCCGATTCCAGGTCTTTAGTGCAGCCAGGTTTCTCCACTACTTGGCTGGGGGAAATGGGAGTGGGGCCATGGCCAGTGCTCGGAGGGTGTCCCCATACACGTCTCCTCCATTCGCACCCATTAGGCACCCGGCTCGTTTACCCATCTTCGCACTCTTTCGGTATTCGCCGCCTTGAGGTACAATAGGAGGTTCAGTAGCTCCAGGCCCCCCCATACTCCTTCTTTACAAGATGCTTTTATTGATCCTGGTTTTTTTTCCTGCCCATACAAACACCACGGTTAGTTTATCTACCTTAGTGAAGGTAGCCTTGGGGATGAAGATCGGGAGGGATCCGTAAGAGAAGAGGAATCTTGGCAGCATGTTCATTTTTATTGTCTGCACTCTTCTCGCCAGGGAGAATAGGAGCAAGTCCTACCTACATAGGTCTCGCTTTACCTCTTCCCCGCAGCTTGACAGGTTGCACTTATGGATCCGTGTCCAGTCATGTGTTATCTGGATTCCCAGGTATCAAAATTTGGTTTGGGCCAGCTTGAATGACTGCTTCGCCAGTTCTGATCCCCCCTCCTGGATGCTCACGGGGAAGATTTTGCTCTTGCTCAGGTTAGGTTTGTAACTTGAGAAGACTGAGAACTCCCTTAGGAGTCCATTATTCTTTCTATACTGGCTAAGGGGTTTGAGACATGGAGGAGTAGGTCATCTGCATAGAGTGAGAGTCTGTGCTCACTGTTTCCCTTTTGTATGCCCTTCCACCCCTTTGCGGACCTGAGGGGGACTGCCAGTGGCTCAACTGCCTGAACAAATAGCAGCAGGGACAATGCCTCTGTGCAGTTGGAAGTATTCAGAACTGGTTGGATTTGTCCGTACGCTCGCCATGGGAGTGCTGTAGTTTCACCCACGAGGTGAACTCTGGCCCAAACCCAAACTGCTCCAGTACTTCATAGAATCATAGAATTTATGGTGCAGAAGGAGGACATTCGGCCCATCCCATGGAAAGAACACCCCACTTAAGCCCACACCTCCAACCTACCCCTGTAACCCAGTCACTCCACCCAATCTTTTTTTTTTGGACACGAAGGGCAATTTAGCATTCTTTGGAACCCACACAGACACAGGAAGAACGTGCAGACTCCGCACAGACAGTGACTCAAGTTGGAATCGAACCCTGGCACCCTGGAGCTGTGAAGCAACTGTGCTAACCACTGTGCTACCATGCTGCCCCACTTCATGGAGGTAGCCACATTTGAGTCTGTCGAAGGCCTTCTCGGTGTCCATTGATCATTTCTGGTGTCTCCTCACTGGACAGGGTCATAATCACATTCAGCAGGCGCTGATGTTTACCATTGACAAACACAGCCTGGTCTTCCGCGGCTACCTCGGGCTCAAGACCCTCCAGTTGCTTCACCAGGACTTTGGCGTCAGTGTTCAGGAGTGAGATGGATCTGTATGACCTGCATTCCTTTGGGTTTCTGTCTTTTCTCAGGATCAGCGATATCGAGGCCTGGGCCAGCGTGAGCAGCAGGGCGCCTCTCTACAGCAAATCATTGACTATCTCCACAGGTGTAGGGCCACCTTTTATAGAAGTCCACCGGGAATCTGTCTGGTCCCGGTGTCGTCCCTGACTGCATGGATTCGATGCTTTCCATGATCTCCTCCAGTCCTAGCAGTGCTTCCAGTCCCTGTTTCTTTTCCTCCCCCACCACTGGTATGTCCAGCTCGTCGATAAACCGGTTCGTCGGCAAGCCCCCTTCTGGGGGCTTGGAGGTCAACAGTCCCCATTAAAAGGTCACAAAGGCCTCGCTGATATTATTTGTCGCTGTGACTAACCTGACATTACCGTACCTCACCTGCGCTATCTCCATTATGGCTGCCTGCTTTCTCAGCTGGTGATGGCCCCGGCCGGTCTCCAATTTCACGGTGGCATGTGGTCAGAAATTACTATTGCGGAGTATTCTGCCCCTGGACGCACTGATTTATCAACTACAAAGAACTCAATGCAGGAGTAGACTTTGTGAACGTGGGAGAAGGAGAACTCCTTCTCCTTCGGATGGTTGAACCTCCATGGGTCCAACCTCCCATCTGCTCCATAAATGTGTTCAATTCCTTGGTCATCCCGGACTTTTTCCCTGATCTGTGGCTGAATTTGTCAGCCGTTGGGTCCTGTACACAGTTGAAGTCTCCCCCCATGATGAGCTGGTAGGAGTCGAGGTCGGTGATCTCCGCCATGGTTTTCTTTTTATGAAGTCGAAGTTAGGGGCGTATATATTTACTAGCAGCACCAGTGTCCCCACCAGGACACGGCTAACCATCACCGCCCCCTTGGATCTGTTCACCGTGTTTGTCGCTGTAAAGGCTGTCCTATGGCCATTCCTCTCATCCTTGTGCCGAAGCGTGCCTGATAAGTCTGTCCTATCAAGCTTTTTTCTTACCGTAGTCAATCATTTTCCCTCAGGTGTGTGTATTGGAGGAAGACTATATCAGTCCTCAGGCTTTTTAGCTGGGTGGAGTCAGGGTGTAGATTTAAGGGAATAAAAAGAGTTTCAAGGTTAAAAGTTAAAAGTTCCTGATTGTCCCTTATCATTGCTTTCAGAGTCCATTCTTTCGGATGAACACGTTTATTCCTCCAGCGTGTTGAAGTACTGTTTTTACTGTTGAACGTGATCTATAGTCTCGCTAGGTACAACATTCCAAACCGTACCTTACTGTTAAACCCTGCTTGACACTTGGCCAAGCTGCTCTAATGTCCTGGTAGATGCAGAATGCTTACCCTTCCTACCTACACGACCAAGTGCTTCTCGCTCAGTTAAGCACCCACTCATTATCTTGAAACTTGTGCAGTTTCGTGATTATTGCCCGTGGTGGATCTCCTGGTTTGGGCTTTTGCCGGAGCCCAGTCCAACTCTGGGGGACTGGTGAAGCCTTCCTCTCCTCTTGTGCATCTTAGCAACGTATTCTGTCGGTTTTCTGCCCTCTGGTAGCATGGTAATTGTCAGGTTCTGCCGGCAGGACCTATTCTCCTGATTGTCGACTTTCCCCTTGAGCGCTTTCTGGGCTGTTACCAAGCTTGATATCTCAGCCTCGAGCGAGGCGATCCACTCGTCCTGGTCAGTGGCCACCTTCTGCTGGGCGGCACCGTTGCTTTCTGGGTCTCCAGTCTCTGCTCCGGGGTATGTAGATGCTGGAGAAGGTATTTGAAGGGATAATTTAGCCAGTCCACCTAACCCGCGCATCTTTGGACTGTGGGAGGAAACCAGAGCTCCCGGAGGAAACCCACGCAGACACAGGGAGAACGTACAAACTCCACGCAGACAGTAACCCTTGCCAGAATTGAACCTGGGTCTTGGCATTGTGGGGCAGCAGTGCTAATATCTGTGCCACTATGCCACCCAAAATATTATTAAAAAACCTAGCTAAAGGTATCCAGTCTGTGTGACAGCAAAGGCTGCAAAATAAGATGTCGTAGAAGTGAGATAATTATTAACTTCAACCATGCACTTGTTTGCGTATATGGGTTAATGGAATGTTGTGCAGTTTAGATCGTTCCGGGGGGGGGGGGGCATGTAGTGTTGTTTCCTGCACTGAGGAGCTTCAGTGCAGCATGAGATAGGGACGTCATTTACAAATGAAGTCCTGATCTCTTGACCCTCCCCGATGCAACCCCCAGAACCCCCATGCCCATACCACCTTACACGGGCAGACACCCCCGGGCCCGATCCCCAGAATTCCAGCCTGGCACCTTGGCACTACCAACCTGGAACCCTGGCTGTTTGCCCGACAGCACCAGTTGGCACTTGAGTGGAATTGCCAGGGTGTCTGGCTGGCAGAGTCACAGTGCCAGCTGGCAGCAGCATTGCTAGGGTGCCACCCTGTCTAGAGGCCGACCACCTGGGGAAGGCCGACCACCTGGGGAAGACCCACCCCCCACCACCACCCAGGAATCACTCTGCCTGGTCCCAATTTTGGGGGAAGAGTACTGAACGACACCTGGCTGCGGTCTCTTCTGTGAGGCAGATAGATGTCGGGTGGCCATTAGATCCGGCTAAGTGGATTCTTAAAATCACTTAGCCGTGCGAGATTGATCACGACCCCTCTCGAGATCTGGTTAGATCTCACGTGGCGGTAACGGTCATCAGGAATCCCAGGGAAGGCCTCTCCTGGGATCTACCAGCCAAGTCCCACTCCAGTTCTGGTGGGATGGGGCCAGTAGATTGTGCCCATAGTAATTAATGGGAGGGGTCCTGTCTGTGGAAAGCAGTTTTGTCTGTTGGAACGTTTTGTCTGATGAAGACAGAAGGATTTGCAGACTGTTCCTGAAAGGATCGCTCTCCAAGCAGCCCTTCCAGATATCTCTACTCAACAGTACAGCAAGTAACCCTGTGTTGTTAAGTGGCTTTTGATATGTAATGAGTTTTGCTCAATTGGAAATTGAGAAGATGTAAGTTAGTAGTTAAAATGTTTCCATATTTTTGTTTAACTGTTAATTGTAGGTCTATTTTTATGTGATGTTAATGTGGTTAATACTGTGCAAATAATGTTTGTTTTATTACAAAAGATCCCTATTTGTCAATCGAATCATTCTAGGGCCGAAGTATAATTTACTCACGGTTTTAGAAATTGAAAAACTGTTGGGGTCTCGTCCAGTTTCTAAGATAAATTGGGGTCTGGTCCGGTACCGTAACAGGTAACACACACAGGATCTTGGACTGGGAGTCTTGGATCGGCCTCCACCTGGAATTCAGTATGAAACACTGCTCAGCATAATTTAAGGATATTAAGACACTAGAGAGGATACAGCAAAGGGAAACTAAGTTCACAGCTTGAATTATTCACATAGATAGAATACAGGAGCTGAAACTGTTTACACTGGAGAAACAAATGTTTGGGTTGGTGCTTTCCATGTGTTCAACATCCTACGAGATGTAAACAAGACAACCATTAGTCAGTTTAACATAACTACAGATTTTTTAACAAAGGGCATAGCCTCAAAAACTGTAAAACTATGGGACATGGAAGGCGATGAATGTGTAGAATGGACTTTCAAGGGGGCAGTGATTGTATCGGTTTGAGAGATTATGGGGCAAGTACCTGGAGAAATAAATACTGAAAGGGTACGAGAGATCGTGAGGGAGATTAAATTTTCAATGTACAGGGAACAATTAGATTGAGTAGAATAGCAATTCCTGTCATTCTGATTTCCCTGTCAAAGGAGACTCCTACTTGCAAAATTATTTCCTTCAACAATAAATGGAATTGCATAGTTTTTGACAGTGGCTTTTTAGAAAATCTTTTTAGTTAAATCAAGCTGTGTAAGATTACTTCACAATAAAACTTAAGTGGGAAAAATACTCAATTTGGGAGTTTATTGGCGGAATTCCCCCCCCCCCCCCCCGACTCCGGGTGGGAGAATCACAGGGGCGCCGCGCGAGTCACAGGGGTGTCACGCGGCCCCGGCACCCGCACGCGATTCTCCCAACCCCCCCACCCCCAAACCGGCGCGGCGAGAATCACGGCTGGACGCTGGGAGAATCGGCGCTTGCCGTTTGTAACGGGTGAGCGGCGATTCTCTGGCCCGGGTGGGCCCAGCGGCCTGCCCAACACGACAGGTTCCCGCCGGCACCACCTGGTCGCTGCCGGCGGGAACAGCGCAGGAACGCTGGGGGGGGGGGGCAGGGGGTTCCTGCACCGGGGGAGGCCTCAAAAGGGGTCTGGCTCTCGATTGGTGCCCACCGATCAGCGGGCCGGACTCTATGGAGGAGGACCTCCTTTACTCCGCCGCCCCACACGATCCATCCGCCATCTTCTTGCGGGATGGCAACCGCGCATGTGCGGGTTGGCGTCGGTCAACACGCGCATGCGCGGGTGATGTCATTTACGCAGCGCCGGCCGCGTCATTTACACGGCGCCGCTTTTACGTGGCGCCGAGGCCCGGCGCGTGTAAATGACGCGGCGCTGCTCCTAGCCCCCCGGGGGTGGGGGAATATGGGGCTGGGGGCGGGAGAATAGGGGGCTGGGAGCGGGAGAATAGGGGGCTGGGAGCGGCCTCCGACGCCGGAGTGCAACACTCCGGTTTTCACTCCGTCGTTCACTCCGGCTTCTGGACTTCCCGATGGGAGAATTGCGCCCTATATTTTGAAACCTGAAGACAATGGGCTGGATTCTCTGCCTTACTGGGCCGCATTTCAGCCCCGACCCGCCAACGGGAGTCTCCGTTACGCCGGCCGGTCAATGGGGTTTCCCATTGTGGGGCAGCCCCACGCCGTCGGGAAACCACCGGGTGCCGACAAAACAGAGAATCCCGCCGGCGGAGAATCCCGCCCAATATTTTTTGTCAGTTTTAGATTAGTTTGATCAGCCTATTCAACAGGCAGAAAAAGCAGACTGAAAAAGTGAAGTGTATTTTCCCCAAGATTTCTAACATACACTACTTGCACACATGGGTATTGCACTAGATTTAATTCCTTATTTTCTCTTTCCATATGCAATTCCAGGAAATAGGCTTAAGTAAAAGCATCAGGTTGATATATGAATAAAAAAAAAAAAACGAGGCTTCGAGTTATTTACTGGATTTCATTATGTAGCTTGGAAATTGCAGTGTCCTGGAGCGTATATTTGTGAAATATTTGGCCAGTAATGTTTTGCAGTTCAGTTTCAATTTTTCTTCTCTCTTAAACTTCATGCTTTACAATCAACGTCTTTTTCATAGCGTAGGATGAAAAAAAAGTAGAAAAATTTAGAAATAGCAGCATTTCTTTCTGATATTCATGTTAATGAAGAAAATTCAATCTCAAGCATTCCAGACTGCTGTTTAAAATTTCAGTTTTCTTGAAGGAAGGGCAAAATTGTGAGGGGAGGGGAAGAGTGGGGAGGAAGAGAAGACTTTTAAAGCCGGCTACACTGGTGCAAACTATTGATGATAATTGGCTGCAGATTGAAGCACTGACTGACTGTTCAAGGGCTTTAACTGTTTTTCTTACGGGTGAACTGAGCATAACCACACCAAATCAATTAATGCTTTAAACTTTTGTTTTCCATTGCAGATTACCAACATTGGAGAAAAAGGAATTTAGTCAACATAACACCATGTTTACCTGCAGGAATTGTTTATGCATCGCAGTTACAGCCAAAGTGCTTCCATTCCTAGCCCATGTGGATTTAATAGAAAGTGCTGTTAAACCAGCCTTAAAACTATTTTTTTTGTGGTCATTAAGTACAGTAATTATTTAGCCTCTTATTTGATCATAAATAAATATGTTTAGCCAGTAAAATAGAAAACATCTTATGTAGTCACAAAATTGAGCCTATATGGGTTACAACCCATCGCTACATTTAAAAAGTCATTATGTTATAATTGGTATCGATATTGAAGTATTGAACAAAGAGAAAATTTGATGAAGAGCTTGAAAAATTATTTCCACTTTCCTCCTGGGAGTTGACATTATTAGCCAAATTAAAAGAACATGCTGCAAGATCAGCTTTATATTTAGTAGTACTTTTGTGTTCTTATTTCCTGGTTCCACTTAAAATGAAAAAGCTGACTGGATTATTGAATTTAATACTAATGTTTCACAGATCATAGAATTTACACTGCAAAAGGAGGCCCTTCAGCCCATCGAGTCTGCACCAGCCCCTGGAAAGAGCCCGCTACCCAAGCCCACACCTCCATCCTATTCCCGTAACTCAGTAACCCCACCCCACATTTTGGGCACTAAGAGCAATTTAGCATGGCCAACCCACCTAACCTGCACATCTTTGGACTGTGGGAGGAAACCGGAGCACCCGGAGGAAACCTACGCAGACACGGGGAGAACGTGCAGGCTCCGCACAGACAGTGACCCAAGCCGGGAATCGGACCTGGAAACCTGGAGCTGTAAAGCAACTGTGCTAACCACTGTGCTACCGTGCTGCCTACGGTTTTTTTTACTGGTTGATCATAAGCATGGAAATTCAGTTTGAAGTTAGTTGCTTAATTAGCAATTGCATTTTTTTTTACAACTCCCTTTTCAACTTACACCCAATCATCCTCGGGTTCTACGCCATATACCATTCACTCATCTTCGCAGTTGTAGCAACTGCAATGGCATCACCTATGTACCATCTATAATACAGCTAATAGCAATAATATGACATGTAAGCTAGCAGAATGGGCAAACAAATCGCAGGTGGAATTTAATAGAGAGAAGTGCAAAATGATGCATTCTGGCAGAAGAGTTAGGGAGAGGCAACATAAACTTAATGACACAGTTCTGAAGTGTGTGCAGGAACAGAGGGACATGGGGCTGCATTGGCCTTTAAAGGTGGCATGACATATTGATAGAGTGGTTAGTGTTAAATGGTGTTGAATACCATTCTGTCGGACTTCATGAAAACTTTGACATCTTAAGTAGGCTAATTGCATGTATCAACTACAAAGTAGTATGTATATATTGAATAAAGAGTTCAAACGAGGACTGTCTCCATTCTTGCTTGCACACATAACTCTGTCCAATACCAGGCTGACCCCTATATGTGGGTCATGTGTTCTCTTACATCATTGTGGGAGTGATACTGTATTAACCCCCATGTTAACCCTATTAATGCCAATGCGTATGGGAAGGCAATGCATGTGGGATCTTGGGCTTCATAAATAGAGGCATCGAGTACAAAAGCAGGGAAGTTATGTTTATTCAGCTCTGGTTAGGTCCCAAGTAGGGAGAGTATTGCATTCAGTTCTGGTCACCAAACTTTAGAAAGGGTGTGAGGGCCTTGAGCGAGTGGGTAGAGGCACTTTGCAAGAATGACACCAGAGCAGTGGTAAATTTCGTTACAAGGTTAGGTTGGAATAGCTATGTTTCTTCTCCTTGGAGCAAATGAGATTAACAGAAGATTGGTCGAAATGCACAAGATTATGTCAAGTTTGTGTTATGTTCCTTGATCCTGTCCAGCAATGATTCTATAGAACTGCTGGTGACTGAGCCAGGACGATGATTTAGTGGCTTTTCACAGTAACTTCATTGTAACAATAAGCTATTTTTATTATTATTAATGTACACGTGGTTAGGTAACAATACAAATCTTATACAGACCAAGTTATTATAGAGTTATTTTAGACTCTCATGGAACTACCCTTATGTGCGACTGTTCCCGTGTACGCCCCCTTATGTGCGACTGCCCCCTTGGAACCTTCTGTTGGTAGCTGGATGTCACCTGACTGATGTCTTATGCCACCTGCTGGTGGGAGATCACACTGCTGAGTACATGTAATATTATCTACACGCATGTCACCACAGTTTGGATAACGTAGACAAGGAAAAACTGTTCCTTAACTATTCATACAAAGACATGGGCACAGAGATTTAACATTGTGGGCAAGAGGCACAACGGGACTGTGAGGAGGAACTACTTTACGGCGCAAGTGGTAGTGATCTGGGACTCACTGTCCACAAGGGTGGTGGAGGTGGAAACACACAATGATTTCAAAACAAAATTAGATGGGCACATGAAGGAAACACCTAAAGGGTTACAGGCATTGAGCTGGAGATTGGTCTGACTGGATTACTCCACAGAAAGTCAGGATGGACTTGATGTGCCGAGTGCCATAAGTGACTCAGAAACACTTTGGATACTACTCTCTAATGCACTCATTATTCAAACATTTAGCTAACTTCGTTCCACCTCATTTATCTATTAGATCTATTCCAACATGAGAAATGAAAAGTTAGGGCACTTGGGACAGTGTTGCAAGAACCAGGGACTGATTCAGGAGCATTTGTTTGCCTGGGGACATATTACCTCATCTGGGTACTGTGCATGAAGAATAGAGTTGGCCCTGACAAGTACAAACATTAAAGTGGAAATTTGCAAAGCACAATATCCAGCTACAAAAATAAGGCAAAAACAAATATAGAAAAGACAACCTACCTCTAAAACTGCCAGTGGTCTGCAAGCTACCCATAAATGCATGTCAAATAACAAACTATTCCATATATATGTATCTCAACAACGTAACATACATATTAAATGCAATTTATCCAGAAATGTTACAAGTGTAAAATAATTATAAGATTTAAAAGCTTTACGATGCAAATACTAAATTACCATTGGACTACTGAATCAAAATATATTTGCCACTTCAATAATTCTGTGAAGCATTTTCTCTACTCGAGATTTTCAACATCTTAGAATAGTAATATGAAAAAATCTAGAGAGAAAGGGCGAGAGAGAGGGACAGGGGACGAGGGAACAAAAGAATCACACAACATAGAAAAAAGCCATTCAGTATAACCTGCTAGTGTAGATTCTTTGGCAGAGCTCTCTAATAAATCATACTCTTCTGCGCTCTATTGTCCTGTAATTTTCCAAGTATTTATCCAATTTATTTTATTAATGAATCTGCTTCCACACTCTCTCAGACAACATATCCCAGATCAAATGACAGACTGTGTAAAGAAATGTTTTCTCCTCTCGCATTTGGTTCTTTTGCCAAATAATTTAAAATTGTGCCCATTTTTTATTGACCCTTCTGTTACTGAACACAATTTTGCCTTACCTACTCTATCAAAAAAAACCCTTTAGGATTTCAAATATCTCAATTAAAATTTCCTCTATTCGAAGGAGGACAAATCCATCTTCCCTACACTGACGCATGCATCCTTTTTAGCACTTTATTATACCTCTTCTGTACTCTATCTAAGACTTTGACATCAAGTGGGACACCCAGAAGTGAAGTGTTTACTCCACTTGGCACCTAACCAATGTTTTATGAAAGGTTTAATATAACTTCTTTGCTTTTTCTTATGTCGGTGTTAACAACTGCTCTCTTCTTTCAGTCTCTGAGCCAATTTGGTCCATGCTGTCACTCTCCCTTCAATCCCATGGGCTTTAATTTTGCTAATACGTCTGCTGTGCTGCAATTTGTAAAATGACTGTTGAAAGGTTGCATTCATAACAACATTAACCCCGACCTTTGTGAACTCAATCAAATAAATTAACTACAACATGCCTTTGACAAATTCATGCTGATTTCCTATTTACAGAGGATAACACAGGAAAAATGGTACAGAAACAAGCTATTTGGCTCAAATAGTTAATGCCAGTATTTATGCTCCACTTGTACCTACTCACATCTTTCCTCATCTAAATCTATCATCATAATGCCCCGACCCTTCTCCTTCATAATGCTCGTTCAGCTTCTCCTTAAAAGCATCTATACTATTTGCATCAGCTACTGCTTGTGGTTGCACATTCTATTAGCCTACATTTGTTTCCAGGTGGCAATTAATTTAGACCAGGATTATAATAATAATCTTTTATTGTCACAAGTAGGCTTACATGAACACTGCAATGAAGTTACTGTGAAAATCCCCTAGTCGCCACACTCCGGCCGCCTGTTCGGGTCACAGAGGGAGAATTCAGAATTTCCAATTCACCTAACAGCACGTCTTTTGGGTCTTGTGGGAGAAAACTCGGAGCACCTGGAAGAAACCCACACAGACACGCTAAGAACATGCAGACTGGGGACATGCAGACCAAAGCCGGGAATCAAGTTCCAGGATGTCATAGTGGGTGGTATCCCAATGACATGCAGGAGAATCCCCTTCCAAGGGGCACAGCAATTCCTGGAAGTGAAAATCTGCCTGCACGAGGAATAATCCAAAACATGCAATTTAAATCGCAAGGTTCGGATGGTACAGATTGTGTTACACTAATTGTTAGCAAGAAAACTTTTCAAGAATTAAAACTATTTCTAACTTTTAGGTAACTACTACACAGATTCACAATGACCACCCCCCCCCCCCCCCGCCCCCCCCTACCCGCTCCCCGCTCCCCCCCCTGCCCGCTCCCCCCTCCCCCCACTACCCAGCAGGAAAGCCCAACCCCCAGGTTTCATCCACCCAACCAGCACGGTAGCATTGTGGATAGCACAACTGCTTCACAGCTCCAGGGCCCCAGGTTCGATTCCGGCTTGGGTCACTGTCTGTGCGGAGTCTGCACATCCTCCCAGTGTGTGCGTGGGTTTCCTCCGGGTGCTCCGGTTTCCTCCCACAGTCCAAAGATGTGCAGGTTAGGTGGATTGGCCATGATAAATTGCCCTTAGTGTCCAAAATTTCCCTTAGTGTTGGGTGGGGTTACCGGGTTGTGGGGATGGGGTGGAGGTGTTGACCTTGGGTGGGGTGGTCTTTCCAAGAGCCGGTGCAGACTCGATGGGCTGAATGGCCTCCTTCTGCACTGTAAATTCTATGAAATAACCACATGGGCCTCTCACCTAACACCATTCCTGCCCCGAGCCAGACTCTCCATTTATGGGAATTGCTAGGGGTTGAATGATGTACATGGTAGAGAGGCAGGAATGATTATGAAAATGAGCAGAGACTTGGTGGGTCTTGAGGACCTTTACTACTCCACCAAATTCTGAAACTGCTAGGGTTCTCTAGGTTTAAAGAGACCAAAATACCTGATAAACGTATACTCACTTTGGAAAACATGGGTTAATTAAGAACAGCCAGCAAGTATTTGTAAAAGACAAATTATATTGTAACAAAGATTATTTTGGATAAATATGCAGATAAATAAAATGCAAAAGGATGTTGTGTACGTGGATTTCCAGAAAGCATTAGCTGAGATAATGTAATACTGATAAATATACAAACGTTAGAAGGAATATAACAACATGGATAGGTAGTTAATTATAGAGCAGAAGAGAGTGGAGAGTGATGTCCTTCAGGCTGATCATATCCCAAGGACTCAGTTCTGGTACCTTTTTGCAATAACATTACATGAGTATGCAAAATTATCAAAGAGAACATTAAAAATCTGGCTAACTGTGAAGAGGACAGTAGGGACATCAGGAGGTAAAATGGCTGGCAGACTTTGGCTGGAAAAAAATTAATACACCAGAGGATCGGAGGAAGGTTCCGCTCCTGGTGGGAGCAGTTCATCGCCGTCTTTAAGGACCTGTTTGTAGTCAGCAGCTAGCGGAGGGAGAGACATGGACTTGGTTTTTTTTCTCTTTTTTCTTCTCTCCTTCGCTTTCGGGGGTGTTACTGTTATTTTTGTTAAAACAGAAAATGACAAACTGTTTGCACTACATTTGATTGTTCGGATGGTTTATACGCGTTGTACTGGTTCTGTTTTGCTACATTTGGAAAAAATATATTTATACAAAAAAAACATATACATACTAGACAAGAGTCCAAAAAAATTCCATGCCAAGAAATGAGAGTCCATACATTCAGTTTGGAAGTAAATTGACGAGAGGAATATACACAATATCCTGGAGTTTCCAGTAATCAGGAAAAACTACCAGAATGTGCTGCATACTACACCACTTTCGTGCAGGTGAAGTTACATTGAAGCTTCATTTACATAAACGCTGAATATGAAGTCCCTTTAAATTAGCACAATCTATTTGTGATCAGGGACAATAGAGCCTCAAGTTGCTGGGTGGACTTGCATGAAAAAGGCAAGAAAAAGAAAATCCCCTTAAGAGTAAGGCTGAAGTTCACAAGATCTGTCCTGTGCTGACAGCTGGTCCATATCTTTTTATTAAAACAGTAAAAAATACATACAAGGCCAAACGGTACAAACATTAATTTTGTGTTGGAGAAACAGGGTACCCTCCCTCAGTACCAACGTACAGGGAAGGAGGGTCAGGATACTCTGATTATTAAAACAGTTCACAACACAGTTGTACAAAAGAAACAAATGGTACAAGTACTAAACTTTGCGCTGGAGAGACCAGATACCCTCACCTCTGCACCAACAGAAGGGAAAGGTAGGGGGGTGGTTGGGGGAGAGGGGAAAGGAGGGTAGTGGGGAGGGACAGAGTCAGGATGTTGGCGGAGGGATTGGGGGGGGGGGGGCAATAGTACACTGCTTGAACCATCTGCAGAGGCAGAAAAATAAAAGAACCTTCAATTATAATGTGCCAGATTCCAGTCCATGCTCCTTTCAATTAACTAGCTATTGCAGTGCAGGACACATTCTGTATGGCTTCAATGAACAACTGGTCAAATGCTTTATGCACTAATTAAGGACATGTCAATTGGCTGAATTTTAACTGATTCTTTGGTATGAGAAACAACCCTGGGAATTATAGAAGAGCAGGGAAATTTAACATTAAAACAAATTTTAAAGCTTTGTATCTAAATGCAAGAAGCATTTGTAACAAACTTAATAAGCTAACAGCACAAATAGAAACAAACGGTTATGATTTGGTGGGGATTACTGAAACATGGTTACAGGGAGACGAGGTCTGGGAATTGAATATCCAAGGGTACAAAGTATTTTGGAAAGCTAGATGAAAGGAAAAGGAATTGGCGTAGCTTTGCTGGTGAGGAAAGGGATCAGTGCCGTACTGAGAAATGACATAAGCACTGGAGATCAAGATGTGAAATCAGTCTGGGTAGAAAGAAGAAATAACAAAGGGAAAGAGTCCTTGGTAGGAGTGTTCGATAGGTCCCCAAACAGTTACAGCGGGGCGCAGTATAAACCAGGAAATACTGGGGGCTTGCAAGAAAGGCATGGCAATAATAATGGGTGATTTTAATATGTACATAGACTGGAGGAATTGGCAAGGGAAGTCTGGAGGCAGAGTTCATTGAATAGATTAGAGATTGTTTCCTGAAATAGTAGGTTGGGGAACCAACCAGGGAGCAGGCCACTCTGGATGTGGTATTCTGAAATGAGCAGGGTTTAATGAATGACTTCATAGTTAAGGATCCAATAGGGAGCAGTAGCCATAATGTGATAGAATTCAAGATTCAGTTTGGAAGCGAGAAATTGGAGTCATACACCAGTGCTCTGGAACTAAACAAAGGAAATTACATAGGCATGAGGACAGATTTGGCCCGGGTAGACTGGGCATGAAGGCTAAAAGGTAGGATAGATGATGAGCAGTGGTAGTTGTTCAAGGAGATACTCGGGGCGGGATTTACCCAACGGGAGTCTAAGTACCGATGCCAGAGTAAAAACCGGAGTGTTTTACTCTGGCGTCGGCGCCCGTTCCCAGACCCCTATTCTCCCCCCTCCATGGGGCTAGCAGGGGCGTTGCGCGATTTACGGGGGCACGGCGTCAGAGACCCGGCGGCGCGTAAAAGACACGGCACCTTGGGTCCCGCGCATGCGCAGTTGGACCGACAGAGGCAGATGGATCCAGGCACGTTGGCGGAAGAAAGGAGGCCCACCGACAGAGAGGCCGGCCCGTTGATCGGTTGGTCCCGATCGCTTACCAGGCCACTCTGGAGGTCCCCCCCGGGAATGGAGCCCCCCTCCCCACCCCCCACAGGCCACCCCCCCAAGCCTTCACGACGAGTACCCGCCGACAGCAACCAGGTGTGGACTGCGCCGATGGGATCAGGCCGTTTACACGCGGCCGCTCGGTCCATTCGGGCCGAAGAATCAGCGCTTGACGTTTGCGGCGATTCTCCGAGCGGCCCGGCGCAATTCGCACGGCGCTGGTTCCGGGGGGGGGGGGGGGGGAGAAGAGGGGGAGAATTGCATGTGGGGGTCGGGCGGCGTGGCGCGATTCGCGCGGTGCCCTGGCGTTTCTCCCACCCAGCAAGGGGGGGGGGGAGAAGAATACCGCCCCAAATTCTTCACAACTAAAATATATCTCAGTGAGGAAGAAAGATGGTAAGAGAGGTTAAAAAACATCCATGTCCAAACAAGGAGGTCAAGGACATTATAAAGACAAAAACTAAGGTCTACCATATTGCCAAGGCCAGTGGCAAGCTAGAAGATTGAGAAACTTCAAACATAAACAAAGGGATATTAAAAAAGTAAGAAGAAGTTAAAAAAAACAAGCGCAGAATATCTAAAGGATAGCAAAAGCTTCTACAGGTACATAAAAGGGAAGAGAGTCGCTGAGGTGAATGTTGGTCCCTTAGAAGATGGAACCGGAAAAATCTATACAGACTGTATAGTTGATTGTTGGGAAATATGTTTCCCGGGGTGTTTATTTGTTGTAACCTGTTTTGATGCATGTTTGTAATAATATACAGTTTAAAAAAAAAGAAAAAAAAAGATGGAACTGGTGAGGGAACACAGAAATGGCAAAGATGCTAAATCAATACTTTGCCTCAGTTTTCACGGTGGAAGTCACTAGTACCATTCCTAGAGGAACAGGCAATTTAGAGGCATTAGAAAGGGTGGAACTTGGAACAAGCAGCATCAGTAGGGAAACTGTACTTAACAAACTCTTGTGATTAAGGGCAGACAAGTCCCCCAGGCCTGATAGTCTACATCCTAGAGTGTTAAAGGAAGTGGCAGCAGAGATAGTGGATCCATTGGTTATAATACTCCAAAATTCTGGACACGGGAAAGATTCCAATGGATTAGAAAAATGCTAACGTAATGCCCTCATTCAAAAAGGGAGGGAGGCAGAATGTGGGAAATTATGATCAGTTAGTTTAATATCTGTTGATGGAAAATTGTTAGAATCAATTATCAAGGATGTAATATCAGGACATTTCGAAAGCCAAAGCACTATCCATCAGAGGCAGCACGGTTCCATGAAGGGCAACTCATGTTTGACTAATTTGCTAGAGTTCTTTGAAGATGTAACAAGCATAAGTGGATAATGGGGATCCTGTAGATGTAGCACATCTGGACTTCTGAAGGCATTTGACAAGGAGCCGCACAGAAGGTTAATTCACATCGTAAGATCACATGGGATTAGGGGTAATTTATTAGGTTAGATAGAAGATCGGCTGACGGACAGAAGAGAGTCGGGATAAATGGGTCTTTCTCTGGAAGGCAAGATGTAACTAGTGGGGTGCCACAGGGTTTGGTCCTTAGGCCCCAGCTATTTACAATCAATATTAATGACTTGGATACAGGATAGAAGGTTCTATAGCCAAATTCGCAGATGACACAAAACTAGGTGGAACAGTAAGTTGCAATGAGGAAATAAGAACCTTGCTAATGGATATAGTTAGTTTAGGAAAGTGGGCCAAATGTGGCAGATGGAGTTTAACGTGGATAAGTGTGAGGTCATGCATTTTTGTCAAAAAAATGGACAGGGCAACGTATTATCTATATGGGGAGAGAGTTTGGGGTGCTGCGATCCAGCAGGATCTGGGTGTCCTTGTGCATAAGTCACAGAAAACTAGCAAGCAGATGCAGCAGGGAACAAGGAAAGCAAATGGAATTTTGGCATTTATAGCAAAGGGAATTGAATATAGGAGGTAAGGAGTATTGTTTCAACTATGCAAGGCATTGGTGAGACTGCACCTGGAATATTGTGCACAGTTTTGGTCCCGTTATTTGAGGAAAGATGTGGTGGCATTGGAGGTATCTCAGAGGAGGTTCGTTAGATTGATTCCAGGGTTGAGGAGTTTGTCATATGAGGAGAAATTGAACAGTTTTGGCTTATAGGGCTGGATTCTTCCACACTGCCCGCCGCAAGAACGCCACGGGCGAATGTAGCCAATGGAGAATTCCATTGACCTCAGGAGGGATTCTCCAGTTCAGGCGGACGGAGAATCCCACCCATTCTCTCTGGAACTTAGAAGACTGAGGGGAGATCAAATTGAGATAGACAAGATGCTAAAAGGTATGGATGAAGTAGACATGGAGCAGATGCTTCCTCTTGTGGGGCATTCTAAAACAAGAGGGCATAACCTTAGAATAAGAGGTAGGAAATTTAAAACAGATTTGAGAAAACTATTTCTCCCAAAGGGTTGTGAATCTGTGGTGGATGCAGGGACAGTGAGTCAATTTAAGGAGGAAGAGTTAGATTTTTAATTGGCAATGGGTTGAAGGGTTATGGAGAACGGTCAGGGTGGTGGAGATGAAGCCATGGTGGGATCAACCATGATCACATTGAAGGTGTTTAGGCTTGATAGGCTAAATTGCCTACTCCTGCTCAGAGGATAGCTGAGTGGGACAAGCAGCGGTGCTCGTGCAGAGAGTGGATCTGGACAATGGTTGAATTGCCTCCTTCTATGCTGTAACCATTTAATGGTTCTACCTATGCAAATCACATAGTTAGTTCAGGAGTAAAACCAGGGGCGAAATTCTCCCCCAACGGCGCGATGTCCGCCGACTGGCACCAAAAACGGCGCCAATCAGATGGGCATCTTTGGGGGCCGAGCCCCAACATTGAGGGGCTAGGCCGACGCCGGAGGGATTTCCGCCCCGCCAGCTGGCGGAAGTGGCGTTTGTTGCCCCGCCAGCTGGCGGAAATGGCGTTTGGTGCCCCGCCAGCTGGCGCGGAAATGCGGCGCATGCGCGGGAGCGTCAGCGGCCGCCGACAGTTTCCCGCGCATGCGCAGTGGGGAGAGTCTCTTCCGCCTCCTCCATGGTGGAGGCCGTGGCGGAGGCGGAAGGGAAAGAGTGGCCCCACGGCACAGGCCCGCCCGCGGATCAGTGGGCCCTAATCGCGGGCCAGGCCACCGTGGGGGCACCCCCCGGGGTCAGATCGCCCCGCACCCCCCCCCCAGGACCCTGGAGCATGCCCACGCCGTCTGGTCCCGCCGGTAAATACCAGCTTTGATTTACGCCGGCGGGACAGGCAATTTCTGGGCGGGACTTCGGCCCATCCGGGCCGGAGAATTGAGCGGGGGGTCCCGCCAACCGGCGCGGCCTGATTCCCGCCCCCGTCCAATCTCCGGTACCGGAGACTTCGGCGGGGGGCGGGGGCGGGATTCACGGCGGCCAACGGCCATTCTTCGACCCGGCGGGGGTCGGAGAATGACGCGCCTGATGTCTGGTTTTGGACACCTTGGGCGAAATTCTCCCCCAACGGCGGGATGTCCGCCGACTGGCGCCAAAGACGGCGCCAATCAGACGGGCATCGGCCGGCCCAAAGGTGCGGAATGCTCTGCATCTTTGGCGGCCTAGCCCCAACATTGAGGGGCCAGGCCGACGCCGGAGGGATTTCCGCCCCGCCAGCTGGCGGAAATGGCGTTTGTTGCCCCGCCAGCTGGCGCGGAAATGCGGCGCATGCGCGGGAGCGTCAGCGGCCGCTGTCAGTTTCCCGGCGCATGCGCGGGAGCATCAGCGGCCGCTGTCAGTTTCCCGCGCATGCGCAGTGGGGAGAGTCTCTTCCGCCTCCGCCATGGGGGAGGCCGTAGCGGAGGCGGAAGGGAAAGAGTGCCCCCACAGCACAGGCCCGCCTGCGGATCGGTGGGCCCCGATCGCGGGCCAGGCCACCGTGGGGGCACCCCCCGGGGTCAGATCGCCCCGCGCCCCCCCCCCCCCCAGGACCCCGGAGCCCTCCCACGCCACCTGGTCCCGCCAGTAAATACCAGGTTTGATTTACGTCGGCAGGACAGGCAATTCCTGGGCGGGACTTCGGCCCATCCGGGCCGGAGAATCCAGCGGGGGGTCCCGCCAACCGGCGCGGCCCGATTCCCGCCCCATCTCCGGTACCGGAGACTTCGGCGGGGGCGGGATTCACGGCGGCCAACGGCCATTCTCCGACCTGGCGGGGGGGTCGGAGAATGACGCCGCTTATTTTAGGAAGGGCATTAAATCCATGTTCAGGAGACACAAGAGATTTACTGAAATGATGCCAAGATTCATAGGCAGATTGATTATAGAAGATAAAAGCAAATTATTGTGGATGCTGGAATCAGAGACAAAAATATAACATGGTGGACAGTCTCAGCAGGTCTGACAGCATCTGTGGAGAGAGAATGGAGCTAATGTTTTGAATCTGGATGACTTTGCCAAAGTTTTGATTAGAGAATTATGTGTTATTTTCATTCAAACAGAAGACACTAGGAAAACTGATCTATTCACAATTATGAAGGATTTTGCCAAGATAATTGGAGCAAGACTATTTTCACTCATCACCAGTTCTTAAGTTGCAGGCCGTCATTGAAAGAGCAAAGTGAGAGGTTCATGGTGAAGCTGGAATACATAACGCGACAATAGGAATAATAATAGAAATAAATCCATAATGACTTTCCAGTAAAGGACCAAGTGTGGGGAAAAAATATAAAAGGGTCAAGGAGTGGGCTAATTGGATATTTCTGTCAATAAAACCACTGCAGATAAAATGGAATTGGATTCGATGTTGTAACATTCTAAGATTCTACTCCGTAAAGAGTACTAGTGAATTGTGTTTATCATACTCATGAAAAAGGAACCTCATAACTCATCCATGGCTTCAACATTCGAACTGTCAGGCTTTTCTCACTCAGGAAATAAATTAATGTCCTGCACTTCCCCATATGTGCATATGTGCATATTGCTTACAGAGCTTTCTCTAATGCAATATTGATCATATTTTGTTTCAATTTAGTTAATTCTTGTGGAGGGAATTATTTAAGACAAGTTATACATTTTTTCATGATAGCTAACGGCCATCTGATACTGGAAGTCAGAAACAGAAAATGCTGGAAATACTCAGCAGGTCAAGCACCGTCTGCAGCGAGAGAAACAGAATTAACATCTCAGTTCTGATTAAACATGACCTCTATTCCTCTCTCTATAGGTATTCTAAGCCTTCTTATAATCTAATACATACATATATATGGGTGTATGTTTATATACAAGGTAAAAATGTTAATTTCAATATTTCCATACAGCACAGCATTCATATTTGGTCATACAACATAATGCATTTCAACATAAGGGGCGAGATTCTCTGACCCCCCGCCGGGTCGGAGAATCGCCGGGGGCTGGCGTGAATCCCGCCGCCGCCAGTTGCCGAATTCTCCGGCACCGGAGATTCGGCGGGGGCGGGAATCGCGCCGCGCGGGTTGGCGGACCCCCCCCCCCGGCGATTCTCCGGCCCGGATGGGCCGAAGTCCCACTGCTAGAATGCCTACCCTGCTGCCGTGGATTAAACCACCTCTCTTACCAGCGGGACACGGCGGCGCGGGCGGGCTCCGGGGTCCTGGGGGGGGCGTGGGGCGATCTGGCCCCGGGGGCGGTGCCCCCACGGTGGCCTGGCCCGCGATCGGGGCCCACCGATCCGCGGGCAGGCCCGTGCCGTGGGGGCACTCTTTTCCTTCCGCCTTCGCCATGGTCTCCACCATGGCGCAGGCGGAAGAGACCCCCTCCACTGCGCATGCGCGGGGATGCCGTGAGCGGCCGCTGACGCTCCCGCGCATGTGCCGCCCGGCAATGTCATTTCTGCGCCAGCTGGCGGGGCACCAAAGGCCTTTCCCGCCAGCTAGCGGGGTGGAAATCAGTCCGGCGCGGGCCTAGCCCCTCAAGGTGAGGGCTCGGCCGCTCAAGATGCGGAGGATTCTGCACCTTTGGGGCGGCGCGATGCCGGACTGATTTGCGCCGTTTTGGGCGCCAGTCGGCGGACATCACGCCGATTACGGAGAATTTCGGCCCTGACTAGTGACAAAATTTCAAAAGTACTTTAATGGAGTGCCTTGTGGTTGTGAAAGGTGCTGTACTAATTCAATTTTTTCTTTTGAATCAGCAACCATTAAGGCACACAGAGCTGTTTAAAGACATTGGGCGGGATTTACCACCTGTTCATGTCGACGGGAAAACGTGGTCCCCAGCCGGCGCACGGGTTTCCAAGTAACAGCGGGACCAGTGGATCCTACCTCGCCGTCAAAAAGCATGCAGCGGGGTGGTCGGTGAATCCCGCCCAATAGAATATGACCATGTTTCTATCATCCAGGTCATATAATTTTGTTAAAGATGTTCAAAATATTCCCATTCATGTTTACCTGAGGCATACTTGTTAGAGACTAAACAAGTAGCATCAATCAATGACAAAACCAAAAGGTTGCTACAAAGGTGCATCACTGTTCAAAAATGAAGAGCAGTTAAATTGAAAACTGGAACAACCAGAGTAAATAAGATGGATCATCATATTAAGACAACAAAAATATTAAAAAATGGCAGTTTAACAGATACAATAATGAACGAGCATAGGCTTTATCTTGATAAACTTAATAATTCCATTTAATTAGCTCAACAAGGTGAAGCAAACCGAATTACTGTCGCTCATAACACTGCAAGTCGAAAGTAGTTAGTATTTATTTGAGACCACCCAAAAATTTTGGGAGTGCATCTCACTGAATTTGATCAGAAGACCGAACCAACTGACTCATGAGGTGCGTGTTTAGCAGTAGAAACCTTTTGGTACTTCTCGCAAAATTTGCCAACAGCTTAATACATGGGACATAGTTACTAACATACTTACAGCACAGAAACAGGCAGTTCTGCTCAATATATCCATGCCAGTGTAGATGCTCTACAAGTCTCCGCCTTCACTTAAACCCATTCCTTTCTCACTCATGTGTTTACCTAGCTTCCCCTTAAAAAACGAGCTTAAACGTTGTTCTGCTAGTCGCCACGAGTACTCCTAATGGTAGCAAGCTTTAAACCTTAACTACTCTCTTAAAGACATTTCATCTGAATTTCTTATTTGATATATATTCAATGGATGAAGGCAGGGTCAGGAATTTATTAATTTCATAATTTAATCAAATCTCATGAAATTTGTCTAACAGTAGTTACCATTCTACCACAACGATTATATGTTCACTCAATTAGGGCTCTGCTACATGAAATTTCCCACTGCATGCCTTTTGGGTAGGGTGGTGCCCAGGCATGAGTACTACCATGGTGCTAGATTGGCAGTTCCAAGGTGCAAAGCTGGCATTTTTTTGCAGGGATCATTTCCAGGGCCTCGGAGATTGGGACGTCATTTAAAAATGGGATCCTGATATCTCTCTACACTGGGGAGTTCTGACGAGTGGAGCTCCCCACGGTACAAAACGAAGCTATGTGCGACCTCACCCGTGCATTCCCCATTCAGTCTCTTAGACAATGTGAGTCGCGTTGAACGGCCATGTGTTTCTCGGCACTGCGAGCGCCAGGAAACACGCAGCTAAACGCACTTGCGAGGAGACTTTGGTCACTTTGGGAGTATCGCGCCCAATGCATTTTACCAATAGGATAATGCTCCATATTGTTAACATGCAGCTGGCGGCATACCCTGGGAACTATTATGGGCCAGGGTTTAGAAAACTCCAAAGTATATCACAGAGTTCACCTGACCCACAACTGTTTATAGATTTATGAGGAGCACAAGGGCCTACCTTTCAGGTGTTCTTCAACAGAGGCCTTAAGCACTTTTAATCAAAAGCAAAGTTTATTCTACGAATTCAGTTAACATTTTTATAAACACACACAGCAAGCATTTTTATCAACTACAAACATAAATACAGCTACAATACTCTCTATATAAGCCTTAATAAATTTCCCTACTGTTTCAATTTGATAACAACATCCCATAAACCAGAAAGCCCTTTTAGCAAAACAGTAGGTTTGAATTCCTTCCAGAAAACAGTTATCATTTTGCAGTCATCAAGGAATCTGGGGACAGCTTTTAAAATCTCTGTCGGAATCCAGCATCCAAATGTGAAAACAAAAGCAAAAAAACACAGAGCCACAAAACAACCCAAACCAAAATGAAAGTAAATCTCAGAGCCACAGCACAGCTCAACCCACACAATGACATCACTGAAGCCATGTGATAAGACAAAACATTTCTTAAAGGGACAGACCTATGACAAACAACACAAATTTTGTGGCAGTCCAGCACATTTATCAGTTTCATTCATCCTCAAGATGTGGCTTTGCTCTCAAGGACAGCACTTATTGCCCACCATGTCTTGTCGCCCTAGAGTAGGTGGTTCCAGTTCTTCTTCTTGAACTATTTCAGGCTCATGTGAAAGTGCTCCCAGTCAGGATTTCTATGATTTGTTCTGTAATGGTGAAGGAACAGCAATATATGTCCAAGCCAGGATGGTGTGCGAATTGGAGGGGATAGTGGGCAGGATTCTCCCATTCGGCGGCAGAGTGTCCACGCCGTCGAAAAAGCCATCGCGTTTCACGACAGCATGAACGGGCCGCAGGGAGTACGGATTCTGGCCCCTACAGGGGACCAGCACGGCGCTGGAGCGGTTCACGCCGCTCCAGCCTCCCATTCCGGCACGAACCGTGCGCCGTGCTAACCTGCGCATGCGCAGTGGCCTCCCTCAATGTGCTGGCTCCGACACAACATGGCGCAGGAGTTCAGGGGCTGGCGCGCAAGGAAATTGGCCCAGGGAGAGAGAGGCTGGCCCACTGATCGGTGGACCCCGATCACGGGTCAGGCCCCATTGGAGGCACCCCCCGGGGTCGATGCCCCCCTTCCCCCACCTCACAGGCCGCCCCAGGACCTTGCGTGCAGAGTTCCCTTCGGCTGCGAACAGTGTGGACGGCGCCAGCGGGACTCTGACTTTTAAGAGCGGCCGCTTGGCCCATCCGGGCTGGAGAATCGGCAGCCCAGCCGCGTAGAGCGGGCCCGCGACCGGCGCAGTGCCAAACGCGCCAGCGGCAATGGCACCGATTCTCCGCTCGGAGGAGAATCGCGTGCCAGCGTCGGGGCAGCGTGGCGCGGTTGCGGGGATGATCCAGCCCAGCGCGGGGCTGGGAGAATCCCACCCAGTGTTCCAACGCATCTGCTGTCCCCGTCCTGCTGAGTGGTGAAAGTCATAGTTTTGAGGTGTTTTTACAATTTGCTTCAATGCATCCTGTAGATAATACAGCTATGGCTCACTGATAGTGGAGGGAGTAGGTATTTGGTAGTGGGAGGGCAAACAATTAAAGAGACTCTTTGTCCAGGATGGTGTTGAGTTACTGGGGCATTTTTGCAGCTGTGCTCATTCAGGCAAGTAGAAATTATTCCATTATTCCATCTGAATGAAAGAGTGAACGGGTAGCTGTTGGTGAACCACATATGCTCACTGACAAATAACTGAAAAATCCATGTAGATGAGGAACGCAAATACAATGAAGCCTATGTGTCCACCTGAACGTTTATTAAACATTCCATTGCTATGCTGGAGAGAGGTTCCATTGTTTAGACAGATAAAAGGTGTCCAAGCTTTGCCCCTGAGATTGATCACAAAACCTCTAATCAGTGTGCTCCTCTTCACCATTTGCTTGATTCAAATTTTAAACAGAAAAAGATTAATGTTTCATCCCAATTAATTCGAAGTAATAAGAATAATCTTTATTATCACAAGTAGGCTTACATTAACACTGCAATGATGTTACTGTCAAAAGCCCCTAGTCGCCATATTCCAGCACCTGTTCGGGCACATAGAGGGAGAATTCAGAATGTACAAATTACCTCACAGCACGTCTTTCGGGACTTGTGGGTGGAAACCGGAGCACCCGGAGGAAACCCATGCAGACACGGGGAGAACGTGCAGGCTCAACACAGACAGTGATCCAAGCCGGGAATCGAACTGGGACCCTGGAGCTGTGAAGTAACAGTGCTACCCACTGTGCTACCTGTACAACAATGTCCCAGATGCAGTATATCTGAATAGTGTCATGATTTGTAAATTCATAGAATCATAGTTACTGAACAGGAGGCGGCCCATCTTGTCTGTGCTGCCTCTCTGAAGGATTCATCTTTGTCTTTTCCCCACAGCCTCAAACTTTCCCTTTTCAAATGATTCAATTTCCTTTTGAAAGCTTCAATTGATAATGCTTCCATCACATTGTCAGGCAGTGCATTCCAGATCTGAACCACTCAGTTGTACAGAAAAGGTTTTCCTTATGTTGCCATTGCTCTTTTGCTCATTACCAATAAATCTGTGCCCCACTGGAAACAATTTCCCCCTTCCTACTCAGTCCAGATCCCTCATGATTATTTCCATAAAATCTCCTTTCCACCATCTCCTCTCAAAGGTGAGCAGTGCTAATTTCTGCAAAGTAGCTGCAGGACTAAAATTCCTCAATCATAGAAACCACGTTTGTGAATTTTTTGTACATTCTCTGAAGTGCCTTCACATCCTTCTTAAAGTGTTGGGCCCAGGCCTTCACACAACACTCCAGTTGAGGATGAATAAACGTTTTGTACAGATTCAACATAACATCCTTGCTTTTGCAATCTACGTCTCTATTGATATCAGGACGCCACAAATTTTATTAACTGCTCTCCCAACATGCACATATATCCCCAGGTCCCGCTGCTCCAGCACCAAATTTAAAATAGTATCCTTATTTTATATTGTTTGTCCATGTTCTTCCTGTCAAAATGAATTACCTCACACCTCTTCGCATTAAATTTTATTTACTATATGTCCCATCATTCCACTGACTTATGCATGTCTTTTCTGAGGTTCTACACTATCCTCCTCATGGTTCACAATACTTCCAAGTTTCATATCATCCCAAAATTTAGAAATTTTGCCCTGTACACCAAGATCTAAATCATAGAAATATAGAAAATAGGAGCAGGAGTAGGCCTTTGGCCCTTCGAGACTGCTCCGTCATTCAATATGATCATGGTTGATTATCCAACTCTGTAACCTCTTCCTACTTTCCCCCATATCCTTTAGTCCCAAGAGCTATATCTAACTCCTTTCTTGAAAACATACAATATATTGGCCTCAACTGCTTCCTGTGATAGCAAATTCCACAGGCTCACCACTCCGAGAAGAAATTTCTCTTCATCCCGATCTTAAAAGGTTTACCATGTATCATTAGACGATGAACCCAGAGTCTGGACACCATCACCATCGGGTACATATTCTGCATCTTACCCTGTCTAGTCCTGTTGAGATTTATAGGTTCATACAAGATGCCCACCACATTCTTCTGAACTCCAGCGAATATAATCCTAACCAACTCAATCTCTCCTCGTACGTCAGTCCTGCCAACCCAGGAATCAGTCTGGTAAACCTTCTCTGCACTCAGTCTATAGCAAGAACATCCTTCCTCAGAGTAGGAGAGAAAAACTGCACACAATATTCCAGATACAAGAAAGCCAGATATGATCTAAGGCGATCCATCAAAGATGACAACAGGCAGTACCGGACCAAGTTCGAGTCCCAAGCTAACCACACGGACCCTCGGCAACTATGGCAAGGTCTGCAAGACATAACGGGCTACAAGACGAAGGCATGTAAAATCGCCGTTCCAACGCACCCCTCCCTGATGATCTCAACGCATTTGCATGCTTTAAACAAAAGGTCAAAAAGAGCACGTCCTCCACCCCAGAAGCCTCAGATGAACTTGTATCTGAGGTCACCATTGCAGACGTTATAGCAGCCTTCTCGAAGGTCAACCCACAGAAAGCAACTGGCCCAGATGGGGTTCCCGGACGAGCACTTGGGTCTTGTGCGGATCAGCTGGCGGGGGTATTCGCAGACATCTTCAACCTCTCTTTACAACAATCTGAGGTCCCTATCTGCTTCAAGAGGACGACCATCATCCCTGTACCAAAGAAAAGCCAAGCAGCATGCCTTAATGACTATCATCCAGTGTGTTATAACCTGCCTACTTACGATTGGCTGGGGACTAATGACTATCCCACAATCCTATGGGAGTATGAACTTCCCAATGAGGGGGGCGGAGAAACTCCTAGTATAAATAAGCTGGCAAGTTCAGGAACCAGGAGGAAGAAGGTAGCAAGGGAAGTTACTGCTACTGTTATATATATATTGTTATAGTAAATAAACGTTATTATTTTGTATCCTTAAAACTCGTGCTGGATTCTTCGTGGCCCTTACAAAACAGTGGCTCTGACATCTATCATTATGAAGTGCTTTGAAAGGTTAGTCATGGCACAAATCTAATCCAGCCTCCCAGATTGCCTTGATCCACTACAGTTTGCCTACTACTGCAACAGGTCCACAGCAGATGCCATCTCCGTGGCCCTGCATTCAACCCTGGAACATCTAGATAACAAAGACACCCATGTCAGACTCTTATTTATTGATTACAGCTCAGCCTTCAACACCATTATTCCTACGAAACTCATCTCCAAACTCTGTGGCCGGGGCCTCGGCTCCTCCCTCTGCGACTGGATCCTGAACTTTCTAACCCACAGGCCACAATCAGTAAGGAGAGGCAACAACATCTCCTCCACGATCATCCTCAATATTGGTGCCCCACAAGGCTGTGTCCTCAGCCCCCTACTATATTCCTTATACACCTATGACTGCGTGGCCAAATTCCCCTCCAACTCGATTTTCAAATTTGCTGATGACACCACCGTAGTGGCAATTTCAAACAATGCCAAGAAAGAGTACAGAAATGAGATAGAGAATCTGGTGAACTGGTGTGATGACAATAATCTCTCCCTCAATGTCAACAAAAGAAAGAGATTGTTATCGACTTCAGGAATTGTAGTGGAGAACATGCCCCTGTCTACATCAATGGGAATGAAGTAGAAAGGATTGAGAGCTTCAAGTTTTTATGCGTCCAGATCACCAACATCCTGTCCTGGTCCACCCATGCTGACACCATAGTTAAGAAAGCCCCACAACGACTCTACTTTCTCAGAAGACTAAGGAAATTTGGCATGTCAGCTACGACTCTCACCAACTGTTACAGATGCACCATAGAAAGCATTCTTTCTGGTTGTATCACAGCTTGGTATGGATCCTGCTCTGCCCAAGACCGCAGGAAACTACAAAAGGTCGTGAATGTAGCCCAATCCATCACGCAAACCAGCCTCCCATCCATTGACTTTATCTGCAATTCCCGCTGCCTCGGAAAGGCAGCCAGCATAATAAAGGACCCCACGCACCCCGGACATACTCTCTTCCACCTTCTTCCATCAGGAAAAAGATACAAAAGTTTGATGTCACGCACCAGCCGACTCAAAAACAACTTCTTCCCTACTGCCATCAGACTTTTGAATGGACCTACCTCATATTAACTTGATCTTTTCTCTACACCCTAGCTATGACTGTAACATTACATTGTAATCTTTCCTTTCCCTTTGTACGGTATGCAGTCTGAATAGCATGCAAGAAACAATACTTTTCACTGTATATTAATATGTGACAATAACAAATCAAATCAGATATAGCATCACCCAAGGTCCTGTAAAATTGCAGAAAGACACCCCAGCTCCTGTACTCTGAATCTTTCACAATGAAGGCTAACATCCCATTTGCCTTCTTTACCACCTGCTGCGCCTACATGCTTGCCTTCAGGTAACTGATATAAGAGGACACCCAAGTCTCATCAGAGAAATCAAAAACACCTTAGTTTATACGGATGGGTAGTGAGCGGAGAAATCAAGGCTGTTTAAATTAATCCCCCTCCTGTAAATAGTTGCCCATCAATACCTTCTCCTCAATTTTAAACCTTTCAAGTGTCTGAACTACCTCTTCTTTCACCATGAACTGGGCAGCATCTTCTTCCTTGGCATAGATGCAAAGTATTCATTTCCCATTTCAGCCACTAACTCGGTCTCCATGCATAAACCCCATTTTGCTTCCTAATTGGCACCAAACCTCTTTTTACACTCCTAAACTATTTATGTGCCTGTAGAATACATTTGGATTCATTTTGAAGCCCGTTGCCAGTCTCTTCTCATCTCTCGCTTTGCTTTTTCAATTCTCTTCAGATCCTTCTATATTCAGCCTGGTTCTTAATTCTATTACCTACCTGACACCTGTCATAATAAGCGTACTCTTTTATGCTTCATCTTAACCTCCATCCATTTTGTCATCTAAAGAGCTCAGATTTATTTTGCCCTACCTTTCCCCTTTATGGCAATATACTTCGACTGCACTTGAACTATTTTTACTTTAAAAGCAGCCCATTGTTCAGTTACAGTTTTGCCTGCCAACATTAAATTTATCTGGGCCAGATCCATTCTTACCCTACTGAAGTTGGCTTCCCCCAGTTAACTAATCTTATTCCGAAAACAGCTAACTTAAACCTTATCATACAATGATCATTGTCCCCCAAATGTTCCCTACTGACACACAATCCACTCAGCCCACCTAATTCCCAAACACCAAGTCTAGCAATTCCTCCTTACTAATTGGACTGGAAACATACTGCTGTCGAGAATTCTGCTGAAAAGACTCTAGGAACTCTTACCCCTCTGTACCCTTTAATTATCTGAATATAGACTGGGACAGTGGTAGTATAAAGTTCCCCATTATAACTATAGTTCTTGCACTTCTCTGTAAGTTCCTTGCAACTCTGTTCCTCTACATCTTTCCCACAACTTTGCAGAAATATTGAACCAACTGTTGTTCGAGAACAATACAGATAAGTTCAGAAAGAACACAAACTCAGTAATTATTACTGACTACTTCATACAGACCTTTAGAAAGCCGTTTAATTGCTTTATATGTAATGCCTAAATAACAATTGTCATTATAGTTCTAAAATAATTAATTAACTGTGAAATGTTTTTGGATAAACTTTCCCCAGTCATGATTTGCAAGATGTCAGACAATTTGTTGCACAAGCACATCACAATATCATTAGTTGCACTCATCATGGACTGATTTCTTTTGTTATTTTTCTCAAACTGGGGCAGCTCTATACCAAAGGGCTTTCATTGCCTCCAAATGATCACTGAGATTTTACTGGCTGCTTGTTCCAATAACTAATCTAGTGCCCCCCTCCCCACTGCTGTCACTGATGATTATGTCCTTTCAAAAGAAGAGGTACCCATGAAAGGTATCCAGCTGTTCACTACAGTGTTCTTTGTTCTTTACCAAGAATAAAAATGACTTGCAACAATGCTATCCTTGTGGCTACATTATAGTTTGTAACAATTTCCAATCATTTGCACATTGTGATTTGAGAATTACTGTGCACACTACTCCAAAATGTTGTCAATTTTAGCAGGTTCTGCAATTATTAACATAGTTGAAATGAGAAATAAATGAGAAGCAAACTTTACACCGAAAGCAACTACAGCTGTTTGTGACTGTGGTATTTCAACTCATGTCAGCCTCAGGTCAATCATAGAATTTACAGTGCAGAAGGAGGCCAGTTGGCCCACCAAGACTGCACCGGCTCTTGGAACGAGCACCCTACTTAAGCCCACATCTCCACCCTATCTCCATAACCCAGTAACCTATTTGGACGCCAAGGGCAATTTAGCATGGCCAATCCACCTAACCTGCACATCTTAGGACTGTGGGAGGAAACCAGAGCATCCGTAGGAAACACATGCAGACTCGGGGAGAACGTGCAAACTCCACACAATCGGTCACCCAAGGCTGGAATTGAACCCGGCTCCTATTGCCAAACTGATTAGTTCGTGATGAACTTTTTTTTTTTTTTTTTTAAATCGTTTTTTTAAATAACCTTTTCTTGCTTTTAAATTGGTATATGGTCAGAAAGATAATGAAAAAAATAATGCTTTAAAATTTGAAATATACTTGATACGGATTAAGAGGCAAGTCCATCTGGTCCACTGCCACAACATGTGTCTTATGTAGGTCAAATTCAAGAGATTATTCCCACAGGTGGTACATTTTCCCAACCCATTATACGACAATGAAATAAAATTATCTTTTCAAAAGTAATTAGGTAGACTGGCAAAAAAGTGAGAGACTCTATAAGCAAACATAATATCACACAATTGTGGAAAATAAATGCAAGAGTAAAGGATTAACCTCAGGAGCACCTGATGTAACTACGATGTAGTCACACGATTAAATAACAGAACTGGTGGGAAGCAGAACTACAACCTCATGTAGAATTATTGAGATATGTATGTTTCTGTAAATAAACAAGTGTGTTTTTTTTTACAAATTTCTGACTAAAGTAGCTTTCTGAGAGAAACAGGAAAACCCCAAATAAATCCCATCTAGACCCCAAACTGCAATTCTCAAAACGTTTTCGCTTATTCCCGTGAACAATTTGAATTTTAAAAAGGTTTATTGATCCTCACGTTTCTAGGTTTAATCACATATACCAATAAAATTTGCAACAATTACCAACAGGTGTAACAGAGATCGTAACAAGGTTTATTGTGTTTGAGATCACAGGGTTCAAAATATTTGACTAGATATAATGCTCTTGCATCTACTCGATGAGGAAGGTCCAGGTTTATTTTCTCATCAGCTCCATGAGCAGTGGGGTACGACAACTGACTTGAATATCCCCAGGCTAGGTTTGGGAGGGGGGGGGGGGGGAGGAGGAGGAAGAGAGGAGAAACAAAGACAGAGGGTGGGACTCTCCGTTCCTGAGACTAAGTGTTGATGTCAATGCAGCATCCGTGGACTTTTACGACAGAAAAACTAACGCCGCACCTGGATCGATCCGCTGCCATTGAGAGGCTTGCACCGGTGCCACGTGTAACACAATCGATTCCAATGAAAAATGGTGCGGATTCGTCGGGTCCGTGATTAACGCTCTGGGGGCTGACAAGCTTCAGCCGCACATTACACACCCCACACACACATTTACACACTCCACACGCTCATGCCAGGCAACAAGATGGCATTGATGATGGAGCGTGCCCATACAGCTGATGGGTCGGCTGGGGACAGACAGCACCCAGGGAGGTGCACTGGGGGGAACCTATACGACCGATGGCACCAGGTTCAAAGTGGGCTGTTAGCGGGGTACGCAGCTGCATGGCTGCCTTGCCGGCTGCGGCAATGGGGTTCCGTGCCCGTCCACCCAGACTCCACAGCTCCTCCTGGCCACCCCCCGTCCCCGTCCCCAACCCGGGCAGAAGCCCCTCGGCCAGCAGCATAACTGTCAGCAACCTATGGCAATATTGGACACCTTCCGTATCCCCTCTCTCTCCCTCAGCAGACCACGCCGGGTTCACCATTTTTAAAAGCACAAGTGAACCACACCATCAGGAACCTGGCCCATCGGAGGATCGCGGAGGTCCCGGAGAATACCGGTTGGGCCCACTACAGATATGCAAACTGTGTTGACTGTACGTGCATTCTGGAATGCATTGTTGGTGTCAAGGTGCTGGAGCATTGCGATTTGGCGTCAAATCATAGCTTGCTGCCATTTCGGCGTCGGAACGGATTCTCCGCCCAATCGCCTTTCCCATTTTCGGCATTGGCTAACTCCTACCCAGAGTTCTTAACCTTGATTTACATGTATTAAATCCTGAAAAGCAGCGAGTTTGTGCGGATGTTGGATGATGTCAGTTTACCTGGAATGTATCCCCACATTTCAAGATCTCTTGAATATCTTTCACAGAAAAGGTTGGCTGTTGAGTGGTTGGGAAATTATCCTTTATACTTTGTGCTTTGAATCATAGTGTACTTATTCATAACAGCTATAAAGCACAGGGATGACAGGTATTTAGGATGTTAATGATCCAGCTTTGATATTTCTCCCCTAACTGTAAAATACGTAATTTGTTATCTTGTCGCAACAATCCCACCCATTGTGTTGGAAAGATTTTTTTTGATTCCTTTCTAGCAGTGACCAGCAGGATACAAAATAGAGAGAAGGAAGCTCAGGCAGAAGTCGGGTCTTAAACCGAGAAAGCTACAGGGGATTTTTTCAAAAATAAGGAATACCAGAGAAAAATGAAATTCTTTTTTTTTTTAAATATTAAGCAATGTAGAAACGTTCATTTTTTAAATTAAGGAAAAATCATTTGTACTGATTGAAATAAGAGGGTTCAAACATTAACAGTGAAATGAAGCAGCTTAATCAATTGTATATTTCCTCCTATCACTAAGAGACTGTTTGGTCCACCTTCCAAGAAATTGAAGCAAACGTGACAAAACACAAGATAGCCAGTGAGAAAATACGATTGTTACATCGCTGAATTATGCTAATGTGACTGTTAGATATTTGATAGTATGAGCACAAACGCAAAACTAAGATGCTCCAACCACTTAAACAAGTGAGATAAAAAACTAACATTGAGGACCTAAACCTGTAACAACCTGTCATAGGAAACAGCCACTCTGCAGGATGTGGTGATATGCATCACTGTAAAGACACAAGGGGTTAATGTAAATACATGTAGACTAGCTAGACACTAGAGGGAGCACCAGAGACATGACACACAGACACTCAATCAATAGAACAGTTAGATAGGACACGACCAATGGGCATTCACGATACACACAGACGTGACACGACCACAGGAGGGCATTACACCAACCCATACATAAAGGACACAACACACATGATCTTCCTCTTTCCAGTGGAGACAGTCAGTCAGTGAGTAGAGACACACGGTTGATTCAATATTACTCCCACCACGTGGATTGTAGCAGACTGGTTAGTCAGTCTGAGTAGCTATAGAAGGATTAACAGTAGTGGTGAACCCGAGTAATAGAAGTGTAAATAGCTTAATAAACGTGTTGAACTTATCTCCACGTCTGAACCTTCCTTTGTCGAGTGCACCACAAGGAAGCCGCTTATGCTACGCCTAGAGCATAACAAAACACAGGACAAATGACATTCTTTTCTTATTCGTTTAAGGGATTTGGGAATTGTTGATTCGGCCAGCATTTATTGTCGATCCCTAGGTGCCCTTCAGAAGGTGGTGGTGAGTTGCCTTCTTGAAACACTGCAGTCCTGGAGGTGTAGGTACACCCACTGTGCTGTTAGGAAGGTGATTTCTCAAAAGGTGGACCAAACAGTCTCTTAGTGATAGGAGGAAATATACAATTAATTAAGCTGCTTTATTTCACTGTTAAGGTTTGAACCCTCTTATTTCGATCAGTACAAATGATTTTTCCTTAAATTTAAAAAATGAAGAACGTTTCTGTATTGTTCAATTTTAAAAAAAAAAGATGAATTTCATTTTTCTCTGGTATTCCTTATTTTTGCAAAAATCCCTTATAGCTTTCTCGTTTTAAGACCCGACTTCTGCCTGAGCTTCCATCTCTCTGTTTTGTATCCTGCTGGTCACTGCCAGAAAGGAGTCTGCACGTTCTCCCCGATTCCTCAGAGTGCTCCGGTTTCTTCCCACGGTCCAAAGATGTGCAGGTTAGGTGGATTGGCCTTGCTAAATTGCCCTTAGTGTCCAAAATTGCCCTTAGTGTTGTGTGGGGTTACTGGGTTATGGGGTTAGGGTGGAGGTGTGGGCTTGGGTAGGGTGCTCTTTCCAAGAGCCGGTGCAGACTCGATGGGTCGAATGGCCTCCTTCTGCACTGTAAATTCTATGAATCAAAAAAAATCTTTCCAACACAATGGGTGGGATTGTTGCGACAAGATAACAAATTGCGTATTTTACAGCAGTGAAGGAACGCTGATATCTTTCCAAGTCAGGGTGGTGAGTGACTCGGAGGGGAACCTCCACGTGGTGGGGTTCCCAGGAATCTGCTGCTCTTGTCCTTCTAGAGGGTAGTGTGTTTGGAAGGTGCTGTCTAAGGAACCGTGGTGAGTTATTGCAGTGCATCTTGTAGATGGTACACACGGCTGCCACTGTTCGTCGATGGTGGAGGGTTTGAATGCTCATGGAAGTGGGAGCAATCATAGATGTGCCGAGCTTCTCGAGTGTTGTTAGAGCTGCACTCATCCAGGCCATTGGAGAGTATTCCATTACACTCCTTGCTTGTTCCTTGTAGATGGTGGACAGACTTTGGGGTCAGAGGGGTGGCGGGGGGGGGGGGGGGGGGGGGGGGGAGTGGGGGGTCAGGAGGAGGAGAGTTACTCGCCATAGGATTCGTAGTCTTTGACCTGCCCTGGTAGCCTATGTATTAATAAGGCTAGTCCAGTTCAATGGTAACCCCCAGCATGTTGATTGTGGGGGATTCAGCGATGGTAATGCCATTGAATGTCAAGGGACGGTGGTGTAAAAATCGCTATTATAGGAGATGTTCATTGCCTGGCACTTGACACATGAATGTAACTTGCCACTTGTCAGCCCAAACCTGGATATCGTCCAGGTTGTGCTGTATTTGGACATGGACTGCTTTGTTATCTGAGGATTTGCGAATGGTTCTGAACATTGTGCAGTCATCCACAAACATCCAGGCTTCTGACTTTATCATGGAAGGGATGTCATTGATGAAGCAGCTGAAGATGGTTCAGCCCAGGACTCTACCCTGAGAAACCCCTGCAGTGATGTCCTGGAGCAGAGATGATTGACCTCCAACCATCACAATCATCTTCCTTTGTGCCAGGTATGACTCCAACCAGCAAAGATTTTACCACGGATTCCCATTGACTCCAGTTCAGCTAAGGCTCCTTGATGTCATACTCGGTCAAATGCTGCCTTGATGTCAAGACAGTCACTCTCACCTCACCTCTGGCATTCAGCTCTTTTCTCCATATTTGAACCAAGGCTGTAATGAGGTCAGGAGGTGAGTGACCCAGGCGGAACCTAAACTGAACGTCCGTGAGCCGGTTATTGCTGAGTAAGTGCCGCTTGACAGCACTGTTGATGATTCCTTCCATCACTTTGCTGATGATGAATGTAGACTGATAGGGCGGTAATTGGCTGGGTTGGATTTGTCCTGTGTCTTGTGTACAGGTCTTACCTGGGCAATTTTCCACATTGCTGCGTAGATGCCAGTGTTCTAGCTGTACTGGAACAGCTTGGCTAGGGATATGGCAAGTTCTGGAGCACATGGCTTCAGTACTATTGCCGGGATAGTGTTAGGAAAACATCTCAGCATCCAGTGCCTTCAGTCGTTTCTTGATATCAGGTGGAGTGAATTGTATTGGTTGAATACTGACATCAGTGATGCTGGGGAGTTCTGCAGGAGACCGAGATGGATCATCCACTCGGCACTTCTGACTGAAGATTGTTGCGAATGCCTGAGCCTCGTATTTTGCACACATGTGCTGGGCTCCTCCATCATTGAGGATGGGGAGATTTGTGGAGCCTCCTCCTCCTCCAGTGACTTGTTTAATTGTCCACCACCATTCATGGCTGGACATTGCAGGACTACAGATCTTAGATCCGATGCGTTCGCTGTGAAATCGCTTCTGTCAATTACTTGCTGCTTTTGAGGTTTGGCACACAAGTAGTCCTGTGTTGTAGCTTTTCAGTATGCCTGATGTTGCTCCCGACATGCTCTCCTGAACCAGGGTTGATCCCTGGCTTGGTGCTAATGGTAGAGTGGGGTTACGATAGGTCATGAATTTGCGGATTGTGTTTGAATACAATTCTGCTGCTGCTGATAGCTCAGTGACTCATGGGATACGCAGTCTTGAGTTGCTAAATTTTTTTGAAGTCTATCCCATTTAGGGCAGTGGTAGTGCCACACAACACGATGGAGGGTATCCTCACTGTGAAGACACGACTTTGTCTCCACAGACTGTGCGGTGGTCACTTGAGCATATTCTGTGCCCTTGCCACCCTCAGTGCTTCCTCCAAGAGGTGTTCAACATAGTTGATGGTGGCCAGTACACTGTCTCCTTGCCCATGTTTAACCTGAAGCCAGGTCCAGATCGATGTTGAGGACTCCTAGGGCAACCTTCTCCCGACTGTATACCACTGTACCTCTGCTGGGTCTGTTCTGCCGGTGAGACAGGACATACCCAGGAATGGTGTTAGTGGTGTCTGGGATATTGTCTGTAAGGTATGATTCTGTGAGTATGACTATGTCAGGTTGTTGCTTAACTAGTCTGTGAGACAGCTCTCCCAACTTTGGCACAAGCCCCCAAATGTTAATGAGGAGGACTTTGCAAGGTCAGCAGGGCTGGGTTTGCCGTCGTCATTTCCGGTGCCTGGTTCGATGCCGGGTGGTCCGTCCGGTTTAATTTCTTTTTTGTGTTTTCGTAGCGGCTGAATACAACGGAGTGGTTTGCTCGGCCATTTCAAAGGATAGTTAAGAGTCAACTACATTGCTGTGGGTTGTGATGGATATCACGTTCACCGCAGGATTCGGATTAAAATAAGGCATTAATACAAACAATATTCTAATTCAAGATGGAATAAAAACCACTCCAGCTAAAGGTCAGGTAGAGGTTATCACCTGATGGGAGAGACTCCAAGCTGGTTTCAAGGACTCATTAATAATAAACAATTAAAGGCTCTTCTTTGACAGACCAATAAATTCTTTGAAACAAACTCCCTATACCTAGAAGTATTCAAAATATGAGAACAGATAAACAGATACACAAATCCTTCTCAAACTATACCTTTGGACACTTACGATAACACCTTCACAAAAGGTTCTGTTCTGATATCTGGAGAAAGTGACAACACTGAAATAGACAGGCACCAAACGGCGCCCCCTTGCCAATATATTTTAGGGCACCTGACAATTACACAGACCCTACAACTATTAACAGATCTGTCAGTGATAGTACATCCAATTAGCCATTTGGCTATCGGTAATTAACCAACAATAAATGCCATGGTAACGAATGCCTTCCTGAACTGATAAGCAACTTTTATGTATTTAAGGAGAAGGCATTTTAGCGGAAGCACTCTCTTATTCTGACCCCCATAAAGGGTGTGAGTCAGTTCTGTTCTTAGAAGCTTGTCTTGTCGAACAAAACCTCAGGTTGTAAGTATGATTTTGTATAACTTCTTAGAAATGTATTGGGAAACTGATAGAGATACTTTAGGATTTTTCCATGTTTTAGATATCTCATTCTATTGAGAGAAGTAGATAACAAAGGACTGTTAACGATGTTGTTGTATTAATAACAGATAACTAGAAAGACTGTTCACTTATATTCTAACTCTGCAATTCAGTATGTATCTATTGGGAGTATTTTCACAATAAAGATACTTTTATTAAAAATACACTGTGAAAAGTAATCTCGAGGTTGAAAGTCCTAGACACTCATTTAGGAAGCCCTGAATAGGCTAGGACCCATGGCATTAGAGGTATCAATTTAGTTACGAGTGGCGAATCTGAACTCTCCCCATAAAAAGTAACTGAGACCTTGTTTAACTGCTTGAGACCTGGAAAAGTATTCTCCCTTCGTGAGATCTATTCTGAGTCTTGGCAGGAAAACAGGTTTCCCTCTTTTGATAGGTTGGCCTAGAGCACAGGTTAGTAATAGAGTAATATCAGGTCCAGAATAACCTAAAGTTTAGAGTCACATGTAAGCCAGACCGGGTATGGATGGCAGATTTCCTTCCCTAAAGGACATTGGGTGACTTGACAATAATTAGCTTTTATGGTGCTGTCCTCACTTCTGATGACAGCTTGTGGCTTTCTAGTCAGATTCCTGACGGGAACAGGATTAGATGCCTGTTCACATAAGTGGCATGACACAGGAACAGGATGTCTATGCAATGCAGACAGTGAACCATCGGAAAGTCCTCTTGAAACTCAGAAGCCCTGGTGCAAAGGCCATCTTAGTCAAGAGATGATACCGAGGCATAACCAAGCATCTTTAAAATACCTGTCAGTTGAACCAAATGTAGTACCAAGGACAGGATTAAGAACTGCATAGAACTGCAAAGGAAATCACAATTGAAAAGTAATTTTAAAAATTGTATATATTAATAAAGGCTGTGAACAATTAAAATAATAATTTGTTTTAAAGATATATCTGCTCATTTGAATGCTGTTAAATGCCAAGGTGTGTCCTCGTTCTTTAGATGTTGTATTTGAGAGAATGTCTAGTTGCATTTACAGAGCTCAAGTAATGCCCTTCTACTGAACTCTTAAGTTGATATTTTCTGATATATTCTTTGAAGTCTGATGCTAGTTTGTCTTTGTTTTCTGCATGCATGTCATATTGCTCTTCATCTTGCTGCTCTTCTTTCTCCATTAGAAGGACACAGGATAGTAATGTCGACAGGAACCGCATTGTAATAAGGGCTGAATACATCTCCCTACTCAAAGCTGCTGAAAATAAGCTGATAAAAGTCATTTTAGTAACAAAACTACTCCATTCAAAGTGATAAACATGATGAACAGTCAAACCCTTTGAAATTTACTATTTCCAGATTGGCAAATTACGAAATTAACTTCTCTTTAACACAGGCTTGAGTTAAGTACAATTCTGGTTAAATCATGTAATTTCTGACTGATCAGGTTATGCCCTTGTTATCCTATCACTTGTATACTTTCCCCACTTCAGTACTACTTCCATCCATGTTCGATTCCATTGAAATCACAGAATCACAAGAGTTGTCGTGGTGCATTTGGCCGATCATGTCTTCAGTGGACTCCATTGGAGAAATATTTGAAATGGAAGTCTGGCAGATGTAATGAAATGAAATGAAAATCGCTTATTGTTACAAGTAGGCTTCAAATGAAGTTACTGTGAAAAGCCCCGAGTCGCCACATTTCGGCGCCTGGTACGGGAATTGAACCGTGCTGCTGGCCTGCTTTAAAAGCCAGCTCTTTAGCCCGGTGCTAAACCCGCCCCTTAATAGGTCTTGTCACAAATCCTGGTCACCATCTGAACATCTGCTATTATTCTCCTAAAACAATTACAAAATAATAACTTTAAAGAAAACATCATTGTGAATAATCTCTACTGGAAACCACTTTTGTTCTCTTGTATGAACAGAATTTATGATTTTAAAAATCGCATAATCTCCCTTTTGAGGAGTTTCTGGACAAGCCAGTTCCCCAGCCACATGTTTCTCCTCGGCACACCATTCGTGGCGGTGGGATTCCCTCTTTCCGCCTCTTATCAATGGGATTTCCCATCGAACCCATCGCCCGCCAGTGGGAAACTCACGGGCGGAGGTACGTTGCCAGCAGGAAAAGAAAATCCCAACCGCCGGAGAATTCCAGCCAAGCTTTTACCAGTTAGTTTACACAGTATCATGCTATTGAGAAACTGAATGCCCAAGGCTGCAAGGTCATCAATTATTGTGCTTTAATTTTCATGGGGCAGTTTTAAAAGGGTCAAATGCCAACTAATAATACATACTGAGCCCTCGAAAACCACAGATAATTGATATTTTGAGCATTTAGTTCATTGCCAAACAAAGGAACTAGAACATCTGCACTATAGCAGCAATATTGCTAAAAACACAAGTGCACAAAAATTATATATTTGAAGAAACAGTTTAGTATTGTTACTGCAAGCTAAAAATCAAACTAATTTATTTTGGAACCTTCACACGGTGGTAAATCTTTCATAATGCCAGTGTAATGGAAAAAACTGATCTTGTCATGAAGTAACACAGAATATATATTTATGCAATGAAATGAATGGTCACTTGTACTGTGTCATTCTATGGTTCTATGATATATTCACAGCATGCAGAAAAATATTACATAAAGCACTCTTGTACCTGCGCTAGAGAAATCCATGTGGTTGGAAAAATCAGGAGCCCAGTCCATGAATCAAAAGTATGAATTCAGCTCCTCCACTAACCTAACGTATCTTGGTGTTGTGTGATTTAATAATCTAGTAATGGTACTGATCAATAAATACTAAAAACATCCCATTAGTTTTGCGTAAGTGACGAAAGCGGAGTGCTGATGCTTTAGCAACCCTTCTTAAATAATTGTTGGTCTAAGGGCAATTGCCACAAAGGATTAACAGCCAAATCATCTTGAGGCAGACTGTGCAACAGCCTGTCAATGACAGATGGAAAGTTCAACTGAGCAGCATAATACTAATTTGCACTGGTCCTAAATGTGCTGCAAATTCAAATTAAAACACACAATTCAAACAGTAAGGCAGAGTATGATAACAAAGGCAATGTCCCAAACTTAAGTTGGCCCAATCAGGTTGGGTGCAACTAAGATTAAACTGCCTACTTATCGACAACTAGAAAAAAGACATTTCCGCACTCCGAGAAACCTGAAGCCACACAATAAAAAATTGGGATTAAGCCAGAATTTCAAGCTGCCTTATTAACTTGGGGTCAGTGGTTGCAATGATTCTAATCTTTCTTGGAACTCAGTAAGCTTGATATTGAATTTAGGGGAAACTAAAAAAATTCAAATTCACTCAAACCTAGTAAACAGCACTGGGTTAATTAGACTTCGTATTCAAGGAAATAAATGTCATCTTCTTTTGTTCAAAGCAAATTATTGCAAATGCCAGAAATGAGAAACCAAAACAGAGGGCATGACGGCGTAAAACGGGCACGGGGACAACCGATTCTGGCCCCCACAGAGGGCCAGCAGGGCGCTGGAGCGGTTCATGCCGCTCCAGCGCGCCGCGCCAATCCGCGAATGCGCAGTTGGGCCGCGCCAACCCGTGTATGTGCGGGGGACTTCTTCAGCGCACCGGCCCCAACGCAACATGGCGTGGGGGTTCAGGGGCCGGCCGCGCAACAAAGTAGGCCCGGGGCTGGGGGTGGGGGGCGAGAAGAGAGGCCAGCCCATCGGAGGCCCCCCTTCAGGGATGGAGCCCCCCCCCCCCCCCCCCACACACACACAGGCCACCCCCCGACCTTTCTCGCAGAGTTGCCGCCGGCAGTGACCAGGGGTGAATTGTGCCGGCGGCACTCTGCCATTTCCACGCGGCCGCTCGGCCAATCCTATAATTACCCGCTTTCTGCCTACCTCCTTTTTTAAACAGTGGTGTCACGTTTGCTAATTTCCAATCCGCCGGGACCACCCCAGAGTCTAGTGCATTTTGGTAAATTATCACTAGTGCATTTGCAATTTCCCTAGCCATCTCTTTTAGCACTCTGGGATGCATTCCATCAGGGCCAGGAGACTTGTCTACCTTTAGCCCCATTAGCTTGCCCATCACTACCACCATAGTGATAACAATCATCTCAAGGTCCTCACCTGTCATAACCTAGAGTTAAGGGCCTTGATTCTTCCTTCTGGGGACTAAGTCCCCACACTGGCGGGAGAACCGCCGCCAACCACTCCGGCATCGAAAGTACGGAATTCTCTGCATTTCCGTCGCTCCAGCTGGCGCCAAAGGGACAGCGCAAGTTCGCGCATGCGCAGAACCGCCGGTGTGGTTCCCCACGTGTGCAGACTGGACGGCGTATTTTGGCACATGCGTGCAGGGTTCTCTTCTCCGCACCAGCCATGGCGAAGCCCTACAGGGAAGAAAGGAGTGCCCTCACGGAACAAGCCTGCCCGCAGGTTGGTGGGCCCCGATCGTGGGCCATGCCACCGTACCCCCCCCCCCCAAAGGACCGCCCCCGCCGACTTACCTGCCAGGTACCGCCGGTACGCGAGTTGAGTGATTCACGCCGGCGGGACTGGCCAAAAATGGAGGGTCACTCGGCCCATCAGGGCCCGGAGAATTGCAGGTGGGGCCGCTGCCAACGGCCCCCAACCGCGTGCCGTGAATCCTGTCCCCACCTGAAATACGGTGCTGGAGAATACGGCAGCCGGTGTCGGGGCGGCAGGGTGGGATTCGCGCCGCCCCCTGGGGATTCTCCTACCCGGCGGGGGGGCCGCCCCTTCCAAGATCTCTCCCATTCTGGAAACCTTGAAGGAGTAATACTTATTGTTTTATTTTTCTTAAAAACATCCCAGAAGTTGATTTACCCTCGAAGTCATGAACAGGAAGGGAATTTCCAAGTAGAAGAGCATCAGTTTTTAATTATGACACGAAACAAGACGAGGAGCTCGGAGTAGATTAGATTCTCCATTTGCCAGCACTTGCAATTGATTAACGTTACTGTACTGAAGTGCTCATGAATAAATATAGTGCAAACCAAAGCACTTAATTAGCCAGGTGCATTCTAAAATAGCTGAACAAAAATTGATGTGTTGCACAAGTATTTTCTGTGAATGGATGGCTTTCTACTTCACCATTCATCTGATGCAATGGCAATTTGCGGTGTAGCTGAATGGTGGAAATTCCAGAAGACCTTGAAAACCTTGGAAGTTAATTTAAAATATCTATTCAGCAGACATCCTTTGGATCTCAGAGCACTTGGGAGATAATGTAAACCATCTGCTGAAATGTTGCATTAAAGACTCTGAACCAGAGAAGGTGGTATGATCTGTCAAAAGAACAGCAGCTGCAGGAACAGTGCACTCTTGATATTTAAAAATAATTCTTTCATGGGATGACGGAAAGTGAGCACTGCTCAGCGTTTGTTGAACATCCCCAAAAGCTTTCGAGAAGGTGGTGGTGAGCTGCTGCCTTGAACTGTTGTCGTCCACGTGGTAAAAATCCTGGAACATTCTACAAGTGGAAACATCCTCTCCAGATCCACTTTATCCAGGCTTCGCAGTATCCGGCATGTTTCAATAAGATCCCCCCTCATCCTTCTAAACTCCAACGAATGCAGATCCAGTGTCCTCAACCGTTCCTCATACGACAAGCCCTTCATTCCTGGGATCATTATTGTGAACCTCCTCTGGAACTCTCTAAGGTCAGCACATCCTTTCTTAGATCCAGGCCCCAAACTGCTCATAATACTCCAAATGGGGTCTGACCAGAGCCTTATACAGCCTCAGCAGTACATCCCTGCTCTTGTATTCTAGCCCTCTCAAAATGAATGCTAACATTGCATTTGCCTTCCTAACTGCCAATTAAACCTGCATGTTAACCTTATGAGAATCCTGAACTAGGACTGTCAAGTCCCTTTGTACTTCTGATTTCCAAAGCCTTATTCCCATTTAGAAAATAGTCTATGCCTCTATTATTCCTACCAAAGTGCATAAACAAAATAAATAAATAAATAAAGATCCTTTATTGTCACAAGTAGGCGTACATTGACACTGTAATGAAGTTACTGTGAAAAGCCGCTAGTCGCCATATTCTGGCACCTGTTCGGGTACACAGAGGGAGAATTCAGAATTCTCATAACCTCACATTTTTCCACATTATATTCCATCTACCATTTATTTTCCCACTCTCCTAACCTGTATAAGTCCTTCTGCAGCCTTTTCGCTTCCTCAACACCACCTGTCCCTTTACATATCTTTGTATCATCTGCAAACTGATGTGTTAGGCAGGTAGGTTCTCATTATATACATGAGAGGATATTATGACACAAACTTGTCGTGTTGGGTGTTCTGATTTACAAACAAGCCAACAATGCTGGAAGTGGTGTAACGCTATTTTATTAACTGTTCAACTATGCGAACATACTGTAAATGCGGGGATAAGCAATACCAGCTTAACTGTGGACCCTTTCCTATCACTAGCTATGGTGAGGCACTCAGCACATGGTGAATGTCTGTGATGCAGGCAGTGAGCTCTGTGCTCTGAGCTGGCTGCTGCTAGAATGAGCGGGAACTCTCATGTCCCCGGTCTTTATAGTGCTTGTGCTCTCACTGGTGATTGGCTGCAGTGTTATGTATGCTGGTTGGTCCGACTGCATGTCCATCAGTGTGTGTATGTGATTGCACCATAATGTACTGATGTATATTATGACAAAACCTAGCAACAATGCCCTCAGTTCGTTCTTCCAGATGAGTGTATATCGTGAATAGCTGTGGTCCCCACACTGACTCCTCTGGAAGACTAGTCACCGGCTGCCATCCTGAAAAAGACTGCTTTATCCCCACTCTCTGCCTTCTGCCAGTCAGCCAATCCTCTATCCATGCCAGTAGCTTGCCCCCAACACCATGGGCTCTCATCTTTTTGATCAGCCTCCTGTACGGCACCTTGTCAAAGCCTTCTGGAAATCCAAATAATCACATCCACTGGTTCTCCTTTGTCTAAATTCCTCCTTACCTCCTCAAAGAATTCTAACAGATTTGTCAGACATGATCTCTCTTTGGCGAAGCTGTGCTGACACAGTCCTACTTTATCATGCACTTCTAAGTGCTCCACAACCTCATATTTAATAATGGACTTTAATTTCTTACCAACGACCGAAGTCAGGATAACCGGTTTAAAATTTCCCATCTTCTGCATCCCTCTCTTCTTAAACAGGGGCGTAAACATTAACCATTCTCCAATCCTCTGAGACCCTTGCTGACCCCAGTGATTATTGAAAGATTACCATCAATGCCTCCACAATCTCCTCCGCAAACTCCTTCAGAACCCTGGGGTGTAGTCCATCTGGTCTGGATGATTTACTCACCTTCAAACCTTTCAATTTCTCCAGCACTTTCTCCTTAGTGATTGCCACTACACCCACCTCTGCCTCCTGACCACAAGACAAAGAACCAATTCAGTTCCTCTGCAATTTCTTTGTTCCCCATTACCACTTCTCCAGCCTAATTTCCCAGTGGTCCAATGTCCATTCTGGTCTCTCTTACCTTTTATACAAATAAACCTCTTGCAATCTTCTTTTAAATTACCAGCTAGCTTACACTCATATTTAATCTTCACCCAGTTATTGCTTTTTTAGTTGTCCTCTGCTTGCTTCTAAAGTCTTTCCAATCCTCGCCACATTAAATGCTTTTATGCTGTCTCTGACTTCCATGGTCAGCCATGGTTGCCTCATCCTCCCCATAGCATGCTTCCTTCTCCATGGGATGAATTTCTGTTGTGCCTCCAGAATAACCCCCCAAAACTCCTGCCATTGTTATTCCATTGTCTTCCCTGCTAGGCTCCCTTTCCAATCAACTCTGACCAGCTCCTCCCGCATGTGTTTATAGTCACCTTTACTCCATAGTCACCTTTACTCCAATGTATTACTGTTGCATCCGATTCCAGCTCCTTCCTCTCAAACTGCAAGGCAAATTCTATCGTATTGTGGTCACTGACCACTAAGGGTTCCTTCACTAAGTTCCTCAATCAAATCTGCCTCAGAATTGCCTGTTTCGGAGTGCGTTCTACTATAAGCTGCTCCAAAAAACGATCTCGTGGACATTCCACAAATTCCTTTTCTTGGTACCCCATCACCAAACTGATTTTCCCAGTCCATTGCATATTAAAGTCCCCCATGATTATTGTAACATTGCCTTCCTTATACACCTTTTCTCTCTCCCGATTTATTTTCTGTCCACATCCTGACTATTGCGAGGGTTCTGTACAGAACTCCCATCAGGGACTTTTTTCCTCTGCAATTCCTCAACTATACTCACACAGATTCTACACCTTCCGACCCTATAATCGCTTCATGCTATTGATTTAATTTGCAGGACTTCCTCCACACCGCCCACACCTGTCCTCTACCTCCTCGAAAAACCTACTCATCGGGGCCACAGTCATATGAGCACTGTGGACCACCTTGAATTGGATCAGGCCAAGCCTGGCACACGACAAGGATGCATTGACTCTCCTCAGGACCTTCTCCCATAACCCGACTTCCAACTCCCCTCCCAGTTCTTCCTCCCACTTCCTCTTCACCTCCCCAATTGGAACCCCCTTCCCACTCCATCAGTTCCTTGTACATTTCCGAGACCCTTCCATCCCTACCCCCTGTATTGACATCACCTTATCCTGCAGTCCCCGTCGTGGGAGGCAAGGGAAACCCGGGACCTGCTTCCGAAAAAAATGCCGGACATGCGGGTACCGGAACCCGTTCCCACCCGGCAACTCAAACTCCTCCAGCTCCTCCAGGCTCGGGAAACCCTCCTCAACGAAGAGATCCCCAAATGTCTCAATCTCTGACTGCTGAAGCACCTGTCCAGCCCCTCCCTGGAGCGAACCAGTGATTATCACAGATCGGTGACCACACCGACGTCCTCTCCAGTCTCATCTGCTGCTTCCATTGCCCCACACACTCAGGGCTGCCACTACCACTAGGCTTGTGAAGTACCGAGCCGGTGAGAACAGCAGAGGTGCCGTTAACAAAGCCTTCAGACTCGTGCCCTTACAAGATGGCTCCTCCACTCGCTCCCACACCAACACCTCCTCCATTACCCATTTCCTAACCATCAAAACATTGGCCGGCCAGTAGTAATTAACAAAGTTCGGAAGGGCCAAGCCCCCCTCCCCGCACCCCCGCTCAAGAAGGACCTTCTTCACCCTCGGGTTACCCAGCCCATATAAAATCCGAGATCGCTGCATTCATCTTCCTAAAAAATGCCTTGGGGATGAAGATTGGAAGACACTGAAACACGAACAGCCATCTCTGGAGGACTGCCATTTTCACAATCTGTACCCTCCCCGCCAATGACAGCGGGAGCATGTCCCACCTACGGAAGTCGCCTTTCATTTGCTCAATCAACCTGCCCAAATTTAGTTTATGGAGGTGGCCCCAGTCCCTTGCCAGTTGAATACCCAGGTACCTAAAACAGCCTCCCACCACTTTGAATGGCATCTCCCTCAGTTTCCTCTCCTGCCCCCTTGCCTGGATCGCAAAAACCTCACTTTTACCCATATTCAGTTTGTAACCGGAGAACCGACCAAATTCCTCCAGTATCCCCATAATTCCTGCAATTCCCCCCAACGGGTCTGTTATATAAAGTACCAAATTGTCCGCATAGAGCGAGACCCTATATTCCACCCCCCAATATCCCCCGCCAAATGTTCGATGCTCTCAGCACCATTGCCAAAGGCTCTATGACCAGGGCAAACAGTAGTGGGGAGAGTGGACACCGACACAGACTAAAATATTCTGATTGAACTCAGTTTGTCCTTACATCGGCACCGGTGCCTGATATAGCAACTGGGCCCAATTCACAAATCCCTGCCCAAACCCAAACCTTCCCAGGATATCCCACAAATACTTCCACTCCGCCCGATCAAAGGCCTTTTCTGCATCCATGGCCACCACCACCTCGACCTCGCGCCCCTCCGCAGACATCATTATTACATTTAGGAGCCGCCTAATGTAGAACGTCAGGTGTCATTCCTTAACAAATCCCTGCTGGTCCTCCCCTATTACTCCCGGAACACAATCCTCTATGCGCATGGCCAAGATATTTGCCACCAATTTTGCATCCACGTTTAGCAGAGAGATTGGCCTATACGAACCACAGCTCTCCGGATATCTGGGAAATCGATACCTGCGATAATGTTGGGGGGAGCAGTCCCAGCTCCTTTGACGCATTTAAAGCCTTTACCAGGAGCGGCCCCCAAGAGCCCGGAAAACTTTTTATAAAACTCAATCAGTAATCAGTCTGGTCCCGGAGCTTTACCCGATTGAATGGCCCCCAACCCGTCTTTATCCCCACCAAGCCCAATTGGGGCTCCCAACTTCTCCACCAATGCCTCATCTATTCTCGGGAACTCCAGCCCCTCCCCACCCCCCCCTCCCACCCCCCAGAAATCACTTCATACCCTCTTCCTCAGCTGGGGGTTCCGATTTATACAATTTACTATAAAACTTCCAAAACACATCATTCACCCCTGCCGGATCCAGAATTACCTTCCCCCCTGGAACTCTCACTTTCCCAATACTCTTGCCGCCTCTCGTTTCCTCAGCTGGTGCGCCAGCATCCTGCTGGCTTTTTCCCCCATATTCATACACCGCCCCCTTTACCCTCCTCAGCTGCCCCTCGGCCTTGCCTGTGGACAGGAGCCCAAATTCCAGCTGCAGTCTCTGACACTCCTTCAGAAGCCCATCATCCGGAGACTCCGCGTACCTCCTGTCCACCTGTAAAATTTTGCCTACCATCTGTCCAACTCCACCTGCTCAGCCTTGTCCTTATGGGCCCGAATTGAGATGAATTCCCCCCCCTAATAACCGCCTCCCAAACCACTCCCGCCGAAACCTCACCCGTGTCATTGATCCTTCTATATCCCCGAATGGTCTCATTCACCCGCTCACACACCTCCTCCTCTGCTAACAGCCCCACATCCAACCTCCATTGTGGGCACTGGGCCTTTTCCTTTGCTAACTGGGTGAACATGTTCACCCAGTGCGGCGGATGGTCTGACACCACTATTGCTGAATATTCAGCATCTACTATCTCGGCCAGCAGCGTTTTGTCCATAACAAAAAAGTCTATCCGGGAATATATCTTATGCATATGGGAGGAGAACAAAACCTCCTTGCTCTTCGGTCTCCCAAATCTCCACGGATCAACCCCCCCCCCCCCCCATGAGCGCCATGAGCCCCCGGAGCTCCTTTGCCATAGCCGATACCTTCCCAACACCTAGAGCTCGACCGATCCAGCCTTCGATCCAGGACCGTTTTGAAATCTCCCCCCATAATCATTCGATGTGAATCTAGGTCTGGGATCTTCCTCAGTACCCGTCTAATAAACTAATCATCCCAGTTTGGGGCAGATATATTTACCAATACCACGGCCATTCCCTCCACCATCCCAGCTCCCCAGGTCCACTTCTATATTCCCCACCTCGAATGCCACCCGTTTATTAACCAAAATCGCCACCCCTCTCGTTTTAAAGTACAACCCCGAATGGAACACTTGTCCAACCCATCCCTTCCTTAACCTAATCTGATCCCCCACCTTCAGATGTGTCTCCTGCAACATGGCCAGGTCTGCCTTCAGTATCTCAAGTGCGCGAACACACAGGCCCTTTTGACTGGCCCATTCAGTCCCCAAACGTTCCACATGACCAGCCTGGCCGGGGGGGGGGGGGGGGGGGGGGGGGGAAATCAACCATAACCTCTCCTAGGCCAGTCTGCAGCCCATGTCCCGCACCTCCCCTGGTCCGCCCTCAGGCAACTACAGTCATTAACACTCCTCCACTTTGAAAGTCTCCTCCCCATCAGCAGTATAATTTCCCCCCACCGCCCAACCCCCCACTCTCACTCCAATCCTCCCCCACATTGATCTTCAGCTCACCCCCCACTTTGCTTCCATAAACTAGCCCATCCAGCTAACCTGTCGGCCTCCGCACATGGTGCCTAGCATCCTACCCCCGACTGATTCCCCTCCCCCCGCGCTTAGTGCAAACAGTCAAAACAAAGACAAGAAGTGAAAACAAACAAACAATCCCTCCCAAGGACCGAACACAGAGACCAACCCCATATCCCTTGACAAAAGCACTGTCAACCGACCTAACCCCAAACAGAACCAAAAAACGGAAAAAACTAAAGAAACCCAAACAACTAAAATCCAAAGTTTTCAACAGCATAGTTTGGTTCTCCTCAATCAAAGTTCAACGCTCTCCTTCCCCTGCCGGTCCATTCTCGTTTATGAAGTCCGCTGTCTCCTCCGCCGAGCCAAAGTACAGCTCCCGACCCCCATAGGTCACCCATAAGCGAGCAGGATTCAGTAAACCAAACTTAACACCCTTGTACATGTGCATCGCCTCGTCTGCCTGGCCCACCTCATGATGCGTTCCTTGTCCAGAAACCGATGCGATCCTACCACCATCACCCTTGACGGCTCACCCCCCTGGGGTTCACACATCAGTGCCCTGTGGGCTTGATCCACCTCCAACGGCCGGTCAAACGCACTTTCCCCAAGCAGCTTCACCAGCATTTTCCCCAACATATGCACCCGCATCTGAACTTTCGATTCACTCCGGCAGATCCATGATCCAGATGTTCTGCCTCAGAGAACAGTTCTCCAGGTCCTCCACTTTCTCCAGCAGCCTCTTCTGCTGGTCACGCATCACCTCAATCTCAGCTGCCATTGAGGTGGACTGGTCCTTATGCTCCCCCACCAGCCCCCCCAACCTCTGGATCGCCTGTCCCTGGGCCGCCAGTTTCGTCTCCACGTGGTCAACCACCACAATGATAGAGTCCACCGCCCGGGCCAGGCCTTCCGAACTTTCCTTCCGCAGTTGGGTGAACTTCTCATTCAGGAAGCTCACTAACTGGTCCATCGACCACTGAGCCGACAGGGCCAGACCCTGTCCATTCACCATCTCCACAGAGTTGTCCGCTCCTCACTCGCCTCAAACAACTGGTTCGCTTTTTTTCCCCGGGCACTTCTGGACCGCAGCTCCATGAACTAGGGGTCACTCTCTTCTGCTCTCACTTATGCACATTTTCCCTACAATATTCCTGCAATAAACTGGCGATAGACAGGCGTAAAGGCCCCAAAAAGACCACCATGAGTGGGAGCTGCCAAATATGTGACCACTCACTCCATGGCCGCCACCGGAAGTCCATCATGCATGCATGATGGTGACCTGAACCCCCCTATGACCCCCGAGCGCCCCCCCCCCCCCCCAATCAGAGAATCCTATCAGTCATCCATGCCTGAACATTTATGGTACTCAATTCCCCCTTCCCCCAATTAAGGGGCAATTTAGCGTGCCCAACCCACCTACCCTGCACATCTTTGGGCTCTGGGGGTAAAACCCATGCAGACACAAGGAATGTGCGAACTCCACACAGATTGTGACCCGGGGCCAGGATTGAACCCGGGTCCTCAGCGTCGTGAGGCAGCAGTGCTACCCACTCCACCCCTCCCATGTCTGAAAATTGAAGAGTAATCTATACATGCGCTCCAGTGAACCGGAGACAAAATGGCAATGGAGCGGCGTCCCAATTTAACACCAATTTTCTGGAGGGGTGAAGAGCACCCAACAAGACGAATATAATGACTGCTTTACATCGTTAAAGGTTTCTCTCGGAGGCGTCCTCCAAAACCAGTGCTGGTAGCTTGTTAGTAACACATGTATGGGGGTCAACAATGTCGGCGAATTCGGCAGAAAACACCAATAATAATTCACCATTCCTCTTAAGGACAAGCTCAGTCGTGTTTCCTGGGGCCTGTGTCTCCTTTATCGTTCTAATCTCATGTTCCATAGAGTGCATTTACCCTGTAACCCAAGTCAGCCACTCTATTGGCTTGAAAAGTACATTTCTCTTTCTTGGGGTGAACTCTGGTCTCTGGAAATCTTTTTAGCACCTCTTCCAAGTTAGCTAGGTGCTTGGCTTCCGGCAACCCCGTTATCAATACATGATCGTTCTCTAAAATATGACACAAGTTGACGACACGCTGAAAGGTATACTGAAACAAACCCTTTGTGTGTTAATTGTAACATAATTTTGTGAAGCATCTTTAAACTCAAGCTACTGATAGGCATGGCTGATGTCTAACTTAGTATTAGATTGGCCTCTGGCCAGCTAAACCTTCTATCTTTTGGAATGGGGTACTAGTCCAGCTTGGCAGCCTGATTCACTTGTCACTTGTTGTCCCCACAGATGTGGATGGTGTTATCACAAGGACTACGGGGGCTGCCTATACTGCAAACCAGACTGGATGATGATTCCCAGTTCTTCAAACCTTTTCTACCAAGTTATACGTTCATGAAAAACTACAGGGCTGCCTCTGGGTCTACATGGATCTCCACCTGCAGCCCCTAAATTTTCCTTAGCTCATCGTGAAATGCATCTTTGTACTTCTTTACTAACTCGAGCAGGCCTCCTTTTATTTGAAAAATTCTGTCCAATTTAATTTAATTTCTTTGAGCTAATCACAGCCCAATAGACATGACCCTTGACACTACACAACTGCATTTGTTGACCATAATGGCATCCACCAAATGTAACAAAACAATGTGCAATGGATTGAATTCACAGGGCAGATAGAAGGGTCTAAAAAGCATGCACAACAATTCACTGTTAGCAAAGCAACTGCTTTTCTGAACCTGAAAATGTTGGCACCAACTTTTATTGGTAGATATACACAAATGACCTCCCCTTGGGATTTATTTGCAGCATAGCAAATCTATCGTGGTGGAGGTCAAATCCATCAATATCAATTGCATTGTCTGGAATGCCCAATTAACCAGGTTTTGGTGAAAGAAAGCACACTCCATTCCCTGGATTGTTGTACAGGTCTGAATCTCAACCACGTTATTTCTCATCGACCATACATTACTCAGGGTGATGACTAGAAGTGGTGGATGCTGTAATCTCCTTTTCACGGTCTCACACCTACTCCTTTCCCCTCATCTTGAATTGAGACTATCTCAATCTCAAATATGAGGCGTCTCTTGTTGGTGCCCACAAGGGGAGGGACAGGATTATGGTTGTAACTTACAATGTTGCAGATCCTGAGTGCTCAAGCAGAGCCCTGTGGGAGGGTGGGGGGCGGGGGGGGGGGGGAAGAGGGAGGGTCATACATGATTCAACGGTAGGCAGCTCCACTCATTCCCACCCTTGGCAGCCTTACTTCCCTATGGTCCTGCATGTTCTCGGCAGCTGTGCTTTCTCACCGGCCCTGCCTGACCCAGTAGCCTAATTTCCGCCTGCCACAGATAAGCCCAGTTCCCCCAAATTTAGTAATGACTCAATGGCATGCCCAAGCGCCAATTAAGCCCTGCATTCCCACAGTGGGAAGGCCAAGGCAGGTGGTTGTTTTTGACTGGCGCAGACGCGATGGGCCAAAGGGCCTTTTCTGTGCAGTGGACCTCTGTGACTAATAAGGATGATGAGGAACTGTATCAAATATTAAAGTTTGTAATTGTGGTGAGAGGTTGGGATGTAGATTGTAAATGAACATATTTCAAATATCTAAGCCCAGACATTACTGTATTAATGATTGATGAAATAGGCTGATTAATGACTATTAAAATAGCAAAAAGATACAATGTTGTTCATTAATATTAACCACAATTTTTAGCCTTTAAAATAGAAATATAATGAGTTTAAAATAAAATTGGTAAACAGTAATAGTTCTTATGAATTAGATACCAAAAAGCAATTCCTGCATTCTGCACAATCGATCAAACTCCGTATTTAAAAAAAGGTTAAACTACTGTTTCATATTTCCAATTTAAAGACTGCAGCAAATGAAAACTTAATAGTGCATGAGAGAGAGATGAGGCATCAAAAGTAATATTGAGAAACTATATTTCTCAGAAAATTGAAGTGTGACAAGCTCTATTTGTAGTACCAATTTGGGAACCAGTGTATATCAGAGAAACTATGTGTCAATAGTAAGGATATAATAAACAATGTGCAATAGCCTCCAATATATAAACTAAGAGATTCTCATCAAATCTATTGCAATTACAAAAACTACAGCATTAAAATTCTGCTCAATATCAGCACCACTCTATTTTCACATTCTTTTTGTGGTTACTTCACAGGATGTAGGCACCTCTGGCTCATCCAGCATGTGTTGCCCATCCCTAACTTCCCTTGAGAAGGTGGTGGTGAGCTGCCTTCTTGAATGACTGCAGTCCATGTGGTGTGTGCCCACAATGCCATTAGGATGGGAGTTCCTCACTGAAGTTGAAATAAAGTGCATCAGATTTTGCTGTAGAAGAACATCTAACAACTTCTAGTGTTACTGAGCTTTGCCCCTGCACCCTTCAGCTCAAAATGAGGTATCTAGAACCTCAAAGCAACCAAAAGTGTACAGCGCTTTAACCAATCAGATAAAAAACGATTGAGAAATAAACAGTGAATGGACTGAAAAGGAGCTGTAAATTAGAGGGCCAAATCAGGAAAGAGAGACATTTGTTGACCATAATGGCATCCGCCGAATGTAACAAAACAATGTGCAATGATTGAATTCACAGGGCAGAAAGAAGGGTCAAAACAGAAGGGTCAAACCAAAACAGAAAGGGCATATAGAGGGAAATAATGAATGGAGCAGAAGAGGGTTTGAGAAAGAGATAGAAAACGTAAAACAATAAAATGATATTTTAAGAATCTCCAACAATTATGGAGTGGTAAGATTCCATAAATCTAACAGCTAACTTTTACAACCAGAGGGGTTGACTGGCAGTGATTTATAATTACCACATCGCCACATCGGTTAAACGTTATTTAGTAATCATAGTAATAGTAATCCCTACAGTGCAGAAGGAGGCTATGCAGCCTGTACCGGCCCTTGGGAAAGAACACCCTAGTCCTCACCCATCCCCGTAACCCAGTAACTCCACTAATCTTTTGGATACTAAGGACAATTTAGCATGGCCAATCCACCTAACCTGCACATCTTTGGACTGTGGGAGTAAACCGGAGCACCCGGAGAAAGCCCACGCAGACACAGGGAGAACGTGCAGACTCCACACAGATAGTGACCCAAGCCGGGAATCGAACCTGGGACCCGAGACCCGTGTGTGAAGCAACCGTGCTAATCACTGTGCCACCGTGCAACCCATTTACAATTGAAATTCATAGTTAATTCATATCTGCCACACAAATGCTGCAACTTCTCACCACTCAATGCATTATAACAGTGAAGTAGACAGCAAGATAACATGAAGTGGTGAAATAACAAGATGCCAATGACAGAGCACTGGAAGTTACACAGCAACTTTTGGATTGCTGCATTTAAGTACATATTACATTCGTCACCAAAGGTTGCTGTCCCTTTTATGCTGTAAATAACAGGAAGCCATTAGCTTCATTGTTACTTAGCTAGACAGATTTTTGGTTCAGGTTTTGCATTCAAAGTTGGCAATTCAACATTACAATGTTTCCTGCATGACACTAATGTTCCCAGGTGAGGTTTAAAAGCATCAGTACGAGTAACATTCTTCCAGTGACTTAACTCAGAAGATGTCATGCCAATATTGGTTTGAGGCAATGGATTGTAACTTGGGAGGAGAAACATTTAATTTTTGTCATGTCACTAAGATATTGGGGGCGATTCTCCAATATGGAGCCCAAGTGTTCGCGCCGCCGTGTTTCACGACGGCGGGAACCTGGCCCAGCTACAACCGATTGGGGCCAGCACATTGCAGGAGTCGTTCACGCTGCTCCAGCCTCCTTTCGCGGTGCCAAATGGGCACCACGCCAACCCGCGCATGCGCAGATGGGCTGCGCCAACCTGCGCATGCGCGGGGACTTCTTTAGCACGCCGGCCCTGACTCAACATGGCGTCGGTGTTCAGGGGCCGGCCTCGCCAAAATGTGGGCCCCGGGGGTGGGGTAAAAGAGTCTGGCCCGCTGATCAGTGGGCCCCGATAGCGGGCCAGACCCCATCGGTGGCCCCCCCCGGTGATGGAGCCCCCCTCCCTCCCCCATAGGCCGCCCCCCCGACCCTTCGCGCAGAGTTCCCGCCGGCAGTGACCATGGGTGAACAGCGCCAGCGGGACTCTCATATCGGCGTGGCCGCTCAGCCCATCCGGGCCGGAGAATCGACGGCCGCGCCGTGCCGTGCCAAACGCGCCGGAGCAAATGGCGCCGATTCTCCGCACCTCAGAGAATCGCGCGCCGGCGTCGGGGCGTGGTTGCGGCGATTCTCCGGTCTGGCACGGGGCTCGGAGAATCACCCCCATTGTAACACTGACAAAAAAATGTTTCAAACATACAGACATTTAACTGCTTTTTCTGCAATGAGGAACAAAATTGTTATTCAAAGATCGAGGTAACTTATTTGACTGAAAAGATTGTTAATTATCAGATATCTGCTCTGCAGGAAGGCCACATCAGGCACAAAAAAACCCATAATATATTAGTCATCGCATTGGTCTATGACCTCACAACCATTTCAACCAATTTAGGCCGAGAACAAAACATTTTAAATTTCTGCATCTTCAGCTCTGTAACACCAATATGAATAATATACCAACATAGTTTGGTTAGCCATTGTCAAGGTTAACTTCCAGAGTTTACAGGCAAGTTGATGGAATAGGCTCGACACATGTGCATACTGGTAATCCTGTCATTCATACTATATCAGGATGGTCAATATGTAGTGCCTGGCTCATGTATTTAACCAGATCTTTTTCAAATGCGTTCTTAAAAAATCTGTCACACACATTCACGATAGTATTGGGCAATATATTTTTTAAAATATTGCAGCTCATTTGAAGCTTGCTAACGTGCGCTAATGCTGTCGAGTTTTAAACTGGAGAAAAATAAGGTTCCAACACCTGTGCTATCACTGACTCCTGGAACATGACCTTATGCCCCTTTTCATCTTTTCTCAAGCAAAATCAAGTTAAATCACGAGAACAATTGTTCATAATGTGGAGTCCCAGGTCCTGAAATCACACTCTGAATCTCCTCTATGTGTTGCTGATATGTTTGAGAAACATCAGGAAGGAGTGAACCCAGTATCGAAATAGACTTGTAGCGAAATCGGCACAGAAGAGAAAAATCAGCGAAAGCATCTATCAGGGAAACCAGGTAAAGGGCTAATGATTCACTAAGAGCCCATATAGCCAAATTGCTGTAAACCAACGTCACTTCCAGCATAACAAGCTTCGTCTTTCACACCACTGGAGAAGAGTGTGAACAGCAAGTTTTCCAGATCACATATGGTTACATTTCTAATAGTTTATCTTCTTTATTGGTCAGTACTTTGATATCAGTGGTGAAGGAATGGTACTCGCCAGTCATCTCATGAATACCTGCTTCTGCAGAGCTTTGCAGTTTAAGATTTCCTCTCATCCAATATTTTGACCCTCTGCAGTCCTCTTCAGAAGATCTGTGGTGACTGTGAGCAGGACAAGAATGAGCTATTATGCAAAGTCTAAACCAGGAATTATAAAGCTGGAAATATAAAGTTTATATTATGTACAGAACGCAAAACAAAAATTTGGAAATGCATTTGGAATTCAAGGAGCAAACAGGACTCCACACACGTATAGAAGTTGTTCAGCAGTTATTAGCACTTATCACAACAGCAAAATCTCATATGCTCCTAAACGTACCAGCTCATACTTCATAGTATAAACCTAAGGCACACACCATTGCAGGAATTTCAATGCTGAGTATTTCAGTGAGGACCATAACACTACATCCTGTGAAGGAGTGGGATATCACTGGTAACAGCTTCCAGATTTCCATGTTGAACTACACATGGTTGAAACTGAACTCAGAATTGTGGCTGGATGTGATACTCTATACTCTTAAGGTTGAATAGCCTGGTGATCAAAGAACAAGGAACAATACAGCACAGGAACAGGCCCTTTAGCCCTCCAAGCCTGTACCGGTCACGATGCCAACCTTTGCCAAAACCCTCAGCACTTCCTTGTGCTGTACCCCTATATACCCATCCTATCTATGTTTGTCAAGATGCCTTTTGAACGTTGCTAATGTATCTGCTTCCACAACCTCCCCTGGCAACGTATTCCAGGCACTCCCCACTCTCTGCATAAAAAAACCTACCTCTCACATCCCCTCTAAACTTTGTGTCATGGACCTTAAAGATATGCCCCCTAGTGACTGACCGCTCCACCATGGGAAAGAGTGCTTGCCCATCCACTCTATCCATGCCCTTCATAATCTTCTAGTTCTCCATTAGGTCACTCCTCAACCTTTGTCTTTCTAATGAAAACAGTCAGGATCTATTCAGCCTCTCCACATAGCTAACACCCTCCAGACCAGGCAATATCCTGGTAAACCTCCTCTGTTCCCTCTCCAAAGCCTCCACACTCTTCGGATAGTGTGGTGACCAGAATTGTGTGCAATATTCCAAGTGCGGCCTTACCAAGGTTCTATTCAACTGTAGCAAGACTTGCCAGTTTTTATACTCGATGCCCTGTCCAATGAAGGCAAGCATTCTGTATGCTTTCTTGACTACCTTGTTCACTTGTGTTGCCACCTTCAAAGATCTGTGGACCTGCACGCCCAGATCACTCAGACTTTCTAATTAAGAATTGGAAGGTGGCAGGTAAGATATGTTTCTAGTTTTTTTTGCATTATTTCTAACAAGAGGCAAATGTGTTCACATGAAAAATTTAACTGGAGAGGTTTCAGGGGGAAAATGTGGGAAATAGTGATGTCCAACATAAGGGTGCACACATAACTAATTACCACTGGCCCATGGAACCAGAGACCTTTACCAATATGAGTAACCTCAGAAAACACAAGTCAATAGTTTTAGCTGTAGACACCACTTCCTGTGGTAGCTGGGGAGTGCAAAATAAATGTTTATAATACAATACCCATTATACCTTTTCCTGACTGGTGTCGTTTCAAAAATATGGCGATAGCTTTTGGACAAAATTATCGTTGTTGCCAGTCATCAGCTTCCAGAAATATATTTTAGGATTGTAACATAAATACTTACAAATTACTTCCCCTTTTAAAAAAATAAATTTGAGGGACCACGTGATAAGAGCACAGGAGTAGCATTTTTCTGCTGGCTCTTGTGGTGATAGGCCTGTGAATAATATTGTGCATGGTATATATGCGACCTCCAACAAGCTGGTGGGGTCAGATATTGGTCATGTAATGTCTGGCTCTTGGCAGTTGGTAGTAAGGCATACAAGAAGAGAGTCATACATAGGGTAGTTCCAGGAGAGTTCACAAAACTAAAATAGTAACTTAATCTGTATAGTATTCTGTTTGTTACCTTTCCACGTGTTAATCAATAAATCATCATTCTAGGTAAATCACCAGCAGTTCTGTATGAATCATTGCAAGGACAAGGGGTGGGATTCTCCGATATCGGCGCAATGTCCGCCAACCGGCGCCACAAATGGCGTGAACCAGTCTGGCATCGCGCCGCCCCGAAGGTGCAGAAGTCTCCGCATCTTGAGCAGCCAAGCCCTCACCTTGAGGGGCTAGGCCCGAGCCGGACTGATTTCCGCCCCGCCAGCTGGCGGGAAAGGCCTTTGGTGCCCCGCCAGCTAGCGCGAAACTGACTTTGCCGGGCGGCACATGCACGGGAGCGTCAGCGGCCGCTCACGGCATCCCCGCGCATGCGCAGTGGAGGGGGCCTCTTCCGCCTCCGCCATGGTGGAGACCATGGCGAAAGCGGAAGGAAAAGAGTGCCCCCACGGCACAGGCCCGCCCGCGGATTGGTGGGCCCCAATCGTGGGCCAGGCCACCGTGGGGGCACCCCCCGGGCCAGATCGCCCTGCGCCCCCCCCCCCCCCCAGGACCCCAGAGCCCGCCCGCGCCACCGTGTCCCGCCGTCCCAAATGTGGTTCAATCCATGCCGGCTGGCTTGGGTTGACGGCGGCGGGACTTCAGCCCATTGCGGGCCGGAGAATCGCCGGGGGTGGCCCGGCAACCGGCGCGATTCCCGCCCCCGCCGAATATCCGGTGCCGGAGAATTCGGCAACCGGCGGGGGCGGGATTCACGCCAGCCCCCGGCGATTCTCCGACCCGGCGGGGGGTCGGTGAATCCCGCCCAAGGTCACAAAACACAACAGCTATGGCGCTACTCGCTTATAATCCATGATTGCCTGACATTTATTCACCTCATCCTTGAATTAATATTTGCTGTTAAGTCCTTGAAAGACTTTGGGATTAGTATCGGCAAGAACATACTGATATACATCAAAAAATCTGTCAGATTCAGAAGGGCTAGAGCTGCCCTTTCAATATGACGGCCTGATCCTTGGGAGTTCTCTCCACTCGGTGCTCTCTGGGGTTCTCCTGGAAGTGGTGAAAATGATGGCTGCCAATATCATCAGAGTGATTGACCAGAATCTGGGTGTATTGACCCCAAATCTGCGAGCTCATGAGGCCAAATTGAAAAGCATCATTAAAAAGCTTGATGATAGGGAGGAGAGAATTGGTTATAAGCACTCAGATTTGGACTGCTTAGCTTTGATGTGACATCAATTATTCTCATTCAATCTCTCAAATATAAAAGAGCAATGTAACATAGAATATATTGTGTTCAGTAGTGTTTAGCATGTATGTAGGAAACCTCTGGAAATGTGCTGTATTATGTAGAAACTTCTAATAAAGGAAAGAAACAGAACTGTCAGTAATAGATTAAGAATTGGAAGCTGGCAGGGAAGATATGTTTCTACCTTTTTTACATTTTTTCTAACAAGAGGCAAATGCATTCACATGAAAAATTTAACTGAAGAGGTTTCAGGAAAAAAATGTGGGAATAATATGTTCTTGTTTGCATTAGCACTAATAAAGGGGGAAAAGAGTACCATAGTGATTTTGGTTTCAGATCAACAATCCGGCAGTTGTGATCTAAAATTCCATTATAGCAAACCAAGAAACTGTATTTCAATAAATCTGATCACGTGAACTGCCACTGGAAAACAACTCATCCAATTCACCAATGTTTCTTCTGGGAATCATGCATCCCTACACAGTAAAACTGCATGGTAATATCTTACAGTTCTCTGAAATAGCCTGGCAAGCCGTCTTCTTATGGCAAGTAGAAATGGGCAATACATGCGGCATACACATACCCAGAGCAAATTGAAAATAAAAATCCCTCTTTACAAGATAGGGCAAAAATACAATAAACCAGTGTATAGCCAAATGAACCCCGAGAATGTTTGCATTGAATTAAAACTCAGCTGTGAAATATTGAAAGGCATCAACACATTCACTAGCATCCTTCTGTCCACTCCCCTGCATTTCTACTACCAGACTAACCCAACCTGTGACTTAACCTGGAATACCAAGGCACCTGCCCCTACTTGGATGCTGCGGAGGCTGCACTCCTGGCCACCGTCAGAAACCAGTTTCCACATTTTAAAACAATGGTTTTAAAATTACTCAAAATGGTTTAGCACTTGGAAGCTTGTGAACATTCAAAAAATTCACTGAAGTAGAAACAAAAAATGTGGTATATAAACAGCATTAATTTGCAATATTTCCGCAAAGTTCTTTTGAAATTATCAGCTCAGTTCTGCAGCACCCTGTGCAATATGTTACTGCAAATCCATTCACTTAGACCTAACAGTAGCTGTAATTTAACAAACTGGTTGCAAACAAAGATAATTACAATGGCAGAACAACAAAGCAGGTTTTTAGCAAACAATTAATCATCCTCAACACAAGACAGCTGCTTTGAAATTCTTGCATGCCATCATCGTTCAATGAAGTTGAGCTTTATTTGATTTTACCACAACATTAAATGTAGAAGTTAATTAAATCTGGATTTGCTACTTTAATATTTCAGAGGAGCTCTACCTTTCACTGTAATTAATCTTGCATTGTTCCACCTCGTGAAATCATCTGAACGTCATTACAGTATATCAAAGTAGGTGTTACAGCAGCATCTGCCCCTACTAAACAAAATTAAAAACGCTTGATATCTTACATTAGCAAAATATAATTTCTCTGGGAGGGAGGGTGGAGGTAAAAAGAAAGGTTGTCCTTACAATGGTTATTTTAAACTAAAAGCAAATAACTGTGGATGCTGGAACCCTAAATAAAAACAGAAAACGCTGGACAGCATCGGTGGAGAGAGAACAGAGCTAATGTTTCAATTCTGGGTGATTCTTTGGCAAAGCTAAGAGAACTGGAAAAAGGATGAGATTTCTACTGTTGTGGAGGAGGGGTGGGAGGGTGGATGCATGGAGCATTGGGACTGGATAGAGGGTCAGCGATATGTGCAGATTAACAAAAATGTCATCAAAAAAGGTTAAAGGGAATGTAAATGGCTAAGAAGGAAGAGTGCTGTCATAACCTGGGATTAAGCAGGTCACAGGACAGATATGAAACCTTAAGCAGATCATGGGACACATGAGACTGGGGGGGGGGATTGATATTCCCAAATTACACTCCCCTTCTGAGGGGGCTTGGCACCCCCTTCCACATCCTGCTCTGTACTCTTGTTCTATTGCATTCAACCTTTTTCCTTTGACTGAACCTGTTTGGCTTGGTGTGGACTCCTTTCCGGACCTTATAATAGGTACTGATGGTGACACTTTAACAGATCAGAATATGTTCATGAAAGAACAGGGATAAGCAGTGTGTGAAAGAATAATAATAATAATCGCATATTGTCACAAGTAGGCTTCAATGAAGTTACTGTGAAAAGCCCATAGTCACCACATTCCGGCACCTGTTCGGGGAGACTGGTACGAGAAATTGAACCCGCGCTGCTGGCATTGTTCTGCATTGCAAGCCAGCTATTTAGCCCACTGTGCTAAACCAGCCTCCAAACCAGAACAACTTGGAACAGGGAATAGGTGGCCCTCGTGAGGAGAGGGGAGACAAAGGCGAGCAAAAACGGATCGATGGAAGAAGTGAAAATAAATAGATGGAATAGCAAAATGGGATAACAAAATGGACTGAAGGTGGAGAAGTGAGTTCACACTCTGAAGTTGTCGACCTCAATGTTTAAGTTCAGAAGGCTGTAACATTCCTAATCAGGAGATGAGGTGCTGTTCCTCCAGTTTGTGTTGGGCTTCACTGGAACACTGCAGCAGGCCAAGGATGGACATGTGGACATGAGAACAGGATGGTGAAATGAAGTGGAAAGTAACAGGAAGATCTGGGTCCAGCTTGCAGATGGACCGAAGGTGTTCCATTCATACACCAGCCCCATCCTACAAGTCTTTTATCTGGACCTTTTATCTGTTATCAATTTTGCTTCCAGTTTCCACCCCTCTATCACCTTCACATGGTCCATCTCCAACATTTCCTTGCCTCGACACAAAGCAGTCACCCACTCTGCGTTTTGTAGAGTAGACCACACTGGGAGCAGTGAAAGCAGAATGCAATAGACCACAATGAAGGAGGTGTACATGAAGTGCTGCCTCACCTGAAAAGTGAGTTTAGGCTCTTGGATGGTGAGCAGGGAGGATGTATGGGGCGGGTGTTGCACCTTTTGCGATTGCATGGGAAGGTGCCGTGGGAAGTGAGTGAGGTGTTGGTGGTGATGGAGGAGTGGACCAGGGTATCCCACAGAGAACAGTCCCTGTGGGAATGCTGACAGGGAGAGTGAGGAGAAGATGTGTTTGGTGGTTGCATTATGCTGGAGTTGGCAGAACTGGCGGAGGATGTTTCTTTGAATGCGAAGGCTGGTAGGGGGAAAAGTGAGGACATGGGGGCGACCCTATCCTGGTTCTGGGAGGGCGGGGAAGAGGTGAGAGCAGAGGTATGGGAGATGGGTCGGACATGGTTGAGAATCCTATCAACCACAGTGGGTGGGAAACCACGATTAAGAAAGAAATGTCAGCAGCGTTTGGAAAGTGTCCTCATCGGAACAGAGGCGACAGAGGTGAAGGAACTGGGAGAATGGGATGGAGTCCTTACAGATGTGGGGTGTGAAGAGCTGTAGCCGAGGTAGCTCTGGGTGTCAGTGGGCTTGTAATGGATATTAGAGGACAGTCTATCCCTAGAAATGGAGATAGTGAGGTCGAGGAAGGGAAGGGAAGTGTCTGAGATGGATCAAGTGAAGGTGATAGAGGGGCGGAAATTGGAAGCGAATTGATAAATGATAAAAGGTCCCGATAAAAGGGTTGTGGGTTGGGGCCGGAGTAGGAATGGTACAGGGAATGTTCCACATACCCCATAAAGAGACAGGTAAAGCTGGGAGCTATCCGGGTACCCAGTTATTTTAAGCGGTTTCTTTTCCACAAAACTGGTTAGAGCATGCCAACATAGAAATTTACAACTTTGAGGTGGGAGAGAGGGGAAACAGAAAGCAGGAAACATAGTTAAAGTAATTTGAAGCCAACAAGTCTTCTTCATACGTAAACATGTGAGTTCATGATTATAAATCTATATTCTGTACATGGGAAGAACTTGGCCCTTTGAGCTGAATTTTAATTAACTTGAATTTATAAACTATGAAACAGCAGCAGCGTAAGGTTCAGAAACTTTATTCCAGTTACTAGTTTCCTGTTCTGTTCTTTTGGTTTCGATTCCATGCTGGGCTGCAGTTCCACGGGTACTGCCCACTTTTCCAGAATCTCAGACAAATGGTCATTATTTTGACAGCAAGCATCGACAAAAGGTCTTTGGCAGGCTATTTCATTGTGGGCATGCACAACCAAATCTAATCCCAACTTCATTTGACATCCACCATTACAAACATACACTTGCAGCAACAACTGATCGTTAGCCATCAGCTGCAAGAATCCTGGCTCATTTTCTTTCTTCCGCATCAGGGATGCCAAGGCCAACTGGAGCACCCACAGCACCAGTATCTGAGATCAGCTCACTGAGCATAGAGTGTGGTTTGAACTTGGCAGCTTTCTGGTCTGTTTAGTTGTACTTCAACAGACATACTAATGCAGACATGTAACCTGCACAATGCTTCTCTAGTTTACAGGGTGTAGAACATAATCTTGTATTCCGCATTCATGGTTCTGATTTGAATTAAATCATTTATTTTGCCATTCAACATGGTTTTGTGGGGCGTTTCACCACTTGTCCAAGAAGATTTGTTTCAACCTTGATCATGACTGAATTAGTAGAAGTTTAGTGCCATTTCAATTAAATAGGGCTGAGAGTAATCGAGCAGATAAATCAGTGATTCATACAAAGCTGCAGGTTTAATTATTTTATGATTTTGGGTATACATCTGAAAATATAAGCGTCTTTAAATTATGCACAGTATTTTCATACTGGTAGTGTTTTCAGAACCCCAAGCAGGCAGAGACAGATTCCATTCTCTGAATCTAGAGGGCTACGTGTGTCCAATGGGAGGATGTGGTCTTCACCCCAAATTGATTCGACTGCCCCCTCCACTGTGCTGCTCGGCAAGAAAAATATGTAAATGTGTTCTTAGAGATTGGTCTGCATGGAAAGCCCAGAGTTACAAGTAGTTTTATGGCATGCTGCTGTCGACAGAGAGCCTTGCCTTTTCTGACTTCTACATTTAATTCGTCAGAAAAATGTATTAGGATTTTCCAATGTGTAACTGGTGAGCAAGGGTCACATCAGCACTGCAAAATCAGAGCATCACGCCACAAGATGTTATTTTGCTGGTCTAATCAGAGAGACCAGAGTTCATTGCAGGTATATAGTTAAATATATAATAATCTTTATTGTCACAAGTAGGCTTACATTTACACTGCAATGAAGTTACTGTGAAAAGTCACTAGTCGTCACATCGGTGCCTGTTCGGGTATACAGAGGCAGAATTCAGAACATCCAATTCGCTTAATAGCACGTCTTTTGGGATGTGTGGGAGGAAACCGGTGCACCCGGAGGAAACCCACACAGACACAGGGAAAACGTGCAGACTCCACACAGACAGTGACCCAAGCCGGGATACGAACCTGGGACCCTGGAGCTGTGAAGCAACACTGTGCTACCATGCCACCCATATACATGTGCAGAGCTCTGCATAGTGAGCAAATTATACCAGAGCAGCTTAACAGAAGTAAAACCTAATGGTGTTCAGAGAATTTCCTGTAAACTTTCAAAATTAAGCTCTTTCAACTGGTCCAATATAGGCACAGTAATGTTGCACAATTTCCAGTTTATTACTGGGAGTCTTCAATTACACTGTACTTAAGTACTGCTGGAAAAAAAAGAGTAGTCTTGTCAAAGCTTCCTGCTTCGTACTATCACAACACCAATTGAATGAGAAAAGGATGCTGATTGGCCAGGATTCTGGCTCTACCAGAGTCCAACACATCAGTAACCATTTTCTTATGTAGCATAAATTGTTGTTGCCTTTGAGATTTGGTATTCTGGCAGTTCTGTCCCAGTGCAGAATGAAAAGCTTCAATAGCATAATCGCTTTTTCAGCAATAAAATTCTGCACTACCAAGAAACGATTTATACTGTCCCCATTATATCGCAGCAAAATGTAGATCACAGGAAGCGTCCCTTCTCCTCCTGTCTTTAATGCTTGTGTGTGAATATTTTTTAAAATCTTTAAGCTTACATCAGGAGTTGTAGCAAAACTAGGTTAACATGTTAAGTTACATCATTATACCTCATTGTGAACAAGACACAGATTGGACACAAATGTAATTAGCGCGTTAAACATTGATGGTTATCACCAAATTGAAGAAAAGCTCAATATCCTGAACCCAAATTAGATTGCCGGATAGTTTTGCTGAACTGATCAGAAAAATACCAATATATGATTACTTTATCAGTAAACTGTTGCCAGCCTCACTCAAATAATTTTTTAAGTCATACGTTTATTTGGCACAATAATATTGTTTCCGTTTGTGAATAATCATGCTACTCCTTGGCATAGACATAAACTTTCTTGATTGTACTCACCCCTGTACTTTGAACAACTCGATTTACTATTTTAACAGTTTCCATTTCAAACAGATGTTGGGTGGGCAGGAGGAAATTTGGAGACTATTAAATAATTGAGAGCTTCGAGTGTGCTCTTGGCTTACAGCATTGCAATTGATTCACCCGTACATTCACAATCTTAAAATTTTACAGTTTCAATTTCAAACAATATTTAGTGGGTGATATGGGGGTAGATGTAGAAGTTATAATAAAATTAAGAGTTTCAGTTGTGCATGCAATTTGCAATGTTGCCGCTGACTATACAACCTTTTAATTCCCACATTATCCAGCATTTCAAATTTCATTTGTAAACAATAGCAATCAAATGTTAATAACTGTCAATGATTAATTTAATTGTGGGCATTGGAACTGGGATTTAGTACAACTGCTAGTTGTCGGCTGTAATTAACATTCAGCACTGGCCAAAACTTTTCATTTGGAATTTATTTTCTCTTTTCTAGTTCCATCTAGTCATCAGGCACCAACTGCTCCCAGAAAGTCACTGGAGAGGATGCAACCTTGAGCATCTGCCTATGCAATTCCAAAACCAGACACAACAGTAGTTCTTCAAACCATATAACAAGGCTAACTGAACTGTGTAAATGATTGTGATATCTGTCATAATATACACCAGTATATCATGGTGCAGACACACACTGATGGACACACAGTGGGACCAATCAACATACACAACACCGCAGCCAATCACCAGTTAGAGCGCACGCACTATAAAGACAGGGGGCATCAGAGTTCCTGCTCATTTGAGTTGCAGCTAGCTAGGGGGACAGAGCTCACAGCCTGTAACACAGACATTCATCATGTGCTGAGTGCATTGACTGGTTAGGACAAGGCAAAGGTCTTTAGTTAAAGCTAGTATCGTGTTAACCCACAGTCTGAGTATGTTAAACAGTTAATAATTCAATAAAATGGTGTTGCACTATTTCAAGTGTTGGTGATCTGTCTGTGTTCCACAGATCCAGAACACCCAACACATCAATATCTATGCATACTACTTGATGCTGCAATATGTGACTGAAGGAGAGCACCAAAATAAACTTGGGTAAAAGAGAGAGAGAGAGAGAGAGAAAAAAAAATGTGATTTTACTTTGTGGAGGGGAATGCCAGTGCATCTTTACTGCACTATATCCCCAGCTCAGGCAATTATTCCTTGCAGGTTGGCTGGAGTAGTATAAACTTTTTTTTCTGGCATTACTATAGGGACAAGAGCAATTTTTTTTTTTAAAACTGCACACAACTCAATGTGTAATAAATGCCCTTGTATTTAAAAAATAATCACCAAGAAAGACTGATTATTTCCTATTAACAATTTTTAAATAAATTCCAGGAGATCAAGTGTTTTTAAAATAGGTGTAGCATAGAGTGGTCCATGATATTAATGGTCAAGAGTGTTGTTTAGACACCAAATAATTTTTGTATGCAAACTTAAGAATCATCCAAATATAGAGCAGGAGATACAAATGTCTGTTTATTTCTAATACCGACTATAATTAAAGTTAAATTGAAGAACTGTACAGAAACAAAATATTCTTTCAATGAATTGAAAAAAGTTTGCATACTTTAAACCCAATTAGCAGTGACAGGCTATTCCTGTTACAATGCTGCATTATACTCGACAAGCCTCCCTGAACAGGCGCCGGAAATGTGGCGACTAGGGGCTTTTCACAGTAACTTCGTTTGAAGCCTACTTGTGACAATAAGCGATTTTCATTTTCATTTCAAGAGGACACCCTGAAAGACACATTGCTTATATGATAACAAAGTTAAAGGCTACAATTTGCTGAAGATGTATATGCCATTTTCATAAGTTTGCATCCTCCTTTGTCAAAAGGCTATCTTACCTACCCAGCTGAGGACGTAGTATCCTTCGCAGCACCATTCCATAGTCCTGGAGGTGAGAGGCGGCAGCAATCAGATCCAGGTGCAGCTCCCATCAAGTAGTACCTCCCAAATGTGTGTTCTTCCTGCCTAAAATGCCTTCAAATAGATCTTGAGATATCTGTTCGAATGTTGTTGTATTGCATACTCTATCTCTGGCTTGCTGCCATGCTGTGGCGTCTTCGGAATTGCAGCTCACGTGTTGGTAATTATGTGCAAGCATAATAAATAATATTTTTGCCGATACATGCAGTGAAGTTATTTCCAGAGTGAAATGAGAAATTCGAACATCGTTTATTCCCCAGTCTGCTACTGAGAGTGCTGGCTGAATTGTCTTTTCTAAGAGTGCACAGTAGTTTCCAAGCTTCCACTGCAATTTAGTTTAATACTAATGACTGCACCACTGGGAATGCAATGAACAGAATCAGGAAACCTGCACGCAACTTCCTCTGCATAGGTCCATGCATGCAAGGGAGAACAGCATTATGACTCATTTTAACAAAATCCCAGGCCATTTCTTAAAAATGCAAGATAAATAGCAAATAGAGTTATGTAATAATTTATAATGTCTAACTTAAGCATGTAAAGGTAAAAATAAATTTGCACAGAATGGGTTCTACTTATTTTAATTTTAGCCTAGTCTTCTCAGCAGCTGTTAAAACTAACTGGCAATAGCTCCTCAACTGAAAGATTCAACATTATCATGATGGTCAAAGCGGGAGTTATAACTGGTTAGGTCTACTGTTTCAAAACAGACCTTATTACAGTTTCTAAAGGACCCATATCAAAAATAGTGCTCATTTCAAAAACACCTTAGAAATACTGCAGTACAGATTAAAGTTCAATTCTGGTGTTGCAGTACAGTTCTGAATACAAAAATATCAGGTTTTGTTGGGTAATATTACATGATGAATTTCTGAATTATGAATAAGCAGACATTTGAATGTGTGTGCAAGAGTCAGTGAAGGAAGTCATGAGATAAGAGATGGCAGGGTGTAGATATCAGACAAATTTACAGTATGATGTGGAGATGCCGGCGTTGGACTGGGGTGAGCACAGTAAGAAGTCTTACAACACCAGGTTAAAGTTCAACAGGTTTGTTTCAAACACTAACTTTCAGAGCACTGCTCCTTCCTCAAGTGAAATTTACAGTAGAGCAGAAATGGGTCAGTTATCTTGCAGCATTGTGTTTTGGAACAGGGTTTTTATGTTGCACAGATAAAAGGAAAAAATCCATAGTACAACCACGGAGGGAAGTCCCTGAACGGATGACTCATCAAATTAAAAAGTAGTGCAAGCCCAGATCAAAGTCACAGGGCTCAATTCACCCATTTTGATACGAAGTACAGTGGCGAGCGGCTTGCGGCTCCAGCAGAGCCTTTTCCGCTAGCCAGGATGGTGGAATCCTGTGCCAGCTTCTGCATTTGGAACCTTACTTACATGAACAGCCTTCATCCATCCTCTTACAGTAAATTATGTGGATTTCTTTTGACTTCCTTGTTGGAGGGCTTTCAATGCAGCCTTGTTGGGGTACAGGTACCCTCCCCTTGGTCTTCTCGCTGCCTACCATTGTATATCTCTTTAATCCGCCTCCTTGCCCCACATGAATCACGGCCCTTTCCCCACCTGTTCTCCTTACACAGCTCCTTCCACATTGCTTGCCTCCAGTGTCTTTGGCAGCCTTCCCCCCCCCCACAGACCTTTGTTGCCGTGGCTACGTGAGTCCACAGCTTAGTGCTGACCAGATAGACACTGGTGTATGGCATGAGTGGTGATAGGGGCAGGCTGGTGAAGGAGACCCCTGCATTCCCCCATCCCAGGCACTGTACTGATACAACTCAGTGACACAGGATAGACCAAGCAACCAGCAGCACTGTCCATGAAGACCAGTTTGACATGGAAATGGAGAAAGGAGCCAGTCTTCCTGGCAGAGTGGTATACAGCGCATCAGGAGCAGCGCAGAACTATGGCAGAAAGCTTTGTTGCATCATGCCAAAGTCTCTTGCCAACTGAGGGGCCATCTTGTGTATGCCACTCTTTTGACACTGACATGATTTCCCGCTGGTGAAATGCAAAATCGAAAGGCCTGAAGGTACACTGGCAAATGGTTGTAATGAGCATTCATGAAACGCAAATGAATGCAAATAGCATTCATACCACCTGCCAGTCAAATGAATGACCCGCCGCCATAGGGAGATTTGCAATGGGATTTTACGACGGCCTGTTTAATCTAGCTTCCGCTAGATTCACCGCTCACGCCTGCCACCAATGACATGGGACAATTCCACCCATAATCCCATGTCACAACTGAAAATTTATAAAAATCAAGGGAAAAGCTAACTCTTTCCATACAACCCGAATGCGAGTGAGAAAGCACACAAAACATAGTTTGAACTACAGGGACATTATTGCGTTAAAACTAGATCAAACTGATAACTGTAATAAATTTTCACCTGGTGTGGACAATTTCTGGTCACGAGTCATTCAATAAATCTAGTATGTCTAACCTGTCTGGAATTAGTGATGTTCGAGATAAATGTGAACATTGCTCCTTGAAGCACTGGCGAGCTTGCAAACTCTGAACTTCATTAGTGTCCATAACTGTTGTTTTTGACCCAAAGTGAGATAAAAGCATCGTGATTCAAAAAAGAGCTACTGGAGCTGTAACAAAGCTTGCTATATTGCTTTATTCTGAATGCGAGAAATGTGATTTTGTCAGCGATAATTAATAGGCAGCATTTGCCTTTTAGTTCCTAACTCCATTGATCAACATTACCTTCGACAAAATTAAGAATCGCGTTTTGTTTGTGTAACTATGGATGTGAATGTTTGGTCAGCTGTAACAAAGCCCTTTTCACAAATCCAAATCTGGAGGTGCTAGGTATTATAGACAATTGCAAATGCATTTTTGGTGGGTGGTACCATCCCCAAGCACATAGGTGCCAAATGCAATAAAATAACATGAAAAAAGTGTTGGTTGCCTATATTACAAGAGTGATTTCACTTCAAAATACTTCATCGGCTTGTAAAGTACCTTGTGATTTTCGAAGTCTATTAAAGCACTACAAATGCAATATTTCCTTTCTGTAGGATTTTAGCAAAAAGGCATTACTGAACAAAATGAAATGAATGAAATGAAAATCGCTTATTGTCACAAGTAGGCTTCAAATGAAGTTACTGTCAAAAGCCCCTAGTCGTCACATTCCGGAGCTTGTTCGCAGTACGGAATGCACAAGGGAGAATTGTATTTACAACAGATATGCATAAATTACTGTACTGAGACATTTAAATGTTACCTAGTAATATAAATGAAATGAGCAAAGTTATGCACAATAAACTACAGATGTACCTTAAGTCCATTACTTTAGTAGTCTTCATATCCATTACAATGACAGTGGTTTTATGGAGCCTACAGGCACAATTCTAAATTCAGATTGCTATGATGCTGGTGAAACAGGATCTTTCACATGTTCATGCATTTAGTGATAAATTGCTGATGCTGGGAATACATAAAGTTAGTTGGAAAATGTGGTGAGAAACAGGAGGGCTGTTTGCTTGTAATGAAAGAAAGTTCAGCAGAATTAATCAGATCTATCCTTCACTGCTATAAAGTAAGCTGCAGTTGAAGGATGCCGAGTCATGTGCAGCCTTCAAGTTCCAAGCTCACAGCAACATATTCTCTGATATACCAACAATAAAAACACATTAAAAATAGATCCTTCAAAAAAAGACAGCGAGTTCATTGAAATTTGGCACTAACTTTCAGGTCTCCATCAACATAGGTAGATTAGGAAAAAGCATTACAAATACTTTTATTAAATAAGAGCCTTGCATATTGAAAGTTGTGCTTTCTGTGAACATGGACATACAGGCAGCATTTTGGAATTGATGTACTGAACCTAAAACCCAGAAATTGATTTCAAAGATGTGGATGCTAAACATCTTAAGTAAGTCCTTAAATCTGTTGACAGTGTAGGAACATGAATATATATTTAAATGTGTAGCAAATGTCATGTATTTTCACTTTTTGACAGATCAAAGAGCCTTGAGGCATCGGGATTCTCCCAAACCTTTGACAATGTACTTTGCTGGTTGGCTGCGAGCGTTTCCACTTGATTCCCCCTCTTTCCTTCATAGTGATCGCTGGAATTTTGTTTGGAAAAGGTATCAAGTGATATGGAGCAACGGTGGATAAATGGAACTGATGCACAAATAGACTAAGATCTAACTGAATCAAACTGGTGGAACAGGTTTGAGGAATTCCTTTTCCTATGTTTCCCTTGCCTAACCTTGCCTGGTTTGGATGCGTAGAGGATCAGATTGGAATCTTTTTGCAGTACTGATTGTTAGAGCATGCTCTATTGAACTGACTGCTCCATTGATAGCTTCATTTTAATGTGCCTACCAGAAAATATGGTGTTTGGGAATGGATTATCCAAAGCTATGGTTTAGACAAACTTGACAATTTAAGAAGTATAATAAAATTCAGTTGCTGGGAGGGAAATGTACAAGGAGCCAAAATTTTAGGGGAGGGAAAATGAGGAAATCTTAAAGTTTGTAAATGTTATACTTAATGTACACGCCAGTGAGATTATCAGGACTAACGTTTGTTTGGGTTTATTTTCAGCAACCCCAAAATTGGTAACATTAAAGTCAAATAAATAGAACCCATTTTACAGTATAAATATCCTCTTTATTACAAGGACCAAATAGTGCACTTACATCTCAAATTATTCCAGATTTACAGCATCCACAGGTATTTTGCTTTTGTATCTCAAATCTTTAATCACAGTACCCAAAAAGTTGAAATTTCCCTTTTCATACAAAATTAGGAGATTACCCATGTTTCTTTATAATTACTGTAGGAATAATTGGCTTTGAAACATGCAATCTCTGTGAATGTAATTTCATTAGAGGGTGGTTAATTATATCAAAATGAGGCCTTCTCTTACATTTGGCAAAAATGCATCTTTTCATAAATGGTCGATTATCATCATTCACCAAAATAGAACTAAACGTAATACTTAATCGCAAAACTGGTTTAAAATTTTAGCTCAGTGGCTTTTTGAATTCTGTAATATTATGGTTAAGACTATTACTTGTGCAGTGTTTTAGCTTGAATAATAATTACCAAGAACAAATGCAATCCCTACTTCAATCGCTTCACAAGTTGTATGCTAATTATATATTTACAATGGCAATAGGCAGCAACCTTGATTCTATGGTAGCACTCTCACCTGAATCAGAATTTCATGGGTTCAAGTGCTGGTCCAGAGGCTTGAGCACCTAATATAGCTGACACTATCTGATGAGGCATTAAACTGAAGCCATGTAGCGTCTTTATCTTTATCAGTAACAACGTCCTGCCCAACATTCATCCCTCAACCAACTTGCAACTGAGTGCTGAATTTTTGGATGCATGGCTCCTCAAAGGAACTCTTGCTGGCCCACAGATGCAACTGCAGAAGCATCACAGCCGTGCTGAGGTTTGGGGCGGCACGGTGGCACATTGGTTAGCACTGGCTGACTGTGTGTGGAGTTAGCATGTCCTCCCAGTGTCTGTGTGAGTTTACTCCAGGTGCTCGGGTTTCCTCCCGCAGTCCACAGATGTGCAGGTTATGGGGTTACGGGGAGTTTCAGTAGGTTGGTACAGACTCAATGGGCTAAATGGCCTCCTTCTGCACTGTAGGAATTCTATATTAGGGCAGCACGGTAGCACTGTGGATAGCACAATTGCTTCACAGCTCCAGGGTCCCAGGTTCGATTCCCAGCTTGGGTCACTGTCTGTGCTGAGTCTGCACATCCTCCCAGTGTGTGCGTGGGTTTCCTCCAGGTGCTCCGGTTTCCTCCCACAGTCCAAAGATGTGCAGGTTAGGTGGATTGGCCATGCTAAATTTTCCTTAGTGTCCAAAATTGACCTTAGTGTTGGGTGGGGTTACTGGGTTATGGGGATAGGGTGGAGGTGTGGACTTGGGTCGGGGTGCTCTTTCCAAGAACCGGTGCAGACTCAATGGACCGAATGGCCTCCTTCTGCACTGTAATTCTCTGATAAATTCTATGATAATCTATTTCATGAGTTCAAATTTTCTGAAAGAGACCTGCCTCTTTCATTACTTTACAAACTCTGATCATGCTCGAGAGCACCCATTGGACTGGTGGAGGTGATGGAGGGTATGGGGGTGACTCAGGCAGGGAAGGCCAAGGCCTAGATGGCTTTGAAGTAACATTTTATTCAAGTTTTTTGGGTGAGCTGGGGCCCTTGCTGGTAAAGACATTCAATGAGGTCAGGGAGAAGGGGGAGCTCCTCCCCACGTTATCGTAGGCCTCAATACCTTTAATTGTGAAGGACAAGGACCTGGAGCAGTAAGAGTCCTACCGCCCGATATCACTGCTGAATGTGAACACCAAGTTGTTGGCAAAGACCTTGGCCTCACGGATTGAGGACCTGTGCCGGGGAAAGACCAAACAGCGTTTGTAAAGGGCAGGCTAACGTTAGGCATTTGTTGGAACATTATAATGATGCCCTCGGAGGGACAGAATGTGGAGGTGGCAGTCGCTATGGACACAGAAAAGGCCTTTGATTGGGTTGAATGTGAATATTTGAGAGAGGTACTTAGGCGGTTTGGGTTCGGACAGGGGTTTGTGAATTGTGTCCGGTTGTATCAGGCACTGGCAGCGAGTGTAAGGAAGAACTGGGTGGGTTTGGGGTATTTTAGGTTGCATTGTGGGATTAGGCAGGGATGCCCACTGCCCATTGCTCTTTGCCTTGGCGATAGAGCCACTGGCAATGGTGCTTAGAGCGTAAAGGGGTTGGCAGGGGATAGTGCGGGCGGAGGGGGGTAGACCATAAGGTCTCGCTATAAGTGACAATCCTTTCTCTACGTATCGGACCCATTGGAAGGTATTGGGAGGGATCATGGAATTCGGCCAGCTCTCTGGGTATAAGTTAAACATGGGGAAGTGTGAAGTCTTTCGGATCCAGGTGAGGGGGCAGGAGAAGAGGTTGGGCAAGCTGCCGTTTAAGGTAATGGAGGAGAGTTTCAGGTATCTGGGCATCCAGGTGGCGCAGGGATGGGAGAAAACACACAAACTGAATTTGGCCCAGTTGATGGAACAAATGAAGGGGGATTTTAAGAGGTGGGACGTGCTCCCGTTGTTGTTGCCGGGGCAGGTGCAATCCGTGAAGACAATGGTACTCCCGAGGTTTCTATTCATGTTCCAGAAAATTCCGATTTTTATTTCAAAGGCCTTCTTTAGGAAGATCAATACATTGATCTCAGGGTTTGTTTGGGCAGGGAAAGCACCTCGGGTGAAGGTGGTGCAATTGGAGCGGGGAAGTGTGGCGGCTGGCCTAGCTAAATTTAATGAACTATTACTGGGGAGCAAATATAGCCATGGTAAGGAAGAGGGTAGTGGGGAAGGGGTCGGTATGGGATTGGATGGAGGCAGCCTCGTGCAAGGGCACTATATTAGGGGCACCGTTGACGGCGCCTCTGTCGTTCTCATCGGCTAGGTACTCCACAAGTCCGGGAGTGGTGATAACCCCAAGGGTGTGGGGTCAGGTGGCGGCAGCAACTGAGGCTGGAGGGGGCCTTGGTTAGGGCTCAGATTTGTAGGGATTACAGGTTTGTTCCAGGGGGTGGGGGTGGTTGGACGCAGGGTTCTGGGGATGGCAGCAGGTGGGGTCTGAGTGGTTTGGAGACCTGTTTGTGGTGGACAGCTTTTTGAGGTTAGAGGGATTGGCAGAAGAGTATGAGCTGCCCAGTGGGATTGGGTTCCGGTACTTACAGGTTCAGGGTTATGTGCTGTCCTTTCCTGACCTGCCGCCCCCATGGTTGCAGGAAACAGGGGTTGGTGAGGGCAGGGTGTCGGAGATCTATAAGGAATTAATGGACTGTGAGGGCACCACGACAGGAGAAGTTAAGCAGAAGTGGGAGGAAGAGATGGGGAGGATGTTGGAGGCTCTGGGAGAAGGGTGAATGCATCCTCTTTGTGCGCTAGGCTTAGCCTCATTCAATTTAAAGTAGTCCACAGGGTGCATAGGATGGTGGTCTGAATGAGCAGGTTTTTTGAAGGGGTGGAGGATCGGTGTGGGCGGTGCGAACCATGTCCACATATTTTGGGCCTGTTCGTAGCTGGAGGGATTTTGGTGGGAGTTCGCTGGTGTGATGCTAAGTTGGGAACATAGGCTGGCAGGGAAGGACAGAAGTGAAATGTGGAACTTGTTCAAGGAACAGGTGCTACGTGTCCTTGATATGTATATCCCTGTCAGGCAGGGAAGAGATGGTCGAGTGAGGGAACCATGGTTGACAAGAGAGGTTGGATGTCTTGTTAAGAGGAAAAAGGTGACTTATGTAAGGCTGAGGAAACAAGGTTCAGACAGGACATTGGAGGGATACAAGATAGCCAGGAGGGAACTGAAGAAAGGGATTAGGAGAGCTAAGAGAGGGCATGAACAATCTTTGGCGGGTAGGATCAAAGAAAATCCCAAGGCCTTTTACACATATGTGAGAAATATGAGAATGATTAGAGCGAGGGTAGGTCCGATCAAGGACAGTAGCGGGAGATTGTGTATTGAGTCTGAAGAGATAGGAGAGGTCTTGAATGAGTATTTTTCTTCTGTATTTACAAATGAGAGGGGCGATATTGTTGGAGAGGACAGTGCGAAACAGATTGGTAAGCTCGAGGAAATACTTGTCAGGAAGGAAGATGTGTTGGGCATTTTGAAAAACTTGAGGATAGACAAGTCCCCCGGGCCTGACGGGATATATCCAAGGATTCTATGGGAAGCAAGAGATGAAATTGCAGAGCCGTTGGCAATGATCTTTTCGTCCTCACTGTCAACAGGGGTGGTACCAGGGGATTGGAGAGTGGCGAATGTCGTGCCCCTGTTCAAAAAAGGAACTAGGGATAACCCTGGGAATTACAGGCCAGTTAGTCTTACTTCGGTGGTAGGCAAAGTAATGGAAAGGGTACTGAAGGATAGGATTTCTGAGCATCTGGAAAGACACTGCTTGATTAGGGATAGTCAGCACGGATTTGTGAGGGGTAGGTCTTGCCTTACAAATCTTATTGAATTCTTTGAGGAGGTGACCAAGCATGTGGATGAAGGTAAAGCAGTGGATGTAGTGTACATGGATTTTAGTAAGGCATTTGATAAAGTTCCCCATGGTAGGCTTATGCAGAAAGTAAGGAGGCATGGGATAGTGGGAAATTTGGCCAGGTGGATAACGAACTGGCTAACCGATAGAAGTCAGAGAGTGGTGGTGGATGGCAAATATTCAGCCTGGATCCCAGTTACCAGTGGCGTACCGCAGGGATCAGTTCTGGGTCCTCTGCTGTTTGTGATTTTCATTAATGACTTGGATGAGGGAGTTGAAGGGTGGGTCAGTAAATTTGCAGACGATACGAAGATTGGTGGAGTTGTGGATAGTAAGGAGGGCTGTTGTCGGCTGCAAAGAGACATAGATAGGATGCAGAGCTGGGCTGAGAAGTGGCAGATGGAGTTTAACCCTGAAAAGTGTGAGGTTGTCCATTTTGGAAGGACAAATATGAATGCGGAATATAGGGTTAACGGTAGAGTTCTTGGCAATGTGGAGGAACAGAGAGATCTTGGGGTCTATGTTCATACATCTTTGAAAGTTGCCACTCAAGTGGATAGAGCTGTGAAGAAGGCCTATGGTGTGCTCGCGTTCATTAACAGAGGGATTGAATTTAAGAGCCGTGAGGTGATGATGCAGCTGTACAAAACTTTGGTAAGGCCACATTTGGAGTACTGTGTACAGTTCTGGTCACCTCATTTTAGGAAGGATGTGGAAGCTCTGGAAAAGGTGCAAAGAAGATTTACCAGGATGTTGCCTGGAATGGAGAGTAGGTCTTACGAGGAAAGGTTGAGGGTGCTAGGCCTTTTCTCATTAGAGCGGAGAAGGATGAGGGGCGACTTGATAGAGGTTTATAAGATGATCAGGGGAATAGATAGAGTAGACAGTCAGAGACTTTTTCCCCGGGTGGAACACACCATTACAAGGGGACATAAATTTAAGGTGAAAGGTGGAAGATATGAGGGATATCAGAGGTAAGTTCTTTACCCAGAGAGTAGTGGGGGCATGGAATGCACTGCCTGTGGAAGTAGTTGAGTCGGAAACATTAGGGACCTTCAAGCAGCTATTGGATAGGTACATGGATGACGGTAAAATGATATAGTGTAGATTTATTTGTTCTTAAGGGCAGCACGGTAGCATTGTGGTTGGCGCAATTGCTTCACAGCTCCATGGTCCCAGGTTCGATTCCGGCTTGGGTCATTGTCTGTGCGGAGTCTGCACGTCCTCCCAGTGTCTGCGTGGGTTTCCTCCGGGTGCTCCGGTTTCATCCCACAGTCCAAAGATGTGCGGGTTAGGTGAATTGGCCAATGATAAATTGCCCTTAATGTCCAAATTGCCCTTGGTGTTGGGTGGAGGTGTTGAGTTTGGGTATGGTGCTCTTTCCAAGAGCCGGTGCAGACTCAAAGGGCCGAATGGCCTCCTTCTGCACTGTAAATTCAATGATAATCGATGATTAATCTAGGACAAAGGTTCGGCACAACATCGTGGGCCGAAGGGCCTGTTCTGTGCTGTATTTTCTATGTTCTATGTTCTATGCCTGAAGTGCTGAGGGTGAAGGTGGTCCCAGTGGCAATTTTTGGAGTGTCGGAAGACCCGGGAGTCCAGGGGGTGAGAAAGGCTGACGTTTTGGCCTTTGCCTCTCTGGTAACCTAGAGACAGATCCTGTTGGCCTGGAGGGACTTGGGGCTGCCAAAACCAGGAAGTGTGGGTGAGCAACCTCGCGGAATTCCTTAGGCTGGTAAAAATCAAGTTTGCCTTGAGAGGGTCTGTGGAGTGGTTTGCCCGGAGATGGAAACGGTTTATTGATTTCTTCCAGAATAGTTAAGTCAGCAGGGGGAAGAGACTTTGGGGTTAAAAAAGGAGGCAGAGTGGGTGGAGGGTAACAGCACGGAGAGTGGGTGGGCGCGGTGTGTTTGACATTGTTCACTGGAATATCTCCAGAGTTGATGCTACACCAAATGCAAGGTTGTAATAATTGCTTATTGTTAAGGCAGAATCGCCTGAACGGCGTTATAAGTGTTGGTCCCAGCTTGGATACCAGGTTGAGGGGCATCTGCCACAACCCACTATTAGCATCACATTCAGTGAAGAGCAGTGTTGGCATCTTTTGTACATCTTTCCCTCCTGATCACACTTCAGTTATCATTACCTGTATCACTGCTCTGCACTATGACTTTATCCTTTCTTTTTAACTTTCCAAATCTCCCTTCCCGCCAACCCTGCCTCCCACTATTTAGTTTAAAGCCTAGTTATGCGATACGCCAGGACGCTGGTCCTAGTGTGGTTCAAGTGAAAACCGTCCCAGTGGTGCAGCTCCCTTTTCCCCTCAGTATTTGTGCTGGATCCCCAGGAATCGAAACCCATTTCTCCAACATCAATCTTTGAGTCATGCATTCAAGGTCTCTGATCTTATTTACCTTTCACTAATTTGCTTGCGGCTCAGGTAGCAATTCAGAGAGATGATTATCTTTGTGGTTCTGTTTTTTCTAAATTTAGCCCTTAGCTGCTCACACGTTTTCAGCAAAACCTCTTTCATAGTCCCACCCATGTTCACAATTTATATTAACAAATTGGACTAGGAATCAGAATGATAACATTTACTTATGACCAGTAATTGGAGGTTAGTTAATATAGAGAGGAAGACATTAATAAACATGCAGAACGAACATGGGTGAATTAATTTCACTATTGGTGAGTGCAAGGTGGTGCATTTTGGTAGAAAGAATAAGTAGGTCATGTACTGCATGGGTAATAACAGCCAAATGAGTCAGAGGCAGAGGAATAAAGGGATCTAAGGTATAGATATACAAATGACCAGAAGTAGCACCACAGGTCAACAAGGCCATTATAAAAGAAAACCATGCAATCACTGGGATTCATTTCTAGAGGGACAGAATTGGAAAGCACCGAAATTACATTAAGCTGGTATCAAACATTGCTTAGTCCATATGGTGTTTGTACACCACTCTGGCCTCCATATTATAAAGAGCATGTAGAGACTTGGAAGAAGTTACCAAAAAATGATTCACAATGATTCCAGAACTGAGAGGGTTATCCTCGCAGCAAAGATTGAACACGTGGAGGTTCTTTCCTCTGGAAAAGAGAAGCCCATAGTTGACCTTGTGAAGATGTTTAAGATTACAAAAGGGCTTGATTGGGTTATTGTAGAGACTTTTCCAATTTGGGGACTCCAAAACAAGAGGTCATAAATATATGTTAGTCATCAATAAATAAAATTGAGACTTTGGGAGGCACCTCTTTACTCAACAGTGGATTACGGTACCACAGGAGCAGGTGCGGCAAATAACAGAAATGCACTTAATGGGAGAAGCGATAGGCAGATGAAGAAGAAAATTATTTGCGCCATTGGGGTTAAATGAAGAGGAATGGGAGGAGACTCATGCAGAACATAATGGCAGCATTGACAATCTGTGCTGAATGGCTTGTTTCTGTGCTGTATGTAACTCAACATAATATAATTCATCTCCATCCCAAACTCACCATTGAAATCTTTCATTCCACCATTGTCCAAAAGTTCTCATTGACTCTTCATTACCTTGTTACATGATTTTTTCAACAGCCCCCGATCAGTATTCTGTGCTCCACCCTACATGAACTCTTAATTATACAAAGTTACATCACGCTTCCAATGTATCAGCGTCAAACTTCTCCTTTTCATCTGTAATTCACTGAATAGATCTATTCATTCCAACTCTGCAAACCCCTTCAGCTTTATTCTTCAACATATGCCCTTTCACTCTTCCGAATCTGATCTATCGTGTTCTCCTCCTCCGTTTCCTCTCCCACAAGTGGCTGAGCATTCATTCATCTTCATCCCAGAGCTTAGTTCCCTGCGCTTTGCAACATTTCTCATCTTTATTTTTTATGCCCTTGATCACCTCCCCTGCCTTAAATAGTGCTGGCGCTAGGACCAATAATTTTAATAATGGCTTAGACTTGGATGTACAAGGCACAATTTCAAAATTTGTGGATGGCATAAAACTTGGAATGATATTGGACTATGACGAGGATATTGAGAGACATCAAGAGCAGAGACAGGTTGGTGGAATGAACAGACACTCGCAGAAGGGTGTGAAGTGATACATTTTACAATTTAAAGGGTACAATTCCAAAGAGAGTTCAGAAATACAGGCCTGTGAATACATGTTCATGAATCACTGTAGGGAATGCAAGGCATATGGGATTCTGAGCTTTACAAATAAAGCCTTTGACTACAAAAACAAAGTTATGGTGCACCTTTCCAAACCACTGGTTCGATCACAACTGGAGCATTGTGTCCAATACGGAGTACTGCAATTTCAGAAGGATGTGATGTGAATGCTTTAGAGAGGGTAGGGAAAGGTTTAGGAAAATGAACCCTTGGATGAGAGATTTCAGCCAAACGAACGGGAGAAGCAGAGACTTCTCCTCAGAGAAGGTTGACAAAGATTTGACAGCGTATGCAGGATCACGTGTTGTCTAGACAGAGCAGATGGAGACAAACTGTTCCCATTGGCAGAAGGATCAAGAACCCAAGGACATAGAATTTAAAGGAATTGACAGAAGAACCAAAGATGATAGGAATAATTTTTTATTTTTATTTTTTAAAGACAGGGGTTGGTTAGGATCTGGAATGCATTTCCCGAAAGAGTGGTTGAGGCAGATTTTGGGTTTACAAAAGGGAATTGGATAAGCACTTGAAGGGGAGAAAAGGGGAGAAAATGCAGAGGTGTGGGGAAAAGGGCACGAAATGGAACCAGCTAAATTACATTTGCAGAGAACAGGCACAGGCTTGATGGGCAAAATGGCCTTCTCCCTCTTTTCTATAAGTCCTACGTGGTCTGACTACCAATTTTAAACCACCTCGGGATAATTTTTGGTGTTAAAGAATTATATTGATGCTAGTTTTGTTGACAATCTAGGGAGCTGAATAATAGGTCTTCCAGGACACAGCTGTTAAACAAATTTTAAATGGAACTGTGGATAATTTAGTGGAAAAGAACTTCACATTGCATTATCACGGACTGAAGAGCATAGCCACATGACAGCACAATGAACCATTAAGTAACAGAGACAGCCCTTATAAATCTTTAAGCTAGATCATCTGAAATGAATAAGGTTTATCAGCTCAGGAAATTACTAATAACGTGTACATTTAAAAAAACCTTAAAAACAAGGCTTCTTTGAAGTTATTGTCCAACGAAAATACTTAAAACATAGAAACTAGGAGAACGAGTGGGCCATTCAGCCCATCAAGCCTGTTCCATTATTGCAATATAATCATGGCTGATCCTCCATCTCAATGCCATATTTCCGCTTTCTCCTCATACCCCCATGTCAATGTTAAAATCTATCTCTTTCTTAAATACATTCAGTGACTTGGCCTCCACAGGCTTGTTGTAGAGAATTCCATTGATTCACTCATGTGAAGATAACTTTGAGCGAAGAAATCTTTCCTCCTCTCAGTCCTAAATAGCCTACCTCGTATCCTGAGACAGTGTTCCCTGGTTCTAGACTCCCCAACCAGGGAAAACAACCACCACGCATTTACTCTGTCCATTCCCGTTAGAATTTTATACATTTCAATCAGATCTCCTTGCATCCTTCGAAACTCTAGTGAATACAGGATCAGTCGAACAAATCAATCCTCAGAGGACTGTTTCGCCAACCCCAGTATCAGCCTAGTGAACCTCTGCTGCACTCCCTCTATAGCAAGTATACCCTTTCTTAGCTAGGTAATCTAAAACTGCATGAAATACTTCAGGGGTGGTCTCACTAAGGCTCTGTATAACTGCAGTAAGGCATCCCAATGTCTGAACTCAAATCTTCTTGCAATGAAGGCCAACATGGCATTTTTCTTTCTAATTATTTGCTGCACCTACCTCCCCATTTTCAGTCACTGCTGTACAAGGACACCCAGATTCCTTTGTAACTCCACACATTCCAATATATCACCAGTTAAATAACACACTTATTTTCTGTTTTTCACACCCGAGGTGTGTAGCTTCACATTTAGCTGCGTTGTACTGCATCTGTCATGAGTTTGCCCACTCACTTTGCCTAAATCACCTTGAAGCCTCCTTACATCCTCCTCAACTCACAATTCTGCCAAGTTTTGAATCATCTGCAAACTTGGAAATGTTACGTTTGGTTCCCTCATCCAAGTTATTTCTATATATTGTGAACAGTTAGAGCCGAAGCACTGATCCCTGCGGTACCCCACAAGCCACTGCCTGCCTCGCAGAACAAGATCGATTGATTCTCTGTTTCCTGTCTATCAACCAACTCTTGATCCATGCCAGTACATTACCCCTATCCCATATTTTTCCCACTAACCGAGTCATCTGATCAAAATCCTTCTAAAAGTCCCAAAACATCCACTGGTTCTCCTTCATCCATTCTACCAGTTACACACTCAGAAAATTCCAGTAGTTTTGTTACGTTAAATTAGCAACATTTTAATAAATATTACAAGGACTCATGACACAAATAGTTTTCCAATGGGGTAAATACTTTCCAGTGTTGGAACTATGAGAAATGAATGCAACAAAAATACCACCCATCAGAATCTGCAATACTGAAATCAGACAGTTTCCATGACGTGCCTATTTTTCCTATTTAGGCAAAGCTACAGAAGTGACATCCCGCCAATGGTTTGAAGCTTGCGGATTAGGATGCTGCCTCAGGTCTTAAGATACTTTCAGTAGTTCATTTTGGGGCAATATTTTTGTCAGCAGGCGAAATCAAAGTTTATCGTGACACTGTAAATTTATCTAGAAGCAATCTTAGATTGGAAAAGATGGCTCAATTTTTCAAAAGTGTGGACTTTTTAGTATGACTTATAATAATAATAATAATAATCTTTATTGTCACCAGTAGGCAATGAAGTTACCGGGAAAATTCCTCAGTTGTCACACTCTGGCGCCTGTTGGGGTACATGGAGGGAGAATTCAGAATGTCCAAATTACCTAACAGCAAGTCTTTCGGTACTTATGGGAGGAAACCGGAGCACCTGGAGGAAACCCATGCAGACACAAAGAGAACGTGCAGACGACGCAGAGACAGTGACCCAAGCCGGGAATCAAAACTGCCGCTGTGAAGCAACAGTGCTAATCACTGTGCAGCGGTGCCCAAAAGTGGTTTTGATCTCTTCCTATAAATGGTTGCCATATGTCAGATGTCTCTGATAGAGGATGAAAATCAGTTCAATGGTGATAGCTCTGTTTGAAGGAACTTGCTTCAGTACATGAAAAAGTTCAATGATCTTATCACGTGTATCAAGGTCAGAAACACTGCTCAAATCCCCTAATATAATTTTCAACTGTAATAACCTACATGTACCTTTGTGTCTATATAATCTTGAAAACTTCCCATATTTATATATCATAGACCAGTGCACTTCTTACTGCATCTCCAGTTTACACTAACAGATCCTTTCTCAACATGCAGAAAGAAAGTGCTGTCTTCCCTGACAACTGTTTCTGTCCACAGAACAAATGATGCTTCCCCTCATCTCCCATCAACATCTCCGTGACACCCTACCCACTCGACATCACCCCCAACAGCTCGCCACCTTCCCACAAATTTTCCCATGCAATCTCAGGAGGTATAATATCTGCCCTTTTACTTCCCCTGCTCCTCACTGTCCAAAGCCCAAAACACTCCTTTCAGGTGAAGCAATGATTCACTTACACTTCTTTCAATTTGGTCTATTGTATTCACTGCTCACAATATGGTCTCAGCGATATTGGGAGAGTAAATGCAGACTGGGTGACCATTTGCAGAACACCTTTGCTTAGTCCAGGAGTGTGACCCTGAGTTTTCTGTTGCTTGCCATTTCAATTCACCATCTTGCACTCGTGGACATCGCCCAGCTGCAATGGTCCAATGCAAACTGGAAAAATAGCTCCTCATCTTCCGGTTAGACACTGTACCGCCTTATGAGTTCAATGATTTCTGCACTAAATTCTATGATTCTATGAACTTCAGATAATGAACTCTGTCCTCCATTTTGATCATTAAAAGAACAATCCTACTCCAACTCCTGCAGCAGGCCACTCTGTGACTTGTTCCTTTGTTTTGCTTTCACAGGGTGTTGACCCTTGTTTTGCTGTTAACAGATTCTGCCATCTAACCTTTATGCCACGATCAATAACTTCCTTAACACTCTTTGTCTTGTGCCCATGACATATTTGTCAAATCACTCCCAAACTCCCAGGGACCTTCTATTTTGCTCAGCCTGCTCTCTTCAACAGTACAAAATCCATCACATTTCAATCTCTCCTCAGTTCTGAAGAGGAGTCATATGGGCTCAAAAAATAAACTCTGGCACGATTCTCCCCAAAATGTTTTAAGTTGTGATGGGTTTTTCAGGGGGTTCCCCACCGCTATTGAATGACACAGCCTCCACCCATGGGCAATGTAACTCCCCACACATATGGGCACTACTCCACTCCCTCCAAGCAAGGACACCCCGCTACGGAGTCCCTGGGTGTCCCCCCTCTTCAGGCCCCCTTACAGAACTCCCTCCCTTCTAGGGCCCTCATCCATCACCCCGTCAACATCCCGGAGACCCCTACTTACCTGCTCTGTACTCCCCCACCCTTCAAACCCTCGTTTCATGGACATGTGCTCTCGCTTGAGCGCAATGCAGCCAGAGAATCATGCCCTCGGTTTTTTTTCTCTGCACAAATGCTGCCAGACCTGCTGAGTTTTTCCAGCATTTTCTGTTTTTATTACAGAACCTGCACTGTTTGGTTTTTATTACAGAATTATTTTCGGTCTTGTAATCCTATTCATGAAGGGAACAGGCTGGTTCATGGACATGCCTGAAAGAGCACTTCTTGCAGAAGACTGCTCATAACAGAAGGGAGAGGAACTACAGAGAAGGAGGAGACCCGAGTGCCCACTCCCCTTTCTATTGACTGGAAATAAATCAGAAAGGTGAAGATGAATCCTTTATTAGTCACAATTCAAAGAACAAATTGTGAACATGATCCTATTACGCTAACTTTTGATCCTCCTCTATTTCTCTAAATAAGTCACTTGAATCATTGTTGGATCTAGTTCTGGGGAATGACCTGGAAAGTGGATCAAGTATCAGTTGGGGAACATTTGACAAACAGCAATCATGTTATCACAAGGTTTAGGTTAGCTATGGTAAAAGGACAGATTAATATGGAGCGAAACATATGTAATTGGAGGAGGGCCAATTTCAATGGGTGTTTTGGAATCATAAATTAGTAGACTTCCTTTAAAGGGAAGGTGCTCACTTCAAATCAGTTTGGGTTCCACCAGGGCCATTCAGCTCCTGATCCCATTACAGCCTTGTTTGAAACATCGACGAAGAGCTGAGGTGAGGGAGATTGACCTTGACATCGTGGCAGTATTTGACCGAGTATGGCATTAAGGAGCCCTGGCAAACTTTTAGTCAATGGGAATCAGGGAAGGCTTGGGTTGACAAGTGGCAAGTAACATTTGCACCACACAAGTGCCAGACATTGACCATCTCCAAATGAGAGAATCGAACCATGGTGCAACACCCTGGAAATTACCATTAACCAGAAACTGAACAGGCCAAGCCACATAAATACTGTGGCTACAAGTGGAGGTCAGAGGCTAGGAATTCTGCAGGGAGTAACTTACCTTCTGACTCCCCAAAGCCTGTCCACCATCTAAAAAGCTCAAGTCAGGAGTGTGATGGAATGCTCTCTACTTGCCTGAAAAATTGCAGCACCAACAACACTCAAGCAGCTCACTTGATTGGCACAGCACATCCAACACCGTAAACATTCCCTTCCTCCACTACTGAGGCATAGTGGCAGCAGTGTGTACCATCTACAAGGTGCACTGCAGTAATTCACCAAAGCTCCTTGAACAGAACCTTTCAAACCCTGACCTCCAAGATCTAAAAGGACAAAGGCAGCAAATGCATGGGAACACTATCACCTTCAAGTTCCCCTCCAAGTCATAAACCACCATCCTGACTTGGAACTATATCACCATTACTTTACTGTCTTTGGATCAAAATCCTGGAACTCCATATGTAACAGTACCTACACCATATGAATTGCAGTGGTTCAAGAACACAGTTCGTCACCACCTTCTCAAGGACAATTAAGCATGGGCAATAAATGCTGGCCTTGCCAGCGACGTTAACATCCTGTGAAAGGATAAAAATATGTGCAAGGTTCTGGTGCAATATTATTTAATTCAAACTTATGCTTAAATTAATTGAACTCTAACTTGGAAAGAGTCCTTGGGCGGGATTCTCTGATCCTGAGGCTAAGTGTTGACGCCGTCGTAAACGGCGTTGCATTTCACGACGGCGTCAACGTGCCCTCAGGAGCAGCGATTCTGACCCCTACAGGGGGCCAGCACGGCACTGGAGCAACCCACGCCACTCCAGCTGCCAATGACGGTGTCAAATGGGCGCCGCGTGTCTGCGCATACGCACTGCAACCGCCGCCAATGCGCAGTGGCTCCCTTCTCCGCGCCGACCCCGACGCAGCATGCCATAGGGCTAAAGGGGCCGGCGCGGAGCAAAAGAGTCCCCAAGTCCGAGAGGCCGGCCCGCTGATCGGTAGGCCCCGATCGCGGGACGGACCACAGCGGAGGCCAACCCCTGGGGTCGGACCCCCCTCACCCCCCACCAGGTCGCCCCCGGATGCATGCATGCCACGGTTCCGCCGAGGAAGACCACACGTGGACAGCGGCGGGGCTCGGGTTTTTTGTGCGGCCGCACAGCCCATCCCGGGCGGAGAATCGCTGGGGAGGTGGGGGGGGGGGGGGGGGGGGGGGGGGGGGGGGGGGGGGGGGGGGGGGGCTGGCGCTCCGAACGCGCCAATTCTCCGCTCTCAGGAGAATCGGCGGACCGCCGTTGGGGCGGCGTCATGCGATTCGCGCCTGGCCCGGCGATTCTCCAGCCGGTATGGGCCGAGAGAATCCCGCCCCCAATCTCAGGAAAGGGGCTTGATGTATGGGGATAGTAGGGAGGCGTGCTGTGGCTATCATCAGAGTCACAGTCGCTGTCTCTGCTGCTGCAGTCTGTGGGCGTTCCGGGGCGGAGTGTAGATTTTGGGGGTGGAGTCGGGTGCGAGTCTGTGTCTGGGCTGGACGTGGCGGGGGTTGATGCGGTTACGTTGGCTGTGGGCGGGGTGTGGTCTGCTGCGTCAAGCATGACGTGGTTTGACTGGGCTCCATAAGCCTTTAACTGGTTTATGTGAAACCACGCAGTCTTACCATTTGGGTATTTGATTTTATATACCGATGGGCTTACTTTATCCGTAATGGAGTACGGACCTGGTATTTTGGAGACAGAAATGTGCTGGGGTTATACACAGACAACATCACTTGTTGTCCTATATCATACTCCGTTGCATGTACTGCCTTATCAAAACAGGCCTTGCTCAGTTTTCTTTTGGTGCTCAGTTTAACAGCGGCTGCTAAGTGAGCTGTTTTTACATTCGCAACTAATTGCTCAACGGCTTTCTCGTGGGTGAGGGCCGTAACTTCAGGGCTGGTCAGGTCTAAACCTAACAAGTACCCTGTCCCTTTCATAGGGCGTCCGGTCATTAGGGTGTGTGGGGTGTAACCTGTGGAGGGGGAAAACAGTGTTACGCAAAAACATCAGCGCAAAGGGGAGGACAGAATCCCAAGTGGTGTTGTTTTGCTGGACTATTTTTCGGACGGTGGTTTTTAGGGTCCGATTCATGCGCTCCACTATACTACTCGACTGTGGGTGGTACGCAATGTGAAAGTTTTGGGTTATGCCAAATATTGTGAGGACGTTCTGCATGACCCGTCCCGTAAAGTGAGAACCTTGGTCCGATTCAATACTGCGGGGGAGTCCCCATCTTGTAAAGATGTGGTGTGTTAGGATCTTGGCTGTGGTTTTTGCTGTGTTGGTGCGGGCTGGAAATGCTTCCACCCACTTTGTAAATGTGTCTATGACTACCAGAACATATTCATAGCCATTCCTGCAAGGAGGCAATGGACCTATAAAATCGATCTGGAGGTTAGTCCAGGGGCCGTTAACGGGTCGGGTGTGGCTGAGTTGTGCCTTTTTGGCATATCTATCTGGGTTGTTCTGTGCGCAGATGAGGCAATTCTCAATGTAATGGGATACATCTTCCTTGAGACTTGGCCACCAACAAAGCTGTTTGAGGTGGGATCGATTCCCTGGTGTCCATGACCATCATGGAATAAACAGATTAATTGGTTCCTATCCTGGTCAGGAACTATATAAAGGGTGTCCTTTAACACCACACCGTCATGTGTGGTTATCGTATTTCTGTACCTCTCGTGTGAGGCTGGAAACTTCCCTTGCACGATCTCAGTGTGAGCGCTATCCTGCTTCTGGGCCTCTACCAAATCTTCGATCCTAGTCTGCGTGACCTGAACTGCACTCACTGGTGCACTCACTGGGGCGCTTTCGGGGGGCTTCCAACCAAAAGTACCCATGTCTGGATCCTGCCTTAGCCAGTGCGTCGGCTTTTACATTTCCTGGGGGGGGGAGGAACGATGGTGGCTGTGGACTTTTAGAATGCCAAAAGTCCTGTCCTTCGCTTTTTGCGAAATATGGCGGAGTAATGGGGCTGATGGGAGGGGTTTTCCATCCACGGAAACAAATCCTCTTGTTTCCCAGAGGGGCAGAAATTCGGTGAGGCTGTTGCAGACGTATAGGCTGTCTGAATATATGTCTGCTGGGCTGGGGAAGGAATCGGAGTGCTCTACAATGTAGGCGATGGCCGCAAGCTCTGCTGCCTGCGCGCCTAAGTGTCCGGGTAATTTTAATGTGATTTCCTCGAGGGCGCGTCACTGCGTGTCCTCCACATAAATCCCGCAACCTGTTATGCGTTGCCCATCCAGGACTTTGGAAGATCCATCCACATAGATCCTAATGAGATCACATGTGTCCGGGTGAGGGGGGCTTTGAGATGGAGTGGCTAGTTTTCTGGGGGGGGGGGGGGGGGGGGGGGTGTTTTAGCTATAAAGGGGCCTGTATTATGGTGGGGCGAGATGATTTCACACTCATGGGGTGTTCCGGGGTACTGTAGATTGTCCGCCAAGTGTGTGTGTGTGTGTGTTTTGGTCCGTTTGACTGTGATGTCCCGTCCTTGTAAGAGAAGGGTCCACCTAGCAGCACGGATTTGGCTAACGGTACCGTCTTTAAGTCGTCCGTCTAGTAAAAGTTGGGTGGGGGTGTGCTTGGTCAAAATGGTGATGGGGTTCAGTCCAGTAATGTATGAAAAGTACTGGACTGCCCAGAAAACTGCGAGCAAGTGCCTCTCACAGGCTGAAAATCCTTGCTCCACAGCATCTAAAATTCGGGAGGCATAAGCCACGGGTCTGAGCTGGTCGTGCCGTCCCTGAAGGAGCACGGCTGAAAGGGTGCGGTCTGTGGTCGCTACCTCTATGGCGTAAGGGTGACGAATGTGATATAAAATAGTTACTTTAGAGATATTAGTTAATGTAATGTAGAGGTCGGCCAGTCTAATTCTGGTGAGTTCACAGACAAAGGATTTCAGACCGCATGGAAAAGCAGGAAGAGGTGTGTCCACCAAAGCAGGAGAAAAGGATGCTGGGTAATAGGGGCCAGAGGAAGGGATTGGAAGTGAGCCAATCAGAATAGATCAACAGGTCAGGAGGGATATAGGATGACCTATGGGCATCGTGTATGTGAAACTTGATGCCATTTGAATGTATCAGTACAGATTCCTTTGTTCCATATCCTCACTTGATTCCAGAAGTCCATGGAGCAGAATGTGCTTCGTACTCCTGAGAATTGAGGAACATTTGCAAGCTAAATAAGATAACTAATGCTGTACCTGCAAATCCATCTAGACTTTTATTGAGGCCAGACTGACGGGTAAAGAAACTTGGGATTCAACAAGGGGAAAGCGGGTCTGGAACGCTCCTTTCTTTAGGAGGTCTGAGAGGGGCGCTGCCTTGCTGGCAAAACCGTCGATGAGGTTTCGGCAGTAGCCAACCAGTCCTAAAAACAACCGGAGGGCTGAAACGTTCTGGGGAAGGGGCAATTTAGCGATCGAGTCAATTCATTTGTGCTCGATCTCGATTTTGCCGTGTGAGATAATAGTACCCAAATATACCACTTTTTCTTCCAATATCTGGGCCTTTTTGGGGTTGACTTTACATCCAATGGAATGTAATAATTCCAGGAGTTCGGACAGAAGCTCAATGTGCTCTTCCTTTGTGTCTGTCTGCAGTAGTAGATCATCTACATACTGTACCAGATATTCGGGGCGAGAAAATTTCGCTAGTCCATTTGCCAGCTGTCGGTGGAGAATGGAGGGGGAGTTGTGGAAGCCTTGTGGCAGGCATGTCCACGTGTATTGCTGCGCTCGGAAAGTGAAGGCAAATTTATACTGGCACGCCTTTGCCAATGGAATGGACTAGAATCCATTACTGACGTCCAAAACCGTGAAATATCGGGCATGGAGTCCCTGTTTGAGCATGGTCTCGGGACTTGTTGCAACGGTGGGGCCTGCTGCGGGGGTGACTTTATTGAGTTCCCGATAATCAATGGTCAAGCGCCATGATCCGTCGGGCTTCCTTACTGGCCAAATCGGGGCATTATTAGTTGAGGCTACCGATCTTAGGACGCCCTGCTCTAATAAGCTTTCTATAACCTTTAGGATTTCTCCCTCTGCTTCTAGGGGGAATCCGTACTGTTTTTGGGGTCTAGGGTCCGGTCCTGTACTTGTACGGAGCCAGTCATCCATCCACAGTCGTGCTTGTGGGTCGCGAATGCTGCCCTGTTCTTTTGCAGGACTGCCCTAATCTGTCGGACCATGCTGAGTGTGGTGGGGTTGAACCAAAACTCGCCTACTGCTCTAATTTTGTTCATATAGTCCCCAATGTTGAGCGTTGCGGGGGCTCTAGCGGATTTCGCCATCTTCCAGACGCACTGGTTGACTGGATCGAAAGAGAGGTGGTGGGAATTCATGAAGTCGATTCCCAAAATGTGTTCTGCTGTTTGGGGCAGGTCGACTAAGACTACAGGGTGTTTTGTGTTAATGGTTCCGATTTGGATGGGTACAGTGGCTGTGATGTGTCCCTGCTGTGAGTGGCATTTGAAGCCGCTGAGGGTGATAGTGGCTGTAGTGGGCCACGTGTCCTTACCAAGGGTGGAGGAATTTAAGGTGGTGCGGGACCCTCCTGTGTCCCAAAGAAACTCGATCGGCTGTCCCCGAATTTTCGCTGCGACTACGGGTCGTCCTGACCTATCCCAAAGGGTATCGCAGACCCAACTGGGGGAGTCTGTACACCATCAGTCCGTTCCGGTCAAGTCCGTCTGATCCGAACGGGCGCTAACGCTATGTATGGGCTCTGCCTTTTTCTTAGTGAGAGTGCCTGTCTGTTGGGCTCTGTGGCTTTTTAGGGGCATTGCATTCTTTGGCAAAATGTCCCAACTGTCCGCAGTTGTAGCATTCTTGCGGTTTTGCTGGGGGGCTGCTCTTTCCCTCGTTTACCCAGGCGGGGTTGTGGAGAGTGGTTCTTACTGCCTGCACGTCTGCGGCGGCTTGCTTTTCCTCGGGGGTTTTAGCGGCGGGTTTATTGTGAGCAGACTGTTCCCAAACGCGGGACAATCTTTTTACCACCCACTTCTCATTATGAGCCTCCTCCGAGGGGTCATAATTACTACAGGCATTCTGTCCTGCTTCTGTGGCATGGGAGATAAGGGTGCGGGTCCATTTGGCCATATTGTCTGCGAAAACGGCTTCAAAGTGAGTCCACAAGCGTCCTGCAAACGCTGTGGGGTGTTCAGACTTCTTCTGTCTGCACTTATTTAGGCCATCCACGGGGTCACCCCGGTTATTCCCGATCGCATCCAGGATCGCGGTATGCATTTCTGAAAGGGTGCCTCCTCCTGCATTCTGTGGGTCGGGAAGGGCTGCTGCTAGCGATGGGTCTAAGCTTAGGACCATGAGCTTTACCTGCTCTTTCTCATCCAGGCCGTACAAGGTCGCCTGGTGTTTGACGGTGGCAAAGAAATGGTGTGGGTCTGAAGCGGGGAGGAACAGTGTGATTTTCGCACACGCGTCCGTAATTGGGTCACTGTGAGGGGGGTGGAATATAGGAATTCCGCCTCGTCTGCTGTGGCGGTGCGGTGGGTTGTTACAGGGTTCATGGGCGCCTGAACTACCTGCTGTGTGGGGGGTGGGGGTGCTTTCCTCCTTTGGGGCTTTCCCTGCGCACATGTTCCCTGAACATATCTCTGCGCTGTCTCCTGCAATTTCTCCCAATCAGGGCCGTCTTCCTGTTCTAAACTTTCCCCAAAGGTGTCTTGGAATCCTTTTTGGACAGAAAGCAGTGATTGCAGGTCTGCAATTTGCTTTTGGCACTTCGCATGGTCTAATGTACTCTGCCTTTGTTCCGTGGTTGCAGCGTGGAGCGCTCTCAAGGCTGCCTTGAGATCACTACATTGTTTCTGTAGCGTCTCCACCTGCTTCTCTGTCTCTTTCTTTACCAGGACTGCACGCTGTGTGTCCTGATAAGCCTTCTCATACTGGGATTGAAAACTGCTTAAATGCGCCAGTCAAGACTGGTGAACCCTTTTGGCGTCAGCCAGCTCTTCGTCATTTTGCCGCTAACTGCCTTTTCAATTCCAGGTTCTCTTTCTCTATCTCGCATACATCGATTTTACTCATACGATGTATGCCTTCTATTTCTTTCTGGAGCGTCCTGACGACCTCCTCTGTGCCTCGCAATTGTGCCATGCAGGACACGATTGCCATCAGCTTGCGCGCTTTTGCTAAGCTCTTCTTATGGATTTCACTCATGTTCTCCGACCAAGTATGCCCTATACTTCCGGGACCAGAGTCATCATTATTGCAGAAATCATTCCACACGGGCCATCCTTTGCCCTGTAGAAATTTCCGAATTTCCACTTCCCAAATGGGACACTGTCCCACTTTAATGCTGCTGATCGCTGCAACCGCAAATTCTTCGGGATTCATGAGGCGTTGCATTGCCTGCATGGCCACCTCTCCTATCTGCTTGCTTTGTTCGAATTTGGAACAGGGGGCTAAGGTGGTGTCGTAGATGCGGGTACGGCTTGCGCTAATTTCCGAAAATACCGACTTCCGACAGTTTTGACGCAACAAAAATCTATCAGTTTTACCTTATAGCCCTGTTAGTTTCGCATGCATACACACACTTCTGAATTATGAATTATTAATCAGAACCGCTTGAACACGTGGTTTTTGTTTCCAATTGGATTCTAATTCAAAATTTCTTCGGTTCTCCCGGAGTGGTTTTCCACTTCTAGATCGGGTCCCGTCAGGATGTCGCCAATTATGTTGCTCTTATTAGCCTTAGTTTTATTAGCTCTAATTATGTCACCTTTAATCACGAGTCGCCAGGTATCTTTCTGATACCGCCACGTGGTTCAAGCTCTAGTTATGATTAATACGACAGCACACCGCTTAGTAAGATTGAAATCAACGGTCATTTATTATGTACGGCAATAAATACTTACACAATAATCCTACTTTCTATATCACTACCTACCACTACTGGCCAATACTTAACTTTTGGGAATGGCCCACCAGGTCAGGGAAACGAATGGCTTATCGAATTGGGTCTGCGGGATTCAAAAGGCTGATACGGGTCGATGGCTAGGAGTCTCAATCGGGTAGCGATCGCTGGAGTCAAACTTACGGTTTCTGGTCGAATGTTCTTGCGAAGGTTGCGAGCAGGAGAAGAAGGGAGAGAGAGAGAGAGAGAGAGAGAGAGAGAGAGAGAGATCTGAACTTGGCCCCTCAATTTATAGTTCCCAGGGGCTTCCCGCCTCTCGGGGCGGACCTTGACCCCGAGTCCCAAGTGATTGGACTTGTTCCCAATCACTGGGTTCGATATGCTCCAATAATGGGGCGATTCCATGATCGGGGGGGTGGTTGTTCACCTGTCTTTGTCCCGGCCACTGCTGGCGCCGAGAGGTCTGGCCCGGCATTCAATTGCTAATATGTTGCAATTGTTCCCGGGGATAGTCGATTAAACTGCAGATGTCAGTGTTGATGTGCTGCTAATGGTCGCAGGTATCGATCTGGGCCGACTTCCCCAGAGCCGAATACGCTATTCTGGCTGCTTTTCCCATCAGCCTTTTAGGTTAGGCATTTTATATCGGGTTTTGGCCAAATTAATCGGGAATCAGCCATTTTAGGTGGCTACACCCCCCAGTGAAGGGTCCCCCCGCCCCCACCAGGGCGGCTGCAGACTGACTCCGCAGCCGCCACTGGCCGTTCCCGACAGACAAAACATGGTTAGAACCACGGCGTCGGGAACTCGGCCAGTGTTTGTCAGAGAATCGCCCCGGGGGCCTCTGTCAATGCGATTTGCGATATGCGATTCGCCGGGGACCGGGGAAGCGTGCGAGTGGTGTCACGTCGGATTTCGGTGTCAACGCCTATTCTCCGCCCCCGTGTCGATCGCAATTTTGGCGCGGTGGCTCGGAGAATCCAGCCCTAATTTTTATGCTGGAGAGATGGTTAGCCATGAGTTGGATTTCTCTCTCTTACCCTTTACAGCTACATTGATGCAAGGCAAATTTGGTGGCCTCAGATTCTGCAACATTAAAATTTGGTAACTATTTGGATGACTTTTGCCTTTAATGCTGAGATATCAGATTTTTCTCAAGACATGGCCATGTTTCATAGAATTCCTACGGGCAGAAGGAGGCCATTCGGCTCATCGAGTCTGCACCAACCCTCCGAAAGGGCACCCCACCCAGACCAACTTCCCCCAACCTATCTCCATAACCCCACCTAACCTGCACATCTTTGGATTATGGGAGGAAACTGGAGCACCCAGAGGAAACCCAAGAAGACATGGGGAGAACATGCAAACTCCACATAGTCACCCAAGGGCGAATTGAACCCGGGTCTCTGGCGTTGAGGCAGGAAACAGTGCTAACCAGTACACAAGAATAGTTACTGTATAGGATGCTCATTTCAGAAAGAAGCTATTCATGGGGGGCCGGGGTGGTAGGTGTTGCTGTGCTGGTGGACTTTCCAAACAAAATAAAAAAAGACAAGTTTACAATGTAAAGCTGCAGAATTTTTATAGAATTACACTCGTTATAGGGGCTGGTTTAGCACCGTGGGCTAAACAGCTGGCTTGTAATGCAGAACAAGGCAGCAGCGCGGGTGCAATTCCTGTACCGGCCTCCCCAAACAGGTGCCGGAATGTGGTGACTAGGGGCGTTTCACAGTAACTTCACTGAAGCCGACTTGTGACAATAAGCGATTATTATTAGTTGCAGGGAGATGCTGGCCTCAGAGAGAGTTCAGCATAGATTTACCATAATTATACCTGGAATCCAAGGGTTAAACTATGAAGAGGGATTCAACAAACTAGGGTTGTATTTCCTGTGATTTTAATCAAAGCTAAGATATTGGGGGACAGAATGATGAGAGAGAGAAATATTTCCACTAATTGGCAAGTTTAAGACGAGGGGCATAGCCAAAAAATTGAAAACCTGACCTTTCAGGAATGAAATTGGAAAACACTTCTCGGAGAGTGTCAAATTCTCTTCAGCAAATGGCAATTGGTCCTCGAATAACTGTTCATTTTAAAGCTGCGATTGATCGATTTATATTAACCAAAAAGGTACAAAATATACAGGACATGGGCAGCTATCTGGAGCTAGATCAGAGATCTGCCATGATCTCACTGAATGGTGGAACAGACTAGCAGGGCGAAATGGCCAAAGCGTGGTCTGATGGCGACTTTGAGGTAGAGTGAAATGGGTAATAACAAATTAGCATCCTGTTTTACATCCCTCTCAGAGTCAGTTTTTATTTCCACTGAAGTCAATGTTTTGTGATTCAAATTTCCAAGCATTACGAGTGAATAAAATCATGGTATCAAAACTATCAATGTCACAATATATAAATTAATAAAAACAATAGCTAAATTGAAGTTAACCAATTATTTTTTGAATTTATGAGTACAACATTTTTCATTTCAAAAACATTTAAAAGTGCATATGTTAAACTACAGTCTGTTCCCACCTTCCACTTCTTCTCGTTCAGCAGCAAACTCTGTGCAAACTCTGTGCAAACTCTAAAAATCATAAGCCGAGACTTTACAAAGCACTACTTTCTTACCCATCTATGACAGTTAATTGAAAGCTTATAATTGACTTGGTAAAACCTGTGGGCTAATCTTATAGGTTGCAGAAAACAAAGCAATTAAAACAAGTAGTTGATTATATCCTCCAACATATTGCAAATTGGAACATAATTTCAAACCATCAGCTAGAAATTGTTAGTAATATTTTAGCAGGCAAATGCTTAACAAGCCTATGTTAAAGAATTGGTCAGGAATTCCATTAAAACAGTAGATGGACTTTAAGGGGGCGATTACCTAGTCCCGGGCCGGGCCGGAGAATTGGTGCAACCACGCCACGACGCACCGACGCGCAATTCTCCGAGGTGCTGAGATTCAGCGCCATTTGCGTCAGCACGTTTGGCGCGGCGCCGGCTGAGGGCTGCAGGAATCGGCGGGGCCGCCGATTCTCCGGCCCGTCTGGGCCGAGCTGCCGCGCCGATACGACAGAGTCCGGCTGGCGCCGTTCACCCCTGGTCACTGCCGGCGGGAACGGTCGGGGGGGGGCGGCCTGTGGGGGGGGGGGGCCTCCGACGGGGTCTGGCCCGCGATGGGGGCCCAAGGTACTAAATGAATACTTTGCATCAGTATTCACCAAAGAGAAGAAATTGGTAGATGTTGAGTCTGGAGAAGGGTGTAGATAGCCTGGGTCACATTGTGATCCAAAAAGACGAGGTGTTGGGTGTCTTAAAAAATATTAATGTAGATAAGTCCCCAGGGCCTGATGGGATCTACCCCAGAATACTGAAGGAGGCTGGAGAGGAAATTGCTGAGGCCTTGACAGAAATCTTTGGATCCTCGCTGTCTTCAGGGGATGTCCCGGAGGACTGGAGAATAGCCAATGTGGTTCCTCTGTTTAAGAAGGGTAGCAAGGATAATCCAGGGAACTACAGGCCGGTGAGCCTTACTTCAGTGGTAGGGAAATTACTGGAGAGAATTCTTCGAGACAGGATCTACTCCCATTTGGAAGCAAATGGATATTAGTGAGAGGCAGCATGGTTTTGTGAAGGGGAGGTCGTGTCTCACTAACTTGATAGAGTTTTTCGAGGAGGTCACTAAGATGATTGATGCAGGTAGGGCAGTGGATGTTGTCTATATGGACTTCAGTAAGGCCTTTGACAAGGTCCCTCATGGTAGACTAGTATAAAAGGTGAAGTCACACGGGATCAGGGGTGAGCTGGCAAGGTGGATACAGTACTGGCTAGGTCATAGAAGGCAGAGAGTAGCAATGGGAGGATGCTTTTCTAATTGGAGGGCTGTGACCAGTGGTGTTCCACAGGGATCAGTGCTGGGACCTTTGCTCTTTGTAGTGTATATAAATGATTGAGGAAAATGTAACTGGTCTGATTAGTACGTTTGCAGACGACACAAAGGTTGGTGGAATTGCGGATAGCGATGAGGACTGTCAGAGGATACAGCAGGATTTAGATTGTTTGGAGACTTGGGCGGAGAGATGGCAGATGGAGTTTAATCCGGACAAATGTGAGGTAATGCATTTTGGAAGGTCTAATGTAGGTAGGGAATTTACAGTGAATGGTAGAACCCTCAAGAGTATTGAAAGTCAAAGAGATCTAAGAGTACAGGTCCACAGGTCACTGAAAGGGGCAACACAGGTGGAGAAGGTAGTCAAGAAGGCATACGGCATGCTTGCCTTCATTGGCCGGGGCATTGAGTATAAGAATTGGCAAGTCATGTTGCAGCTGTATAGAACCTTAGTTAGGCCACACTTGGAGTATAGTGTTCAATTCTGGTCGCCACACTACCAGAAGGATGTGGAGGCTTTAGAGAGGGTGCAGAAGAGATTTACCAGAATGTTGCCTGGTATGGAGGGCATTAGCTATGAGGAGCGCTTGAATAAACTCGGTTTGTTCTCACTGGAACGAAGGAGGTTGAGGGACGACCTAATAGAGGTCTACAAAATTATGAGGGGCATAGACAGAGTGGATAGTCAGAGGCTTTTCCCCGGGGTAGAGGGGTCAATTACTAGGGGGCATAGGTTTAAGGTGAGAGGGGCAAGGTTTAGAGTAGATGTACGAGGCAAGGTTTTTACGCAGAGGGTAGTGGGTGCCTGGAACTCGCTACTGGAGGAGGTGGTGGAAGCAGGGACGATAGTGACATTTAAGGGGCATCTTGACAAATACATGAATAGGATGGAAATAGAGGGATACGGACCCAGGAAGTGTAGAAGATTGTAGTTTAGTCGGGCAGCATGGTCGGCACGGGCTTGGAGGGCCGAAGGGCCTGTTCCTGTGCTGTACATTTCTTTGTTCTTTGTAATCATTGCCACTTTGTATACATTTCCCTTCAATTTGATACTCTCCCTTATTTCCTTAGATATCCACTGTCGATTTTCCCTCTTTCTACCGTCTTTCCTTTTTGTTGGCATAAACCTTTGCTGAGCACTGTGAAAAATCGCTTGGAAGGTTCTTCACTGTTCCTCAACTGTTTCACCATGAAGTCTTTGCTCCCAGTCTACCTTAGTTAGTTCTTCTCTCATCCCATTGTAATCTCCTTTGTTTAAGCACAAAACACTAGTGTTTGATTTTACCTTCTCACCCTCCATCTGTATTTTAAATTCCACCATATTGTGATTGCTCCTTCCGAGAGGATCCCTAACTATCAATCCTGTCTCATTACACAGGACCAGATCTAGGACTGCTTGTTCCCTCATACGTTCCATTACCTACTGTTCCAGGAAACTATCGCGGATACATTCTATAAACTCCACCTCAAGGCTGCCTTGACCGACCTGGTTAAACTAATCGACATGTAGATTAAAATCCCCCATGATAACTGCTGTACCATTTCTACATGCATCTGTTATTTCTTTGTTTATTGCCTGCCCCACCATAATGTTACTATTTGGTGGCCTATAGACTACTCCTATCAGTGACTTTTTCGCCTTACTCCTCCTGATTTCCACCCAAATGGATTCAACCTTATCCTCCATAGCACAGATGTTATCCCTTACTATTGCCCGGATGTCATCCTTAAATAACAGAGCTACACCACCTCCCTTACCATCCACTCTGTCCTTCCGAATAATTGGATACCCTTGGATATTTAACTCCCAGTCGTGACCATCCTTTAACCATATTTCAGTAATGGCTACTAAATCAGTCATTCACATAAGCTTCATGAACTCCACATACACCAAATATTCATACTTTGGGTGAGCTTTATGTTGCAAATAACTCAGAGCAAGTAGATGTGTTTATCCAGTTTCTGAGCTGCACCTATTCAATTCCTTCCTATAACTACCCTTGATATCCACAGTTTATATTTCCATTTCTGGTGCTTATAATGCTTTCAGATCAAAATGTTGTACAATCAATTTTGTTACTGTATGGATGGCTGTGACCTTTAAGATGAGTGCCAAAACAATGATCATAGTTGGTAATAGATCATTTTCTGCAAATCAGTACTTGTATGCATTACAAAACCAGTTCAATGAATTCTTGTATCCCAACTCATAACTTGACGTGGTTTGCTTCAGAGCATCCCACAAGCAACTGGGTAAACAGCAATACATCATTGACGTTGCATTACACATCGTAGACATTGCTTTCCTATCAGGAGACACAAAATGCTTCAGCTTGATAGCCAAAAAATGGGCAGAAATTTGGATAAAACCAATTCAATTTATTCATCTTTTGCACTCATCCTTAAATAAGCATTTAGGAAAATTGGCTTTTAATTCCATTCAACCAGATTATTTTCCAAATGTAGCTATTGCTTGCCTGTTTCTCAGCCATCTATAAGTATTTGAAATCTGAGCATCATACGGTTTCTGTAAAGCTATTTTCACTGCATTTGGCACCTCGGAGTAATTAATAAATAATTTACTTTGCATGAGCTTTACTCAAATTTCACACTTCATATAGTCATTTTAATTTTATTCCTTTCGTCTTTTTTGGATCAAAATTACTTTTAAACTAAATCAAACAACAGTACTTTTTGTAACAAATGCTCAACCAGTATGAAGAACCGCCTTGTAGGTGACAAGACAACCAAACAGTTTCTAGTGCTATATAAAAATCAAATGGCAGTAAATTTATGAGCACCAAAGACACGCACTACCACAGATAGCATGAAATCAGAGTAAAACTCCTTTGGACTTACATTTCAGATCCCACTTTTGAGTCTAAGTGCAGTAGCAAGTGGCTCCAGTGGCATGGTCTCACCGACGAGAATAGTGGTCGGAACCTCATTAACTATGCACAGGTGAGTTCTGCTCCGACTCACCCGAAGGGCTGGCAGCAGTCATCTGCCCTCCTGCCCTTAGCTGACCAGTTTGAAGCTCCTGGTGTCATAGTTTAATAACAGTCCAGCATACTCATATCACTCTCTCCATCCCACCTGTCTTTACCAGGCCATGCATGATGTCAGCAACCCAGAGGGAAAAGGCGAACAGTCTAAATAAGAAAGAAGTCTGTTCCTCGATTCAACCACCCTGCACCACCCCCCAAAACCATCACCTGAGAGATGCCCACTATTTTTTTTTAAAATTCATTTTACAGGATGTGGGTATCGCTGGCTAAGCTAGCATTTGTTGCCCATCCCTAATTGCCCTTCTGAAGGTGGTGGTGAGCAGTCTTCTTGAACCACTGCAGTCAATGTGGTGCAGGTAAACCCACTGTGCTATTAGGGTGTGAGTTCCAGGATTTTGACCTAACAACAAATTTCCAAGTCAGGATGGTGAGTGACTCGGGCGGGGAAGTTCCAGGTTGTGTTCCCATGTATCTGCTGCCCTGATCCTTCTAGATGGTAGTCATTATGAGTTTGGAAGGTGCTGCCTTAACAGCCTTCGTGAGATCCTGCAGTGCATCTTATAGATTGTACACACTGCTACTACGGTGCATTGCTGGTGGAAGGAGTGACTGTTTGTGGAAAAGGTACCAATCAAGCAGGCTGCTTTGTTCGATGGTGTAGACCTTCGAGTGTTGTTGGAGCTGCACTCATCCAGACAAGTGGGGAGTATTTCATCACACTCCTGGCTAGTGTCTTGTAGGTGGTGAAAAGGCTTTGGGGAGTAAGGAGGTGAGTCACTCACCGATTCCTAACCTCTGACTTGCTTTTGTAGCCACAGTATTTATTTGGCCAGCCCAGTTCTGTTTCTGGTCAATGGATATTGATGGTGGGGGATTCAGGGGAATGCCATTGGAATGTCAAGGGGTGATGGTTTGATTATCTCTTATTGGAGATGGGCATTGCCTATTACTTGTATGGTGTGAATGTTACTTGCCGTTCATCAGTCCAAGCCTGCATATTTTCCAAGTCTTGCTACATTGGGACATGGACTACTTCAGTGTCTGAGGAGTCGTGAATGATGCTGAAAATTTTGGAATCAATAAGTGAATATCCTCACATCTGACCTTATGCCCGTTGTTTACGAGCTTTACATGCATTCATGTAGGTTGGCAGGGTCCAGCTTCCTTCCCTTCGGTCTCCCTCCTGCCTCCCGTTGTTTGTCTTCTTCATCCGCTTCCTTGCCCCTCTGTCTGCCATCATGAACCTTCGCCCTACTCCCCTTCCTAGCACAGCTCTCCTTCCACATTACCTCCCTTGTCTTATTCAGGTCATCACCCCTTCCTCATCTCAAGCTCCAACCCCAGTTGAACTTCAAACCTGGCTGCGTGAGTCCTGTGGCACAGACCTGTCCAGATAGACATTGCTGTATGGCACCAAGGGGAAAGAAAACTCCTGTACTGCCAACCCCAGGTGTAGTACTGAACTGAAATCATGATGCAAGATGGTCTATGGGTCCAGCAGCACAGTGCTGTCCATGAAGACCAGCACATCTTGGAGTTGGAGAGCAGGAACAGGTCTGCCCCTGCAAAGTGGCGAGCAGCACATCAGTGCAGAACTATGGCAGAAATTCTTTGTTGCCCTGACCTCAAAGTCTCTGGCAAAATGAGGACCATCTTGTGCACGCCATTTAGCAATAGGGTTTGTCACAATAGTGATTTCCCGTTGGCATGAAGCAAGATTGGAAAGCCCGTCAAGACACTGACAGGCAAGTGTTCTAATGGGCATTCATGAGATGCAAATGGTGTTTGTGCCACCTGCCAACAGGAAGGCTGACCCACCATTAAGAAAATTGCTATGTAACTTTTTGGCTCTTTTCCTCCCCACCCACCCGCCACAGATAGGTTGAGAATATTCCGCCCTTAAGAGTTGGCAGCATTATCTAAAAAAAAAAAACATGCAAAGAAGTAAACAAGCAAAAAAGGTGATAGGCATAGACCATCTTATTGCTTTTCGATATTACTTCAAAATCTGCACAGAATTTGTGGCAATAATAACAATGAGACTATCAGCATTTCTGTGATGACTGGTTAAAACTGACAGCACATTCAGAGTTAAGGAATTTCAGAAGCTGATGGTAGTGTTACAACACACTGGGCTAGTGTGTAGTCAATTCCCGCCCCACATGACCTGGAGTCGCAACACAAATGAATTAACCAATAATTCGTAGAAAAAATAACCCAAAGTCTTTAGCCCTTGGCTGCCTGATGTTTACAAACACAATTACGGTTTCTTTTATCACAAAAAATATAATGAAATCTGCAGTTCATACAACTGTTTAACTATTATTTAATTCCTATTCCCCAGCTATACATGCATGCACACACATGGATGGGAATAAAGGAGTAAAAAAAACATAAGTAAAAGGAAAGTCTCATTTTCAGATGGGATTTATTTTAGCACCTTACTCCTCTTGACTTTGCTTTTAATTCGAGGCTTTTACTGTAGGTTCATTCAGACCTCAGTAGTTTCAGAAATGCAGCACTCACAGCCTTTCTCAGAGAGTGAGAGAGAGAGAGAGAAATGAGAAAGAGAGACAGACAAGAGAAAAGGACAGAGAAAACCACAGAGGAAAGAGAGAGAGAGAGAAAAGAGAGACAGAGACACATACCTTCGGGATTCTCCATCAGCAGGATCCTCCGTTTCACCGGCATCACACTTACATCAGTGGATTTCCCGAGGGCGTGGGGTGCCCACAATGGAGAAGCCCCATTGGCTGGCTGCCGGGAGGGAAAACCCTGCTGCCAATGGGACAGAAATTCCCACCTCTTGTTCCTGCGCTTTCAGGAGTCAAACTGAAACTCCTTGAGAGTCTGATCATTATTCCAGTGGGACAGGATCCAATCACCACCTGCTACCGGGCAGAGTGCGGCCTTTTGGTCAATTCATTGGCCACCAGCCAATCAATCAAACAGAGTCCCATCCCATCTCTCTCTCTCTGGCGCCAAAAAGTCTGAAGCTCCTGTTCAAACTAGCAGTGTTCTCTCCTGTAACTTCTGATTTCCTCATTCTCCCTGCTTGACTTACAGATACATAACCATTAATCACCCATGGATCAAAAATGAGAACGGCTCACTAAAAGGAAGGGGAAATAAAGGAATAAACAGGAAGGACTAAAAAGGAAGGACCCATTAGGGATAGCCTGTTTCTCTACAGTGTATGCTAATGCAGTCTTTGAAGATGGAATCAACAGAAAAATTATTGACTTGTTATGAACTTAAACTAAATACCCACTATTCTCACTGTGAAGATGATCTTCAGTCAGGGGTAACTGCGATTTTACTGGAGTACGAAGTAATAATTACTGTTGAGCAACCTTTCTGGTCCTGAAATTTTAATTTTACAAATGTGGAATCTCATTCTTCAAAAAAACAAAATGAATGTTGCTGATATTTAAGTTTCCCTCCCAATCCCATATTTTTATTGCACTGTTTAATGAAAGAACCATGATTGAAGAATAAATCTGATCAGTTGAACAGTTTCTCTGCTACCTGTCTTGTTCTTGGATGCCAAGTAGGGCAGTAAATTAAACTGACATTTATGCAAAGATTTTCCCATAGCTCAGTAAAATGTGATGGGAGCCGTTTGTGGTCATGCTTAAGTATAGAGTGATAGTAGCAGGCTATGTTTAGTTCAGAAGAAGGTAGATCTGTGGCAGGGGTGTTTGTTCTTTTATGGATTCATGCTGCTCATGGTCCCACAAAAGTAAATTGAAACTGACTTCCCCTTTGGACGAACAACTCATACTCTGGGGAATGTGAACTGCGCATGCTCTCCCCAGGTAGGCATTTAAAATGCCGTAAATTGCTTGTACTGGAGTTGCCAAGATGCCACCATCCGTGATTGTCACCTTGGTGTGACGGTTGGAAAGAGAAATTGCACAAAGCCAACATGGTCTTCTTTACACATGTGTGTAGGCCCCCATAATGGTATCAAGACCCAAGTGCAATTCTCATTCAGCCTGAGCAGGGAAGCCATTGAAGAACAGCATCAGCCCAAAAAAAGACTAAAATAGGCAAGTATTTTTTCTTTATTTTGTTGGTTCACGAGGAATATTGCTTCTTTGATTTGCACAATGAAGGTTCAGGCCTTCACTGCCTTGGCCTTCATTGCCGTACCACTTCGCAAATCTGAGATCCCAATAAGACACTCCAAATTCCTGGCCAGATGACAAAAACCCACCCCAGAATGCCCGGATGAAAATACAATAATTCGGTGAGTCAAAGGCTATTTCCAATTTGTGAGACTTAGCAGAATTATTGCACCCACCTTTTGAATTGTCTGAACTAATTACAGGGATTTGGACATCATAACTTCTGATACATCAATTTGTGCATAATTGGTGCCAAAAATCCATTAAAATGCCAAATAATTTCTTTCCTCTCCATTTCACACTGCATATTGATGTAGCATGTGTCTAAATTAGTTCCAAATATTTTTCTGATGTCTTAATTTAAGTAGAAGGAAAGGTTTTTGGAATTATTTTCTGCACAAAGTACTATTTTTATCTCGATTTACCCATTTTCTTAGAACCTTCTAGAAAACATATTACCCAGGTTCTTTAATGGCTCACTATGAATAACCATTTGATCTTTCCTTGTTTCCTGAGCAGCTGTACTGAGCTGATCGTATTTAGGTCATGAACTATCTACTGGAAAGTGGGTATTTGCTAAACCTCATAAAATACAATCTTTCGCAAATATTTTAACAGCATCAGTGATGCACACTAGTATCAGGTGAGTCTTTTCCTTCCTTTTCTTTTAAAAAAAAAAATAATTTTTATTAAAGGTTTTCATAAAATATCAATAACAAAATGAGAAAGAAAAAAGAACCCAACAGGGTTAAGTACAAAACACAATCTAAAAAAGCAACCCCCCAAACCCCTCCCCCCCGTACATAAATAATAAATTAACATTAACACCCTGACTTAACACAACAGGTGTATACACCCACTCAAACCCTCCAGTGTAAATAACATAAACAAAAATAAAGTAAACCACCCCCCCCCCCAGCTGCTGCTGCCATTGACCAATGTCTATCGTTCTGCCAGAAAGTCTAAGAACGGTTGCCACCGCCTAAAGAACCCTTGTACCGACCCTTTCAAGGCAAATTTCACCCTCTCCAATTGAATGAACCCTGCCTTTTCGTTGATCCAGGATTCCACGCTTGGGGGCCTCGCATCTTTCCACTGAAGGAGAATCCTTCGCCGGGCTACCAGGGACGCAAAGGCCAGAATTCCGGCCTCTTTCGCCTCCTGCACTCCCGGCTCCTCTGCTACCCCAAATATTGCGAGCCCCCAGCCCGGTCTGACCCTGGATCCTACCACCCTCGACACCATCCTCGCTACGCCCTTCCAAAATTCTTCCAGCGCTGGGCATGCCCAGAACACATGGGTGTGATTTGCTGGGCTCCCTGAGCACCTAACACACCTGTCCTCACCCCCAAAGTACCAGCACATCCTTGTCACGGTCATGTGTGCCCTGTGCAGCACCTTAAACTGTATGAGACTGAGCCTCGCGCACGAAGAGGAAGAATTCACCCTCCCTAGGGCATCTGCCCACGTCCCTTCTTCGATCTCCTCTCCCAACTCCTACTCTCACTTACCTTTCAACTCCACCACCGAGGCCTCCTCCTCCTCCTGCATCACCTGGTAAGTTTCCGAGATCCACCCCCCCCCCCCCCCCCCCCCCCCCCGAGCTCCCTGTCCTGTACTGTGTGTGGCAGTAGCCACGGGAATTCCACCACCTGCCATCTGGCAAACGCCCTTACCTGCAAGTACCTGAAGGTGTTCCCCGGGGGGGGGGGGGGGGGGATCCCGTACTTCTCCTCCAGCTCACGAACTTCCCGTCCACAAACAGGTCCCCCAACTTTCGTATCCCTGCCCTGTGCCACACCGAAAACCCTCCACCTGTTCTTCCTGGGGCGAACCGGTGGTTCCCCCGTAATGGGGTCCACGTCGAGGCCCCAACTTCCCCCCTATGCCGCCTCCACTGCCCTCATATTTTGAGGGCCGCCAACACCACCGGGCTCGTGGTATACCTCCTTGGAGGGAGTGGCAGCGGCGCCGTTGCCAGCGCCCCCAGATTCGTACCCACACAGGACGCCGTCTCCAGCCTCTTCCATGCAGCCCCCTCCATCACCCACTTGCGCACCATCGTCACATTGGCAGCCCAGTAGTACCCACAGAGGTTGGGCAGCGCCAGCCGCCCCCCTATCTCTACTCCGCTCCAGGAACACCCTCCTCACCCTCGGAGTCCCTCGCGCCCACACAAACCCCATTATACTCCTGTTAACCCGCCTGAAAAAAGCCTTCGGGATAAACACGGGGAGGCACTGGAACAGGAACAAAAACCTTGGGAGCACCGTCATTTTGATTGACTGCACCCTACCCGCCAAGGACAGCGGTAACGCGTCCCACCTCGAACTCCTCCTCCATTTGCTCCACCTGCCTTGTAAAGTTAAGCCTATGCAGGGCCCCCCAGCGCCTGGCCACCTGGTCCCCCAAATATCTGAAGCTCCTCTCCGCCCTTTTTAGTGGGAGCTCGCCAATCCCCCTCTCCTGGTCTGCTAGCTGAACTACGAACAGCTCGCTCTTCCCCATATTGAGCTTGTACCCCGAAAAGTCCCCGAATTCCCCAAGCATCCTCATTACCTCTGGCATTCCTCCCATCGGGTCCGCCACATACAGCAGCAGGTCGTCCGCATAAAGCAACACTCTATGCTCCTCCCCACCCCGCACCAACCCACTCCAGTTCCTCGACTCTCTCAGGAAATCATCCGGCCACGGTGCCTTCCCCGTCTGCATGCTTCCTATCCCTTTGATCAGCTCCTCCATAGCCAGGGGTTCAATCGCCAGTGCGAAGAGCCGGGACACCACTGTCTCGTCCCTAGGTGCAACCGAAAGTACTCGGACCTCCTCCTATTTGTGGCCACACTAGCCATCGGGACCTCATACAACAGCCTAACCCACCTGACAAACCCCTCCACAAACCCGAACTTCTTCAGCACCTCCCACAGGTAGCCCCACTCTACCCTATCGAAGGCTTTCTCAGCGTCCATCGCCACCACTATCTCCGCCTCCCCCTCCCTCGCCGGCATCATGATAACGTTCAAACGCCTCCGCACATCCGCGTTCAACTGTCACCCCTTCACAAACCCCGTCTGGTCTTCATGGATGATCTGCGGCACACAATCTCCATTTGGGCAGCACGGTAGCATTGTGGATAGCACAATTGCTTCACAGCTCCAGGGTCCCAGGTTCGATTCCGGCTTGGGTCACTGTCTGTGCGGAGTCTGCACATCCTCCCAGTGTGTGCGTGGGTTTCCTCCGGGTGCTCCGGTTTCCTCCCACAGTCCAAAGATGTGCAGGTTAGGTGGATTGGCCATGATAAATTGCCCTTAGTGTCCAAAATTGCCCTTAGTGTTGGGTGGGGTTACTGGGTTATGGGGATAGGGTGGAGGTGTTGACCTTGGGTAGGGTGCTCTTTCCAAGAGCCGGTGCAGACTCGATGGGCCGAATGGCCTCCTTCTTCACTGTAAATTCTATGACAATCCTCAATCCTCGTGGCTAAGACCTTCGCCAGCACCTTGGCATCTACAATTAGCAAGCAAATGGGTCTGTAAGACCCACATTGCAGGGGATCCTTGTCCCGCGTCAGGATCAAGGAGATCAGTGCCCAGGACATAGTCGGGGGTAAAGCCCCCCCCCCCCCTTGCCTCATTAAAGGTCCTAACTAACAGCGGGCCCAACAGGTCCATATATTTTTTATAGAACTCGACCGGGAAACCGTCCGGCCACGGTGCCTTCCCCGTCTGCATGCTTCCTATCCCTTTGATCAGCTCCTCCAGCCCAACCGGTGCCCCCAGTCCCGCCACCAGTCCCTCTTCCACCTTTGGAAACCTCAATTGGTCCAGGAAACGGCCTATCCCTCCCTCCTCCCGTGGGGGCTTAGATCGGTACAATTCCTCGTAGAAGTCCCTGAAGACCCCATTGATGCCAACCCCACTCCGCACCACGCTCCCTCCCCTGTCCTTAACTCCCCCGATCGCCCAAGCTGCGTCCTGCTTCCGAAGCTGATGCGCCAGCATCCGGCTTGCCTTTTCCCCATACTCATAGACCGCCCCCTGGGCCTTCCTCCACTGCACCTCCGCCTTCCTGGTAGTCACCAGGTCGAATTCGGCCTGGAGGCTGCACCTCTTCCTCAACAATCCTTCCTCAGGCTCTTCTGCATACCTCCTGTCTACCCTCACCATCTCCCCCACCAGCCTATCCCTCTCCCCCCACTCCTTGTGGGCCCTAATGGAGATCAGCTCTCCCCTCACCACCGCTTTCAGTGCCTCCTATACAATCCCCACTCGGACCTCCCCGTTGTCGTTGGTCCCCAAGTACCTCTATATCCATCCTCGGACCCGCTCACTCACCTCCTCGTCCGCCAACAGCCCCACCTCCAAGCGCCACAGCGGGCGCTGGTCCCTCTCCTCCCCCATCTCCAAGTCCACCCAATGCGGGGCATGGTCCTAAATGGCTATTGCCGAATACTCGGTATCCTCTACTCTCGCTATCAGCGCCCTACTCAAAATGAAAAAGTCGATTCGAGAATAAGCCTTATGGACATGCGAGAAGAATGAAAATTCCCTAGCCCCCGGCCTTGCAAATCTCCAAGGGTCCACCCCTCCCATTTGGTCCATAAATCCCATCAACACTCTAGCCGCCGCCGGCTTCCTAGCCGTCCTAGGCCTGGAGTGATCCAGTGCCGGATCCAACACCGTGTTAAAGTCTCCCCCCATTATCAGGCCCCCCACTTCCAAGTCTGGGATCCGACCCAACATACGCCGCATAAAACCCGCATCATCCCAATTCGGAGCATATACATTGACCTATACCACCCTCTCTCCCTGCAACTTACCACTTACCATTATGTACCCACCGCCATTATCTGCCACAATGCTCGACGCCTCGAATGACACCTACTTTCCCACCAAGATTGCCACCCCTCAATTTTTGGCATCTAGCCCCGAGTGAAACACCTGACCTACCCACCCTTTCCTCGGTCTTACCTGGTCTGCCACCTTCAGGTGTGTCTCCTGGAGCATAACCACATCAACCTTGAGCCCCTTCAGGTGCGCGAACACGCGGGCCCGCTTAACCGGCCCATTTAGTCCCCTTACATTCCAGGTTATCAGCCGGATTAGGGAGCTACCTGCCCCCCTCCCCCACCGACTAGCCATGACCCCTCCTCTGCCAGCCATGCACCCGCACCCCACACCCAGCCCTTTCCCCACCCCCGTCTCGAACCCCCCCCCCCTCGCTCCAGCTCCTCCTTGACCTTAGCAGCAGCAACTCGATTTCCCCCCCCCGGGCTAGGACCCATCCTAGTTGGTTTACTCCCCCCACTGCGCTTCCGCAAGTCAGCTGACTCCTGCTGACCCCGGCCACTCCTGCCTCCCCTTCAATTCCTCCCATTGTGTGCACACCCTCCTCTCCCAATCCCCATCCACAGGCTCTCCCCCTCCCCTCTCCGTTCTAAGCGCGGGAAACAATCCGCTCCCCCCCCCCCCCGGCCCCGCCCCCCCCCCAGTCTTCGGCACGGGAAAAAAGCCCGCGCTCTCCACCTACCAGGCCCCGCCACCAACCAAAACAGTGCCCAACCCGCCCCATCCACCCTCCCCTACCCGAAAGAGAAAAACACAGAGAAAAGGAAACCCAAAACATATGCAAAGGCCCCCCCCCCCACCCCCCCGCCAAACCAAAAATAGGCATAACATATCCACCGCAGTCCCCAATCGCCCATCCCGACCCTCAGTCTGTGTCCAGCTTCTCGGCCTGAACAAAGGCCCACGCCTCCTCTGGAGACTCAAAATAATGGTTCTGGTCCTTGTAGGTAACCCACAGTCGCGCCGGCTGCAACATGCCAAACTTCACCCCCTTCCTGTGCAGCACTGCCTTCGCTGGATTGTACCCGGCCCTCCTCTTCGCCACCTCCGCACTCCAATCCTGATATATCCGAACCTCCGCGTTCTCCCACCTGCTGCTCCTCTCCTTCTTGGCCCACCTGAGCACACACTCCCGTCGACGAACCGATGGAACCGTACCAGCACCGCCCGCAGAGGCTCGTTAGCCTTGGTCCTCCTCGCCAACACTCTATGGGCCCCTTCCAGCTCCAGGGGCCCCTGGAAGGACCCCGCTCCCATCGGCGAGTTCAACATGGTGACCACATAGGTCCCCACGTCCAGCCCCTCCAGCAGGACCAGAATCTGCAGATTCTTCCACCTCGACCGATTCTCCATCTCCTTGAACCGCTCCTGCCATTCCTTGTGGACCGCCTCGTGCGCCTCCACCTTTACCGCCAGGCCTAATATCTCGTCCTCATTGTCAGAGATCTTTTGTCGAGCCTCTCGGATCGCCACCCCCTGGGCCGTTTGTGTCTCCAGCAGCTTATCAATAGAAGCCTTCATCAGCTCTAGCAGGTCCGTTTTAATCTCTCTGAGGCGGCGCTGGATACCCTCCTGTTGCTCCTCCGCCCACTGCCTCCACGCTGCCTGGTCTCCACCCGCCGCCATTTTGTCCTTCTTCCCTCCCTTCTTCTGGTCCACCACCACCTTTTTTGTCGCCCCGCTCCTAGTTAAAGCCATATACTGACGGGGAGCTATTATTAACTCCTTCCCACACCGGGAAACGTTGCAAAAGTGCCCTTGGGTCCCTGAAAAGAGACCAAAAGTCAGTTTTTGCGGGAGCCGCCGAATGTGCGACTTAGCTCCGCATAGCCGCTACCGGAAGTCTCGAGAGGGAATCCTTTTGGCAGTGTTCGCTTCACCAATCTGCCCCAAAAGGTCTGTGAAAACTCCTGAAAAAGGTCTCAGAGTAAATTCCAGACAGGAGCTGCCGAATGCGCGACCTACTCCTCCATGGCCGCCACCGGAAGCCTCGTCCCCGCTTCTTCAATGGCCTTGGTAGATGTTTTCACAGTTGTTCGCTCTGCTGCTAGAATTCACCTTTAATAAATACCCTCAAGTCAGCTTGCAGCTTTAAGCTTGCCCTTCCCCCGCTTGCATGCTGGAAGAGGTCCCTCTCTCCCCTGCAGTTACAGCCAAATCTTTTACTGTTTCTAACGGGTCTTTTAACCAAGAGACATACCATTCCTGGGGGACACAGTCAGGGTAATGTTGCAGTCTTCTTCCCACACTGGGAAACGTCAAACAAATGCCGTGGGGGCCCTGTAAAGAGCCCAAATGTCCGTTCCAAGCGGGAGATACCGAATATGTGACCTAGCTCTGCATAGCCGCACCCGGAGGTCTTCCTTCCTTTTCTAATCTGTACATACAAGATCATTGGATTGATAACTAACACATGTACATAGCTTTATATAAAAATAAAGTCACCATAGTCCCATATGACCACAGGCTGCTTTCCCCTTTGAGGGGGAGAGCTGACGAGTGGTGATTTAACCCGAGGATCACAATGCCTCCAGCGAGGGGCAAGGTTTAGAAGGTGGGGCCTTCATGAATAACTTCAGCTGGAACGGGAATTGAACCTGTGGTTTTTGACCTTACTCTGCATCTAAACCGGCCCCAATGAGCTTTATATAAGAAGCTGGTATTAGCTTGTCTTGGGGTAATCCTGCATAACCGGTGCCAAATTATGTAAATCCTTTATGCAGGCCTACTGTATCACAAGTGGAATGCAATCTAAAGTTGAATAGAGAATTATTAATTTGTACTTGATAAAACTATTAGGAGCGACAAGGCAGCACAGTGGTTGGCACTGTTGCTTCGCAGCACCAGGGACCTGGGTTTTATTCCCGGTTTGGGTCACTCTCTGTGCGGAGTCTGCATGTTATCCCAGTGTCTGCGTGGGTTTCCTCTGGGTGCTCCGATTTCCTCCCACAGTCCAAAGATGTGCAGGCTAGGTGGATTGGCCTTGCTAAATTGCCCTTAGTGTCCAAAAAAGATTAGGTGGGGTTACCGGGTTATGGGGATGGGGTTAAGCCATGGGCTTAAGTAGGATGCTCTTTCCAAGGGCCGGTGCAGACTCGATGGGCCGAATGGCCTCCTTCTGCACTGTAAATTCTATGATTCCATTAATTCAGAAACAGAAGATACATTTAACAACATCTACAATAAACCAATAACCACAACTAATGCTATCGCAAGGTTAAACATTGAAGGCTACAGTCAGTACTTGGTGTTAAATTATTAATCATTGAGCCTAAATAGTCATCAGTATAATAATTTAGCTGTGTCACAATTCCTTCAGCCTGCTCAGGTTGCATTACAAGCAATATTAAATGTTACAATACAGTCGTTTCATAGGTTCACAGTTCGTACTGAATGCATCACTCTAGTTTTCACAGTTTTTCTATTCATATGTAACTTAAATTAAAACCTCTTTCTTTTAGTAAGTTAGATGCTGTCGTGTTGTTGCGTTCATCTTCTGGGAACATTGACTTCCCTGGGAGTCCCTGTAGCAAGTTGGCTTTCATGGCCATTTTCTTGTCCTAACTTAACCAATCTTGCATATACATTGCCATTCATTCTACATTATATTTTGAGCTATCAACTGTATAAGCTTTATGTTAGTTTCATTAAGCTTTAGATTTTAACTTTTATTGCTATGCATCGCAAAAGATTGGCTGCCTGTTATACACTCTGCCTGATTTCTCTTGGATCATGAGAAATATTAAAGAGCTTGAAATCCGATGAGTTTACTCAGGGGCGATGAACATAATGGTCTATAGTTAATGGAATAAAAATGGTAGATGTACCACTAAACATAGTAAAGTGATGTTCAAATCAGTTAGTGGGGTTGATTTAGTTATAAATAATTAAACCAGTTGCATTCATTCAAATAGAATTAAGCCCAATTAAACTTGATTTATCCTTCCTCTGTGAAACAAAGTAGGGGTAGGTTGGGGCGGGGGGGGGGGGACTCCTGCCTTCCAGTTGGTACAATGCACTGAATTTGTATTAATACAACCATTTCCAATTCATGCTGCGGTGACATAGCTAAAGTCTTCACAGGTACTAGACTTTTTGTGTCAATTCCCTTCAAATCTACATCTCACCAGCCAATATTATAACACATTTTAGATTTGGATAGCATTAAGAAATAAATATCTTAAAATGGAAAAAAGATCCTATGAATTTTGGAACTCTATAGTTAACAGACATTTTGGTCTTTTGAATATTTCAATTCACCTCTCTCACATTGCCTAGGGACTCCACATCTGTACAATATATAGTTTTACGTTTTCTCAATCCAAGTTGTGCATTTTAATATTGCTGTTTTCATCTTCTACTATTGTTTGCTGCTGCCTGCATGATACTGTCAATAAAACTCCATGTCAATGAAATGAGAAAAGAAATTGAATTTGTTTCAGAGGATGTGCTGACTGGCTATTAAGTGTAAACTCTGGTTTCCTGCTTTTCAAACAACTGAAATACCAAAGCAAAGATAGAATAAATCGCATACATGAATTTTTGTTTTCTGCAATGAAATTTTCAGGTACGCAGATGCAGTAGAAAGCATTTCCAGACTATATAGAATGAGCAAAATCAGCAGCATGGTTGTATTAATACAAATTCAGTGCATTGTGCCAACTGGAAGGCTGGAGTCCCCCCGCCCCAACCTAGCCTTACCAATACTTTGTTTCACAGAGGAAGGATAAATCAAGTTGCTACTGGGCTTACTTCTATTTGAATACAAGTGGTTTAATTGTTCGGAACTAAATCAACCCCACTAACTGATTCGAACCCCACTTTACTATGTTTAGTGGTACATCTACCATTTTTCTTCCATTAACTATGGACCATTATGTTCATAATCCCTGAGTAAACTCAACGGATTTCCAGCTCTTTAATATTTCTCATGGTCCAAGAGAAATCAGGCAGAGTGTATAACAGGCAGACAATCTGCAATGCCTTGCAATAAAAGATAAAATCTAAAGCCTAATGAAACTAACATAAAGCTTATACAGTTGATACCTCAAAATATAATGTAAAATGAATGGCAATGTATATGCAAGATTGGTTAAGTTAGGACAAGAAAATGGCCATGAAAGCCAACTTGCTATAGGGATTCCCAGGGAAGTCAAGATTCCCAGAAGAAGAACTCAACAACACGACAGCATTTAACTTACTAAAAGAAAGCGGTTTTAATGTAAGTTACATATGAATAGAAAAACTTTGAAAACTAGAGTGATGCATTCAATACGAACTGTGAACCGACTAAACGACTGTATTGTAACATTTAATATTGCTTGTAATGCAACCGGAGTAGGCTGAAGGAATTGTGACACAGCTAAATTATTATACTTATGACGATCTAGGCTCAATGATTAATAATTTAACACCAAGTACTTACTGTAGTCTTCAATGTTTAACCTTGCGATAGCTTTAGTTGTGGTTATTGGTTTATTGTAGATGTTGTTAAAGAGTGCTAGTTTAAATGCATCTCTGTTTCTGAATTAATGGAATCATAGAATTTACAGTGCAGAAGGAGGCCATTCGGCCCATCGAGTCTACACCGGCCCTTGGAAAGAGCATCCTACTTAAGCCATAGCTCAACCCTATCCGCATAACCTGGTAACTCCACCTAATCTTTTATGGACACTAAGGGCAATTTAGCAAGGCCAATCCATCTAACCTGTGCATCTTTGGACTGTGGGAGGAAACCGGAGCACCCAGAGGAAATCACGCAGACACTGGGAGAACATGCAGACTCCGCACAGAGAGTGACCCAAGCCGGGAATCAAATCCAGGGCCCTGGTGCTGCGAAGCAACAGTGCCAACCACTGTGCTACCTTGTCGCCCCTAATGATAGTTTTGTCAAGTACAAATTAATAATTTTCTATTCAACTTTAGATTGCATTCCACTTGTGATACAGAAGTCCTGCATGATGGATTTACATAATTTGGCACAGGTTATGCAGGATAGCCCCAAGACAAGCTAATGTCAGCTTCTTGTATAAAACTTAGTGGGGCCGGTTTAGATGCAGAGTAAGGTCAAAAGCCACAGCTTCAATTCCCGTACCAGATGAAGTTATTCATGAAGGCCCCACCTTCTAAACCTTGCCCCTCGCTGGAGGTATGGTGAGCCTCAGGTAAAATCACCACCAGTCAGCTCTCCTCTTCAAAGGGGAAAGCAGCCTGTGGTCATCTGGGACTATTGTGACTTTACCTTAATATAAAGCTATCAATCCAATGATCTTATACTTGCAGATTAGAAAAGAAAGGAAAAGACTCACCTGATACTAGTGTTCATCACGGATGCTGTTAAAATACAATCTTTCGCAAATATTTGATGAGGTTAAGCATTTACCCACTTTCCAGTAGACAGTTCATGAGCCATTAAAGAACCTGGGTAATATGTTTTCTAGAAGGTTCTAAGAAAATGGGTAAATCGAGATAAAAATAGTACTTTGTGCAAAAAATAATTCCCAAAACCTTTCCTTCTACTTAAATTAAGATATCAGAAATATATTTGGAACTAATTTAGACACATGCTACATCAATATGCAGTGTGAAATGGAGAGGAAAGAAATTATTTGGCATTTTAATGGATTTTTGGCACCAATTATGCACAAATTGATGTATCAGAAGTTATGATGTCCAAATCCCTGTAATTAGTTCAGACAATTCAAAAGGTGGGTGCAATAATTCTGCTAAGTCTCACAAATTGGAAATAGCCTTTGACTCACCGAATTATTGTATTTTCATCCGGGCATTCTGGGGTGGGTTTTTGTCATCTGGCCAGGAATTTGGAGTGTCTTATTGGGATCTCAGATTTGCGAAGTGGTACGGCAATGAAGGCCAAGGCAGTGAAGGCCTGAACCTTCATTGTGCAAATCAAAGAAGCAATATTCCTCGTGAACCAACAAAATAAAGAAAAAATACTTGCCTATTTTAGTCTTTTTTTGGGCTGATGCTGTTCTTCAATGGCTTCCCTGCTCAGGCTGAATGAGAATTGCACTTGGGTCTTGATACCATTATGGGGGCCTACACACATGTGTAAAGAAGACCATGTTGGCTTTGTGCAATTTCTCTTTCCAACCATCACACACAAAGGTGACAATCACGGATGGTGGCATCTTGACAACTGCAGTACAAGCCATTTACGGCACTTTAAATGCCTACCTGGGGAGAGTATGTGCAGTTCACATTCCCCAGAGTATGAGTTGTTCGCCCAAAGGGGAAGTCAGTTTCAATTTATTTTTGTGGGACCATGAGCAGCATGAATCCACAAAAGAATTGACACCCCTGCCCCATATCTACCTTCTTCTGAAATAAACATAGCCTGGCCACTGTCACTCTACACTTAAGCATGGAGACAATAATTGGAGAAGTCATGGCCTTCTTGTGAGGGAGTTGCAGGGCTGAAAATCATATAGGCCTGCACTATTGTGGTAGTACCAGGTATTGCGGTACCCAAGAGGCTGATGACCATTGGTTAAACCCAGGAGTTTACCATTGGCTGTTGTTACGTAGCTCCGCCCTGACAGGTGGAGTAAAAGAAACGGTGCCGTCCCAGCAGCCTTCACTTTATGTGCCGAAGCTGCTGGGGAACAAGTTCTAGTAGATTAAAGCCTTCAGTTATGAAATCACATTAAGACCCGCAACCTGCCCTACTCCATCGAGGAGGTCAGGACAGTCACCAGGGACTGCCAAATCTGTGCGGAGTGCAAATCGCTCTTCTACCGGCCAGAGAGGCGCACCTGATAAAGGCTTCCCGTCCCTTTGAACGCCTCAGCATGGATTTCAAAGGCCCCGTTCCCTCCACCGACCGCAACACGTATTTCCTGAACGTGATTGACGAGTAATCCCGGTTCCCATTCGCCCTCCCCTGCCCAAACATGACCACAACCACCGTCATCAAGGCCCTCCAGGGTATCTTTACACTGTTTGGTTTCCCCGCGTACATACACAGTGATAGGGGGTCCTCCTTTATGAGCACCAAACTGCGTCAATTCCAGCTCAGCAAGGGCATCGCCTCGAGCAGGACGACCAGTTACAACCCCTGGGGAAACGGACAGGTGGAGGGAGAATGGAACGGTCTGGAAGACTGTTCTACTGGCCCTACGGTCCAGGAATCTCCCAATCTCCCGCTGGCAAGAAGTCCTCCTGATGGCCCTCCACGCCATCCGGTCGCTGCTCTGTACAACCACGAATCAGACACCTCATGTAAGTCTCCTTGCTTTCCCCAGGAAGTCCTCCTCCGTGACCTCGCTCCCAACTTGGCTAGCGACACCCGGACCCATCCTGCTTCGGAAGCACGTTCGGGCGCACAAGTCGGACCCGTTGGTCGAGAGGGTCCACCTGCTGCACGCTAACCCCCAGTACGCCTACGTGGCGTTCCCTGACGGCCGGCAAGATACAGTCTCCCTTCGGGACCTGGTGCCCGCCGGAACCCCACGTGCTCCCGAACCATTACCCCCACCCCCACCCCCCCCACAGCAGCTCACTGGAGGTCAGTACTCCCACCGCTCCTGCCTAGGCCCGCCCACCCACTGACGCCCCCTACTGCCCCCCCAACCACTGACGCCTCCTACCGCCCCCCCCACCCACTGACGCCCCCTACCGCCCCCCCACCCACTGACGCCCCCTACCGCCCCCCCCACCCACTGACGCCCCCTACCGCCCCCCCCACCCACTGACGCCCCTACCGCCCCCCTACCGCCCCCCCCACCCACTGACGCCCCTACCGCCCCCCCCACCCACTGACGCCCCCTACCGCCCCCCCACCCACTGACGCCCCCTACCGCCCCCCCACCCACTGACGCCCCCTACCGCCCCTCCACCCACTGACGCCCCCCCCCCCCCCCCCGTGTCAACCGTTTGCCCCAACAGCGCCGCCTCGGGGTGACGAAGCTGCCAGGGAGGCCGAAACCACTGCTCCCGGAGTCGCAACCACTGGGACCCCCACCAGAATCACCACCAAAGCCCAGACACTCCAGAAGGACGACCAGGCCACCCGATCGACTGATTGCTTCGCTGTGACTTTAACTGTGAACGAACACTTTGTTAATATCCTCGACAGCACGGTTCCTCCGTACCTGATCATACCATGTTAAAGGCAACTGTTACCACTGGCCACCACCCCCGCCGGACTCTTTTTTAACAGGGGGTAAATGTGGTAGTACCAGGTATTGCGGTACCCAAGAGGCTGATGACCATTGGTTAAACCCAGGAGTTTACCATTGGCTGTTGTTACGTAGCTCCGCTCTGACAGGTGGAATATAAGAAACGGTGCCATCCCAACAGCCTTCACTTTCTGTACCGTAGCTGCTGGGGAACAAGTTCTAGTAGATTAAAGCCTTCAGTTATGAAATCACTTCGTCTTGAGTGTAATTGATCGCGCATCAACTATTTAGCATCAGTGTCAACTCATGCCATAAATCAACCAATTTTCTTAGACATTCTGGGATGTGGGTGTCACTGGCTAGGTCAGCATTTATTACCCATCACTCGCTGCCCTAGAGAAGGGAGATGTGGGTCACCTTCTTAAATTGTTGCAGTCCATGTGTTGCAGATATACCACAATCTAAGATTTTGACCCAGTGACAGTGAAGTAACAGCAATATATTTCCAAGTCAGGATGGTAGGTGGTTTGGAGGGGAACTTGCAGACGGTGGTGTTTCATGAATCTGCTGCTCTTACTTCTGGGTGGTAGAGGCTGGAAGATGCTGTTGAAGGAACCTTGGTAAGTTTCTGCAATGCACTTTGCAGATGGTACACACTGCTGCCAAGTTAGTGGTGGAGGGAGTGAAATGTTTAAGGTGGTAAAATAGAGTGCCAATCAGGCAGGCTACTTTGTCCTGTATTGTTGGAGCTGCACTCATCCAGTAAGTGGAGAGTATTCCATCACACCGCTAACTTATGCATTGTGGACAAGCAGACCTGCTGTTGTAGCCACAGTATTTATCTGGCTTGTCCAGTTCATTTTCTGGTCAAGGGTACCCCAAGCTGTTGATAGTAGAGGATTCAGCTATGGTAATGCCATTCAATGTCAAGAGCTGATAGTTAGATTCTTTCTTTGGAGGTTGTCACTGCCTAGCACTTGTCTGGTATGAATGTTACTCGCCACTAATGAGCCCAAGTGCAGTGGTTAGCATCGCTGCCTCTGAGCCAGGAGCTTCGGGATTGAGTCCCACCCCAGGACTTGATGGCCAAGGAAGGTGCAGCCTAACAGGTTGAGTGTCAACCTGCAAATCCTTCCAATACTGCAATGGCTGGTGCTGAGAGCGGGGGACACTCCTTGTCAGCCATGCTTGATGTGGAGTGGTGCCCCTCAAGCTATAAGCCTCAGGTGACAGACTAGCGACCTGTTCCAGGAATAACTACTTATGGAAACAGACGAAAGTCTGTCTTAGTGCACCACTAGTTGAAGCAAGAGAATTGGAAAGATTCTCTTTGCTGCATTTGGTCATGGAAGTGTAACACTATTATACTTGTCCACACATTTAATAACATGTATTAGAAAAGAAAATGTAACATCTGGAGAAACTTAGCAATCAAAGAAATAATGTAGAAACAGAGCACTGGTTAATGATGTGACAGAAGCTTTTGCTGAGAGAAAACCTCTGCATTTCCTGCTGCTTGCCAAGGGTCCAGCAGTCAATTCTGGCCTGCAGATAATCTATAGGATTTCCTCTCCCACCACATTTATGATGCAGGGTGAATATGTTACTCAAACGTTGCAGCTCAATGCACAAATATGAACAGAGGATTAAGCATCGGGCTTAAATAAGTGATATTAAAATCCTCTCTCAAAAATGATTAAATACAACAAATGGATTCAGGAGGAATTTTAATGGGTGATTTTAATTAGATTCACTTCCTTAAAATTGCCTTAATTGATGTCTTAGTCATATGCAGCATTCCGAAACCAGAGAGCAATCCAAGCAGTGGTGTTTAATTAGATAGCTGGCTTTCAGGGCTCTTGTAAATGGCTTTGAACATTAGCATGCTAAAATTTTCACCCAATGCCTGACCCCATTCAGTGCACCATGGCCAATACTGCTTAGTTCTAAGCCATGACAACTGAGTAAATGCCAAGTGAAGTTTGCAGATTTTCCCTTCCATGGGAAGGAGAATATTCAACGGGTAGAATCATGTTGTCACTGCCCAAGACACCTCTAAGCATTACAGCAAAATACATCATTGCCAATGCACTGCAAACACCTTCTCAGCTGCAGAAGTCCAGTTACAAAAAAAGAAAATAAAACTTACAAAGAAAAAGGCATCCAAAAATATGACTAATAATATTGTGCAATTGGAATTTTCAAGCAAACGTTAATTGTTGCTGCCCCCTTCAAACTAGTAAAAAATGTATGGGAAGGAACATCAGGCCGAAGAATGGAAGGTTTTTTTCCCCTTTGGCCCTAATGTCAGCATCCAAAACTCTGGTCGGGTATTATACACAGTTAACAGGGTAAATCTCCATCTATCCAACCAATGTTTCTCAAACTAAGGAGTATTTCTTGCTGCATCAGTGTAAATCTTTCACATTTATACAAAACAACCTTGCCAGAGAAGCAGTAAGGCAAATTAGGTACCTAAATGGAGAACTACTGGTGGAGGCAGAAGACATGGCTGAGGTAATAAATGAGTACTTTTCATTAATGTTTACAAAGAGGACTTGCCAAAGCTATGGTACACGAGAAGGCTGTCAGGATGCTGATTGTGACAAAAATAGTTAAAGCAGGTACTAGAAAAACGGTCTGTACTTAAAGCAGCTAAGTCTCCTGATTCAGATTGGATGTATCCTAGATTGCTAAGGCAAGGGTAGAAATTGTGGAGGTGCTGGTCACAATCTTCAAGCTCTCCTTAGAAATAAGGTGGTGCCAAGGGACTGGAGGATTTCTACACTTATACTCAAAAGGAGAGGATAAAACTGGCATTTTTACAGGCCAGTCAGTTAATCGTCATTGGAAGGGAGGTTTTAGAATCAATAATCATGGATCAAATTAACAGCCAATTGGGCAAGCATGGACTTATAAGGACAGCCAGCAGAAATTGGCGAAAGGTAAATAGTCTTTGACCAGCTGGATTTATCTGACGAGGTGACAGAGGGTGGAGACGTGCAGTGAAGTAGACAGTCTTTCATAAGGATTTTGATAAAGTAACATTTAATAGGCTTGTTTGAAAAATTGGTGATGGGATAAAATGCAGAGTGACAGCATGAATACAAAATTGACAAAGAGAGAGAACCAGAGAATGTTGCGGTGCATGGCTGTTTTCCAGACTAAAAGGAGATATACAGTGCAGTTCCCCAAGAAGCTGAAGGAGAAAACTTTGCAGGAAGAGTGGAGGAGTGGGACTAACTGGATTGCAGTTTGAAGGAACTGGTGCAACCCTGATGAGCCAATGGTCTCCTTTTGAGTTATATTATTCTATGATCCATAAGAAATTTCAACTGAAGCAAATTTTGGTCCAATTATGTGCCATTGTGCACTATTGATCTGCACTTAACTAGAATCCTGGTGGAAAACACATTTACTCCTAAATTCCTAGAGTCAGCAACAATCTAGTTTTATAATCAACGAGACCCAGGCTAGCCTGATGGTTGAAAAAAGGAAACTAGAGCCAAGAAACAATGATTAGCTGGCACTGTTTCAGATGTGTAAGGATGGTAGCTGGATCGTAAGGCTGGAGGAAGCAAGGCGTTCAGTAGTTGAGAAGAATGGATGACTAAAAGGCTACGGTGTAGGTTTTAACTATCGGTCAGTTTTAAGGACTGAACCTTATTGAACTGCATGGCAAGAACAATCATCCCAAGACAGCTCTTTGGGGCTTGAGTCCTGTGCAATAACAGGAGGCCCAGAGGCCAATCTAGCAGGACAAAATGTAGGTAATTCTAGCACTTGCCTTGATAGCACTTTTTTGCTGCACTGCCAGTAGTGTATCTATGGCAGACACTCCACCAATGAGCAGTCAAAATTATATTGAGTCCTTTAACGCAGGATTCTGAATTACATACATTAATGAGCTTTCCATCTGATTCAAGAAGGCACCTAGACTGCTAACAGAATTAGGTGCCATACAAATTTCAATATAAGTCCATTGCCACCCAATGTCTGCCAGTTGAGAGGATTTCAGCAGAGTGAGAAAGCATAGATGATAAAAACCAACATAGAATAACATGTCGGCAGTGACAGGCCAGGAAAGCTCAGCACTGACCATAATATTAACAAACAATGATAAAGGTCAGAACATAGAACATACAGTGCAGAAGGAGGCTATTCGGCCCATCGAATCTGCACCGACCCACTTAAACCCTCACTTCCACCCTATCCCCATAACCCAATCTAACCTTTTTGGACACTAAAGGCAATTGATCATGGCCAATCCACCTAACCTGCACGTCTTGGGACCGTGGGAGGAAACCGGAGCACCCGGAGGGAACCCACGCAGACACGGGGAGAAAGTACAGACTCCGCACAGACAGGGAATCAAACCTGGGACCATGGCGCTGTGAAGCCACAGTGCTATCCACTTGTGCTACCATGCTGCCCTATCAGGAGAAAGAGCACAGAGAGAGAGGTGGAGACAAGGTGAGAAAGAAAGATTGAAGACAGATTATTTATCAAACATCAAGTTTTCATGCTGGGAGAATAACGATCATTTGTCAAGCAAGAAGAAAAAAAGTTTTCTTGCTATGGAAGATATGCAAGGGTCCCAAGTGAGGATTGAGGGAGACAAGAATGTTAATGATAAAAATGTATTGAGCTAAAGAAAGGTTAGCTGATGGGTAAAATTGGAATAAATACAACACTGTCCAAAGAATTGAAATAAACAATTTGTTGGCAGTCTTAAAAAGGTAGTCACAAGGAGGTCAAATATAATGATTCAACCACTGCAGTAGAGAGAAATGCATGATGTGAGCCGGAGGGCATATGATTTAAAATTGATAGATATGGAATGGAATCAACAACTGCCAGTGGTTAGCTACAAATAAAGATGGTCATTGTTATGAAGCATTAACATTGGAGAGATTATTCAGCTATGAAGACTCCTGGGAATATAAAGAGGAGTGAACAAGCAAATTACTGAAGGACACAGAATGGATTAATAGGGAACCACAATGGTAACAGGTTTAAAGATTCATGGCATCAGGAACATTTTAACAAGTTAAGCTACAGTATACAAACATATTCCACTAGTAAATTGATATGTCACAAGATTGTTTAATATATGAAAAGTACGGGTCCCCCCTTCAAGTGAAAATAAAAATGCAGAAAAAGGAGTACTTACAAAGTAAACCTTTAAGAACATTGTGCAGAGTGAGCACCGATAGCGAGAAAGTTACACAAACTTACCAATCTCTTCTGGTGGATGAGACAAAGTTTACTTATCTCATGTATCGGCTGAAATACTGCAGACCTCTCTCATACAAATGGAAGATGGTTAGAATATTCCTTTCCCCATTTGTTTACTAAAACACATATTTGAACATGTACATATTTTAACGGAGTTTAAATGCTAATAATTAGTCTCATGCAAACAAAAACAAAGCTTAAAATAACATTTACTGTTATGCTCAGAGTTTAACAGTTCATGGCATCAGGAACATTTAACAGTTGTATATTATGGTCTGGAATTAGGTCTATTCCCTTTACATATCATATTATGTAAATAAAAAACAGACAACAGAAAACTGATATAAGGATGGGAAGATCTATGAATATTTCTGACGGTTTCAGTTGTCTTATGACCAAAAGCTGCACACTCAGAACTGAGGCCTTGCACTATTTTAGACTTTTTCCCAGATTTTGGACATGGGACTGATTATCAAATCGGACATCATGCCGCTAAACTGCAAATGCCAGCTGTGTATCCCCAGATAGCTCAATAAAGACTTATTTCAGGCCACTGTAGCTATTGGGTAGGTGTTGGAAGACAGCGTGTTCCGGAAATGAGGGTCAGTGACCAGGAAAGAGAAAGTAACGGTCAGAAATGGGGTCCAACAGCAGACCACATTTTTAATGGATTTATATATATATATATATATATATATATATATATATATATATATATATATAGTGCAGAAGGAGGCCATTCAGCCCATCGAGTCTGTACCGGCTCTTGGAAAGAGCACCCTACCCAAGCCCACACCACCCTGTCCCCATAACCCAGTAACCCCATTCAACCTACACCAAGGGCAATTTTTGGACACTAAGGGCAATTTAGAATGGCCAATCCACCTAACCTGCACAGCTTTGGACTGTGGGAGGAAACTGGAGCACCCGGAGGAAACCCACGCACACACGGGGAGAACGTGCAGACTCCGCACAGAGTGCGGATATTTCATCTCCTGATCATGTGTTCAGGCAAGTCGTTCTACCTTTGTTGGTACAGGCTTGCAGTGATCCCATCAAAGACTGTTGCTCAAGCTGTGCATCGACCTTTGCGGCTGCATTCAGAGCAAAGCAGTTGTGTAAAGGGAGCATAAAATAGGCATTCGGCCTCTTATTGGTAGATGTGAAGGCACAAATGTTTGATGCACAGGCCTTGGATGTGTCTTTTGATGCCTCACAGCTGTATTTTATTAGATTCCTCACTTACACCTTGGATTATGAACTCCACATGTAATTACAGGGTTGAGCTTCCTCCCAATTGGAGGATCGCCCACAAGATATAAACTCCGACCTGGGAGCAGATCGGGGAAGAAGACCCTGAGGAGGAGTGGAGAGTAAGAGTGTATTATCTTGTGGAGTAGAATAAATATTATATCGTGCGTGACTGGCTACACGTGAAGACCTTACCTTCAGTTACAACAATGCCTTTACCAATATTGCATGTGGACATCAACCTCAATGTGTGTGCACTGCATGCAATACAATGGGTGGCACGGTGGCACAGTAGTTGGCACTGATGCCACGCAGATCCAGGGACCCAGGTTCAATTCCGGCCTCGGGTGGCTGTCTGTGTGGAGCTTGTACTTTCTCCCTGTGTCTACGTGGGTTTGCTCCCACAGTCCAAAGATGTGCAGGTTAGGTGGATTGACAATGCTAAATTGCCCCTAGTGTTCAAAACGTTTGGGTGAAGTTGCTGGGATGTGTTGGAGGTGTGGGCTTGAATGGGGGTGCGCTTTCCCTGGCCGGCACAGACTCGATGGGCCTGGTGGCCTTCTTCCACACTGTAAATTCTCTGAAAACAGGTCAAGTCTCTGGGGGAGAAGATAGTGGCATAGTGGTAATGTAACTGAACTAGTAATCCAGAGGCCCAGGCTAATTTTCTGGTGATTTGGGCTTAAATCGCACCATTGCAGCTGGTGGAATTTAAATTCAATGAATAAGTCTGGAATTGAAAGCTAGTCTCTGTAATAACAACCATGAAACCATCATCAATTGTCTTAAAGCCCTTTAGGGAAGGAAATCTGCCATTCTTACCTAACCCTAGTTGTAACTCTTGACCCACAGCAAAGCGGTTGACTCTTAACTGTCCTCTGAAATGACCTAGGAAGCCATTCAGTTCAAGGGAAATTAGGGATGGGCAACAAATGCCACCGTGTCAGTGATGCCCACATCCCATGAAAGAATAAATCATAATTGATTTAATTAAATATCAAAAAAATCACCGGTTTGATAGCCGGATTTTGCATAATGTACGTTAGAAAAGAAAAAAAACAGCAGATCTGGAAATAAAAACAGAAAGTTCTGAAAATACTCAGCATATCTGGTAGAATCTCTGGGGCGAGAAAGAAAGTTAACAAATTGGAAGAGTCTTATTTGACTTGAAACCTACACATCTAGAGTTATTTTTGCGAGGTGAAGTTTTAAAACATTTTTCATGGGGTGTGGGTATTAGGACAGTATTGATTGGCAATCCCCAATTGTCCTTGAAAAGGTGATGTGCGCCTCCTTCTTGAACCGCTGCGGTCCATCTGGTATAGGTGCACCCACAGTGTTGTTAGGAACGGAGTTCCAGGATTTTGACCCAGCGACAGTGAAAGAACGGCACGATATTTCCAAGTCAAGATGGAGTGTGGCTTGGAGGGGAACTTACAGGTGATAGTGTTCCCATGCACCTGCTTCCCTTCTCCTTCTAGGTGGTAGAGGTTGCAGGTTTGGAAGGTGTTGCCAAAGTTGGCGAGTTGTAGAACTGCATAGTGTAGATGGTATTGTCACTGTGTATGGGTTAGTGGAGGGAATACACATTCATCTTCTTATTGTATTTGCTTATATTTATGGAAATAAGAATAATGTAGATATTTTACCAATTTTTCAACAAGTGATGAGCAGAGAGTGATTCTTGCTCATAGAGTGTGAATTACATGTGAAGAACAGCTACTTGTACTACATGATTGTGCCTGTTGTGTGCTGTACTGTTCTATGTTCTATGAAACCCTCACAACCAGCACAAGTATATCTGTGACACCCAGGAGGGTTGGGGTGAGAGGGGTGTGTGTGGGTACTGGAAATGTGTAAGAATTGAGAGCAAAATGTAGACACAATCTTACCATTGTAATCAGTTACTTCAATTTGATATAAAGAATTTCATTTACTGTAGAAAGTTTTAATGCAAATAGAATTCAAAAATAGCTAACAATAGACAGACAAGGATATATCAATAAAAACGTGGCTGCTGTAAACATGTTTAACATCGACCACTAGAAGTCAGTATTGGAACTATGAACAATGAGACCTTTCCAAGAATGCTCGTTTTAACAGGGAAGTACTTTTCACACATTCATCTATTTTTCATAATTGGTTTTCTACATAACTAGAAGCATAAGTTTACTTTTATTCATAGTGGATAAAATATACAATGTTCTTGTTGCTGTAATGAGTAAATAATACATAAACATGCATCCTCACACACTGCTAGATGCTGCTATACAGAAGCTAATCTCATTGACAACCGAGTGATAAAATAGTTTGCAAAGAATAGTTTATACATAGATTTTTTTTTTAAAAGAATACTGCCATCAATCATAAACAGTGTCACTCTTCATTTTTGGGCAATTTTATTTCAGGTAATTTTAAAATACTTCTAAATCTTTAATATGAAATTTAGGTCTATCTGATTGAATGGTTGCACAAGTGGGCGGGATTCTCCGGCCGCGTCCGCCCGGCGACTCCCACCCGAGGTCAATGGACCACTCCGTTGTCCGCATCTCGCCTGTGGTGTTCTTGCAGTGGGCGAGGTGGAAGAATCCAGCCCGTTATTTCAATAAATTCACTTCAAATAATTTATTGCAAATGTTAAAATTCACTACAGCTAGATTTTAGGAAGTCCACTAAGTCGGATGTAGGGAAAGGAATGCTGTGATATTAATCACTGTAATCGGTCATTGCTACAGTCATGATACGAAGGATTGGAATTATAAACAAAGAACAATGCAAACAAGTTAGATTATTATGGATATTCTGTATATATTCAGCTACCGCAGTCACCAATATAATTGTTAAATTTATTATACATTTTAGGTGCAGCACGGTGCGCAGTGGATTAGCCCTGCTACCTCACGGCGCCGAGATCCCAGGTTCGATCCCGGCTCTGGGTCACTGTCCGTGTGGAGTTTGCACATTCTCCCCGTGTTTGCGTGGGTCTCGCCCTCACAACCCAAAGATGTGCAGGCTAGGTGGATTGGCCACACTAAATTGCCCCTTATTTGGAAAAAATGAATTGGGTACTTTAAATTTTTTAAAAAAAATTATTCTACATTTTGATTCATTGATGAAATATTACCAAATTGCAAGAGTCACAAGTTCCCTGGAGGATTCATTTACATTGTTTTAGTGGATGAATTGAAAACATAAATCAAGTATTTCATTAGTTTTGGATACATTTCACTTTTCTCTGAAAACCATATGCTTACAGACATTACTTTTTTTTTTAAAAATCACAAATGATGAATATATTCATAAATGTTACATCTCACTTCAACATTTATTACATGGGACATAATTCACCCATTCTGCTTTTCAATATTACAACTCCCCATGAGCCAATTCTCCTACATTTAACAGTAACCATTTCACACAAATGGCAAACCCCGAAACAGTGAAGTGTGGAGTAAAAATGTTATCTGTCTGTTACTGTGCATATTACATGTGTAGGATGTACTTAGGTAGTTGGTTTGTTTGAGATTAGCATGTACACAAATGATACCTACTAGTCTTAAGCCAGCACCAGGATACAAGAACATCTATACCTGAACACCTGTAGCAGGCTTTTCCCATAAATTCCCATCAGCAGAAACAAGTATCTTAGGTTGGGGAGAAAAGAAGAAAGCCTTCCAGGTATGTTGGGCTGGTGGGCAACAAGTTGAAAAGGAAATAAATGAATTTGGGAAGCATTCTGGGAAAAAGAAAACTAAACAAAAATCATTTTGTCTTTTGAAATCAGGTGATTTTCTTCCAGGAGCAAAAGAGGCATATCCCATAGTCAAATAGACAAAGGAATACAGTGACTTGCTAAGACTTGGCATGTCCAAATCTACAAAGGTCACCACATAAAACTTTACAGTCAGCAACCCTTCTGCACAGCAGATGGGTAAAATAGGAGTTGTACGGTCTCTTGCTGTCAATACTGCACACAGCAAGGCAAGATTGATTGGCAAGAGTTCAGATACGAACACTTGGGAAGGGACCAGAGGCAAGATTGATGAGGAGGCAGCTCAGACATGCATTAGGCTGAAGGACATCTGGTTAAGGTTAACTTATTTTTCAAGTGGTTTTCAGCGAGGAAGTCTATAGGGTTGTTTGTTTTATATCATTAAATATAATAGTTGGATAACCATTGATTTGCTTGTGCAGTGTGGTGCAAGTGTCCCAACTATATGAAAATGTTCTGTGGATGAATTAATTAACTATTTATAAATAAACTGAAAGGGCTTCTTGCATAGAGTGCCACTGCCAAGAAGTCTATAATTCATGGGCTGGATTCTCTGTTTCAGGGACTATGCCCCACGCCATCGTGAAAACTGTGGCCTTTTACACCAGAAATATTGGCGTCAGAAGGCCACAGATTCACAGCCCTGCAGGGGGCTAGCAGGGACCCGTCGTGAAACTCGCAGCTCCAGCTGCAGATATGGGCCCCTTTCCGGGTTAGAGGCCGCGCATGCGTATGGCGGTAGCCTTCAGCGGCCGCGCGTGTTCCATGATGGACTCAGACCGCGTTGCTGGACCATGTAAATAGTACCCCCGATCGGCCGCGCACCCGGACCGCCCGCCCCAAAATAGCCTTGTGCCGTATGTGGCCCCCCCTGCCCTCCAATCGGCCATCCCACGACCATGTCGGCCGCGGACTGAGTCCGCAGCCGCCACGCGAGTATCCCAAACGTCTGGGACCATGTTAGATCCACGTTGCCGGAACGTCGGCCAGTCAGGGGCGGGGAATAGCGGGGAGGGCCTATGGCAATGGCCGCAGGTAGGGGATACGCGGTGTACTCTCCGACTGCGCCGCCTTTCGGGGGCCAGAGAAAAACCGGCGGCGGTCCCGATTCCATGCGCAGAAATGGATTCTCCACCCTGGCTCCGGACGCGATTTTGGCTTTGGGGTGCGGAGAACCAGCCCCATGTCTCCATCTAACTTGGTCCAGCTTTGTAAACTATGATATTTTAAAGAAAATTGCACAAAAATCAATTAACTTACACGCGACATGCACATGTGATTACTTTTGATCTTGTTTATTTCAATTTTTATTTTGGGTAATTTAGTGGTAGATTTTTTAAAGATGTCAAAATTCAAATTCATAGTTACAGTTTTAAAGTAAATGTTACTGTGAGGTAACCAAGCGTACAAAGCAGAATTGCACTATAATCAAATAACCAATTTGAGTACGTGAAGGACAAACTGTACTTGAAGGAAGGTTATTCCCAAAACTATTTAACACAATTGAATAAAATAAAAATACATCAGTTTAAGTTTTTCCCAAGCATATATCATTGTGCAAAGATACATTGGGGAATTAGAGAACTGCCTGTTGATTTCATCATCCACTTTACGGTTACCCGAAACGATATATACTTCCACAGATTTTTTTTTTTTTTTTTTTTAAATATAAATTTAGAGTGCCCAATTCATTTTTTATCAATTAAGAGGCAATTTAGCCATGGCCACCTACTCTGTACATCTTTGGGTTGTGGGGGCGAAACCCACGCAAACACGGGGAGAATTTGCAAACTCCACACGGACAGTGACCAGAGCGGGATCGAACCTGGGACCTCAGAGCCGTGAGGCAGCAATGCTAACCATTGCACCACTGTGCTGCCCCTACTGCCACAGATTTTAAGAGAAACTTGAAAGAACAAAAAATTATTAATAACCACTTCCGGTCATCAGCAGCACTTCGATGACACTTGGTCTAACTAATGAAACGTACTTAGAGACTGTATGATGGTGTGTAACAGGTCACTCAGGGAGTCTGAATTACTGTGGCTAACATGCATGTAAAAGTGCATGTTTAGTCTTTTTTTGAATTTACTTGCTCACGCGATGTAGCCATCAGTAGCTAAGCCAGCATTTATTGTTCATCTGTTTGCCCTTAAGGTGGCGATGAGCTGCCTTTTTGAGCCATTGAAGTCTATGTGAAGTAGGTACACCCACAGTGCTTTTAGGAAGAGAGTTCCAAGGTTTTGACCCAACGACAATAAGGAACAGCAATATAGTTCCGGGTCAGGATGGTGTGGGGCTTGGAAGGCAATTTACAGCTGGTGATATTCTCATACATCTGCTGACCTGGTCCTTCTAGGTCATACAGGTTGCGGGTTTATAAGGTGCTCTCTAAGGAGCCTGAGATTTGCACCAGTGCATCTTGTAGATAGTATGCCACGGTGGAGAGAGAGAGAATGATTAAGGTAATGGAAGGGAGTGCCAATCCAGTGAGCTGCTTTGTGGTGGGTCATGTAAAGCTTCCCTAGTGTTCTTGGAGCTGTACTAATCCAAGCAAGTGGAGATTTCATCACATTTCTGTCCTGTGCCTTCAGGACTTGGGAGGAGTGTTACTCACTGCAGAATACCCAGCCTCTGACCTACGTTTGCTACCAGAGGACTTATATGGCTGGTCCAGTTTAGTTTCTGGTCAATGGTAACCTCTAGAATGTTTAAAGTGAGGGATTCAACCATGGTAATGCCGTTAAATGCTGAGGAGAGATGCTCAGATTCACTGTCGTTGAAAATGATACCTGCCTGACACAAATGTTACTTGCCATCTAGCCCAAGACTGAATATTGTCCACGCCTTGCTTCAGATGGGCACACACGCCTTCAGGATCTGATGAATCGTGAATGATGCTGAACAATATGCAATCAGCGAACATCCCAATCAGCGAACATCCCCCACTTCTGAATTTACGATGGAGGGGTGTCATTGATGAAACAGCTGAAGATAGATGGTCCTAGGTCACTACCCGGAGGAACTCCTGCAGCGATATTCTGGAGCTGAGATGACTGATCTCCAAAACCACAACCATCTTCCTTTGTGTTAGCTATGACTCCAACCAATAGAGAGTTTTCCCTATTGATTTTAGTTTTGCGAAGACTGCTTAATGCCATATTCAGTCAAAGACTGCCTTAATGTCAAAGGCAGTCACTCTCACCTCACCAGAGTTCAACTCTTTCGCCTATTTTTTGATTCCAGACTGTAAAGAGGAGGTCAAAAGCTGGATTGGCTCTGGCAGAATCCAAACTGAGCATCAGTGAGGTTATTGCGGAGTAACTGTAGCTTGATAGCACTGATGACCCCCTCTATCATTTGCTAATGATAGAGAGTAGACTGATGGCAATAGTGGTATTTGCTGGATTGGATTGGTCCTACCTTGTGTGAACAGGACAATTTTCCACATTGCTAGGCAGATACCGGTGTTGCAGCTGTACTGGAACAGCTTGGCTAGTGAACAATTAGTTCTGAAACCCAAGTCTTCAGCACTACTGCCTTTGCATTATTCAGTGCCGTCAGCAGTTTCTTGATATCATGTTGGGTGAGCCGAATTGGCTAACGACTGGCCTCTGTATTATTGGAGTCTTCAGGAGGCGGCCGTGATAGGCTATCTACTTGGTATTTCTAGCTGAAGATGGTTGCAAATGTTTCACCCATGTTTGTGCTGATGTTTGGGGCTCCCTATGATTGAGGATGAGGATATTTATAGATCTCCTCCTCATCCAGTGAGTTGTTTACTTGTCCACGACCATTCACAGCTGCATGCAGCAGGATTGCAGAGCTTAGATGCGACCCATTTGGTTTGGAATCGCCTAATATTGCATGCTGCTTCTTTTTCTGTTTAGTCCTGTGTTGCACCTTTACCAGGTTGAGACTTCATTTTTTTCAGGTATGACTGGAACTGCTCCTGAAAGATCCTCCTGCCATCTTCATTGAACCTGGAGCTATGAATAGTGATTGTGGAGGCTCCAACTTTCTTTCAATCACATGGCTGACCAGGAAATTCTCCCATTCTTATTGTCTGCCATTGCCGTGTGTTTGAAGCATTCTCAGCTAGATACTTACCTTTTTGGTTTGTCCAGAGTGAGAGTTCATAGCAGAATAACAAACAGCTATCTCAACTATACTTCCTCACACACTGGGCATGATCTTTTGGGCCCATTCGTTGTACATGCAAATTCCATTATGGATGCTGACTCTCACGAGGGCTAAAATGGGATTTGCTCTGGCGAGATCTCAGAATGAGATGTTCCCTGCACCCCCACCGGTGGTGTAATCAGGTTCACGCCCAGAAAGGAGTTGAACCTGCGTGAACCTGACTTCCATTCATTTAATGATCATTAAAAGGCTTGTGCCATACCTTCCAACCCATGTGACATGGTATGGTCAGCTCTATGAGGCCCCAGCCCACCAGAGTGACGGTGCAAAGCACACCCAATGCACCATTTTTGTTTCCTGACAAAAAGTGTCAGAAGATCTGGACAAAAAACCTGGCTATATACCTGGGGAGTACCTGACACTTTGCCGTTTCTTTGCTGCCCCCTGCCTCCTTTAAGAACTCCATTTCAGTCTTCCCATTTCTCCATCTCATCTGTTCTGATGAGTAACCTTCCACACCAGAGCTTCTAATAGTCTTCTTTCTTTCTCAACTGAGGATTTCCACACACCCTCCTCCCCCCACACCATGCCTGACAATGTCTGCATATTAACTATGTCAAATCCATTTCCTCTCAATCTTTCCCCTCCCTTCTCATGATCAAGTTCCCCCTACCTTACTTTCCACCCCACCAGCCTCCATATTCAAAGTATCATACTCATCATTTCAGCATTCTCCAGCAAGACGCAACTACCAAAGATATCTTCCCTGCCTTCCCCTTTCAGCCATCCAAAGGGACCTTTCTCTCCATTCCTTAACCACACACCTTATCTCCTTCCCATGGTGCTTTTCCATGCAAGCGCAGGAGGTGGAACAACTGCCTTTTACCTCGTCTCTTCACCATTCAAGACCCTAAACACTCCTTCTAGGTGAAGCAGCAATTTAGTTGCACTTCTTTCAACTCGCTGCTCACAATTTGGTTTCCTCTTCACTGAGGAGACTAAGTGCAGATTGGGTGACTGTTTCATGAAAAACCTCTGCTCGGGACTGCGCGGTGGTACAGTGGTTAGCACGGCTGCCTCACAGCGCCAGGTTCTCGGGTTAGTTTCCAACCTCAGGTGACTGTCTTGTGTGGAGTTTGCTCATTCTCCCCATGTGTGTGTTTCCTCTGGGTGCTCCGGTTTCTTCCCACAATCCAAAGATGTGCAGGGTTGGTGGATTGGCCGTGCTAAATTACCCCATAGTGCCCAGGAATGTGCAGGTTAGGTTACGGAGATAGGGCAGCGAGGACATGGATAGGGTGCTCTTTCGGAGAGCTAGTGCAGAACCAATGGGCCGAATGGTCTCCTTCTGCACTAGAGGGATTCTATGACTCTGAGCTTCCATTTGCTTGCCATTGTAATTGATCACCTTGCTCTCACGTTCACATGTATCCTCAGGATGCTGAACCTCAGGAACAGCATCTCAGCTTCTAGCTAGGCCTTTACAGCCTTCTGGACTATGACCCCCATTTTGATTCAGTTTTCTTGTCATGTGCCAGTCTGAATCTGCTTTTTCATGTTTTTGCTTTCAGACAGTCTTTCACTATTCTGCCATTCACACTCACTTTAGAAAAATGCTTAGTTTCTTTACAACAACCATTACCACCCCCTTTGCCTCGTGTTCCATGACAACTTTGTCAACTATTCCTTCCCGCCCTCTATCCCATCATATTTGACTTGAAAAGGTTAACTCTCTCTCTCTACTGATGCTGCGAGGCCTGCTGAGAGTTGCCAACACTTTTTCGTAGATATCTTTAGTGCTCAAACATAGAATGCTGCTACTTCCCTCCACACAGCTCCTTTCTCCATGCAAATCACTCTTCCCACCTTCCTTCTTGCAAATCGCTCTTCCCATTCATAGCCATAGATTCTTACAACACCGAGAAAATTCCTTCGGCCCATTGTTTCTGTTCCAGCCATTAAGCATCTATCCTAATCCCATTTTCCAACACTTGTCCCATAGCCTTGTATGCTTTGATGTTTCAAGAACTCACCTAAACACTTCTTAAATGTTGTCTCTACCACCCTTTCAGATAGTGAGTTCCAGATTCCCACCAACCTGTAGGTGACATGTTTTTCTTCAAATCCCCTCCAAATTCCTACCCATTGTCTTAAATCTACACCCCTAGTTATTGACTCCTCAACTAAAGCGGTTTCTTCCTATCTCTGCCCTTCATAATTTTGTATACCTCAGATCAGCTCCCCTCTCAGTCTTCTCTGCTCTAAGGAGAACAACCCCAGTCTAACCAGCCTCGCTTCATAGCTGAAATGCTCCTGCCCAGTCAACATCCTTTCTACTGCAATCATATCCTTGCTATAGTGTGATGACCAGAACTATACAGTGCTCTAGCTGTAGCCTATTGAACATTTTACACAACTGCATCATAACCTCCCTGCTCTTATATTCTGTGCCTTGGCTAATAAAAAGTATCCCATATGCTTCTTAACAACCCTGTCTACCTGCCTGCTGCCTTCAGGGACCTATGAACATGCACCACAAAATCCCTCTGGTCCACTGTACTTCCTAGCACCCTACCGTTCATTGTGAATTCCCTTGCCAGTCCTCAAAATACATCACAAAGAACAAAGAAATGTACAGCACAGGAACAGGCCCTTCGGCCCTCCAAGCCCGTGCCGACCATGCTGCCCGACTAAACTAAAATCTTCTACACTTCCTGGGACCGTATCCCTCTATTCCCATCCTATTCATGTATTTCTCAAGATGCCCCTTAAATGTCACTATTGTCCCTGCTTCCACCACCTCCTCCGGTAGCGAGTTCCAGGCACCCACTACCCTCTGCGTAAAATACTTGCCTCGTACATCTACTCTAAACCCTGCCTCTCTCACCTTAAACCTATGCCCCCTAGTAATTGACCCCTCTACCCTGGGGAAAAGCCTCTGACTATCCACTCTGTCTATGCCCCTCATAATTTTGTATACCTCTATCAGGTCTCCCCTCAACCTCCTTCGTTCCAGTGAGAACAAACCGAGTTTATTCAACCGCTCCTCATAGCTAATGCCCTCCATACCAGGCAACATTCTGGTAAATCTCTTCTGCACCCTCTCTAAAGCCTCCACATCCTCCTAGTAGTGTGGCGACCAGAATTGAACACTATACTCCAAGTGTGGCCTAACTAAGGTTCTATACAGCTACAACATGACTTGTCAATTCTTATACTCAATGCCACGGCCAATGAAGGCAAGCATGCCGTATGCCTTCTTGACTACCTTCTCCACCTGTGTTGCCCCTTTCAATGACCTGTGGACCTGTACTCTTAGATCTCTTTGACTTTCAATACTCTTGAGGGTTCTACCATTCACTGTATATTCCCTACCTGCATTAGACCTTCCAAAATGCATTACCTCACATTTGTCCGGATTAAACTCCATCTGCCATCTCTCCGCCCAAGTCTCCAAACAATCTAAATTCTGCTGTATCCTCCGACAGTCCTCATCGCTATCCGCAATTCCACCAACCTTTGTGTCGTCTGCAAACTTACTAATCAGACCAGTTACATTTTCCTCCAAATCATTTATATATACTACAAAGAGCAAAGGTCCCAGCACTGATCCCTGTGGAACACCACTGGTCACAGCCCTCCAATTAGAAAAGCATCCTTCCATTGCTAATCTCTGCCTTCTATGGCCTAGACAGTTCTGTATCCACCTTGCCAGCTCACCCCTGATCCAGTGTGACTTCACCTTTTGTACTAGTCTACCATGAGGGACCTTGTCAAAGGTCTGACTGAAGTCCATATAGACAACATCCACTGCCCTACCTGCATCAATCATCTTAGTGACCTCCTCGAAAAACTCTATCAAGTCAGTGAGACACGACCTTCCCTTCACAAAACCATGCTGCCTCTCACTAATACGTCCATTTGCTTCCAAATGGGAGTAGATCCTGTCTCGAAGAATTCTCTCCAGTAATTTCCCTACCACTGAAGTAAGGCTCACCGGCCTGTAGTTCCCGGGATTATCCTTGCTACCCTTCTTAAACAGAGGAACAACATTGGCTATTCTCCAGTCCTCCGGGACATCCTCTGAAGACAGCGAGGATCCAAAGATTTCTGTCAAGGCCTCAGCAATTTCCTCTCCAGCCTCCTTCAGTATTCTAGGGTAGATCCCATCAGGCCCTGGGGACTTATCTACCTTAATATTTTTTAAGACACCCAACACCTCGTCTTTTTGGATCTCAATGTGACCCAGGCTATCTACACACCCTTCTCCAGACTCAACATGTACCAATTTCTTCTCTTTGGTGAATACTGATGCAAAGTATTCATTTAGTACCTCGCCCATTTCCTCTGGCTCCACACATAGATTCCCTTGCCTATCCTTCAGTGGGCCAACCCTTTCCCTGGCTACCCTCTTGCTTTTTATGTACGTGTAAAAAGCCTTGGGATTTTCCTTAACCCTATTTGCCAATGACTTTTCGTGACCCCTTCTAGCCCTCCTGACTCCTTGCTTAAGTTCCTTCCTACTTTCCTTATATTCCACGCAGGCTTCGTCTGTTCCCAGCCTTTTAGCCCTGACAAATGCCTCCTTTTTCTTTTTGACGAGGCCTACAATATCTCTCGTCATCCAAGGTTCCCGAAAATTGCCGTATTTATCCTTCTTCCTCACAGGAACATGCCGGTCCTGAATTCCTTTCAACTGCCACTTGAAAGCCTCCCACATGTCAGATGTCGATTTGCCCTCAAACATCCGCCCCCAATCTATGTTCTTCAGTTCCCACCTAATATTGTTATAATTAGCCTTCCCCCAATTTAGCACATTCATCCTAGGACCACTCTTATCCTTGTCCACCAGTACTTTAAAACTTACTGAATTGTGGTCACTGTTACCAAAATGCTCCCCTACTGAAACATCTACCACCTGGCCGGGCTCATTCCCAAATACCAGGTCCAGTACCGCCCCTTCCCTAGTTGGACTGTCTACATATTGTTTTAAGAAGCCCTCCTGGATGCTCCTTACAAACTCCGCCCCGTCTAAGCCCCTGGCACTAAGTGAGTCCCAGTCAATATTGGGAAAGTTGAAGTCTCCCATCACCACAACCCTGTTGTTTTTACTCTTTTCCAAAATCTGTCTACCTATCTGCTCCTCTATCTCCCGCTGGCTGTTGGGAGGCCTGTAGTAAACCCCCAACATTGTGACTGCACCCTTCTTATTCCTGAACTCTACCCATGTAGCCTCACTGCCCTCAGAGGTGTCCTCCCGCAGTACAGCTGTGATATTCTCCCGAACCAGTAGCGCAACTCCGCCTCCCCTTTTACATCCCCCTCTATCCCGCCTGAAACATCTAAATCCTGGAATGTTTAGCTGCCAATCCTGCCCTTCCCTCAACCAGGTCTCTGTAATGGCAACAACATCATAGTTCCAAGTACTAATCCAAGCTCGAAGTTCATCTGCCTTACCCGTAATACCTCTTGCATTAAAACATATGCACTTCAGGCCACCAGACCCGCTGTGTTCAGCAACTTCTCCCTGTCTGCTCTGCCTCAGAGCCACACTGTCCCTATTCCCTAGTTCTCCCTCAATGCTCTCACCTTCTGACCTATTGCTCCCGTGCCCACCCCCCTGCCATACTAGTTTAAACCCTCCCGTGTGACACTAGCAAACCTCGCGGCCAGGATATTTATGCCTCTCCGGTTTAGATGCAACCCGTCCTTCTTATACAGGTCACACCTGCCCCGGAAGAGCTCCCAGTGGTCCAGATAATGGAAACCCTCCCTCCTACACCAGCTGTTTAGCCACGTGTTTAACTGCTCTATCTTCCTATTTCTAGCCTCACTGGCATGTGGCACAGGGAGTAATCCCGAGATTACAACCCTCGAGGTCCTGTCTTTTAACTTTCTGCCTAGCTCCCTGAACTCCTGCTGCAGGACCTCATGCCCCTTCTTGCCTATGTCGTTAGTACCAATATGTACAACGACCTCTGCCTGTTTGCCCTCCCCCTTCAGGATGCCCTCTACCCGTTCGGAGACATCCTGGACCCTGGCACCAGGGAGGCAACATACCATCCTGGAGTCTCTTTCACGTCCACAGAAGCGCCTATCTGTGCCCCTGACTATAGAGTCCCCTATTACTATTACTCTTCTGCGCTTTGACCCTCCCTTCTGAACATCAGAGCCAGCCGTGGTGCCACTGCTCTGGCTGCTGCTGTTTTCCCCTGATTGGATACTGTCGGGGGGGATAGCCTAAGGGGTATACCTGTTCGAGAGGGGGACAACCACAGGGGATTCCTGCACTGACTGCCTGCCCTTTCTGGTGGTCACCCTTTTTTCTGCCTGCACCTTGGGTGTGACCACATTTACATAACTGCGATCTATGACGCTTTCCGCCACCTGCATGCTCCTAAGTGCATCCAATTGCTGCTCCAACCGAACCATGCGGTCTGTGAGGAGCTCCAGTTGGGTGCACTTCCTGCAGATGAAGCCATCCGGGACGCTGGAAGCCTCACGGACCTGCCACATCTCACAGTCAGAGCACTGCACCCCTCTAACTGACATTGCGTCAATTAATTAAAATTTAAATTAAAAAAAATATATATATTTTTTTAAATTTCAAAGTTACTGTTAACTATCTGACTATCACGTTTTTGCTATAATATCATATCAGTCCCGCGCTTAATTTCATTATAATTGTATTTCATTCCTCGGTCCCAAAAGTGCCCATTTTTCCTCAGAAGTCAACAGCCTCCCGGTACCTCGCCTTCATATATTTATATACTATTTCACCATGGATATCCAAAAGGCCTTTCCACCACAGACCCATTTTCCAGTATGGGGTTCAAGACAACAATCTGGAAGAGGAGCCCCAGAACGCTGAGTACTACCATTGACCTGGTTGATATTAGCTAAATTAGCACAGCTCAAGTGATGAAGAACAGTGTGCCTTTACTGACATCAGGCAATATCTTCTTTTAAGTACTCATTTTATTTTGCGTTCTTTCTATGACTATTTGACTGGAAAGTAATATATACATAAAATTCTCTTATCAAAACATTTTATAATAAAATGGATGTTTTAGTCCTTCATTTTTATTTTTGTAAAATTCAGAAAACTGAATGCTCAGCTCTACTCACTAATTAGTATATAGATGCTGTTGCTCATGATAATCAGCACTCAAAAAGTGCATTAATATTTATTTTGGTCCAATCAAAATGCCTATTAAAGCAATCCAGTCATGTACTGATCCATTATTTCACATTAGTAGATTAAACAGTAACTAATGAGCTGATTGGCAGGCACAGGGGGCATTGGTAAACAAGTACATATTTTTTAAGTGGCATCTACTAATAGTAATCATATATGCTACAGTACATTTTATGCTGGAACCATCGACATCCCATGCCACCGCCAAATATGCCAAACATCATTATAACTGGACTGGTATTTACTGAAGGATTTCAGCCTTTCACAATATTTGTTCTCCTTTCCTCTGGTTCACCAGGCCACAGATTCTCACAGCTCACATGCTCTAGTAAAGTGTTTGAAATCCAAGCTTCTCGACATAAGGAAGGAATGTGTGATGCATGTACATGCATTGCCGTGTAATATGTCGCGGCAGCCAATCAGTGGAAATTCACTTTCTAGTGGCTATTTTAAGCAGTGAAATGGTGCAAACAGCAAAGGTAAGAAACAGGGATGAAAAGATAAATATCCTAGGGTTACTATTAACCAGAAACTGAACTGGAACAACCATATAAATACTATGGCACAAGAGCAGTTCAGAGGTTGGGAATCATGTGGCGAGTAACTCACCCGACTCCCCAAAGACTGACTATCTACAACGCACAAGTCAGGTGTATTATGGAATATGCTCCACCGGCCTGGATGAATAGCTCCAAGAAGCTCGATGACATCCAGAACAAAGCAACCTGCCTGATTGCCACCCATCCATCAACTTCACCATTCATTCCCTCCACCACCAATACACAGTGGCAGTGGTGTGTACCATCTACAGGATGCACTGCATTAATCACCAAGGCTCTTTGACAGCACCCTCCAAACCGGCAACCTCGACGACTCAAATGAACAACGCAATACATGCATGGGAACACCATCACCTGCAAGTGCCCCCCCCCGACCAAACCCCCACTCGTCCAAAATCCTGGAACACCCTTCCTAACAGCACTATGAGTGCACCTACACCACACAGACTGCATCGGTTAAAGGGCAATTAGAGATGGGCAATGAAAGCTAGCCAACCCAGCGACACCCACATCTAATGTAAGTTCGTAGATAGTATTTGGATAATTGTAATTATAAACTCCATATTTTGAAAGATAATATGGTTGATTATTTAGCATGTTAACTCTTTGCAGAAATGAGTATGGCCTACTGACAGAATAGAATACATAATTCTTACTGTACTCTTGTTGATGAATATTTCTGGAAAGGATTATGGTGAAACTGACTGGTTGTGAATCTTGGAAGGTGGTTTAATTATGGTTTGCAAACAAAAATAATTAAGCAGCTAACATCCTTCAAGTACTGCTCCCTCAGCTTACTATTTACGGATTTATTTTTAGGAACAGGATTTTCACCGAACAAATAGTAAATTGTGTCAAGCACACTGGTTAGCACTGTTGCTTCACAGTGCCAGGGACCCAGCTTGAATCACCGTCTGTGCGGAGTCTGCACGTACTTCCCGTGTCTGTGTGGGTTCCCTCCGGGTGCTCCAGCTTCCTCCCACAAGTCCCGAAACACTTGTTTATTAGGTGAATTGGACATTCTGAATTCTCACTCTGTATACCCAAAAAGGCGCCGGAGTGTGGCGACTAGGGGCTTTTCACAGTAACTCCATTGCAGTGTTAATGTAAGCCTACTTGTGACAATAATAAAGATTATTAAATGTTTGTAACAGTTGTACAATGGAGTACTTCTCAGATTTAAAAAAGTCTTTTTTCTCAAGACATTTGCAGATCCATTCACATTTATAGATTTTAAACTTATATTCAGTGTCAGACATCCCAGGAGACCTATTCAAAAATTAATCTTTCCCAACTGTTCTCACTTCTGTATTGACTGTGCAAGTTAGTTAACAAAAGGTATCAATCTTTAAATGTTTTACTTCAGCTATTAGAATCACTTTAAGAGCAAGTTAAATACTGCTTTGTTGATTATGAAAAAAAATATAAATGTTATTTTCAACATCTAAAAAATATTATGCAGACAAATCTGGTCATAAGATGGCGATATTACTGTAGATATGATGTAATATGTTGTGGTGTAACTCCAGAAAAGCAGTGTATTTTAACAATGCTTCTGGATACCTGAAGTGAGGGAATAGGAGAGAAAAAGATTTGAAAGATTGTCTTCCAAATTTATTTTCTTTTTCGCTCATAGCATAGGAAGTAAAGACTAAATGAATTATTTGACGCAGGCAGCAAACTAAAGCAAATGGAACAATATGCATATTTATACATGCAAGTTGTTGATCTCTTGTCCCGCTCAATTGCTGGCTGAAGAACTGAAACAGAGAAAGTAGTGTGTTTACTGATGTTTGAATACTTGCAGCAGAAGTCATAGAGTTTTACAGCACAAGAGAGGCCCTTCAGTCCATCGTGTCTGCGCCGGGCACCAAGCAACTATCTATTCTGTTTCCATTTTTCAGCACCTGGTCCGTAGCCTTTTATGCAATGGCATTTCAAGTGCTCATCTAAATGCTTCTTAATTGTAGTGAGGAGAGAATATAAAACTAGTCAGTGCACAGCTAAAATATATAATGACTTCCACGGTTCACCACTACCTGATTCTAGGACAGGCAACCGTCACGTGACAGTCAAGCATGTAGATCATGAGCTTGCCACTAATACATCTCTGCTGCAGAAGTTGAAACCTCAAAAAGCCTTACTGCTTAGAACAAATCTTTTTCACCTGCCTATATCTCCTTCAATGCTGTCTATTTAGGAATTGATTATAGTTTGTCTCAGTCATAAGAAGTTTTGATGTGGAGATGCCAGCGTTGGACTGGGGTGAGCACAGTAAAAGTCTTACAACACCAGGTTAAAGTCCAACACTTCACCTGAGGAAGGAGCATTGCTCCGAAAGCTAGTGTTTGAAACAAACCTGTTGGACTTTAACCTGGTGTTGTAAGACTTCTTACTATAATAAGTTTTGTTCATTAAAAGATTTTAGTGAATTATTTGACTACAAAGAAATTTGGCTCAGTGGCAGTATCAAATTGTCAAGTGTCCAAGCCCTACTTTAGGGAGCCCTGGTGACCAGAGGCTAGAATATGGTCTTAAGATAGTGGCTCAGTGGAAAGTATTCCCACCTTTTAGAAACTTACAAGATAATGAATGGCTTAGATAGGGAAGTTCTTTCCATTAGCAGGGGAGACTAGGACCCGGGGGCACAGCCTTAGAATAAAAGGGAGTCACTTTAGAACAGAGATGAGGAGAAATTTCTTCAGCCAGAGAGTGGTGGGTCTGTGGAATTCATTGCCACAGAGGGCGGTGGAGGCCAGGACGTTGAGTGGCTTTAAGACAGAAGTTGATAAATTCTTGATTTCTCGAGGAATTAAGGGCTATGGAGAGAGAGCGGGTAAATGGAGTTGAAATCAACCATGATTGAATGGTGGAGTGGACTCGATGGGCCGAATGGCCTTACTTCCGCTCCTATGTCTTATGGTCTTTTGAGTTGGAGCTTTGGATTTTGGACCAATTCCATTTGTGACTGGAAATCTGAGCAGCAAACACCAAATATTGGTTGAACATCCTGCAGGTGTACTTGCATCCACCTGGGAGAAGGTAGTCCGAGGACAAAACAGTGATGAAAGCATCGCAGTTGCTCTTTCCCAGTCAGTAGTTCAGGAATCTCATGTGCAAGATTTGAGTTAGGATCTGTCCATAGTGCAAAAATTGGTTTTCTGGACTTAGCAACAAAGCAATTCTATTGAAATACAAATGTTAAAATCGGTAAGAACTGTTGTTTATTTCATTAAAATGTCTCATGTTTTGTACAGTGAATTGCTTTTTGAGGTGCATGAACCATAGTCTCTTCCTACAAACAGCAATGAAAAGAATATGTTTGTAAGACATGCGTATGATAACATTCAATGTGTTCATAATACCCATAGTGATCAGCTCAGTGACAACTCAACTGTATCTTTATTGGTGACTTGATATTTAGCAAATTATAGAAAATCTATGCTCAATTTGGTAAAACAAAGCACCATCTTTAGCAGGCAGTTTAGTGTATTGGCACACAACCAACATGACAACAATCGGAAGTTTATTTCAGATAGATTACTATCCATGCTTCCTAAAACTGGCAAATAAGCTAAAATACTTGCACAACTCTCTCATTTGGGACATTGCTGGTATTGGACCACCAATCTGAATAAGCCAGATTAAATATTTCTCAGATCTTGAAAATGCCATTTGGAGTTTTTGCCACCATCCACCAATCTGGAAATGACAATTTAAAAACACTGAAATATGAAATAAATACTGAAAAGAAAACACATTATTTTATGGATCCGCTATCGATTAGTGCTACACAATCTCTCTCTCTCTTTCCTTCAATGACTCACTGTAAACTTCTTTATGATTCTGTTCGTCAGTGCAATGCTGGAGGACTACTTGAACAAAACATCACTTGAAATGAAGAGGTATGCTGGAGGTCAGAACGTTTAAAGCAGTGAAACACAGTCTTTACTGTGACAAATTTGACCAGAAATAAAACAAAAAAAAGCATTGTGTTCACAGAGCATCATTCAGAGATTCGAACCATCCCTAAGCCCCGTGTAGTCCCTGCCCGAACGTAGAAAACACAGCAAGCTTCCATAATCATCAAGGTGACAGTGGCCATCAGTTGATCTGCTGCCTAGTTTAGGTGTTCAGGGATAAGTGTCGGACACTACACAAGGGAGTACTTGGTTCGTGTGCCATTAGATCTTTTACATCTATCGGAAATGGTAGCCGTGGGCTCGGATTACAGTCTCCTCTGCACCGCTGGCTAGGCAGCTCTCCTCTCCAATCAAACAGAACACAAGTCATGAAAACTGCTAAAGTTTTGACGTCGAGTACTCCCAGACCAGGGTCTAAATGTGTACAATAACAGTCCATAGTGTAGTTACACCTATGCGTTCTGAAATCCTGCGTTTCTCGTCTTAAATTACATTCTACCAGAACCTTAAAACCAATCTTAGGTGTATCTTATTTTAATCGGAATGCTATTTGGTAAAAATGAATTAAGTTGTCAGCCCTGCTTATTGAAGAGCCCGAGGCGCTATCCATGCTTTTGAAATCGATTTGTTGTTTTTTTCCCCCTCATGCGATTGAAGCATTTCTAGTCGGTTTTCGAACTGATGCCCAAGTCTGGGATTTCAAGCCCTTCATCGCGCCATTGCAGAGGAGCGAAGATGTGCGCCTAAAACAGAGGGGGCTGTTCCAAACACGAAATCTGGGCTCATGTAGCCGAAAGCCGTGCAGTGAACTCCGCGAGGAATGCAGGGCGCCCAGCGCTGCTACACACGTTAGGGCGGTGAGCGGGCTTGCTCTGCTCTCTGACAGAATGAGAATCTCACCTTGGAGCCCGAGGACGGGAATGGGAGAACATGCACGGCGGCGAAAGCTGAAGCTGCACGGTTCCCCAGACCCCCGGGGAGAGGGCACATCCCCGAAAACTACACCGGCTACTGAGAGAGCTTTAAACTAGTCCATCTGTACCAAACCGACCGCAGCATACAAATCCGGTTTGAAATCTGCATTCTCCTTGTGAACTGTGCAAGGAATGATATAAAAAGACCATTGTTCGGATAGATTATGGGAGATTAATAGCCGGGCAAAACAACCTTAGACTAGCCTGGCACCAGGGGAAAAAAATCTCATCATTTTGCAAAAACAAGACTGCTCAGACCACACCATCAGCACAACTGGTTCAAACTCTTCTGCTCTGCCGCTGTTACACCGCGTCCTTCCCCTGTACAGTAATATATACAATAATCCAATCCACGGAAAACATACATACAAGTATCAATCAACTTTCGAAAGTCTGACAAAAAGTTATGAAAACAAATGGGAATTCCTGCACTGTTTCACGATCGCCTCACAACACAGCCCCAATCATAGCTCTATTATTTCTTTGGAGAAACAAAATCGACAAATCCGGGCATGTAGTATTTCAGCTGAAATAAAGCTGCCCCCGGTCCATCAGCAACACAGCGTGCCTGACTGATCCCGGCAAATTCAGGAGGGTGAAGAGAAACGAAAAATGGATAGGGGCAAAACGCAGGCGAAGAGAAAGGCGCGCAGATAAACTTACTCGAGACGGTTGTGGGCCAGCTTTGAAGCGAGGTACGCTTTCAGTAAGTTGTGCTGTCTGTGCCGGGGGATGCGGTACAACGGCCGCTATAAATCCAAGTGTTTAATGTGTCACTTTGGCTGGCGAGCGGCAAGTTTTATAAAGGGGCGGGCGGGCGCGCAGGCGCAGGCAGCTGCTTGCAGACAGCGATGCTGGTGGCAGAGAGAGGCTCCTCCAGGCAGCCGCTACAAGCCTCTCACAGCGGTTCCTCCAGCCCCACTGACCACACACACAACTTCACAATAAACCATCTCGCCGTCCAACCTGACCCTTTTCAACAACAAAACGTTGAGACCGCTTTTGCCCATCACCGCCACCAGTATGAAAAGCACGGCCCAAAAGACACTTATTCTTAAACGACGATTCAATGCACAGCACAGCTCTTACCTCCACTGTCCAGAGTTGGAGGTTGCGTCCTTGCAAAATTCTCGGGAAAGGAAATGAGGCTTTCTTTCTTGTTTGTTTGTTTGGTTAAACAGGCAGCAGCCAATCGCGGAAGGATGTCCCGTTTAATTCAGATTCCAGATATTTGAGGATAAGCCATTTGAGCGGATCAGCTGCTTGATTGCTTTTTTGTGTGTGTGTCTCCCTCTCACTCTCCGGGTTTTTTTTCCACGCAGTAAAAGGGAACAGGATGGTAATTTTATTATTTCTAAACTGTTTTATTTAATTATCTCCCCCGCCCCTCCCTCCATCCCCTCCTCTCTAAAGAGGACAGTTGATTGACTGCCTTCCACTCGCCCTCCTGCTGCTGTGTTGAGCTCGCTTTGCTGACAGGCGAGCGCCAGCAGTAGCGCGCGCTGTCAGAGCCCGGAGCGCGCACGGGGCGGGGCTGATTCGGCGCGCCCCCGACACCCGGGACTCACACGCACGCGCGGGCTGGGGGCGTCCACCCAGACCCAGGTGTAACCAGGCTCTGGTTGGGTTGAGAGTTTCCTTGGGACTCTCGGGTTTGCTTTTATCCTGAACCATTATTGAAAGCGTCCGATATTTCGCAGTAAGTTTTAAAAAATGTAACTGGGATTTATTAAAACCTGTTAAACAGCCGAAATAGGCAATATCATTGTGGGTGCATTAAAGCTTCACCCGATGCCGGTGTTTATGTAGTTACATTGTGTACCCTATTATGTATTCATGTACTTAATGATTTGTTGAGCTGCTGGCATAAAAATACTTTTCACTGTACCTCGGTACACGTAACAACAAACAAATTCAATCCAATTAATTCATCGCCATTTCAATTTTCGAGGCAATGCGTGATAACTGATATCTTAAACTTTATTTGTAATCGAAGTATAAATGCAGGCAAGTTTAAAAAAAAACGAAATAGTGAGAGGCAAAGAAGAGGAGAATGTTTCTGCCTATACATACCCAGCCCTCCACGGGTCCCCATTCCCCACGTTTCTCCATATGCAGCGGACAAGATCTCGTCAAGCATTTCAATTTTTCCAAAGTTTAAACTGTTAACCTACAGTTAAGGATGTGCATGACCCAATTGCCTCTATAGTACTGAAAGCTGCCGTGGTGTCTTTCTCCTGTACCCCATTAATACGCGTATTCCTTATTTGCAATCTCATGTGAAAAATAAAAGGGGGTGGGGCTGGAATTTGTTAAGAAATGTTTACCCAAGACATTGTTGTATGACGTAGCTCTGTTCCTAATGATGCGATTGATATCATAAAAAGCTCATGCAGATTGCATCGGTCATTGCCTTGATCACATTTGTTAATCATGACGCTATTGTGTGGCAGCTTCAATTCACACTATATTATTCCTGTCAGATTGCTTAATGCACCCATAATGATATTCCCTATTTCGGCTGTTTTAACAGGTCTTAACCCATTCATTTGACAGGTTAACGCATCAATTAAGATAGTGGATCAATGAATTCCCTACAAAAACATTAATGGGCTTGTACACTATAATTACGTAGTGCAATTTCAAGACCTCTGTGATTAATATAAGAGAAGAGCTAAAAGGCAGAGGTCTGTGCTCTGAGAACATAAATCATTTAATCCGAAAGTTCACCAAGACTATAAAAATATCGGAATAGTTTCCTAATGGATGACAAAAGGAAGCAAATTCTTTAGTTCCTGCTTAAAGATCAGAAAATAAATGTGATGGCTTGGAATTCTACTGCTTAATACATGGGAATAAACTGTTAATTAAGAGCAATAATAGAGCAATACTAAGCACTCTACCAATAGATAACTAAGTAGACAATGGATTAGTTTTGCAATTTTCAGAAATTATTTACAGGAACTCACGTCATGAATTAATAGTGAAAATATATTAAGGGCATTAAGGTTTCATTAATTCAGAACTTGGATTAGGGATTACTATTTTACAAACTTCTATCATCTAATATATACAGTTATTCATGAAGACCCACTTTCTCAACCTTGCCCCTCGCCTGAGGTGTGGCGATCCTCATGTTAAATCGCCACCAGTCAGCTTTCCCCCTCAAAGGGAAAAGGCAGCCTATGGTCATCTGGGACTATAGCGACTTTACCTTACCTTGCCTTTATACAGTATCTTCCCACTGTTCACACTGCCTCCTGAGTTGTTGTTGCCATGTAGAGATTCCTGGTTGAATTGCAAGTCATTTTCACCCAGGAAATTGTAGTTTCAGCTGTTATTTTCCAATACTAACCATGTCAATTACAGGCCTAAATTCAAATTTTCACATGACACAGTACTTCAATAGGACAGATTTGTTGTGCAGCTCTATATCTATACTTGCATTTTATTTATTTTCGTATTATTGACTATTAACTATCATTATTTTTTAAATTTGCCATTTTTTCTTGATGTTTTGCAAATTTGCTAATGAATACACATACAGTATGATTTATTAAAAATTCATTTGAACAGGGAAGAAAAATAGAATGCATGCATCAGCTTCTGCTCGAATCTAACTGAACATAATGCAGAACATTAGACACACTGTTTCATGAGTCACTTCAGATTCAGGCAGCTGACTCCATAAAGATGTGAATCTCCACAACTCCCTCAGTCTGTGTAATTTTGAAGTTTGAGATATCCATGCAATACTTTAAGACTTCTTATTGACTTCCAGGTACTCACTCTGAGGTCAACAGTCACCTAAGACTCAATTACTTTTTCGCTAACTTATGACAGCTATTGATTTATCAGTAATGATAATGCCGTTGAATATCAACAGCTGATTAGACATTCCCTCACTGGAGGGGGTCATTACCTGGTACTCGATTTGCATGAATGTTAATTGTCATTTATCAGCTGTGCTTATTGTCCAAGTATGGCTCCAGATCTCAGGAATGGAACTAAATTCTGCAATCATCAGAAAACAGCCCCACTTCTGATGTATGGTCCAGGGAAGTTCATTGATGAAGTAGCTGAAGATCATTGGGCCCATGATACACCCCTGAGGATAGCTATAAACAGTTGGCTACACAGTCAGAGACACTGTATCATAGTGGCTCAAATCCTGACTCCCCAAAGCCTCTCCACCACCTACATGGCATATGTCAGGAGTATGATGGAATACCCTCCATATGCCTCGAACAATGGAGTGAACTTTAGCAGTACTGTCATTTATAGTGACACATACAAAGTGCAGTCATTTTCTCCTTTCACCCCCAATTTTTCACCATGGCTATTAATAGTTTTCAGTTTGAAATTCTGAACACATTTCTTTCTGATAGTCTTCATGAATAAGGATTCACATTCCTTCGTAAAAGGAGTATCTTGCTGCAGACTTAATCAAAGAGAGAATAAGAAGTGCTACCACAGCCTTCCTTTTCATCGGCTATAGTATCATACAACTGATATGCAACATTTAGCCAGCGCATAGGTGTGATAAAGACTAATAATTCTTCAGGTCCAATTGCAAACTAAAATTTCCAACCATACCCCGAGTGGCTCAAAACATTATACACCATGGAATTCAGAAAATACCTGAACTAAAATTCTATTTACCCATAAAGACTTCTTGGCCACACAACATTATAAAGTTCTTGACTTAGAATATTGTCTCTTGCAGCTTTCTAAAATATTCAAAATTTAAATGCATTTGCATACACATTTACTGCCTAACAGAACTTCTAGTGTCAGTTAACTCTAACATCTTGTTCACTTAATACAATGATGACTCTCAAAGCCTAGGTCGACACAAGGTACTTTAATTTGTTTAATGAGTGTATCTAACTTCCTCTAACTTTTTTTGTAACATATATTGTACATGTTGCACTTGTGAATGTTTAGAAAACATCAAATGAAGTGCTTCACGAGATTTGTAAAGCAAAAGGTTTTAGAACTATTGTCTTAATTATATTGAAAAAGGTTAGCAATCAATTGTAGCAGGTCCAATTGTACAGTTGTGATTGAATTTATTGCTATATGTAATGCTTATGAACAATTTTATTTAAAGTAGATTTCAACAATTAAAAGCAAACTAAGTATACACACTGTCAATTTATTGGAAAGCATAACATTTACAGTGCAGAAGGAGGCCATTCGGCCTATCTTGGTGAGAGCACCCTTCCCAAGGTCAACACCTCCACCCTATCCCCATAACCCAGTAACCCCACCCAACACTAAGGGCAATTTTGGACACTAAGGGCAATTTATCATGGCCAATCCACCTAACCTGCACATCTTTGGACTGTGGGAGGAAACCGGAGCACCCGGAGGAAACCCACGCACACACGGGGAGGATGTGCAGACTCCGCACAGACAGTGACCCAAGCCGGAATCGAACCTGGGACCTTGTAGCTGTGAAGCAATTGTGCTATCCACAATGCTACCGTGCTGCCCCAGGAGTGAGTGAGTTACTGAGTGCGTGAGTGAGTGAGCAGGAGTGAGTTACTAGGTATCACAAGTAGAATTTGATAATTAAAACTTTAAGACAATATATACATTAGAAAAGGGGCGGCATGATGGTGCAGTGGTTAGCACTGCTGCCTCACGGCACTGAGATCCCAGGTTCAATCCCAGCTCTGGGTCACGTCCGTGTGTAATTTGCACATTATCCCCGTGTTAGTGTGGGTTTCGCCTCCACAACCCAAATTAGAATGAAAAATAGAAAATATTATTGGAAAATGAAAGGTAAAGCAATTAATAAGTTGGATTTATAGTTGAGAACATTTTAACTGTGGTCAATATTGGTTCAGCAGTTCCAATAAATATTGTGTATAAGTACATTCGTAGAAGGCAGGTTTTACTAACACTGAATAATGTAATAGTGATAACACACAAGGAATACCTGTCTGTGCACTTTAGCTATAGTGGTGTGTCCCAGATGTAGTAAAGGAAAGTGTGGGAGGGGGGGTGTCACATCTGGTTGGTCTTTGCTGTTTCCTAGCATCAAGGTATAGGCCATGTTGAGAGGCTTCTGGAAACCGGTCATTCAGCTTCCACTTTTGTGCCTTGCAATTATTAACAGATAAATAAAGGGGGAAAAAATCAAATGAAAATGTCTTATTCCACTGCACTTCCATTTCTTAAGAGGATCCAATGAACTTCAGGTCCCTATATCTAGAAGCACTAGAAAGAACTCAGTAAATAGTAACAGGGGCTCCAGACTTTAAGGGTGAGATTCTCTGGCCTCCCTACAGCGTATTTCTAGGCCGTGGCAAGTGTCCTGCCATTGGCTGGAAGTGGGTGGTTCCTGGTCCCACTGCTGGCAATGGGATTTCCCATTAAATCCACCCCATGCTGCTGGGAAACCTGCGACGGGGGAAGATCCGGCCGGCCTAAACAGCCAGAAGATCTCAACCTAAGTTATTCAGATGTGAAGAAATGCTTGGGAACCCAGTCTCTAACGAATAAGAAACAAACAAAGCAAAGGATCAGCTAACTCAAAATTTTAAGCGGTGAATTTGACAACCAGGTGTAGTGAGAACTTGTGCAAAACCAGGATGCAAATCTTAAAGGGAGTAGCTATACCTGATGTAGAGGATTCAATGTCCTCATGAATGGAGTGCTGGATGGCACCATAGAAGATAGCTCATTGGGGTTGTCATTTGGATGGTACTTGGTTAGAGCAGGTCACCTGTCCTTTCTTGAGTCCAGTGGACTTTTGTTCCACTGAAATGACTGGAAATGGAATGATTATCTGGTCCATTCTGTCAGGTTACATCCCAGCTGGGAATGTTGAAAATTTCTTCCAGAAGGTCTGCTTTAGTCACTGCTAAAGGAATTGTAGCACTCCTTTATGCAGTTGGCAGTTGATGCCGATGTATTGTTGGTTAACTCATCTCGGAATTGTGTCTGCTTTTCTAACACTAGCTTGAACATTTACCCCCACACTCGGCTAAGTAGCTCATAGTGTGACTTTGTGACTTGGTACAGGCCAAAATTAATGATTGCAGATGCAAGGGATGTTTGTCCATTGTTGATTCATATCAGTACCTGCGTTAAATGGACCTTTGCATCAGGAAAACAAACTGTAGTTTTATGGACTTTTCAATGGCTTGGTTTAGATTTGTTTGGCACCTGGCTATCCTGTAAAATCATGAATAACTGTAATACACAATGCTGAATGACCTAACTGCTACTTTTCAAGATTGTGACTATGCTCTCAAAAGATCATGCTGGCATAACTGTATTTGTTAAAAACACTACCATTTAGGTAAATGTAGGGTTAGAGTTTCTTTATTTAGGGATAGGAGATTTGAATTATGATTCAGATGGATTGCTTGAACTAATATTTCAAAGGCAATGAAGGATAGTTACACATTCTAGTCATTATTAATACTTATTGCTGCTGCAGCAACTCTGTACATTTGAATTTAATAGTGATTATACCCAAATAATACAGGCATATTCTAGTCAACAAGTGTGCACACAGTCCATCTGTAGAGAGATTGAAGAAACATATGTGTTTAATACATAAATGTCTAGTTCAGGTCATAAGAGACTATGATTGTTCGATCCTTAGGGTAAACTATTGTGCAGGTAGATATAGGGCAGTATGAGTCATCTCCCATAAGATTAAGTTGCTCAAACCATTAATGAGATGATCTGAGCTAATTAACGCAACAAATATCTATGGTAGATTGAATTGATGACACTAATATTTCATTAATAGATCAGAAACAAATTGTACAATGCCCTCTGACACCAATGTGGCCAAATAGTTTGTACTTGGCTCCATTAAACTATTTATACTCTGTACTTAATGATGATCGTTCTTTAACGGTAGCAAGAAATCAGGAATATTAACATCCTGTTAAGTTACAAGGAATTTAGAAATTGAACAGGATCAGAGCAATGTTTTTCTATGAAAAATGAACAGAAAATGCTGAAAGAGTTCAAATTCAACGACACTAATTTTGGATTAAATAAACCAGGTAAGTAACTGTAGATATTCTAACATGTGTTCCTGAGGAGAAGAAAACAAACACTAGATGGAGACATCAAAAGCATTTGGACTGGTTTGGCATGTTTTCCAACATAATGCTACAAATTATTAAAATATATCTGAGACTGTTTTTGTATGCCATCCATAGTTATAGTATCAAATTTTTTCTGAATTTCAAATATTTGTGCTGTAAGTAATAACAAGGACATACTCAGAGCCACAAAAGAGGCTTCATGCCAACTTATTTACTTAAAAATTGACATCAAGTAGTGTATGAAAATGGAAATAGCAGCAGTAAATATTCATTGCCAAGCATTTTATTGTTTAATGTGATCCTTTAAATGTAAACAAAAAAGCAAATACACTGCTCACAAAATGAATCATCCTGATCATATTGTTTGTACTCATGCTCAGAATTACTATTATGCACTTTAGCGGCTACAGTCAAAATGTTTTATAAATAATAAACTTTATTATTGCTAGTATGTCTGAAACCAATACATTGGTTCAATTAAAAAGGAATTGTTTGGATCGTTATGTGTTCATGAACTTAATTGTGTTATACATTGATTTTGTGTACACAAAAACTCAGTTGGAGATCTTGTGACACAGTAGGTAGTATCCCTGCCTCTGAGCCAGTAGTTTCTGGTTTGAGTCCCAATCCAGAACTTGAGGTCAACCTCCAAACCTTTCCAATATGCCTTTGGCAGGATATAAGAGTGGGAGAGATATCTGGTCAGCCATGCTTGGTGCAGAGTTGTGCTCCTCAAACTATAACTTCTGGCTTTAGGCTGGCAACCTGTTCTGGGGAACACAGCCTTAAGCATGTGCCTTGTCTGTCTCCTGCCTCTATAGACATGGAAGTCCAGGAAATCTCAGGGTTGGGTTTGAGGACTGAACCGAGGTATTCTGCAAAATGGTTACGCAATCTGATCTTCCCAATGGAGCAGAGACCCATTGTGGCCAGTGAATATAATATATTAAATTGAAAGAAGTCCAAATAAATCTTTGTTTCAACTGGAAAGGAGGAGGTCAATTCATTCAATTTCATTCTCCTAGATTCTCAGTTTCCATGACTACAATTCTACACCTTTCAGAAATTTGGTCCCAGTATGTCCTTTTTCCCTACCTGAAGATTCCCCTCCACCATGGTCACATCCCTTCTTTCCCTTCCAAAATCATGATGGGGTTCCCCTTGTCCTCACATCGCTATTAACAGTCATCTGTCATTTCAGCCTAAAATGGGTCACCTCCCCCTGACCCATCTTTTATTTATTTTCCTGTCTCATTTGTTTACTTATTCTGAGAAGGGAGGTGGTCAATGCAGGACGGAGGGTGTTGCACCTAAATGCATGCAGTATATGGAACAAGGTAAATTAGATTGGTGCACACATCAAAATTGGCTGGTATGGTGATGTGGGCATCACAGAAACATGGCTGCAAGGGAACCAGGGCTGGAATCTAAATATCCAAAGATATGTGTCCTATTGAAAGGACTGGCTGATGGGCAAAGGGATTGGAGTTTCATTGTTAGTAAGGAACAAAGTTAAATCGATAGCAAGATTATCATAGAATTTACAGTGCAGAAGGAGGCCATTCGGCCCATCGAGCCTGCACCGGCTCTTGGAAAGTGCACCCAACTGGAGCTCCTCACAGACCGCATGGTTCGATTGCAGCAGCAATTGGATGCACTTAGGAGCATGCAGGTGGCGGAAAGCGTCATAGATCGCAGTTATATAAATGTGGTCACACCCAAGGTGCAGGCAGAGAAATGGGTGACCACCAGAAAGGGCAGGCAGTCAGTGCAGGAATCCCCTGTGGTTGTCCCCCTCTCGAACAGGTATACCCCTTTGGATACTGTCGGGGGGGGGGGGGGGGAATAGCCTATCAGGAGAAAACAGCAGCAGCTAGAGCAGTGGCACCACGCTGGCTCTGATGTTCAGAAGGGAGGGTCAAAGCGCAGAAGAGCAATAGTGATAGGGGACTCTATAGTCAGGGGCACAGATAGGCGCTTCTGTGAACGTGAAAGAGACTCCAGGATGATATGTTGCCTCCCTGGTGCCAGGGTCCAGGATGTCCCGAACGGGTAGAGGGCATCCTGAAGGGGGAGGGCAAACAGGCAGAGGTCGTTGTACATATTGGTACTAACGACATAGGCAGGAAATGCCATGAGGTCCTGCAGCAGGAGTTCAGGGAGCTAGGCAGAAAGTTAAAAGACAGGACCTCTCGGGTTGTAATCTCGGGATTACTCCCTGTGCCACGTGCCAGTGAGGCTAGAAATAGGAAGATAGAGCAGCTAAACACGTGGCTAAACAGCTGTTGTAGGAGGGAGGGTTTCCGTTATCTGGACCACTGGGAGCTCTTCCGGGGGAGGTGTGACCTATATAAGAAGGACGGGTTGCATCTAAACTGGAGAGGCATAAATATCCTGGCCGCGAGGTTTGCTAGTGTCACACGGGAGGGTTTAAACTAGTATGGCAGGGGGGTGGGCACGGGAGCAATAGGTCAGAAGGTGAGAGCATTGAGGGAGAACTAGGGAATAGGGACAGTGGGGCTCTGAGGCAATGCAGACGGGGAGAAGTTGCTGAACACAGCCGGTCTGGTGGCCTGAAGTGCATATGTTTTAATGCAAGAAGTATTACGGGTAGGGCAGATGAACTTCGAGCTTGGATTAGTACTTGGAACTATGATGTTGTTGCCATTACAGAGACCTGGTTGAGGGGAGGGCAGGATTGGCAGCTAAACGTTCCAGTATCTAGATGTTTCAGGTGGGATAGAGGGGGATGTAAAATGGGTGGCAGAGTTGCGCTACTGGTTAGGGAGAATATCACAGCTCTACTGCGGGAGGACACCTCAGAGGGCAGTGAGGCTATGTGGGTAGAGATCAGGAATAAGAAGGGTGCAGTCACAATGTTGGGGGTTTACTACAGGCCTCCCAACAGCCAGTGGGAGATAGAGGAGCAGATAGGTAGACAGATTTTGGAAAAGAGTAAAAACAACGGGGTTGTGGTGATGGGAGACTTCAACTTCCCCAATATTGACTGGGACTCAGTGCCAGGGGCTTAGACAGGGCGGAGTTTGTAAGGAGCATCCAGGAGGGCTTCTTAAAACAATATGTGGACAGTCCATCTAGGGAAGGGCGGTACTGGACCTGGTATTGGGGAATGAGCCCGGCCAGGTGGTAGATGTTTTAGTAGGGGAGCATTCCGGGAACAGTGACCACAATTCAGTAAGTTTTAAAGTGCTGGTGGACAAGGATAAGAGTGGTCCAAGGATGAATGTGCTAAATTGGGGGAAGGCTAATTATAACAATATTAGGCAGGAACTGAAGAACATAGATTGGGGGCGGATGTTTGAGGGCAAATCAACATCTGACATGTGGGAGGCTTTCAAGTGGCAGTTGAAAGGAATTCAGGACCGGCATGTTACTGTCAGGAAGAAAGAGAAATACGGCAATTTTCGGGAACCTTGGATAACGAGAGATATTGTAGGCCTCGTCAAAAAGAAAAAGGAGGCATTTGTCAGGGCTGAAAGGCTGGGAACAGACAAAGCCTGTGTGGAATATAAGGAAAGTAGGAAGGAACTTGAGCAAGGAGTCAGGAGGGCTAGAAGGGGTCACAAAAAGTCATTGGCAAATAGGGTTAAGGAAAATCCCAAGGCTTTTTACACGTACATAAAAAGCCAGAGGGTAGCCAGGGAAAGGGTTGGCCCACTGAAGGATAGGCAAGGGAATCTATGTATGGAGCCAGAGGAAATGGGCGAGGTACTAAATGAATACTTTGCATCAGTATTCACCAAAGAGAAGAAGTTGGTAGATGATGAGTCTGGAGAAGGGTGTGTAGATAGCCTGGGTCACATTGAGATCCAAAAAGACGAGGTGTTGGGTGTCTTAAAAAATATTAAGGTAGATAAGTCCCCAGGGCCTGATGGGATCTACCCCAGAATACTGAAGGAGGCTGGAGAGGAAATTGCTGAGGCCTTGACAGATATCTTTGGATCCTCACTGTCTTCAGGTGATGTCCCTGAGGACTGGAGAATAGCCAATGTTGTTTCTCTGTTTAAGAAGGGTAGCAAGGATGATCCAGGGAACTACAGGCCGGTGAGCCTTACTTCAGTGGTAGGGAAATTACTGGAGAGAATTCTTCGAGACAGGATCTACTCCCATTTGGAAGCAAATGGACGTATTAGTGAGAGGCAGCATGGTTTTGTGAAGGGGAGGTCATGTCTCACTAACTTGATAGAGTTTTTCGAGGAGGTCACTAAGATGACTGATGCAGGTGGGGCAGTGGATGTTGTCTATATGGACTTCAGTAAGGCCTTTGACAAGGTCCCTCATGGTAGACTAGTACAAAAGGTGAAGTCACACGGGATCAGGGGTGAGCTGGCAAGGTGGATACAGAACTGGCTAGGCCATAGAAGGCAGAGAGTAGCAATGGAAGGATGCTTTTCTAATTGGAGGGCTGTGATCAGCGGTGTTCCACAGGGATCAGTGCTGGGACCTTTGCTGTTTGTAGTATATATAAATGATTTGGAGGAAAATGTATCTGGTCTGATTAGTAAGTTTGCAGACGACACAAAGGTTGATGGAATTGCGGATAGCGATGAGGACTGTCAGAGGATACAGCAGGATTTAGATTGTTTGGAGACTTGGGCGGAGAGATGGCAGATGGAGTTTAATCCGGACAAATGTGAGGTAATGCATTTTGGAAGGTCTAATGCAGGTTGGGCATATACAGTGAATGGTAGAACCCTCAAGAGTATTGAAAGTCAAAGAGATCTAGGAGTACAGGTCACTCAAAGGGGCAACACAGGTGGAGAAGGTAGTCAAGAAGGCATACGGCATGCTTGCCTTCATTGGGCGGGGCATTGAGTATAAGAATTGGCAAGTGTAGGTTAGATGGCTTTTGTTTCGGTGCAACATCGTGGGCCGAAGGGCCTGTACTGCGCTGTATCGTTCTATGTTCTATGTTGCAGCTGTATAGAACCTTAGTTAGGCCACACTTGGAGTATAGTGTTCAATTCTTGTCGCCACACTACCAGAAGGATGTGGAGGCTTTAGAGAGGGTGCAGAAGAGATTTACCAGAATGTTGCCTGGTATGGAGGGCATTAAATATGGGGAGCGGTTGAATAAACTCGGTTTGTTCTCACTGGAACGAAGGAGGTTGAGGGGCGACCTGATAGAGATCTACAAAATTATGAGGGGCATAGACAGAGTGGATAGTCAGAGGCTTTTCCCCGGGGTAGAGGGGTCAATTACTAGGGGGCATAGGTTTAAGGTGAGAGGGGCAAGGTTTAGAGTAGATGTACGAGGCAAGTTTTTTACGCAGAGGGTAGTGGGTGCCTGGAACTCGCTACCGGAGGAGGTGGTGGAAGCAGGGACGATAGTGACATTTAAGGGGCATCTTGACAAATACATGAATAGGATGGGAATAGAGGGATATGGACCCAGGAAGTGGAGAAGATTGTAGTTTAGTCGGGCAGCATGGTCGGCACGGGCTTGGAGGGCCGAAGGGCCTGTTCGTGTGCTGTACATTTGTTCTTTGTTCTTTGTTCAAGTCAACACCTCCACCCAATCCCCATAACCCAGTAACCCCACCCAACACTCAGGGCAATTTTGGACACTAAGGGCAATTTATCATGGCCAAACCACCTAACCTGCACATCTTTGGACTGTGGGAGGAAACCGGAGAACCCAGAGGAAACCCACGCACACACGGGGAGGATGACCCAGACAGTGGCCCAAGCCGGAATCGAACCTGGGACCCTGGATGGAGCTGTGAAGCAATTGTGCTATCCATAATGCTACCGTGCTGATATAGGATCAGAGGGCATAGAATCTGTGTGGGTAGAGTTGAGGAATCACAAAAGTAAAAAGATCCTGACGGGAGTTATGTACAGGCCCCCTAGCAATAGTCAGGATGTGGGGCAGAAAACAAATCAGGAGATAGAAAAGGCATGTAAAAAAGGCAATATTACAATAATTCTGAGGGACTTCATTATGCAGGTGGACAGAAAAAATCAAGTTGGTAGTGGATCCCAAGAAAAATAATTTGTGGAATGTCTGAGAGATTTTTTTTGGCGCAGCTTGTGACAGAGCCCACTAGGGAACAGGCAATTCTGGATTTGATGATGTGTGATGAGGCAGACTTCATTAGGGAACTTAAGGTGAAGGAACCCTTAGGGAGCAGTGACCACAATATGATAGAATTTATCCTGCAGTTTTAGAGGAAGAAGCAGGAATGAGATGTAACGTATTACAATTAAATAAAGGTAACACAAAGACATGAGGGTGGAGCTGGCCAGAGTTGATTGGAAGGGGAGCCTAGCAGCGATGGCAGGAGTTTTGACTGGTTATTCAAGAGGCACAACAGTAATTCATCCCGAGGAGGAGGAAACATGCTAAGGGGACGACGAGGCATCCATGGCTGATGAGGGAAATCAAGGACAGCATAAAAGAAAAAGAAAAAGCATACAAAGTGGTGGGAATTAGTGGGAAGCCAGAGGATTGGGAAGCCTTTTAAGGCAAGCAGAGGACAACTAAAAATACAATAATGGGGGGGAGAAGATGAAATATGAGTGTAAACTAGCTCGTAATATAAAAGAAGATGGGAAGAGTTTTTTCCAATATATAAGGGGTAAGAGAGAGGCAGGAATAGACATTGGACCACTGGAAAATGAGGCTGGAGAATTAGTAATAGGAAATAAAGAAATGGCAGAGGAACTAAATAATTACTTTGCATCAGTCTTCACGGTGGAAGTCACCAGTAGGATTCCAGAACTCCAGGAGAATCAGGGCACAGGGGTGAGTGTAGTGGCCATCACTAAGGAGAAGATTCTGGGGAAACTGAAAGTTCTGAAGGTGGATAAATCACCTGGTCGGGATGGACTACACCTCAGGCTTCTAAAGGAGATAGTTGAGGAGGTTGTGGAGGCATTGGTGGTGATCGTTCAGGAATCACTGGAGAAAGGGAGAGTCCCAGAGGACTGGAAAATGGGAAATGTAACACCCTGTTTAAGAAGGGAGAGAGGCAGAAGATGGGAAATTATAGGCCGGTTAGCCTGATTTCGGTCATTGGTAAAATTTCAGAGTTTATTATTAGAGATGAGTACTTGGAAGTGCATGGTAAAATAGGACTGAGTCAGTACGGCTTTGTCAAGCGGAGGTCATGTCTGACATACTGCAGTCTCATGGCGCCGAGGTCCCAGGTTCGATCCGGCTCTGGGTCACTCTCCGTGTGGAGTTTGCACATTCTCCCCGTGTTTGCGTGGGTTTCGCCCCCACAACCCAAAGATGTGCAGGGTAGATGGATTGGCCACGCTAAATTGCCCCTTAATTGGAAAAAATGAATTGGGTACACTAAATTAAAAAAAAAAAATGTCTGACAAATCTGTTAGAATTCCTTTGAGGAGGTGACAAGGAAGTTAGACAAAGGAAAAGCTGTGGACGTGATCTATTTAGATTTCCAGAAGGCCTTTGACGAAGTGCCGTTTGGGAGGCTGTTAAATAAGTTAAGAGCCCATGGTGTTAATGGTAAAATACTGGCATGGAAGAGGATCCGCTGACTGGCAGAAGGCACTGAGTGGGGATAAAGGGGTCAGGATGGCAGCCGGTGACTAGTGGTGTGCCTCAGGAGTCGGTGTTGACCCCTCAACTTTTTGCAATATACATTCATGACCTGGAAGAAGGAACTGAGGGCACTGTTGCTAAGTTTGCAGATGATACAAAGATATGCAAAGAGACAGAGGTAGTATTGAGGAATCAGGGGAACTGCAGAAGGATTTGGACAGGCTAGGAGTGGAGGTAAAGAAGTGGCAGATGGAAAAATGCGAGGTTATGCACTTTGGAAAGAAGAATGGAGGTATGGACTATTTTCTAAATGGGGAACCGCTTAGGAAATCAGAAGCACAATGGGATTTAGGAGTTCCTGGTCAAGATTCTTTTAAGATTAATGTGCAGGTTCAGTCTGCAGTTAGGAAGGCAAATGAAATGTTAGCATTCATGTCGAGAGGGATAGAATATAAGAGCATGGATGTACTGTTGAGGCTGTATAAGGCTCTGGTCAGTTACATTTGGAGTATTGTGAGCAGTGGAGTATTGTGAGTAGTTTTGGGCCCCATATCGAAGGAAGGATATGCTGGCTTTGGAGAGGGTCCAGAGAGGTTCACATGAATGATCCCTGGAATGAAGAGCTTGTCATATGAGGAGCGGTTGAGGACTCTGGGTCTGTACTTGTTGGAGTTTATTAATAATAATAATCGCTTATTGTCACAAGTAGGCTTCAATGAAGTTACTGTGAAAAGCCCCTAGTCGCCACATTCCGGCGCCTGTTCGTGGAGGCTAGTACGGGAATTTGAACCCGTGCTGCTGGCCTTGTTCTGCATTGCAAGCCAGCTGTTTAGCCCACTGTGCTAGAAGGATGAGGAAGGATCTTATTGAAACTTACAGGATACTGCGAGGCCTGGATAGAGTGGACGTGAAGAAGATGTTTCCACTAATAGACAAAACTAGAGCCAGAGGGAACAGCCTCAGGCTGAAGCGATGATCCTTTAAAACAGACGAGGAGAAATTTCTTCAGCCAGAGAGTGGCAAATCTGTGGAACTCTTTGCCGCAGAAGACTAGGTGGAGGCCAAATCATTGAGTGTCTTTAAGACAGAGGTAGATAGGTTCTTGATTAATAAGGAGATCAGGAGTTATGGGGAGAAGGCAGGAGAATGGGGATGAGAAACATATCAGCCATGATTGAATAGTGGAGCAGACTCAATGGGCCTAGTGACCAAATTCTGTTCCTATGTTCTCATGGTCTCCTCCCATTACCATCCCTTTTGACATTGGATCATCATTCCTTTTGCTATTTAATCTCTCCTGTCTTCCACCCTTTCTCAGACTTTCCTTTTGTGGCTTGCCCCTACCTCTTTTCCCTGCCTGCATGCTGGATTAACACCTGTAACATCTCCAACTTTTTTCTATTAGATATTTACCTGGCAGGTGATAAGCGCTCCCCTGGATTCAGGCACCCTGTGACTGCTAGTCAATCGTAAACCAGCAGCTCTTCATTGCACATCAGCAGTGACAGCTGTCACCCGCGAGAGGCCTCGGATAAGTCAGGGTGGGATGGGGTTTGTAAGATGGGTATCGCTGAGGGTGGGGAAGTGGCGGGGTGAAGGGGTCGGAGGAAAAGACGGGGGTAGCTCTGAGCAGCTTTGCTCACACCCTGCTTACCAATGTCTTGACCCTCTATCAGGTATTGAGTGCCTTTGTATGAGGTCACCACAGGAGACTGCAGTCTTGCCATTAGGGCTTCCTTTATGGTGTCCCTCTGGCCTGCTGCTGGTTAAGTACCTGCAGAAGAGATCATTAATTGTCCACTCAAGGGCCTCAGTTAGCACCCAGGTAGAAATGCTGCCAAAATCCTTCCTGCCCCAGAATTAATTTGTTGCAGTTGGAGGGGTGGCAGGGTCCCCACCTCGCAGTCTCCCAATCAAACTAAATGTCTACTACCTCTGAAGCCCCACCAAGGAGGCGAGTGAGACTCCCGGAAGGTATGTTGCCTCCCGGGTGCCAGGGTCAGGGATGTCTCGGATCGTGTCTTCAGGATCCTTAAGGGGGAGGGCGAGCAGCCAGAAGTCATGGTGCACATTGATACCAACAACATAGGTAGGAAAAGGGGTGTGGAGGTAATAAACAAGTTTTGGGAGTTAGGCTGGAAGTTAAAAGCCAGGACAGACAGAGTTGTCATCTCTGGTTTGTTGCCGGTGCCACGTGATAGCGAGGCTAGGAATAGGGAGAGAGTGCAGCTGAACACGTGGCTGCAGGAATGGTGTAGGAGGGAGGGCTTCAGGTATTTGGATAATTGGAGCGCATTCTGGGGAAGGTGGGACCTGTACAAGCAGGACGGGTTGCATCTGAACCAGAGGGGCACCAATATCCTGGGAGGGAGGTTTTCTAGTACTCTTCGGGAGGGTTTAAACTAATTTGGCAGGGGAATGGGAACCGGATTTGTAGTCCAGCAACTAAGGTAGCCGATATTCAGGACGCCAAAGCGTGTAGTGAGGCAGTGGGGAAGGGAACACTGACAAAGGAGAGTACTTGCAGGCAGGGAGATGGGTTGAAGTGTGTATACTTCAACGCAAGAAGCATCAGGAATAAGGTGGGTGAACTTAAGGCATGGATCGGTACTTGGGACTACGATGTGGTGGCCATCACGGAAACTTGGATAGAAGAGGGGCAGAAATGGTTGTTGGAGGTCCCTGGTTATAGATGTTTCAATAAGATTAGGGAGGGGGGTAAAAGAGGTGGGGGGGGGGGTGGCATTGTTAATTAGAGATAGTATAACAGCTGCAGAAAGGCAGTTCGAGGAGTATCAGCCTACTGAGGCAGTATGGGTTGAAGTCAGAAATAGGAAAGGAGCAGTCACCTTGTTAGGAGTTTTCTATAGGCCCCCCAATAGTAGCAGAGATGTGGAGGAACAGATTAGGAAACAGGTTTTGGAAAGGTGCAGAAGTCACAGGGTAGTAGTCATGGGTGACTTTAACTTCCCAAATATTGAGTGGAAACTCTTTAGATCAAATAGTTTGGATGGGGTGGTGTTTGTGCAGTGTGTCCAGGAAGCTTTTCTAACACAGTATGTAGATTGTCCGACCAGAGGAGGGGCAATATTGGATTTAGTACTTGGTAATGAACCAGGGCAAGTGATAGATTTGTTAGTGGGGGAGCATTTTGGAGATAGTGACCACAATTCTGTGACTTTCACTTTAGTAATGGAGAGGGATAGGTGCATGCAACAGGGCAAGGTTTACAATTGGGGGAAGGGGAAATACGATGTTGTCAGACAAGAATTGAAGTGCATAAGTTGGGAACATAGGCTGTCAGGGAAGGACACAAGTGAAATGTGGAACTTGTTCAAGGAACAGATACTACGTGTCCTTGATATGTATATCCCTGTCAGGCAGGGAAGAGATGGTCGAGTGAGGGAACCATGGTTGACAAGAGAGGTTGAATGTCTTGTTAAGAGGAAAAAGGAGACTTATGTAAGGCTGAGGAAACAAGGTTCAGACAGGGCATTGGAGGGATACAAGATAGCCAGGAGGGAACTGAAGAAAGGGATTAGGAGAGCTAAGAGAGGGCATGAACAATCTTTGGTGGGTAGGATCATGGAAAACCCCAAGGCCTTTTACACATATGTGAGAAATATGAGAATGACTAGAGCGAGGGTAGGTCCGATCAAGGACAGTAGTGGGAGATTGTGTATTGAGTCTGAAGAGATAGGAGAGGTCTTGAACGAGTACTTTTCTTCTGCATTTACAAATGAGAGGGGCCATATTGTTGGAGAGGACAGTGTGAAGCAGACTGGTAAGCTCGAGGAAATACTTGTTAGGAAGGAAGATGTGTTGGGCATTTTGAAAAACTTGAGGATAGACAAGTCCCCCGGGCCTGACGGGATATATCCAAGGATTCTATGGGAAGCAAGAGATGAAATTGCAGAGCCGTTGGCAATGATCTTTTCGTCCTCACTGTCAACAGGGGTGGTACCAGGGGATTGGAGAGTGGCGAATGTCGTGCCCCTGTTCAAAAACGGGACTAGGGATAACCCTGGGAATTACAGGCCAGTTAGTCTTAATTCGGTGGTAGGCAAAGTAATGGAAAGGGTACTGAAGGATAGGATTTCTGAGCATCTGGAAAGACACTGCTTGATTAGGGATAGTCAGCACGGATTTGTGAGGGGTAGGTCTTGCCTTACAAATCTTATTGAATTCTTTGAGGAGGTGACCAAGCATGTGGATGAAGGTAAAGCAGTGGATGTAGTGTACATGGATTTTAGTAAGGCATTTGATAAGGTTCCCCATGGTAGGCTTCTGCAGAAAGTAAGGAGGCATGGGATAGTGGGAAATTTGGCCAGTTGGATAACGAACTGGCTAACCGATAGAAGTCAGAGAGTGGTGGTGGATGGCAAATATTCAGCCTGGATCCCAGTTACCAGTGGCGTACCGCAGGGATCAGTTCTAGGTCCTCTGCTGTTTGTGATTTTCATTAATGACTTGGATGAGGGAGTTGAAGGGTGGGTCAGTAAATTTGCAGACGATACGAAGATTGGTGGAGTTGTGGATAGTAAGGAGGGCTGTTGTCGGCTGCAAAGAGACATGGATAGGATGCAGAGCTGGGCTGAGAAGTGGCAGATGGAGTTTAACCCTGAAAAGTGTGAGGTTGTCCATTTTGGAAGGACAAATATGAATGCGGAATACAGGGTTAACGGTAGAGTTCTTGGCAATGTGGAGGAGCAGAGAGATCTTGGGGTCTACGTTCATACATCTTTGAAAGTTGCCACTCAAGTGGATAGAGCTGTGAAGAAGGCCTATGGTGTGCTCGCGTTCATTAACAGAGGGATTGAATTTAAGAGCCGTGAGGTGATGGTGCAGCTGTACAAAACTTTGGTAAGGCCACATTTGGAGTACGGTGTACAGTTCTGGTCACCTCATTTTAGGAAGGATGTGGGAGCTTTGGAAAAGGTGCAAAGAAGATTTACCAGGATGTTACCTGGAATGGAGAGTAGGTCTTACGAGGAAAGGTTGAGGGTGCTAGGCCTTTTCTCATTAGAACGGAGAAGGATGAGGGGTGACTTGATAGAGGTTTATAAGATGATCAGGGGAATAGATAGAGTAGACAGTCAGAGAATTTCTCCCCGGGTGGAACAAACCATTACAAGGGGACATAAATTTAAGGTGAAAGGTGGAAGATATAGGAGGGATATCAGAGGTAGGTTCTTTACCCAGAGAGTAGTGGGGGCATGGAATGCACTGCCTGTGGATGTAGTTGAGTCGGAAACATTAGGGACCTTCAAGCAGCTATTGGATAGGTACATGGATTACGGTAAAATGATATAGTGTAGATTTATTTGTTCTTAAGGGCAGCATGGTAGCACTGTGGATAGCACAATTGCTTCACAGCTCCAGGGTCCCAGGTTCGATTCCGGCTTGGGTCACTGTCTGTGCGGAGTCTGCACGTCCTCCCCGTGTCTGCGTGGGTTTCCTCCGGGTGCTCCGGTTTCCTCCCACAGTCCAAAGATGTGCAGGGTAGGTGGATTGGCCATGATAAATTGCCCTTAGTGTCCAAAATTGCCCTTGGTGTTGGGTGGAGGTGTTGAGTTTGGGTGGGGTGCTCTTTCCAAGAGCCGGTGCAGACTCAGGGGGCCGAATGGCCTTCTGCACTGTAAATTCAATGATAAGCTATGATTAATCTAAGACAAAGGTTCGGCACAACATCGTGGGCCGAAGGGCCTGTTCTGTGCTGTATTTTCTATATTCTATGTAAGGAGGCATTAAATACTGCCCTACAGATGCTGCAACATCTGTTGGGCACTTCAAGCAATTTCTCAGCTTTTTTGCAACATCGGGGAAAATTGAATGCCAAAACAGAGGAGATATTACAATGAGTGATGAAATGCTGGGTCAATGAGCCAGATTTTAAAGAGGGTTAGAACATTATCCCCCTCCCAACTCCCAACAGCACAACATTCAACAGCACATCTTTCAACATACAATGACAAGGATATAATGCAACATTTTTTTCTTATTCCAAACACAATCACCTATCTTTTCCTCTCTTAACACCACAGAATCCCAACGTTCTCTTCTCATCCACTGCACCTGCACAGCCCCCGATCCCTCCAGTCACTTCTTGCTCACTTCACACTCCACAAACGTGATTTTACATTCATTGCCTTCCCACCAGTAGTTCATTGTTTCTTCTACACTTCGCAACAGCTGCACAATATGGACAAGCCCCGGATATCTCCACTCACCCTTTCCACAGTTACCAACTTTTGCCCTTGCTTTTCTGCAGGATACGACTGAGCATATTTTTTAAAGAGAGGAAGAAATTTGATTCCCTGGGCTGCAGCTAAGAGTGCCTTTTTATAGCTTCTCAGGTCTCACAAGGGTTTTACAGGTGGCAAAGGACTGGACACAAATTGCACAATTTAAAAAAATATTTAGAATACCCAATTATTATTTTTTTTCCAATTAAGGGGCAATTTAGCGTGGCCAATCCACCTAACCTGCACATCTTTGGGTTGTGGGAGTGAAACCCACGCAGAGACGGGGAGAATGTGCAAACTCCACACGGACAGTGACCCAGGGCCGGGATTCGAACCCGGGTCCTCAGCGCAGCAGTCCCAATGCTAACCACTGCACCACGTACCGCCCCAACTTCCACCATTTTGAGTTACAATCAGGCCACAGTCTGGGTGAATGGAGCGTGATTTCTTTTTCATATTAATACCTACCAGTGCTGAATTTTTTAAAAAATCAGTTAAAATAATGGCAGTGAGGACACTGTGATAAATACCCACGCACACTATTTCAGCCAGTGGGCAGATTTAAAGTTAAGTGTGATGTGTAGGGATTGCCCTACAAACAGTGCATATTCATAATGATTCGCTGTCGAAACTTTCAAGTGACTATTCACTGTCATAATATACACCAGTATATCATGGTGCAGATACACACACACTGATGGACACACAGCAAGACCAATCAACACACACAACACCGCAGCCAATCACCAGTTAGAGCACACTTACTATAAAGACAGGGGGCATCACAGTTCCCGCTCATTCCAGCTGCAGCCTCCTAGTAGGACAGAGCTTACAGCTTACAGCACAGATCTTCACCATGTGCTGAGTGCATAGACTGATTAGGACAAGGCATAGGTCTTTAGTTCAATCTAATATCGTGTTAACCCACAGTGAAAGTATGTTCCACAGTTTCTAACTTAATAAAATAGTGTTGCACTATTTTAAGTGTTGGTGGCCTGTAGGTTTCCATGGATCCAGAGCACCCAACACATCATGATACCAGGAGTTGAGCGATATTAGAACTTCGTAGACCTACCTGCAAGTGATCTGCCTTCCACCAGCATACAGCCATCCTGCAAAATGGACAGCGTCCGCTCGCCGCCGCCGCTCCGCATCATCGGTAACCTGGGGGCCAACTGGAAGATATTCAAATAACACTTCCAGCTCTACCTTGAAGCCACAGACAGGGAGGATGCCTCGGACACTCGGAAGGTCGCTCTCTTCCAGTCCACGGCCGGGGACCATGCCATCCACATTTTCAATTCTCTCACCTTTGCAGATGATGAAGATAAAACAAAGTTCAAGATGGTCCTCCTCAAGTTTGACACTCACTGCAGCATAGAGGTGAATGAAAGTTTCGAGCGCTATGTATTCCAACAGTGTTTGCAGGGTAAGGATGAACCTTTCCAGTCCTTTCTCACCGACCTCCGCATCCTTGCGCAGTCCTGTAATTACGGGACCACCTCCGACTCCATGATACGCGACCAGATCGTTTTCGGTGTTCAGTCGGACCACCTACGCCAGCAGCTCCTCAAGGTAAACCAGCTCACACTAGCGACCGCCATCGAGACCTCCGTGCTACACGAAAACGCCACTAGTCGGTATTCCCACATTCAAGCGGCTGAAACAGCGCGGCAAGGTCCCCACGAGGCGGAACAGGTCCAAGCAATCGAGCAACTCCAGGGCCTCAGCCTGGATGATGGGGGCCATTTCACGCGCTTTTCACAGACTCCCGCGCTTGTGCGCACCAAACGAGGGGACGGCGACGTCGATGAATGTAATGCACAGGCGCGCACCACGTACGACCGCACCACGCATGCGCGGTGGCGCAGCGAACGTACTGACGCTACGACATGTGGCAACTGTGGCTCCGCCCATTTAAAACGGCAATGCCCTGCCAAATCCCGACAATGCATGAGATGTGGCAAACTTAGCCACTATGCTGCTTTATGCAGAGCAGCTCAGCCTGCCAACTCGTATCGCTTCAGCCAGCCTCGCAGGAATATCTGGACCATTCAACCCACGGTCACCGAGTCCGATGCAGACCTACTACCCAACATTGACACCGTGGACCCGACGGCGCCTTTTCGAGTCGGTATCCTTACAAAAAACAGGGTGTTCCCGAAGCAAAGAATCCAGCCTCTATCGGTATACAGCATCGATCCAGACGATGAGTGGTGTGCCACCCTTACGGTCAACCGGTCCCAAATACGATTCCGCCTGGACACCGATGCCTCCGCCAATCTCAGATCTCCAAAGCCTTTGTGTCAAACCAGCCATCCTTCCATAAGCCTGCCAGCTATTAGATTACAATGGCAATGCCATTGTTGCCAGCGGCGCCTGCCAAATTGAAGTGACGCACAGGTCACGCAAAGCCATCCTTCCCTTTGAAATCGTGGGCGCCTCGAAAGCCTCCCTGCATGGTGCGCAGGCATGCAAGCTGTTGAACCTAGTTCAGAGAGTTCACTCTCTCTCTCCAGCTGACACGTCTGCCTTCCAGGGCACCGACTCCAGGGCGCAACTCGACGCCATTATCAACCAGCACTACGACGTCTTCGAGGGCATGGGCACGCTCCCATACACCGACATGATCTTATTAAAACAGAATGCTACGCCTGTGGTGCACGCACCTCGCAGGGTCCCAGCACCCCTTAAGGGCCCCCTCAAGCAGCAGCTGCAGGACCTCCAGAACCAAGGAGTGATTTCCAAAGTCACGAAATCAACCGACTGGGTCAGTTCCATGGTATGTGTAAGAAAGACTTCCGGCAAATTGAAAATTTGCATTGATCCCAAGGATCTAAATCGCAATATCATGAGGGAGCACTTTTCCAATTCCCAAGCGCGAAGAGCTCACATGTGAGATAGCTCGCGCCAAACTCGAGACTTCAAAAGGATTCTGGCAAATCCAGCTCGACAAATCCAGCAGGAAACTTTGCACATTTAATACCCCCTTTGGCAGACATTGTTACAACAGGATGCCATTTAGGATCATATCTGCTTCAGAAGTGTTCCATAGGATTATGGAACAAATGATGGAAGGCATTGAAAGTGTTCGCGTCTATGTCGGCGACATAATCATTTGGTCCACCACCCCACAGGAGCCATGTAAGTCGCCTCCAGCGCGTATTCAAACATATACATGAGCATGACCTCCGCCTCAACAGGGCCAAATGCTCTTTTGGTTAGACGGAACTCAAGTTCCTCGGGACCACATCTCCCAAATTGGTGTGCAGCCGGATGCGGACAAGGTAGCTGCTATCACAGCTATGAAAACACCAGAGGACAAGAAGGCGGCCCTCCGATTTCTGGGCAAGGTCAACTTTTTAGGGAAATTTATCCCTAACCTCGCCTCTCATACCACGGCTCTCAGGAACCTGGTCAGGAAGATGACAGACTTCCAATGGCTCCCTGCCAACGAGCGCGAATGGAGAGAACTCAAAACAAAACTGACCAGCCCCAGTCTTAGCTTTCTTTGATCCAGCAAAGGAGACCAAAATTTCGACCGATGCCAGCCAATCCGGCATTGGGGCAGTGCTCCTTCAACGCGATGAGGCCTCATCATGGGCCCCCGTTGCATATGCGTCACATGCCATGACCCCCACGTAGCAGTGCTACACGCAGATAGAAAAGGAGTGCCTGGGCCTTCTCACCGGTGTGGTTACTTTTCACGATTATGTCGACGGACGTCCTCAAATTCACCGTCGAGACAGACCATCGCCTGCTGGTCAATATAATACAGAAAGACTTGAACGATATGATGCCTCGCCTCCAGCGCATTCTGCTCAAACTCCGGCGATATGACTTCCAGTTGGTATACACCCCAGGCAAAGACCTCATCATTACTGACGCTCTCTCCAGGGCAGTCGACACTCCATGTGACCCAGCGGGATTTGTCTGCCAGGTTGACGCCCATGTGACATTCGCTGCCTCCAATCTACCTGCCAAGGATGAACGCCTCGTCCAAATTCGCCGCGAGACAGTGGCTGACCCTTTTGCTACAGCGTGTCACGCGCCACCTAACAGACGGGTGGCTCAAGGGCCAATGCCCTCAGTTCTATAATGTCAGAGATGATCTGACGGTAGTAGACGGGGTTCTTTTAAAACTGGACCGCATTGTCATCCCGCATAGCATGCGCCAGCTTGTCCTGGAACAACTACACGAGGGCCACCTTGGCGTGGAAAAGTGCCGCCGATGGGCCCGAGAGGCAGTGTACTGGGCCGGCATTAATGAGGACATCGCCAACACAGTGCTCAACTGCCCCACTTGTCAGCGCTTCCAGCCGGCCCAACCATGTGAGACCCTGCAGCTCCATGAGTTGGTCTTTTCCCAATGGACCAAGGTGGGCATCGACTTGTTCCACGCGCTGGGTAGAGACTATGTCCTGATCGTGGACTACTTTTTGAAATACAAAAGAACAAAGAAATGTATAGCACAGGAACAGGCACTTCGGCCCTCCAAGCACGTGCCGACTATGCTGCCCGACTAAACTACAATCTTCTACACTTCCTGGGTCCGTATCCCTCTATTCCCATCCTATTCATGTATTTGTCAAGATGCCCCTTAAATGTCACTGTCGTCCCTGCTTCCACCACCTCCTCCGGTAACGGGTTCCAGGCACCCACTACCCTCTGTGTAAAAAACTTGCCTCGTACATCTTCTCTAAACCTTGCCCCTCTCACCTTAAACCTATGCCCCCTAGTAATTGACCCCTGTACCCCGGGGAAAAGCCTCTGACTATCCACTCTGTCTATGCCCCTCATAATTTTGTAGACCTCTATCAGGTCGCCCCTCAACCTCCGTCGTTTCGTTCCAGTGAGAACAAACCGAGTTTATTCAACCGCTCCTCATAGCTAATGCCCTCCATACCAGGCAACATTCTGGTAAATCTATTCTACACCCTCTCTAAAGCCTCCATATCCTTCTGGTAGTGCGGCGACCAGAATTGAACACTATACTCCAAGTGTGGCCTAACTAAGGTTCTATACAGCTGCAACATGACTTGCCAATTCTTATACTCAATGCCCCAGCCAATGAAGGCAAGCATGCTGTATGCCTTCTTGACTACCTTCTCCACCTGTGTTGCCCCTTTTCAGTGACCTGTGGACCTGTACTCCTAGATCTCTCTGACTTACAATACTCTTGAGGGTTCTAACATTCACTGTATATTCCCGACCTGCATTAGACCTTCCAAAATGCATTACCTCAAATTTGTCCGGATTAAACTCCATCTGCCATCTCTCCGCCCAAGTCTCCAAACAATCTAAATCCTGCTGTATCCTCTGACCGTCCTCATCGCTATCCGCAATTCCATCAACCTTTGTGTCGTCTGCAAACTTACTAATCAGCCCAGTTACATTTTCCTCCAAATCATTTATATACACTACAAACAGCAAAGGTCCCAGCACTGATCCCTGTGGAACACCACTGGTCACAGCCCTCCAATTAGAAAAGCATCCTTCCATTGCTACTCTCTGCCTTCTATGACCTAGCCAGTTCTGTATCCACCTTGCCAGCTCACCCCTGATCCCGTGTGACTTCACCTTTTGTACTAGTCTACCATGAGGGTCCTTGTCAAAGGCTTTACTGAAGTCCATATAGACAACATCCACTGCCCTACGTGCATCAATCATCTTTGTGACCTCCTCGAAAAACTCTATCAAGTTAGTGAGACACGACCTCCCCTTCACAAAACCATGCTGCCTCTCACTAATACGTCCATTTGCTTCCAAATGGGAGTAGACCCTGTCTCGAAGAATTCTCTCCAGTAATTTCCCTACCACTGAAGTAAGGCTCACCGGCCTATAGTTCCCTGGATTATCCTTGCTACCCTTCTTAAACAGAGGAACAACATTGGCTATTCTCCAGTCCTCCGGGACATCACCTGAAGACAGTGAGGATCCAAAGATTTCTGTCAAGGCCTCAGCAATTTCCTCTCCAGCCTCCTTCAGTATTCTGGGGTAGATCCCATCCGGCCCTGGGGACTTATCGACCTTAATATTTTTTAAGACGCCCAACACCTCGTCTTTTTGGATCTCAGTGTGACCCAGGCTATCTACACACCCTTCTCCAGACTCAACATCTACCAATTCCTTCTCTTTGGTGAATACTGATGCAAAGTATTCATTTAGTACCTCGCCCATTTCCTCTGCCTCCACACGTAGATTCCCTTGCCTATCCTTCAGTGGGCCAACCCTTTCCCTGGCTACCCTCTTGCTTTTTATGTACATGTAAAAAGCCTTGGGATTTTCCTTAACCCTATTTGCCAATGACTTTTCGTGACCCCTTCTAGCCCTCCTGACTCCTTGCTTAAGTTCCTTCCTACTTTCCTTATATTCCACACAGGCTTCGTCTGTTCCCAGCCTTTTAGCCCTAACAAATGCCTCCTTTTTCTTTTTGACGAGGCCTACAATATCTCTCGTTATCCAAGGTTCCCGAAAATTGCCGTATTTATCCTTCTTCCTCACAGGAACATGCCAGTCTTGAATTCCTTTCAATTGACACTTGAAAGCCTCCCACATGTCAGATGTTGATTTGCCCTCAAACATCCGCCCCCAATCTAGGTTCTTCAGCTCCCGCCTAATATTGTTATAATTAGCCTTCCCCCAATTTAGCACATTCATCCTTGGACCACTCTTATCCTTGTCCACCAGCACTTTAAAACTTACTGAATTGTGGTCACTGTTCCCGAAATGCTCCCCTACTGAAACTTCTACCACCTGGCCGGGCTCATTCCCCAATACCAGGTCCAGTACCACCCCTTCCCTAGTTGGACTGTCTACATATTGTTTTAAGAAGCCCTCCTGGATGCTCCTTACAAACTCTGCCCCGTCTAAGCCTCTGGCACTAAGTGAGTCCCAGTCAATATTGGGGAAGTTGAAGTCTCCCATCACCACAACCCTGTTGTTTTTACTCTTTTCCAAAATCTGTCAACCTATCTGCTCCTCTATCTCCCGCTGGCTGTTGGGAGGCCTGTAGTGAAGCCCCCAACATTGTGACTGCACCCTTCTTATTCCTGATCTCTACCCATATAGCCTCACTGCCCTTGGAGGTGTCCTCCCGTAGTACAGCTGTGATATTAGGGGGTTGGATAGGGTGGACAGTGAGAGCCTTCTCCCGCGGATGGAAATGTCTGGCACGAGGGGACATAACTTTAAACTGAGGGGTAATAGATATAGGACAGAGGTCAGAGGTAGGTTCTTTACGCAAAGAGTAGTGAGGCCGTGGAATGCCCTACCTGCTACAGTAGTGAACTCGCCAACATTGAGGGCATTTAAAAGTTTATTGGATAAGCATATGGATGATAATGGTATAGTGTAGGTTAGATGGCTTTTGTTTCGGTGCAACATCGTGGGCCGAAGGGCCTGTACTGCGCTGTATTGTTCTATGTTCTATATTCTCCCTAACCAGTAGCGCAACTCCGCCACCCCTTTTACATCCCCCTCTATCTTGCCTGAAACATCGAAATCCTTGAACGTTTAGCTGCCAAACCTGCCCTTCCCTCAACCAGGTCTCTGTAATGGCAACAACATCATAGTTCCAAGTACTAATCCAAGCTCTAAGTTCATCTGCCTTACCCGTAATACTTCTTGCATTAAAACATATGCACTTCAGGCCACCAGATCCGCTGTGTTCAGCAACTTCTCCCTGTCTGCTTTGCCTCAGAGCCACACTGTCCCTATTCCCTAGTTCTCCCTCAATGCTCTCACCTTCTGACCGATTGCTCCCGTGCCCACCCCCCTGCCATACTAGTTTAAACTAGTGACACTAGCAAACCTCGCGGCCAGGATATTTATGCCTCTCCAGTTTAGAGGTGATACGGTTGCACGACATCACCTCGTCTGCAGTCATTCGTGCCCGTAAAGAAACCTTTGCTCGACACGGCATCCCGCTCACGGTTATGTCGGATAATGGCCCCTACTTCGCCAGCCAGGAATGGTCCAACTTTGCCAGGCAGTACAATTTTGCCCATGTGACATCCAGTCCCCTGTACCCCCAATCAAACGGCAAAGCGGAGAAGGGAGTACATATAGTCAAATGGCTCCTACTCAAGGCTGCCGATGCTGGGTCCAATTTCTACCTCGCCTTGCTGGGCTATCGCTCTGCCCCACTGTCCACTGGCCTGTCACCAGCCCAGTTGCTCATGGGTCGGACCCTGAGGACTACTGTGCCGTCCATTCATGTCCCAGACCTCGACCACGTTCCGGTTCTTTGCCGGATGCAGCTGTCTCGTGCACAGCACAAGGCGGCTCATGACTTCCGTGCAGCTGATCTCCCTGCTCTGGCTCCAGATGACAACGTACGCATCCGTCTTCCGGATGGTGGCTGGTCTGCAACCGCTGTGTATCCTTCGGCTGGTGGCCCCCCGCTCAAACCTGGTTTGTCTACCGGATGGCTCCATTCTGCGCCGCAATCAACGCGCCCTTCGTCTCGTTCCAAGCTCGCTACGTGATACTCCACTATCGCCTCGCCTTCCTGCTGACCCCGCCAAGGACTATGCAGAAATCCCTGTCACTCTGCATCTCCCTGACTCTGACGCAGTCCAGCCCGCACCTGAATCAGCGGCTCTCGACCCACCCTTGAGGCGGTCAACCAGAATTCGTCGCCCACCTCAGAGACTTAATTTATGAACTTTGCAGATTTATAGACTTTCTGAATTGTTTTGTTGCTTTGTTTGATCGTTTCCCTGGTTTGTATATAGTGTTCATCTCGTTATTCTTGTTCCATACTGCTTCTCTGCACCAGGCACCTTACCATGTAAATAGCTTAGTTCTCATGTATGTAGTCCTGTAAATATGTCTTCGAACCCCACACATAGTCAGGAACATTCTCACCATACATTATTTATTGCCACACATATACATTCTTTTATAAAAGGGGGGATGTCATAATATATATATATCACCAGTATATCATGGTGCAGATACACACACACTGATGGACACACAGCAAGACCAATCAACACACACAACACCGCAGCCAATCACCAGTTAGAGCACACTCACTATAAAGACAGGGGGCATCAGCGTTCCCGCTCATTCCAGCTGCAGCCTCCTAGTGGGACAGAGCTTACAGCTTGCAGCACAGATCTTCACCATGTGCTGAGTGCATAGACTGGTTAGGACAAGGCATAGGTCTTTAGTTCAATCTAATATCGTGTTAACCCACGGTGAAAGTATGTTCAACAGTTTCTGACTTAATAAAATAGTGTTGCACTATTTTAAGTGTTGGTGGCCTGTGTGTGTTCCACGGATCCAGAGTACCCAACACAACATTAACTACCTCAAGGAAAACAATGCTTTCATTGCAAAAAGTTCATAATTAATTATGATACAACAACATGTTAATGACTAATGAATACAGAGACAATATTTTTTTTAAAACCCTCTCCAGACAGCATGCTTTCTGTATGTCTAACCACAGATAGTCAGACATTACTGATCTCATAGAATACCCTGAAACTTTTAGTGGACATTGAAGTATAAAGGTCTTGTACACAAAAGAGATAAGTGAGACTGAATAAAATACTGGTTGTTTTAGTTAGTTTGGGAAGTATATGTTAACTACTAGAAACTAGATGCATTGGTACAATAAAGATCCAAGCTAGGAGTTGTCTCCATGCTTGCTTTTACACATGGCTCTGTTCAACACTACACTGATCCCTGGGTGCTGGCTATGTCATGGGATTTTTGGAAATCTTTTAAAGTTGAATGTTTAATTTCAAAGTTTTAACCATGAATCAGAAATGCATTCTTCCAGATCAGTTTGGATGATCCAAGACTCAGATCGATCACAAAATTTAGTATTTCTGAGAAAGAGATTCCTTAGATACAGGGGGCAGGATCAGTAATTCTGGCCCCTACAGGGGACCAGCACGGCACCGGGGTGAACTGAGCGCCGCGGGGTCCGTATATGCGCAGAGGCACCGGCGCTTACACGCACAATGGCATCGGCGCCAACTCAAGCATGCGCAGTGGCTCCCTTCAAGGTGCCAGCCCTGACACAACATGGCGCAGGTCTACAGGGGCTGGCACGAAAGAAAGGAGGCCCCCAGCCAGAGAGGCCGGCCCACCGATTGGTGGGCCCCGATCGCGGGCCAGATCACATCGGAGGCCCCCCCCGGGGTCGGTCGTCCCCCCCCCCCCCCGCCCACAGGCCGCCCCTGGACACTTCAACGCCGAGGTCCCGCCAGCTGAGAGCAGGTGTGAACGGCACCGGCGGGACTCGGGTTTTTTATTGTCTCATCCTGGGCCGAGAATCGGCGGGCGGGGGGCGGGGGGGGGGGGGGCCCGTAGAGCGGCCGGCGCCGCGCCCATCACACCGGCGCCAATGGTGCCAATTCTCCACTCTGCAGAGAATCCCCTCCCAGCGCGGGGCATCATGGCGCGATTCGCGCCGGTCACGGGGATTCTCCGGCCCGGCCCCAGGCTGAGAGAATCCCGACCTGGATTTCCTCAATTCTGGATAACAAGGCAGAAGCTGGACAAGTTTAAAAAGCTACTGCTTTATTTGGTTGGTCTGATAGCCAACAATATAATACTTAAACAAAGAATCAACACATCAGCTGCAAAATTTGAAATTTTAAAATCTTTCAATGCTTATTTTGACCTCAGAAGTAACAAGGTAAGCTGTGAGGAGGATGCAGAGATGCTTCAATTCCCGTACCAGCCTCCCCGAACAGGCGCCGGAATGTGGTGACTAGGGGCTTTTCACAGTAACTTCATTGAAGCCTACTTGTGACAATAAGCAATTATTATATTATTATTATTATTCAGTGGGGTTTGGACAGGCTGAGTGAGTGGGCACATGCATGGCAGACGCAGTATAATGTGGATAAATGTAAGGTTATCCACTTTGGTAGCAAAAATAGGAAGGCAGATTATTATTTTAATGGGTGTAAATTGAGAGAGGTGGATACTCAGCGAGATCTTGGTGTCCTCGTGCATTAGTCGCTGAAAGTAAGTAAGGTACAGCAGGCAGTAAAGAAGGCAAATGGTGAGTCGACCTCCAGTGGCAGCTATGAAGGAGTAAGTCGTACATTTGGTGGCTCCCGCTCTGGTCGGACTTTTGGACCTTTCCCCCGTTTTTCTACCGGACTTGAATTGTAAAACGGATGTTAGTGGCAATTGTTTACTGAATTCCCACTTCGGTGCATGGAGAGAAGGACTAGAAGTGTCCGTAAGGGCAGAAACAATAAGATAGAGAAAGCTTGGGCTGTAGCTACAACAGAAGATAGCATGGCGTAGGTTCGGACCTCTGGCTTGTCGACCCAGCAGCCTATGGAGCAGCTGATGCAAGTCATTCAGGAAGGCTTTGCTACGCAGAAACAGGACTGCTTGGACCCGATAAAAGAGTCGATTGAGCGATTGGAGCATTGATTGGACGCCCAGGATCGGGCGATCCAGAAGTTGGAGAAAGCGCTAGCTGAGCAGGAGGAACATCAGACTGCGGTGGAGCTGGAGGTGGAGATGCTGAGGGACCAGCAGAAGAAGCTCCTGGAGCAGTTGGATGACTTAGAAAATAGGTCCCGCCGGCAGAACCTAAGAATCGTCGGGCTCCCAGGGGGGTCCGAAGGAACGGACGCTGGGGCATACATCGCAGACATGTTTGTGAAGCTGCTGGGGGATGGGGCATTCTCCCGGCCCTTGGAGGTGGATAGAGCTCACAGAGCACTTGCGAGGAAGCCGCGAGTGGGAGACCCCCCGAGGGCAATGGTAGTGAGATTCCACAGGTTCTCGGATAAGGAGCATATTTTGCAGTGGGCCAAGCAGACACGGAGCTGTAAATGGGACAATAGCATCCTGCGGGTTTACCAGGACCTAAGTGTAGAGGTGACCAGGAGGACAGCAGGCTTCAACCAGATCAGGTCGATGCTTTTTAAGAAAAAGATGAAGTATGGACTGTTATACCCAGCCCGCCTCTGGGTCACGCATGAGGATTAGCACTTCTACTTCGAGTCGCCTGAGGACGCGTTGGACTTTGCGAAAAATAAAGGGCTGGTGATGGATTGAGAACTTTTGAACCTGGCAGCAACGTTCACGTTTTTGTTTTTTCTTTTTGTTTCTCTGTTTTTGTAAAAGTTTCTCATTTTGCGTTTCATGGAAGATGTTTGTGATGACGTTTGAATTGATTTGGAACCAGCGGTACAGCTGAGTGAGTTAAGGTTTTCATTTGCACTGTTGGGGGATGGAGGTGTGCTTGCTTTGATCTTGGTGTTTTTCTGTTGGGCAATTGTGTGGGGATTGTTTGATGTTGGAGTTTGTTTGTATGGGGGGGGTGGGGGGGTGGGGAGGGAATAATAGGTGGGAGACTATCTGGCGCCGGGGATGGGGGCCACCAAGCTAGCTGGGCGAGCTAGCACTCGGAAGTGCAGTGGGGGGTATGCATATGTTTGGTTCAATAAAGGGGTTGGGTTACACGGTGTTGTTACTAGGGGGAAGGGGGGTGAATGTTCTGCTGACGAGGGAGGGACTTGGGCTGAGGGACAGAGAGGAGGTTGGGGGTGGGGGCTGCCTAGGGATGGACCGGTGGAGGCGCGGAACATGGGCTGGAGTCGGGCTTAAAAAAGGGGATGGCTGATCGGGGGGGGGGGGCAATAAGCCCCCCAACTAGGCTGATCACCTGGAATGTCCGAGGGGTAAATAGGCCGGTCAAAAGGGCATGTGTGTTCGCGCATCTCAGGATTGAAAGCGGATGTGGTAATGTTGCAGGAGACGCACCTTAGAGTTACGGACCAGGTTAGACTGAGGAAAGGCTGGGTCAATCAGGTCTTTCACTCGGGACTAGATTCAAAGACTAGAGGGGTCGCGATCCTGATCAATAAGCAGGTGGTGTTTGAGGCGTGTAGAATAGTCTCGGACATGGGAGGTCGGTACATTATGGTCAGTGGGAAGCTAGAGGGGGCGCAGGTGGTATTAGCCAAATTGGGATGATGTGGAGTTTATAAAGAGGATGCTGGGGAAGAGACCGGACCTGGACTCGCACAGGTTGGTCATGGGAGGGGACTGCAACACAGTTATGGACCCTGGCTTGGACCGGTCAAGCTCAAAAATGGGCAGGGTGCCAGCAACGGCAAAGGAATTAAGAGGGTTCATGGAGCTGATGGGGGGGGGGGGGGGTGGGGTGGGGGGGTGGAATCCATGGAGTGGAGATTTGGGCAGCCAAGGGTGAAGGAGTTCTCCTACTCACACGTGCATAAAGTGTATTCCCGGATTTATTTCTTTATTTTGAGCAGGGCTGGGGTGGTGGACATGGGGTACTCGGCAATTAAAATCTCAGACCATGCTCCGCACTGGGTTGACCTGCAGGTTAGTAAAGACAGTAACCAGCGCCCGCATTGGAGGTTGGATGTGGGACTTTTGGCGGATGAAAAGGTGTGTGAACGGCTGAGGAAATTCAGAGCTACCTGCAGGTCAATGACACGGGGGAAATTTCAGCAGCGGTGGTGTGGGAAGCACTGAAGGCAGTGGTCAGGGGGGAGCTGATCTCGATCCGGGCCCATAGGGAAAACGTGGACAGGGCAGAGACGGACCGACTCGTAAAGGAGTTACTACAGATTGATAGGAGGTATGCGGAGACCAAGGCAGGGCTTTTAAGGGAACGGCGTAGGTTACAGGCGGAGTTCAGTTCACTGACCACGGGGAGAGCGGTGGAGCAGCTGAGAAAGGTGAGGGTGGTGATCTATGAACATGGAGAGAAGGCCAGCGGAATGCTTGCACAGCAGCTTAGGAAGAGGGAGGCAGCTAGGCAGCTAGGGAGATAGGGAAAGTAAAGGACGGAGATGGGAACCTGGTTGGTGATTCAGTAGGGGTGAATATGGCGTTTAGGGATTTCTACAGTAGGCTGTACAGGTCGGAACCCCCTATGGGGCTGGAGGAGATGAGGCATTTCTTGGAGGGGCTGAATTTCCCAAAGGTGGACGGGGAGCAGGTAGAAGAGCTGGGGCTCCAATTGGGCTGGAGGAGATAGTGGAGGGTTTGAAGGCCATGCAGGCGGGTAAGGCGCCGGGTCCGGACGGCTACCCAGTAGAGTTTTATAAAACGTTCTCGGGGATATTGGGGCCGGTGTTGTTGAGGATGTTCAATGAGGCAAGGGAAAGAGGGGTGATGCCCCCGACGATGTCACAGGCAACGATTTCGCTGATTCTTAAACGGGACAAGAACCCGGAGCTGTGTGGGCCCTACAGGCCCATCTGCCTGTTGAATGTAGATGCCAAGTTCCTGGCCAAAATCTTGTCCTCCGGGATCGACAATTGTGTTCCGGACATTATTGGGGAGGACCAGACGGGGTTTGTTAAGGGCAGGCAGTTGGTGGCCAATGTAAGAAGATCCCGCGAGTAAAGCAGGTTAAATGTGATCATGATGCCCCGGAAAGTAGGGAGGTGGAGGTAGTGATCGCAATGGATGCAGAAAAGGCTTTTGATCGGTTAGAATGGGACTATCTGTGGGAGATACTGGGACGGTTCGAATTTGGGCGGGGCTTTATTGACTGGGTCAGGTTACTGTATCATGCTCCTGTGGCAAGTGTACGGACGAATAGGACAACATCGGACTATTTTAGACTGCACAGGGGGATGAGACAGGGATGCCCCCTCTCCCCACTGTTGTTTGCGCTGGCTATAGAGCCGTTGGCAATTGCTCTGAGAGCCGCGAGGGGCTGGAGTGGACTGGTCCGGGGAGGGGAGGGGGGGGCGATGGAGCACAGGGTTTCGCTCAATGTGGCTGAACTGCTTCGGTACGTTTCGGACCCAATAGAGGGGATGGAAGAAATCATGAGGACTCCAGGAGAATTTGGCCGGTTTTCGGGACTTAAGCTTAATATGGGAAAGAGTGAGATGTTTGTGGTCCAGGCGAGGGGGCAGGAGAGGCGACTGGGAGAGCTGCCATTTAGGTTAGTAAAGGGAAGCTGCAGGTACCTAGGCATCCACGTGGCGCGGGAATGGGACCGGCTGCATAAATTGAATCTGGCCCGGCTGGTGGACCAAATGAAGGACGATTTTTGGAGATGGGACGTGCTTCCATTGTCTCTGGCTGGGAGGGTGCAAACGGTGAAGATGACGGTCCTCTTGAGATTCCTGTTTGTATTTCAGTATCTCCCCATCTTTATTCCGCGGTCCTTTTTTAAGCGGGTCAACAGAGTGATCACGGGCTTCGTCTGGGTGGGCAAGATCCCGTGAGTAAAGAAGGTAATTACTCCACCAGCCGAGTGGTGCTGGCGGCCCTGAGAGTTTGGGGCCAGTAGAGGTGGCATGTGGGAGCAGTGGGAGCATCGGTCTGGGCCCCAATCTGTGATAATCACTGGTTTGCCTTGGGGGAGTATGGACGGGGGGGGTTCCGGTTATGGTGGAGGGCGGGGATTGAGAGGATGGGGGATATGTTCATAAAGGGGAGCTTTCCGAGTATGAGGGCGTTGGAGGAAACGTTTGGGTTGGCGAGGGGAAATTAATTCAGGTATCTGCAGATGCGGGACTTCCTTCATAAACAGGTGTCAACCTTCCCGCTCCTACCGCTAAGGGGGATTCAGGACAGGGTATTTTCCAGAGGGTGGGTAGGAGAAGGGAGCGTCTCGGACATTTATAAGGTGCTTATGGGGTTGAAGGAGACGCAGACCGAGGAGCTGAAGCGCAAATGGGAGGAGGAGCTGGGAGGTGAGATAGAGGATGGTCTATAGGCATATGCGTTGAGTAAAGCCAACACGTCTGCAACATGTGCCAGGCTCAGCCTGATACAATTTAAGGTTGTTCACCGAGCTCACATGACAGTGGCCCGGATGACATGGCTAGCTTTCTCTGTTTTGAGAAAGTCAAGTTCGCCTTGAGAGGGTCACTATTAGGGTTCACCCGGAGGTGGCAACCGTTCATCGACTTCTTTGTGGGAAATTAATCATCAGCAGATGATGGGGGGGTGGGGGGGGGGGGGGAGTAGTTTAGATTAGAGTAGGGGGTCATTAAGGGTGGGACCTGTACGAGAGGTAAATGGATTTTGCACTATGTTTATGGTTTCATGTATATTGTTTATTTTGTTGCTGTTGCTATACCAAAAATACCTAAAGAAGGCAAATGGTATGTTGACCTTCAAAGAGGAGTTGAGTATAGGAATAGAGATGTTTTACAGCAATTGTATAGGGCATTGGTGAGGCCACACCTGGAGTATTGTGTGCAGTTTTGGTGTCCTTATCTTGCTATGGAGGGAGTGCAGCACTGGTTTACCAGGCTGATTCCTGGGATGGCGGGACTGTCATATGAGGAGAGACTAAATGGGTTAGGATTATATTCATTGGAGTTTAGATGAGTGAGAGGGAATCTCATAGAAACCTACAAAATTCTAACAGGATTAGACGGGGTACATTCAGAAAGAATGTTCCCGATGGTGGGGGAATCCGGATCTAGAGTCATAATTTAAGGATAAGGGAAAAACCTTTTAGGACTGAGTTGAGGAGAAATTTCTTCACCCAGAGAGTGGTGAATCTCTGGAATTCACTACCACAGAAGGTATTTGAGGCCAAAACGTGCAATTTCAAAAAGGAATTAGATATAGCTCTTGGGCTAAACGGATATGGAGGGGGGGGGGGGAGAAAGGGGGGGAGGGGGAGGATGGGAACAGGATATTGAACTTGATGATGAGCCATGAATGGCGGAACAGGCTTGAAGGGCCAAATGGCCGCCTCCTGCTTCTATTTTCTATGTTTCTAAATCCCTGAAAGGACTCAATTTAATATGTGTCCAGCAGGCAGGCGAACCTGTCAAGCCTCTTTCGACTATTTGTATACTTTAATGAGATCACTTCTCCTTCTTCTGAACTCCAGAGAATTTAGGTTCAATTTACTTAGATCTCATCATAAGACAATGTCTCACTGCAGGGATCAACCTTGTGAAATTCACTGCACCGGCTCTAAAGCAAATATACCCTTCCTTAGATATGGAGACAAAAGGCGGAATTTTCCACACAATCCGCATTATATTTCACAGACGTGGCCCACCATTGGCTGGGGGCGGGATCTTCTGGTCCCACTGCTGTCAATAGGGATTTCTGTTGAATATACTGCTTGCCATCAGGAATCCCCCGTGGGAAAGCGCCATTGGCGGGACCTGAAGATCCCGCCGGTGTGAATAGTCAGAATGTTCCGGCACTAATGTGTGACTGTAGTCCAGGTATGGTCTCACCAAAGTTCTATATATCTGAAGCAAGAATTCTTTGTTTTTGTATTCCAGCTTCCTTGCAATAAAGACCAACATGGCATTTGCCTTTCTCATTGCTTACTGAAATTAAGCTGACTTTCTGTATGCCTTGTGCCAATTCTCTCTGAATCACATTTTAAAATTTCACACCTTTTAAAAAATATTCTGCTTTTCCATTCTCATTGCCAAAGTGAATAACCTCATACTTGCCCACATCACACTAGATTTTGGCTACTCACATAATCTGTTTCAAGCTCTTTGTAACTTTGTGTTCTCACAGCTTTATATCATCATCAAATGTGGATATTCATACATTAAGACTGCCTAAATTACATAAGATTGTAAATTTCTCAAATGTGCTTATTTCTGTTATATAAACGTTTGAAAGACTAGGACTTGACATTTTGCCTTGGGCAGCTTGTGTGTCAGCTTTCCTTAGTTGACCATGCTCTTGCCTTTGCGTTTGTCAGTTTGGAATCCATATGACCCTAATTTGAGGAAAGGTAGGAGTGCAGTAGTGAGGGGAAAACTCAGCAAAACTGGTGGTTTGGAGGCCCTGCTTATCTATTGACAGGCACTAATTTAAATAGTTTGCAGGCTCTATGCTGCCATCAGGAAATGAGGAGGAGAGGAGAGTGTATCGGACATGCTCAAAGCAATTGGGTTGGGGCTACAAAAGCATTGGTGTGATCATGACCATCATGAGAATCATGACCATCGCTTTACCGCAAACCCACGGATAACCTCACGATGCTCCACTTCTCCAGCTTCCACCCTAAACACATTAAAGAAGCCATCCCCTATGGACAAGCTCTCCGTATACACAGGATCTGCTCAGACGAGGAGGAGTGTAACAGACATCTACAGACGTTGAAAGATGCCCTCATACGAACGGGATATGGCGCTCGACTCATCGATCGACAGTTCCAACGCGCCACAGCAAAAAACCGCATCGACCTCCTCAGAAGACAAACATGGGACACAACCGACAGAATACCCTTCATCGTCCAGTACTTTCCCGGAGCGGAGAATCTACAACATCTTCTTCACAGCCTTTAACACGTCATCGATGAAGATGAACATCTTGCCAAGGTCATCCCCACACCCCCACTACTTGCCTTCAAACAACCGTGCAACCTCAAACAAACCATTGTTTGCAGCAAACTACCCAGCCTTCAGAACAGTGACCACACCACACAACCCTGCCATGGCAATCTCTGCAAGACGTGCCAGATCATCGACATGGATACCACCATTACACGTGAGAACACCATCCACCAGGTACGCGGTACATACTCGTGCGACTCGGCCAACATTGTCTACCTCATACGCTGCAGGAAAGGATGTCCCGAAGCGTGGTACATTGGCGAGACCATGCAGACAACGAATGAACGGACATCGCGCGACAATCACCAGGCAGGAATGTTCCCTTCCAGTCGGTGAACACTTCAGCAGTCAAGGGCATTCAGCCTCTGATCTCTGGGTAAGCGTTCTCCAAGGCGGCCTTCAGGACGCGCGAAAACGCAGAATCGCCGAGCAGAAACTTATAGCCAAGTTCCGCACACATGAGTGCGGCCTCAACTGGGACCTGGGATTCATGTCGCATTATATTCATCCCCCACCATCTGGCCTGTGAAATCCTACCAACTGCCCTGGCTTGACACAATTCACACCTCTTTAACCTGGGGTTACCCCATCTCTGGAACTGTAAAGATTTAATCACCTGCTAATGGTCATATTCCAAGCATTGTCTGGCATCTTTGAATCTGTCTATATATATGTATCTGGAACATACCTCTTCATTCACCTGAGGAAGGAGCAGCGCTCCGAAAGCTAGTGACATCGAAACAAACCTGTTGGACTTTAACCTGGTGTTGTAAGACTTCTTACTGATCATGAGATGTGAAAGAGAATATTGGAAAAAGGGGAAGAGAACAACAGGGCACAATCAAGGCCAACAGGAGGGGAGAAAGAGAACATTAGGGTGTGATCAGAACAATTGGAAGGGTCATAAAAGAGCATTTTGGTGCACTTGTGACTAATTGTGAGGAAAGGAAGGGAACATTGAGGTGCACCCCGCACCGTCAGGGGAAGGAGAGAACATGGAACAATTGAGGAGGGAGGAAGAGAAGATTAGGACTATCAGGAGGGTTAGGAGAGAACATCAGAGCCACGATCTTGGCCTTTGAGAGGTTGCTGAATTTTATCATCAATTATTAATTCTAGTTAATGTCATTTTATTTCATATTGATGTGTTGCTCGTTTCAGCAGTTTTGCTGTTTATGCCAGATTCTGACAATGCACACTTCACCAAGTAGCCATGATGTGGAGATGCCGTCATTGGACTGGGATGGGCACTGTAAGAAGTCTTACAACACCAGGTTAAAGTCCAACCTCAGGTGAGTGATGAAGGAGCTGCGCTCCGAAAGCTAGTGATTCCAAACAAACCTATTGGACTTAACCTGGTGTTGTAAGACTTATTAATGTTCACAAATTAGAGCAAGTGCTGCTTATCCTATCTGTGGCAATAAAGCTAGAGTTGGATAGATTTCATTTTTGGCTACATTAGTTCCAAAGACATCAAATTAGCCATTCATGTTGGTGGCAATATTACTACTCAACCTCTCACGAACTTGACTGAACAATGCAAAATTTGAAAAGACAAAAACCATACACCTCAAACCTCCATTTTTATTACTGTTCTTTCATTTTACTGGATTGCATTTTTTATTACATTTGAAAGATCATTTCACATCTTGGAAGTACAACAACTTCAACGTTTGCGCACTTCAAAATAATTCTTTAATTTTGATATGTACATATTTCATATGTCACAAAGTTAAAGATAATATGAATAAATTTAAAATATTGTTTCATTTTTTTCAGACATACTGTTTAATCTCAAAATACAAAGACGACACATAACTGAACCAAACAAAATAGGTCCGAGCCCATTCCCATTGCATAGAAGTTGTGCTCATGAAATGTGGTATAATTTGTTTTCTTTCCCTCAGGGGTTTCATTTTAATCCAACACAGACTGAAATAATAATGAAAGCCTTTTGAGTGTAAGGCATTAAAGTGGAATCACTTTAGCCAGGTTCAACCCAATTTGTAGTGGATACAACCTCGCAGCAAAAATCAAAACGGTCCTTGACTTGTTTCTACACAGCATGAACTGAGTTGTCTCAGTCAGAGACTGTGAGGATGGCTGGAGTAAGAGCTGGTACTCTATCTTTTGGTATTTTGTGTGATGGAGGATGCTACTCGCCTTAAATGTAAGTGAATGGGATGCAGATCCAAAATTAGCTTTGAAAATGCAGAATATAATAACACCAACTAAATGCTGCTTATTAGTTATGAAATTCAGATATGTGCATTTCATTGAAAACTATTACAAAGACCTGCATTATCTGTTTCTCCTCTAAGTGGCACTATAATAGCTTTTTTTAATCAATGTTAAAGGTGTCGCACTCCCTAGTCACAACCTGTGGCCAACAAACATAATACCTGCTATTTAAACTGACAGCAATTATCCTGTGATTGTAATCTGACCATTGCGTTCCCACAAATTGCTCAGGATACTTTTTTAAAATGTTTCACGGATTTGTATGAAATGCCAAAGAAAGAGACAATAATGAGTAAAAACAAGTAGAAGGGATAGAGAGATGTCGGCAGAATAGGAGAGATAGAAAAAATTGCAACACAAAGAACATATGAAATGGCAGCAGGAGTTGACAATTTGGCCCCTGAGCTGGCTCCACCATTCAATAAGATCAAGGTAAGAAATTATTATATTCTTTGACTTGTGCAATGGACAGGAGGTTAACTTGTATTACATAGAGATACAGAGGTATTTAATGTAGGAGAAAGAGGTTTCGCTCCCCGGCTGAGAAGCTCGCCTCCCTTGAGAAAGACCCACCTATATTGTGTCTCTCGGTTCTCTGAAGGACTCCAGGGGTGGACCTCCCCCACACCCTCCCACCACCACCAGCAGCTCCTGGGAACTGACAGCTAGTCATGAAGTTCTGTGACATCCTGAAGGCTACTTTGAGCGTTATTATCTGCAGTTACAATGGCATCAGCCTGAGTTTACATTGTGACAAGCTGAGCTTGCATAATTCAGTCTAAGCTTCCACCGAAGCACTCTGAGATTGGGCGGCTTTTACTTGTGTTCAAGCAGGAGCTATAAAATCATCAAATTCTGCATCCTGGCTTGGTCTGCAAATGTTCTCAAAGAGTTGGCACCATAACTCAACCAGAGTGGATAATCACCAAGATCTGTGCAAAGCCTCATGACAAGTTAGAGCCGGACTCCTCCATGCTCTTTGTCTGTGGCATTTGGCATTCTGGCAGGCCAGCCAATGTGGCACATAACCCTGTGCGCATACACATCAGCCTTCATCTATTGGCCACCTAATCTGAGTCTTCTGCAACAGAACCCATATGTGACCTTCCGCTATGGTGAGCTGCCACATGTGCCACCCTTGTCCATACCCTCACTAAAGGCTGCACGTTCCTGGTCTCTCGCCACATGCAGATATTGCACCAAGCTCCCTGCTAAAATATGCACAGGGCAAGTATATGAGCTGGTTGCTGCAAGTGTTAGATCAAATGACAGTGTTTCATCTTCACCACTTCCTTTCTGATATTCCATCTCTCACTCTACCACCACTAGCTGGCCATGTGGTAGTTTTTAGGTATCTGGAAGAAGAGAGGCACAAGGGTAGTTTTGTAAGGACCACGAAGAATCCAGCACGAGTTTTAAGGATACAAAGTAATAACGTTTATTTACTATAACAATATATACATAACAGTAGCAGTAACTTCCCTTGCTACCTTCTCCTTCCTCCTGGTTCCTGAACTGGCCAGCTTATTTATCCTAGGAGTTTCTCCGCCCCCCTCATTGGGGAAGTTCATACTCCCATAGGATTGTGGGATAGTCATTAGTCCCCAGCCAATCGTAAGTAGGCAGGTTATAACAGGTAGGATTCTGGCAAGTACAGAGTGGAGGGGTTTATGATCTTCCTTCTGACTTTTCCGAATGCTCCCACCAATCCTCCCTAATGCCCTCAATGCCCATCCAACTCCTCCGATCTCCCCAACCCGAGAAACCACCCAAATGTTATGATCTCCCCTCTGACCTCTCCTCTCCAGATCCCAATCTTCTCCTGACCCAGGCCTCTGAGCTTGCCTTCAAACTCCACCTCCTGTCCAAGCCCCATTGTCCCTTGACCTTTCCCTCCTTTCTCTGAACTCCCTGGCTGAGGCTTGATACCTGGGCGTCACAGTAGCACAGTGGGTAGCACTGTTTCTTCACAGCTCCAGAGTCCCAGATTCGATTCCTGCTTGGTCATTGTCTGTGCGGGGTCTGCACGTTCTCACCGTGTTTGCGTGGGTTTCCTCCGGGTGCTCTGGTTTCCTCCCGCAAATCCCGAAAGACGTGCTGTTAGGTAATTTGGACATTCTGAATTCTCCCTCTGTGTATACGAACAGGCACTGGAATGTGGCGAGTAGGGACTTTTCAAAGTAACCTCATTGCAATGTTAATGTAAGCCTACTGGTGACACTAAAGATTATTATTATTTATACCTAATCCTTACTTACCTACCAGCCATCCAGTCTGGCTAGCCGGGACAAGCAAATGGAATCAGAAAATGTTAGTCAGGTGCTCCGATTAAGCACTGTGGAACCCGTATGAAACTCATACTCCTGTGTTTCCCGACTGCATAAACCCCCAGCCCTCTCCCTCGCTCCGCGATAAGACCCAAGCCAATGTTGTGGGGCCCAGAGGAAGACAAAAATGCAGGTTGCTGGGCCTCTACTGATCCACAATGAATCCCGGCTGGGTTGTCCAGCTGGTGGAACTCCCATTCTCGTGTTCAAGTCTCAGATTAAAATGTTGAAGTGCGCTTCGCACCTAGATTTTAAAATAGAACTGGATCAGGGTGAGTTTTTGAGCATTTGCAATTTCAAATTGTAATGAAATGAAAATGAAAATCGCTTTTTGTCACAAGTAGGCTTCAAATGAAGTTACTGTGAAAAGCCCCTAGTCGCCACATTCCGGCGCCTGTTCGGGGAGGCTGGTACGGGAATTGAACCTTGCTGCTGGCTTGCCTTGGTCTGCTTTAAAAGCCAGCTATTTAGCCCAGTGTGCTAAACCAGTCAGATAAGGGTAGGGAAGGAGTGGTTCTTGCTGCAATTTAACTGCTCCCCCTTAAAACTGAGACCTTTGTCTGGGGTTTCACAAAGCCTCAAGAGAACATGCAGGGAGGCTGAGGGTTGCAAAACTTTGGGTGGGAGGTTACATGTCCATTATCTTTCTTTTACCTCTGGCACGTTACCAGCAGCAGGAAGGTCGTGGACAGCCCTCCTGCCCAGAGGTCAATTGAGGCTTTTAAGTGGCTAATTGAGCACTAATTGATGACCTCTTCCCAGATGAGCAATTTGCCATGTGCGGAGATCACCTGCACCAGAAAAACTCAGCCATTGCCTCTGCAACATTTCAGTCCCTTTCTGTCATTGTGTTTTGATTTTCTTTCATTAAGTTTAGTGAGGCATTCACATCTTATTATGAATTTATCAGACTGGTTTTTCTCGAGAAGAAACAATCCCTGCTGATCAGCACCAGCCTGCTTTCTTGGTAGGTGGAGGACACCAGCTGTCAATCTCTGCAGCTGTCAATTTAATTTCTATTCAAAAATGTCAAAAAGATTGCAAATTTTCTATCCACCACGACAGAATTTTAATTCGTTAGTATTTAGAAGTTCACTTTTAAAGCTTTTCTGCAGCAGTATAGAGGGGAATACTATGGCTACAAGAGCAGGTTAGCGGTTAGGAATTCTGCAGTGAGTAACTTACCTCCTGACTCCCCAAACACTATTCACCATTTACAATGCACCGATCAGGAGTGTGATTGAATATTCTCCACTTCCCTGCACGCATCCAAAAACACTCAAGAAGCTTGTTACCATCAAGGACTGAGCAGTCCATTTGATTGGCACCCTACCCATCGGCTTAAGCATTAACCACTTCTGCCCTGCACACAGTGTCAATAGTTTGTGCCATCTACAAGATACACTGCAAAAACCTGTCATGCCGCCTTTAACACTACCTTCTAAATCTGTGACCTCTACCACCTCAAAGGACAACGGCAGCAGGCGTGTAAGAACACTGCCACCTGCAAGTTCTCCTCCAAGCCACACATTACCTGACTTAGAATTACATAGTCATTCGTTCACTGTGACTGAGGTATAATTCTGAAACTCCTTTCCTAACAGCAGTGATGGGCTGCTGTAGCTCAAGAAGGTGGCTCACCACCACCTTCTCAAGGCCCATTAAGGATGGGCTATAACTCCTAGCCTTGCCGGTAAAGCTCACATCCCATGAAAGAATAGAAAAGATATGATAAATAAATCCCAGAATAAGCAGCTAAAATTCACCTAAATTAGTATGTTGCTGAGATTTGAAAGATAAACATGAATGTTGACTGTGTCCTCTTAAATGCTTATTGGAAGATGTTCAGGAAACATTGACAGATTTTGTATCAAAACATGCAAATACATCTTTTTTGCATGTTATTGTGATAAAATGCTCTGCTGTTGTGCTGTTCCTCCCCCATCTTCTGCAGTGAGAAAAGTAAGCCTCTTTAAAGTGGCTGACTTCTATTTATGGAGCTTTACAGCTAAGCCCACTCCCTGGAATCAAGCCTAGCTTTATTTCTTTTGTGACCGGATTAAATGTACATTTTTAAAATCATATGCAGAGTCTGTATCCTTTGAAATAATCAAAATTAAGATCCCTATATTGTTTTGGAACTTGAAGCAGATGTCTACCACAAGCCTTCTCCTAAAGTTAGACTTTTCTTGATGCCAAAGCAGCCCGCCTTTCAAAATCTGCAAATAGTTGACAGGTTTCTTACTCACGAGTAACTCAACCATTTAAAAAAAATTTGCAGGGTTCTGAAAATAGATGAGGCATCGTATTGAACCAAGAGGAAGCAATTTTAACTTTGTCTGAGCAACGAAAATGTTCCTGCCAGTCTAAAGTTGCCCTGCAAACAGAAGAGGCCACCCAATGTAAATGTGAAAGTTTTGTTTGTGGAACAAGGTGGAGTACTCCATCTACTTTTGACCTTATGAGAAAAGTTGTGGCCTCCCATGCTCTGCATTCTACTTTATTCCCTCCCGTAATCCTCTCCTGAAAGCCCCTTGCTGTGTTTTACCAGCTTGTCAGTGAGTTGGATGGCAACATTTGTCTCTCTGTACTCCCCAGTGGCCAGCTGCCACTTTCCACCTGACTGGCAGTGTGTAGAGTTTAAAAAAACTCAAATATAGGTCAAGTACAGTCGAACAGCACGATCCCCAAAGCCAGCTAGGAGTTAAAATCGACATTATATCAGATTGTTCTTTTGCATGGTATAAGTCAATTAAAATCTGGAAAAGAAATCACCTTGCCTCCATGCAATGAATTTTAGTCAGTAATCACCTTTAAGTACTTCTGTGGTAGGGAAGATTCCAGAAATAATAAATCGGGATAAAATTAATAATTATTTTGGCAAATCTGGGTTAATTAAAAGCCAGCATGGCTTTGTTGAGGGTAAATCCTGTTGAAAATAATGTGCTGGAGTTTTTGACGAGGTGGCAGAGAGGGTTGATGAGGATAATATTGATATGATGCACACAGACTTCCAGAAGGCATTTGATAAAGTATTGCACAACAGACTTTTGGGCAAAGTTATAGCTCATGGAATAAAAGGGACAGTAGCAACATAGGTACAAAATTGTCTGAGTGACAGGAACCAGAGAGTAGTGATTAATGGATTGTTTTGGAAGAAGGTGGAGTTCTCTAGGGATCAGTGTTGGAATTCTTGCTTTTCGTCATATGTAATCGATGACGAGGTATTGCTGGCACGGAATAATTTCAAAATTTGCAAACAATATGAAACTTGAAAGCATTGTAAACTATGAGGAGGATGATGTAGAAATTCAAAAAGGACACAGACAAGTTTGTGGACAGGGTGGACAAGTAGCAGATGAAATTTAATGCCGTGATGGTGAGGTGATTCATTTTGGTAGGAAGAGCGCGACGAGACAATCTAAAATGAAGGAGGTTCAGGAGCAGAGGGGTTGGGTGTATATCTACATAATTCACTGAAGGTTGCAGGACAAGTTGACAAAGTGATCAATAACTTGATTAGTGGTACATTGATTGTAAAAGCAAGGAAGTTATGTAAAACTTTGTAGAGCGCTTGTTCATTCTGAACTGGAGTTTGCATCCAATTCTGTGTGCCATACTTTAGGAACGATGTGAGACTTCAGTGGCAGCCATGAGCTAAGGTAACACAAAAGGTGGCTCCCGCCTGAAAACCTGTTTTTGGACCTTTTTTAAACCGATGAATAGAAAAAATCAGTCAAACCTGATCCTCATCAATAGCTCTACCGGTTGGGAATCTCGGTGGGCTACCAAACGATAACCAAAGGGAATGCTTTTAAAATATATATATATATTTATTCAAATTTTTCAACAAATTTTCAACAAACCCCCCCAACAATCAGAAATTATACATTGGATTTCCCCCATATACAATAACACCCCATAAAACATTTTAAAACACAAATAGGGAAACCCCCCCACCTTCACGCAAACACCACCCCAAAAGAACCCCCCCCTCCCTCTTCTCTTCCCCCCCCCCGCCCTCCTCCTAACGCTCCGCGAGATAGTCTAGGAACGGTTGCCACCACCTGAGGAATCCCTGTGTCATGATATTCAAACACACACATCATGATAGACAGACCAAACAGACCAATTAGCACACATAACACGACAGCCAATCACAGTCAAGGACAGAGACAGTATAAGACAAGAAACACGACACCTGGTGATCAGTCCATCTGGAGACCAGGACAAGGACAGGACCTGATTAACAACACACTCAGAGAGTCACCACGTGCGGAGTATCAAGACAGATCTGTAAATAACAAGTTGGAATAAAACAGCGTTGTACCAATTGCAACCGTGTTGGTTCATCTGTACCTCAGAGCACCCAACACCACACCCTGCGCAGACCCTCGCAAGGCAAACTTTATCCTCTCCAGTTTGATGAACCCTGCCATGTCATTGATCCAAGCTTCCACACTCGGGGGCTTCGCATCTTTCCATAGTAGCAAAATCCTCTGCCGGGCTACCAGGGACGCAAAGGCCGGCATACCGGCCTCTTTCGCCTCCTGCACTTCCGGCTCGTCCGATACCCTAAACCCAAAGGGAATGCTGAGAAAACCACAGCATTAGAGACAATGGACCCGCGTGGCAGTACGTAATCGAACATGGCGGATTCTGCAGAGTCGTCGACGTCATCCCAGTTTTCAAAGGAGAGGCTGATGGAGTTCATCATAGTAAAACTCCCAAAACACAGAAAAGTAGTGAAGGAGGACCTGTTATCGGCAATGGAAATGACCACTGAAGTGGTGGTGCCCCCCCTCCCCCCTGCCCCGGAGGTTGATGGACAGGGTGGAGTGACAGCTGGAGTCACGGAGCAGCGATCCTGGAAATGGAGAGATGATCACTGAGCAGGACGGACAAATTGTCTTGTTAAGGGCCGTAATAACAATGTTGGCGGTGACGCAAAAAGTCCTGAAGCCCAGAGTTGATGACCAGGAGAACCGATCTTGGCGCCAGAAGCCTTTGGAATAGCAGGCTACCAGAGGGCACAGAAGACGAGAGCCCAACAGAGTAGATCTTAAAGATGCTCGGGAAGCTGGTCAGGGAGGGGATCTTCACTAAGCCCCCGGAGGTACATCAGGCCCACAGGTTGCTTTGCCAGAAGCCATAACCTGAGGAATCACCGCGAGCTGTAAGTGTCAGACTCTACAAGTTCCAGGGTAAGATGGGCGAAGACCATGCATACCGGCGACTGAGAAGGACACACCATTTGTATATACCAGAACATTGGGGCTGACCTGGCTAAAGGCCCAGTGGAATTTAATAAGGTGAAAGTGGCATTATTCAAATGTAATGTCCGATTTGGCATGTTGTACCCTGCAAATCTTTGGGTCACTTTCAAGGACATGGACCGTTTCTTTAACACACCGGAGGAGGCAAACAACTTTGTACACAAGAATGAACTGGGAAAGTACTGAAGTGTCTTGAATGTTTGGTGTTCGGGAATTTAAACATGTGCTTGTTTCATTATTTCTCATATGGGTTTTGGTGGTTAATGTTGTTTGGGGTTACAGGGCTGGACCATACAGGTGTCGGGCTTAAAGTCCATCAGGATGGTCACCTCGAACGTGAGGGGACTTTATGCTTCTGCCAATAGATCCCGAATCTTCTCCCACTTGAACGCCTGAGGGCCGATGTAATCTTTATACAAGAGCCACATCAGAGCACCAAGGACCAGATGAGTGTAAGGAAGAGCTAGGCAGACAAGCGTATCAATCAAATTTTGATGTGAGGGTGAGAGGCGTGGCAATCCTGTTTAATAAGTGGGTAACTTTTACGGCGATCAACACAGTAATGGACCCGGAGGGGGACGTATGCAATGGTGAGTGGAGCTTTGAAGATTTCTCCGGTGGTACTGGTGAACGTGTACGCCCCAGACTGAGATGATGCAGAATTTGTCCTGAAAACATTGGCGGTGATCCTCAACCTCAAATCCCTCCAACTGATCATGAGGGATTACTTCAACTGTGTCCTGAGGCTGGACAGGTCTTGTCCCAGGTCATGTGCAAGATTGGAAATGGCGAAAGAACTGACGGTTTTCATGGAACAGATTGGGTGCGGGGGGGGGGGGGGCATATTTGGGGGGGGGGGGGAGACACTTGGAGGTTTAGCCACCCAAGGGAGAGGGAGTTCTCCTTCTCCTCACAAGTTCACAGGGTATACTCCCATATAGATTTCTTTGTAGCGGGGAAATCGGTGCTTCTAGGAGCAGTGAAGGCTGAATTCAGCAGTGGTTATCTCAGACCATGCACCACATTATACTGATGTGAGGTTTAAGGCAGGTTGGGCCCAGCGTGTGTGTGTGTGTCCCCCCGTGGAGGTTTGAAACTGCCCTCCTTGCCAACGAGTAATTTTTTTGAAAAGGTGCCACCGGCCATCGGTAACTATGTGAGCGGCAACCACAATGGGGAAGTCACCCTCCACATTCTGGTGGGTACTGAAGTTGGTGATCAGGAGGGAGATAATATCATACAGGGATAGGGGGGAAAGGGCAGTTAAGACAGCGATTGATGGACTACATATTGGAGGTGGATCGGCAATACTCCGCAGCTCCGCCGTTGAACCTAGCAGAGATGAAAAGACTGCAGATGAACTTTGAGTTGATCTCCACCAGGAAGGCAGTGAGCCAGCTCTGCTAGTAACGTAGGACCTTCTATGAGAATGGTGACAAGGCAAATTGCTTGTTGGCCCACTAGTTGAGGAAAAAGGCGGCTGCACGGGAGATAGCACAGATCAGGGACGAGGGGAGTCAGTATGGTCACGGCTCTAGCAAAGATCAATGGTGTCTTTGGAGCCTTCTACCGGGGGTGTAAACATCAGAACCCCGAGGGGGACTCGGGGATTAAACAATTTCTGGATGGAATAGACTTCCCAGTGGTGGAGGAAAGAAGGGGGCAGGGACTGGAAGCCCCATTGAATCTGGAGGAGGTCATGGAGTGCATCAACTCCATGCAATCCAAAAGGTTCTGGCACCGGAAGGTTCCCGGCGGACTTCTACAAAATGCGCTACACGGGTACTGGCTCCACACTTGCTGGGGATGTTTCAACTCTCGAGAAGGAGCGAGTTTAGGTACCTCCAGATATTGTACTTACTCCGCAAAGAGGCCCCCTTGTTCCCTCAGTTGCCAAAGCACACCTTGCTGGACAAAAGTTATCGTGGGCGGAGGAGGGGAAGATCTCAGACATAACGAGCAGTTGCTGGAGGAAGTAAAGGCCTCAATGGATGAGACAAGAGAGAGGTGGGAGGAGGAATTGGGCCTTAATCTAGAAGGAGGACTTTGGAGTGAGATCCTATGCAGAGTTGATTCCACCTCCTCTTGTGCTCGACTGGGTCTGATACAACTGAAGGTCGTGCATCGGGCACACCTAACCAAATCGCTCATGAATCGATGAATTCTTCCCTGGAGTTGAGGATAAATGCAAGCGATGCCAGAGGGGTCCAGCGAACTACTCCCCCATGTTCTGGTCCTGTCCAAAACTGGTCGAGTTCTGGGCTGCAATCTTTGGGACCATGGCAGGAATCGTGGGTGTCCGGATGGAGTTCTGTCCACTGGTGGCAATCTTGCCAGATCTACTTGAGTGGAAGAGGGCTGATGGTTTGGGCTTCGCCTCTCTGATAGCTCGGCGATGGGTCCTGCTTGAGTGGAGATTGGTGGCATTACCTAAGGCCTCGGACTGACTGGCAGACCGGGCAGAATTCCTGAGATTGGAGAAAATCAAGTTATCTAACAGTGGATTGGAGGATGGGTTCCGCTCCAGGTGGAAGCAGTTCATTGCTGTCTTTCAGAATCTGTTCATGACCAGCACCCAGGGAGGATGGCGGTGGGGGCTACAGAGGGGGGAGGTAGGGGGCACATTGTTTACTCTGTAAAAACAAAAAAACACATTCTTTTCACTACATATACCCATTCTATTGTTGTGCATGAGTTTCAATGTCTTTGTTTTGATTTTGCTTGTTTTGATTTTGCTACATTTGGAAAAGAATTACATTTTTTTAATAAAGGAAAAGTGTGAAGGCATTAGAGAAACTGCAGAAAAGATTCACAGGTTCGCGTGATGAGGAACTTCAATTACGTAGAGACATTGGAGAAATTTGGATTGCTTTCATTGGAAAAGGGACGTTTGAGAAGGGATTTGATAGGCATATTCAAAATCATGAGGAGTCTGGACAGAGTAGATGGGGAAAAATATTCCCATTGATGGGAAGGATTGGGAGCAGGAGGACACAGATTTTATGTAATTGGAAAAAACAGCAACATCAGGAAAAACCTTTTCATGCAGCGAGTGGTTAGGATTGGGAATGCATTACCTGAGTGTGGTGGAGGCAAGTTCAATCAAAACATTCAAGGAGGAATTAATTGTTGTCTACAAAGAAAGAATGCAAGGCTCTGGGGAGAAGGCAGATAAGTGGCACTCTGTAAATTGCTCGTATGGTGAGCTAGCACAGACACAGGCCAAATGGCCCCCTTCTGTAACAATTCTTTGATTCTGTGCCTTAATTCAAAGTTATTGAATTACCCACAGTTTGGGATTAATGTTGAGGGACTGACACCATAACATTGTCATACCCATTCAGCAGGATTCTCCATTGTACCGGCAGCGTACTCATGCCTGCGGGTTTCCCGGGGGCGTGGGGTGGCCACAATGGGAAATCCCATGGGGAGGTGGTGGGAATGGAGAATCCCGCAGTCAGCGAGGGCACGCCACCCAGGAAAACTTAGCTGGTGGACCAGGGAATCTCGTCCATTAAGTCAGTGATGGTACCTACCAATGGAATCTACTGTCCGCATTAGGTAAGCTTATTTTGACCAGAAATTTTGTTTATTTAGGTGTTCAGCACAATGTTGCTAATATTCCTTTACTTAACATTTAAGAGATTTACATTATTCCAAGAGATGTAACTTAACAAATAAGATTTTTTTAAACATTTGAAATGAAATGAAAGAAATTAAAGTCGCTTATTGTCAAAAGTAGGCTTCAAATGAAGTTACTGTGAAAAGCCCCTAGTCGCCACATTCCGGCGCCTGTTCGGGGAGGCTGGTACTTGACATTTGTCAAGTACTTCCTTTATAAATATTTTTTCCAAGGTAATATGTTATGCGTTTCAATGAAACATCTGCTGTTCCATAATATTGCTGAGGCTGCCAATAAAGTGGTGAAGCTGTCTGCTTCAGGGATTGACTGTGTACTTTAAACTCCACCAGACCTAGGGAAATTAACAAGATTAGATCAGCTGCGCATCTTTCACCCCACTTGATTTTACTCAACGTTGACCTACTTATCTCTTGAATCACCAGGAAAAGTTCCGAACAATGTGATGATGCACTCTTTGATAACTGATATGAACCTGCCATTTTAATTTTGCAGGATAGTCAAATTGGGGTGAATTTTTGGGGTTTGGCTCATGCCTTTCTAAACATGATTGTGAACATTTGCTCCTCTGCATCCTTCAACTTTGAAACTGTTTCTAGTCATATAGAGGGGTACTGGGAATCCAAATATCCAAGCAGTGAGAAAGACAACATTGCACAACCATCACTTTTCTCAAGTACTGAGCAAGATTACATAGGGTTATATAAGTTATGGAGACAGGTCATTTAGCTCAACCAATCCATGCTGGGTTTTGTGCTCCACTTGAACCTCCCATCTTTTCTCATTTAAATGAGTCATTGGAATCATTTATTCCCTGCTCCCTCAAATGATTGCCTAGCTTTCCCTTAAAGGTACCTGTACTATTTTCTTCAACTGCTCCCTATAGTAGCAAGTTGTATATTCACATAAATTTTTTGGGTAAATAAGTATCTTCTCAATTTCCTATTGAATTTCCTGGTGACTATCTTCATTCTCCCTCTGCTCTGTCCATAGTTCAATACAGTATTCATGTACGGTGAATGCATTATTTAGCTCAGTACCATAAGTTGGGGAAGAAAGCATTTTTCTCCTGTGTGAAATAACTAATTTTTCACTGTTAACTCTGCTACTCTTGATCAGGTGAAAAACTCCCTGAGCTACACTGAGCTTACGCAAGTTGAAACACAGGTAGATAACACAGAAGTAACCACAGATGAAATATTAGTGAAATAAGGGAAATGTACATTATGAATCTGAGAAATCCAAGGTTAAAGCCAATTATATTAGATAACAGAATATTTTGAATGGGATGAACATTTGTCAACTGAAACCATGGCATTGCCATATGCATTGAGTCAATGACAGTGCCTACTAACGGAATCCGTTACCCACATTAGGTTGGCTTGTTTTTTTACCTAACGTTAAAGAGATTTTAATTAATGAAAGAGATAAAACTTTAAAAATAGAATATTTTTACATCCATGAAATACTTCTTTCAAAATTTGTTTTCAGCATAACATGTATTTGGGACTGGATTAGATAACATTCACATTTACTCTAGGCATATAAAATGATTCCTGAAGATTTTGTACATTCTTTATTTTGGCAGTTTCCACTTGAGACTTGCTTCAGAATATTAGAACTGCAAGAGGTCACATGCAGTAGTCTGGCAGCATGGCATTTCAGATACTTGCTTAGTGTCAGGTTCAGTACAAGTTCAATTTTGGGAAGTAATTAAACAAAAATTAGAAAACTGCATGACACATTCACTGGAGACAAGTAAATCCAATACATTAGAATACTTCATCCACATCTTATTATAGATCTACTGCAGCATTTCTCACAGAGAGGTTTAGTGAGGTGGGCTGAGGGAAGTGTAGGGGCAGTGGAAGAGAGAAGATGGAGAATGAGAGGCAGGATAGGTGGACAGGAGCATAGTAGAAAGTGTTGGGCAATCCAACCGCATCCCAGCTACAGAAATACCCTTGGTATGAGGAATAGAGTGGAAATAAAACAGGGTAGGGATACTGCTGAAAAGAAACGGAGGCTGTCAGGGAGCAGGAAATGTGACAGTAAGTAGCTTAGAATGATAAATGTAGCCATGTAAAGCAGGTTGAGTTGGCTGAGGAGGTATAGCCAGTGCAGTGGTGAATGAATGGTCATTTGAGCCAATAAAAGGCAGAGTTCAATCCATGACTTACTGCTCATTGGAGGGAGGTCTATGATTTGTACTCATTGTGAAGCGTTTCATGGATTTTGCTCAGTTGGGCAGAAGTCCGAGGGAGACTGGTGAGCATCAGTAAAATGGTTTTCTTCTGTTTTTTACAACATGCCAGACAATCCTTAGCTGTTCACTTGAACTCAGTGCCTTTCCATTATCAACTAGCAGTAACAGCCCTTGCTTTGCCAAGGCCAGAGAAAGGAAGGTCAAACTTTTAATTGTTAAGAATTTATCCTACATCCTTTATTCGTGTTCTAGATACCGAGTTTTGTTTGCAGTTTAAAGATTTAGTTCTAAATAGTCTAAGGAGAACTGAGATAAATGATTGTTTATAATAGGAAGGAACTTGGGAACCGAAGTGTGCCATTCAGCTCCTCAAGCTTGATCCATCATTTAGTCAGATCATGATTGACCTGCACCTCAACCCATTTATCTGCCTTCATTTCACATCCCTTGATATATTTTCCGAACAAAAAACTATCTATCTCAGACATGAAAGTTTCAATTGTCCAGCCATCCAGGTCCTTTTAGGGGTTAGAGTTCCAGATTTCTATTACCCTTCATGTGAAAATTGCTTCCTGATTTCACTCTCATATGGCCCTGTTTCTATTTTAATAGATTATGTCTTCTTGTACTTGATTCCAACACCAGAGATAATAGTTGCTCTGTATTCCTCATATCAAATCCTTATTTAAACACCTAAATGGGATCACCTTCCACACTTTCTTTAAGAAATATCAGCTAAATGTATGCAACTTGTTCTCATAATGCAACCCTCTAAACCCTAATATCCTTCTGGTGAATCGGCACTGAATACTATGTTCAAAGCCAATTTATCCTTCCTGAGATGCGATTCTCAAACCTTGTGGTAGTATGTATTGGGGGTCATGTGGGACTGGAAGCCCTAATGTCATTGGCTGACAGATCCCGGGTCCTGGTTGGCCGTTGACCTCTAGCTCCGCCCTGAAGGCGGAGTATAAGAAGCCGGAGTCCTCCCCCGCAGGCCAGTCTACTATTGAGCTGCGGGGGAACAGACACGCTTAATAAAGCCTCATCGACTTCACTCTATTCGTCTCACGGAGTCTTTGTGCGCTACAATTTATTAAGCGTGCCTAAAAAGGACTCTGGAGCTCAGGATCATTCCGGAATGCCTGAGGATCAGCCCCCATGCAGTGAACGCAGCAGCAGCCTTCAAGCACTGGCAGACTTGTTTCGAGGCCTACCTCAGAACGACCACCGGCCGAGTCTCAGAAGACCAAAAACTGCAGGTCCTGCACTCGAGGGTGAGCACGGAGATCTTCTCCCTCACCGAAGACTCGGAGGATTTCCAGACGGCGTTCGCAGCACTGAAAAGTCTCTATGTCCGCCCAGTTAACCAAATCTACGCTCGCTACCAGCTCGCGACGAGACGGCAAGGTCCCGGAGAATCGATGGACGAATTCTACGCCGCGCTGCTGATTTTGGGACGAGCCTGCAGCTGCCCTTCGGTGAACGCAAATGAACACACGGACATGTTAATGCGCGGTGCTTTTGTGGCAGGTATGAATTCCTCCCAAATCCGCCAAAGACTTCTAGAAAGAGAGTCGCTAGGACTCTCAGAGGCCCGGGCCCTAGCAGCCTCCCTAGGCATGGCCGCGCGTAATACCCGCGCCTACGGCCCCGACCGCGCGGCAGCCCATTGGGCTCCGTACGTGCCCGTCACGACAAACCCACACCCCCCCCCCGGACACCCCACAGGCTTGCGCGGTCCAAACGCCGAGTCGCACCGGGGGCGCCCGCTGTTATTTCTGCGGCCAGGCGAAACACCCCGGCAGCGCTGCCCGGCCTGCGCAGCTATCTGCAAGAGCTGCGGAAAAAAGGGCCATTACGCGGTTGTGTGCCGGTCCCGCGAGGTCGCCGCTGTCCCGGAAGAACAGGGAGCTCTGCAAGCCGTTTACGCGCCCCAAACCCCTCAGCACGCCATGTATGACCCGCAGGCGCAGCCGCTCTGGGTCCCGACCACCGCGGTCCCGGGAGAACAGGGAGCCCTGCACGCCGCTTACGCTCCCCAACCCCCCCTCCCCGTACCCCATGTATGACCCGCCGGCGCTACCGCTTTGGGTTCCGGCCACCACTCTCCACGGAGAAGAGGGAGTTTTGCGCGTCCCTAACCCCCCCCTAACCCCCACCCCGCGTCCCACGTCTGACCCGCCGGCGCCACCAACTTGGGTCCCGACCACCGCTGTCCCCGGTGGGTCCGCGCGGTCCAAGCGCTCCCCAGTCCCCTCAGCGCCCCATGTGCGACCCGCGGACGCCGCCATTTTGGGTCCCGGCCACCACGAGGAGAGGAAGGGCGCCGCCATCTTGGACCGCCCCAGACCTGTACGACGCGTGGGGGCGGCCATTTTGTCCACCCCCGTCGCCATCTTGTGACCCACCAGCCACGTGCGATGTATGGGGCGGCCATTTTGTCCATCCCCGACGCCATCTTGGACGGCAACAACGGACCCCACTCCACTACTACAACCACGTCTCGCTTCAATTACGCTCGATCAAGCTCGGCCCCGGACACTCCAGACGACGACGACAACGGTGCTAATAAACGGCCACGAGACGCCATGCCTAGTCGACTCCGGGAGCACGGAGAGCTTTATCCACCCCGACACGGTAAGACGCTGTTCCTTGACCACCTATCCCAGCGCACAAAAGATTTCCCTAGCTCCAGGATCCCACTCCGTACAGATCCAAGGATTCTGCATAGTTACCCTAACGGTGCAGGGGAGGGAGTTCAAAAACTACAAACTAAACGTTCTTCCCCAACTCTGTGCCCCCACCCTGCTGGGATTAGATTTTCAATGCAATCTACAGAGCCTTACGTTCAAATTCGGCGGCCCAATACCCCCACTCACTATCTGCGGCCTCGCAACCCTCAAGGTGCAACCCCCGTCCTTGTTTGCGAACCTCACCCCGGATTGCAAACCCGTCGCCACTAGGAGCAGACGGTACAGCGCCCAGGACCGGACCTTCATTCGGTCCGAAGTCCAGCGGCTACTAAAGGAGGGCATAATCCAGGCCAGCAATAGTCCCTGGAGAGCGCAGGTGGTAGTAGTGAAGACAGGGGAGAAACAAAGGATGGTCATAGACTATAGCCAGACCATCAACAGGTACACACAACTAGACGCGTACCCTCTCCCCCGCATATCCGGCATGGTCAATCGGATTGCCCAATATAAAGTCTTCTCCACCGTGGACCTCAAGTCCGCCTACCATCAGCTCCCCATCCGCCCAAGTGACCGCAAGTACACAGCCTTCGAGGCAGACGGGCGATTATACCATTTCCTAAGGGCCCCATTTGGTGTCACAAACGGGGTCTCGGTCTTCCAACGAGAGATGGACCGAATGGTTCACCAACATGGGTTGCGGGCCACGTTCCCGTATCTCGACAATGTAACCATCTGCGGCCACGACCAGCAGGACCATGACGCCAACCTCCAAAAATTCCTCCAGACCGCAAAAGCCTTGAACCTCACGTACAACGAGGACAAGTGCGTTTTTAGCACCAATCGGCTAGCCATTCTGGGCTACGTGGTGCGCAATGGGATAATAGGCCCCGACCCCGAACGTATGCGCGCCCTCATGGAATTTCCCCTCCCGCACTGCCCAAAAACCCTGAAACGCTGCCTGGGGTTCTTTTCATACTACGCCCAGTGGGTCCCCCAGTACGCAGACAAGGCCCGCCCCCTAATACAGACCACGACCTTCCCTCTGTCGACAGAGGCTTGCCAGGCCTTCAGCCGCATCAAAGCGGATATCGCAAAGGCCACGATGCGCGCCATCGACGAGTCCCTCCCCTTCCAGGTCGAGAGCGACGCCTCCGACGTAGCTCTAGCGGCCACCCTTAACCAAGCGGGCAGACCCGTGGCCTTTTTCTCCCGGACCCTCCACGCTTCAGAAATCCGCCACTCCTCAGTGGAAAAGGAAGACCAAGCCATAGTGGAAGCGGTGCAACATTGGAGGCATTACCTGGCCGGCAGGAGATTCACTCTCCTCACGGACCAACGGTCGGTAGCCTTCATGTTCGATAATGCACAGCGGGGCAAAATCAAAAACGACAAGATCTTAAGGTGGAGGATCGAGCTCTCCACCTTCAACTACGAGATTTTGTATAATCCCGGAAAGCTGAACGAGCCGTCCGATGCCCTATCCCGCGGCACATGTGCCAACGCACAAATTAACCGCCTCCAAACCCTCCACGAGGACCTCTGCCACCCGGGGGTCACTCGGTTTTTCCATTTCATCAAGTCCCGCAATCTCCCATACTCTTTAGAGGAGGTCCGTACAGTCACAAGGGACTGCCACATCTGCGCGGAATGCAAACCGCATTTTTTCAGGCCGGATGGAGCGCACCTGATTAAGGCTTCCCGCCCCTTTGAACGCCTCAGTCTCAATTTCAAAGGGCCCCTCCCCTCCACCGACCGCAACGCATATTTTCTTAATGTGGTGGACGAATACTCCCGCTTCCCTTTTGCCATTCCTTGCTCTGACATGACCGCAGCCACAGTCATTAAAGCCCTGAACAGCATCTTCACACTGTTCGGTTACCCCACATACGTCCACAGCGTCAGGGGGTCCTCTTTCATGAGTGACGAGCTGCGCCAGTTCCTGCTCAGCAAGGGCATAGCCTCAAGCAGGACGACCAGCTACAACCCCCGGGGTAACGGGCAAGTAGAGAGGGAGAACGGCACGGTCTGGAAGGCCGTCCTACTGGCCCTACGGTCCAGGGACCTCCCAGTTTCACGGTGGCAGGAGGTCCTCCCGGACGCTCTCCACTCCATCCGGTCGTTATTACGTACGAGCACTAATCAAACGCCTCATGAGCGTCTCCTTGTCTTCCCTAGGAGGTCCTCCTCTGGAACGTCGCTGCCGACCTGGCTGGCGGCCCCAGGACCCATCTTGCTCCGAAAGCATGTGCGGGCACATAAGGCGGACCCGTTGGTCGAAAGGGTTCACCTCCTCCACGCGAACCCGCTGTATGCTTACGTGGAGTACCCCGACGGCCGACAGGACACGGTCTCCCTGCGGGATCTGGCGCCCGCCGGCAACACACACACACCCCCGACACCATTCACCCCCCCCTTCCTGCCACCGCCGCACCCCGCGACCACCCCCTTCCCAGGAGGATCGGTTCCCCTCCCCTCAGGCCCGACCAAGAATAAAGCCCAAGCTGAAACCGTAAGGCTCCCGGAGACGACAACACCGATACAAGCACCACCACCACCACCGGGACCGAGGCGATCGACACGGACGACCAGACCGCCCGACCGACTCGTGGCGTCGATCTAAATCAAAATATGGACTTTTCACAAGAACATTTTGCTTTTCTCTCTATACCCTCTGTAAATAGTTGAAACTTTTCACAAGAACATTTTGCTTTTCTCTCTATACCCTCTGTAAATAGTTGAAACAGGACAAAATTGTACAATACTGTATTGCCATGTG